>NC_140077.1:13213623-13956566 GCF_964194135.1 Talpa europaea
TTGTTTCTTGGCTTTTGGTGGGCTAGCCAAACAATCATTGCCAAGACCAAGGAAAAGATGCTATTCCTTATGTTTTCTTCTAAGAGTTTTGCAGTGTCATCTCTTATGTGTAAGTCCTCAGTCTATTTCAACTTCATTTTTTAGGTGGATGTGAGGATCCAGTTTTATTCTTTTGCATGTTTTTTTTTTTTTCAGTTTTTCCAACATCATTGAGTATTCTTGGTTCTCTTGCCAAATCGAAGCTGACCATAGATGGGAGGGTTTCTCTCTCCCTATCAACTCCATTTTATTTCATTGGCCTGTGAGTCTATTTTTATGCTAGTATCAGACTGTTTTGATTATTAATGTTTTGTGGTACAAGATCAAGATATGTGATGCCTCCCGCCTTTTCATTTTTCTCAGAATTGCTTTGGCTATTCAAATTTTGTGATTCCATAAAATTTTAGGACTGTTTTTCTCTTTCTGTGAAAAACACCATTGGAATTTAACAAGGACTACATCAAGTCTGTAGATGGTTTGGGGTACTACAAATGTGTTTACAATATTAATTCTTCTGATCCATGAACCTGGGATTTCTTTCCATTTGTCGGTACTTTGTTCTTCCATCAAAGACTTATACCTTTCAGTGTGCAGACCCTTCACCTCCTTGGTTAAACATATTTCTCTGTGTTTCATGGTTTTTGATGCTATTGTGAATGGAATTGTCTTCTTTACTTATTTTTTGCATGTTTTGTTAGTGCAAAGAAATATAATTGGTTTCTGTATGTTGACTTTTTACCCTGAAATTCCTCTGCATTCATTTATTAGGTTTACAAATGTTTTGGTAGAGTCCTTGGAATTTTCTATATATATAAGGTAATTATAATTTTAATGTCTTTCCAATTTGATGCCTTATTTTCTTGGTTAGGATTTCCAGTAGTAAGTTGAATAAGAGTGGTGACAGTATGCAGCCTTGTCCTGTTTTTTTGATAACTTAGGACTTGTATTAAGATATGTTCCTTCTTGGATCATGCTCAGCGAAATAAGCCAGAAAGAAAAAAGAAAAATACAGGATGGTCTCACTCACAGCAGGAATCTAGAGAACTTAAATAAGGGACCAGGAAAATGAATAACTATAAGAAAGTGAAAATCAGAATCAACAAAAAACTATGAACCAGAGACAGTTTTGGAGGAGTGGGGAGCAGGAGGGGAGGGATTGGGGTCAGAATGGGGGGGTTGCAAATGTATGGGGAATATAAAAATAAAATTTTTTTAAAAAATAAAAAAATTAAAAAGTATAAAAATTAAAAAATTAAAAAAGATACGTTCCTTTTCTATTAAATATATTGAGTATTTTTATCATGCTAGGATGTCATAGTCTCTCAAATGCTTTTTCTACATCTTGTTGAGATAATCATATCTTACATTTTATTAATATGTTTCAGTTCTAAAGTGTATTATTTAAATATACATATTTAATATATAGTCATATCCAATGTACATATATTTTAGACTACAGTAATTTAACTTCAGTTACATACAAAAACTCTACATGCTCACTCTTTTGATTTGGATATTGCAATATACATCTTTAATATTATATAATCCATGAACAAAATTTTGTCTCTACAGTTATTTGTAATACTTCTGTCTTTTAACCTTTATATTAGAAATAAGTATTACAGCATTACAGTATTCTGAATCTGACTTTATGCTTGCCTTTACCTGTGTGTTGTATATTTTCATGTGACTAACTAGCATCTTTCATTTCAGCTTCAGTGGTAATAAATTCAGCTTTTGTTTACTAGGGAAACTATCTTGCCTTCATTTCAGAAGGATAACTTAATTTTACTGGGTAGCGTCATATTGGTTGGCAATTTCTTTCTTAGAGCACTTTAAATATTTCATCCTGTTCTCTCCTGGCCTGCAAGATCTCTGCTAAGAAATTTGCTGATAACATGGAGTTTATCCTTCAGGAGAGAATTTTATTTCTTGCCCCTTTAAAAACTCTTTGTCTTTGATTAAAATCAAATTATATATTGTATATTATAATGTGTCTTGTAAAAGACACATTATGTGTTTGGGATTGAAAATCTGGGGGTGACTTAAATTTCCTATCCCCATCCTTTTCCTGTCCTCCTTCTGTCCACAGATGCACACATTATTTCTCTTGATGAAGTCCCACAGAACTTGTTCATTCCTTTTCATGACTTTTTTTCTTTTTGCTCCTCTGAATGGATAATTTCGATTGATCTTCTAGCCCATTGATTCTTCTGCTTGGTCAAGTCTGCTGCTGGGATTATTGAATTCATTAGTTCAGTCATTGGATTTTCCACTCCAAAATTTCCATTTGGTCTTTTTGTGTTTTGTAATATTTTGTTGAACTTATTTTTGTCCTTGTATTGTTTTCCTGATAGCATCAAATTGTTTCCTTGCATTCACATGCAGCTCTGACCATATTTAAAACATTTAAATACATTGTTGGGTTGTGACCCAGGGTCTAGGGGTGCAAGTTGCCAAATGTAGGGGCCTGTGACAGCACCAGGTCTAAGGTGACATGTTTTTTGGCTCAGGCCACTAAAGTCCACAAAACTCATTAACTGTGTGGTTCTTGGCAAGCACTGCAGGGGCTTAGTGGCTACAAGAGTTGTTAGGGTCCCTCAGCAGCTTCCAGCTCCACTGACTAGAGACTAGGACAAGCATCAGGGGCAACAGAAGCCAAAGGTGTGAACATACTCGACTGTAGGTACCTACACAGTGGCAGGAGCCCATTGCAGACCACACATAGTACTGAAGAGCATGAGAAGCATCCAGGGCCACAGCCAACTGTGTGCTCACTGGCACTGATGGGGCCCCGGCTGCCATTGTGCTCTCCTATGATTATACCATCACCCTAACCTCCCACCCCAGCATGCACACTACAGTGGAGGCCAGTGACAGCATCAGCCAGTGTGCACATGTGCACAACTGGATGGGCTAGCCCCAAGCACACACAAGGGTGTGGTCAGCACAGGGGTATAGGTTGGTGTCTTGTCCTTGCACAGCTTAGAGACCTGAGTTGGCCGCTGATACATTTCCAGGAATTCACCAGGGGCAGAGGAAGTGCGAGGGAGCAGGGAGGAACATTCACAGCTGGCATTAATGGGGGCAAATGCTGGTGAAATCTGCAGGGAGTCCACAGCAACTGTGGAGTCTGCCTCTCCATTACATGCCAATAGCACATTCCCCTCCTCCACTGTTCAGTTGTGACAACCAGACATTACCAAATTTCTTCTGGGGGGCAAAATTACCCTGGATTGAGGATCACGGATCTAGTTTATTGTATTGACCTGTTACTCTAACCAACCAACATGCCAAATTCTGGAATTAGAATGTTGCATTCAACACAGTTAGGAGACAATCACCTGAGGGTAATCCACTTCAGACCTTGATTATCATTTTAGCTGAAAAAAGTAGGAAGGACCTATGTTCTGCAAGACTCTCCTTGAAGAATGCTGTTCTGATGCAGTTCCACATGGGGCCACATCTGCTGTGCAGCTGGCTATAGCACAAGGGAAGAGCCCTTTATGGCAGGCCGGCATGGCAGCCCTTCGAGGCAATGTCCTTCTACCTTTCTGGGCCCAGCTCAAAGAATTCTTACTGGCCAGAATTAACAAGAGTCAGTCAGCAGTGTTCCTGAAACTTTTTGTCTGATTGGCAAGCCAGACTAGCCACTCTTCTGTTAACCCCCCAAAATCCTCAGTTGATTGAGGAAGCTGAGGAACTGAAAAAAAGTAGGTGCTCATCCAATGAGAACTCCCAGTTCACCTTGATCTCAGATATCAGCGTGAGGGTTTGAATAGATGAGGGCTCCCAACCCTTCCAGTGTGGAAACCTATATCACCCAGATACCTGACAAAGGGCCACAAAAATGTCCTTTCAAAAATGGCTTTTATTGTGCTATTCTAGATAGCACATACACATGATTTACTTATTCATCTCTTATAGGTTCATGAAAATAAGTTTATTTTTGCTCTGGTTGCCTTTTTCATTAAAAAATTTTATTGAAATTGTTTTCTGATATCATATAAAGAGCCACACAGCCTTGGAAGGAGTGTGGATGACTTTGTTTGGATTTGGCCACAGTAACCTGAAGTATACATATTTACATACATATACAAATAGACTGTGTTGGCCTCTTAATGTTTCTACACTGTTGTATGCATGTTATACTTCAATTGTAAAGTAAAATAATAACCCATGTCAACTATTCTTTCTCCATTTTCAGACTTTCATCATGGTAGCAGGGTGGCGTTCTAAGAATATAAAATCTTGGAAATGCAAGCAGCCAGCACCAAGAAAAAATAGAGACCATCCCTCTCTGAGCTACAGTGCAACTCAACCAACACAAACCACGTAGGTTCATCACCGCTTCAAGCAGCCACATTGGTGTTTTAGCTGTTTTCATGTTCTCCACTGTACTCAGCAGTACTCCGCGTACTCCACACCACGCCACGCCACACCACACCGTCCTCTGCCACCCTGGCCTTCTATGCCCCTTCTCTTGGCTCAGGCACTCCCACCTATGCATGCCCACACCCTACCCCTGCTGTCCGCCATCAGGTATGCATTTAATCTAATGATGGGAGGGCAGAAAAGCCTGATACTTTGTACTTACCCTACATACAGTGAAAGCTCTGCGCTGATTCCCTTCGGCCCACAGCGAGTAGATGCCCATTTCCTACGTCATTCACGGTGGTCCAGGAAGGGCGTGAGGAGTCGATTAGCCAGGTGCAAGGGCAGGAATGACACAGTGCAGGCTTTCTATGATCCCATGCAGACTGGGTAAAGGAGGAAAGTCCTGGAGCCCTCAGTGGCTTTTGCAGGCTTTTATTGGGATTTACCAGGCACAAGGCAGGCAGGGGTGCTGGGGGGCCGGGAGGCTGGCAGGCCTCCCAGCAAGTCTTCACTCTGGGCTGTCCGGCCTTCTCTCATGTTCTCTCTTCTTCTCTGCTCCTCTGCTTCTTTCTCAGCTTCTGCTGGCGTCCCCGTGACGCCGCCCTTAAAAGCCCAGTCTTAGCCCAGGTGAATCCCATCCACCTATGCCCACACCCTACTCCAGGTGCCCGCCATCAGGCATGCATTCAGTACCGCAAGGATCCATCATCTATCCTGATGGCGGGAGGGCAGAAAAGCCTGATACTTTTACCTTACCCTACACCAGGCCAGTCAGTGATCACTTAGAGAGCTGGAACCGGAATCAACACCCAGACCTCAGGCACCCAGAGTCAGGGTGGGGAGGCCCCAGGAGGAAAGTGAGCGTGCTCTTGCTTACCACAGGGCAAATGGACTTTTGACAAAAATTTAAAGTGAATAGGAAGATGAAAGACCTCAGCTGCCCTCTCTGCACAGAGGCAAAGCTAACCCCGTGGTCGTTCTCAGGGACTGGCTTGCTAGTCCCGGAGTGGCAGGGAGCAGGGACAATTCCTATATGCAGAAACAATGTTATCTCTTCCTAGGATCTCAGGGTCAGGTGGAAAGTTCCAATAGCAGGTTAGAATTAATTTAAATGCTCTGTTTGTCCATCTCTCTGGCCCCATCTCTGTCCATCTCTCTCCCCCACCTGCTAGCTCTTAGAAACAACAATGAAAACAGCCTTGGGATATAAGCAAGCATCTCCAGAAAAGAATGAATATGGAATCAGAGAGTCAGGCAACATGGGTTTTAGTTTTTCTTTTTTAAAAAAATTTGTAATTTGATTTATTTATTCATAGAAGCACTGGGGTGTGGGCCAGAAGAGCAGGGGGTGAGAGGATTCACCAGAGACAGAGTGGGGAGCAGAACAGGCAGACTGACTGAAACACACTGCTGAGGGGAGCAGCGGGTGGGAATGGAGAGGTCTGCTGTGCCATGTGGGTAGCTCCCTAGCTGGCCGAGGATCGAACTCGTGCTGCAGTGGCTGGTGACAGCTTCTTAGTGCTGAGTCTTTAACCCCTGAGCACCACGGAGGCCCCTGGTTTTCATCTCTTTCACATGACTAAACTTCAGTTCCCTCTTGGTAAACTCTGGAAAGTGCTCTGGGTCCTGACTCACTCACAAGAGGAGGTGAAGAGGAAGAAGAGATAGAAAGGATGGCTTCAGTGGAAAGAGTGGAGGATTCTGGGCTTTAAGATCCCAGCAGCCTCAAGATCAGAAACTCTCCCACCCCCACCACACACCATTAAGCAATCCTGTAACGCGGTAGCTGACATCTCCCTAATTTCATAAACAGAATAGCTGGTTAGCACTATTTCCTTCTCCTCTTCTCCCCAAGTTGACAGGCAAATATTGAAGGCAAATCCTGAATATTTGACCACCAAAATGTTAATTCTGGAAAAGGAGAAGCCCACAAGTCAAGGTGTCTGGTATCCCAACTCTGTGCTTGTGCCGGGTGCAGATGGTGCCAGGAGGTCACAAGGAGGAGGAGGGCAGGAGCACCCAGGTCAGACAGGTGGATGGGAGGAAGCAGAGGGAGCACAGAGAGGACAGGAGCCTCCCTCCAAGCAATGCTCCCTCTGATCCGCCTCGCTCACCCTTCCTGTGGTGACATGTGGGGAGAAAGCAGACATTCAGGAAGGCAGTGGGTGAGCTCCGCTAAGCGAACAGCTTTCAATGTTTTATATGTCAAGCTTGAACTATGAACCCTAGCAGTTAACACAAGTAACACTTCTTAGATCATTTGCAAATCTATCTCAAGTTATCCCAGGACCCAAAGAGGGTTGCACTTATGTAACAGATGTCTCAAATTAAACACCAAAAACTACGTGACTTAGGTGAGCATTTTCTGGTCATCTCAACTTTACCTGTAAATGCATTTTTACTGTACAGAAAATGACCGCTCGGTGCTGGAGTCTGCTTTAAAAAAAAAAAAAGAAGAAGAAGAAGATCAATGACTGATGGGCAGCAGGTCAGAGAGAGGAAGGGACCGGATCTGACCTTGCCGTCTCTTATTTCCCAGTAGGAGAATCGCCCTCCTGCAGGAGATGTCCCTTACAATCAGATAGAGCTACAAGCTTCTGGCACTTAATTCACGCTCTCATAGGTGCTACGAGACTAGCCCTAGTGGCTTCTAAAGCAATAATCCATGACCTTCTAACAAAGGCAATTGTGAGTTTTATGAAATGAATAAAATCCGATACCCAAGGATGTAAGTGGGGATGTGAGAGGATGAGGAAGAAACGGAAATTTACCCATCACACTAAGTCTGATATAGAGGTGAGTTTTCTCCCTCCATAAGCCCATCTCTCCCTATGCATTAATCTGTCTTCATTTCCAGCACAGAGCTGCTAGAGACTTTTAAATCGCAGTCAGGGAGAAGAGCTAAAGTAGAACATGAACCAGAAACTAGACTGAATACACTGATTTGCTAAATCCCACAGCAAATCCAAATATTAACTTTCTAATTGAATTGAAATTTTCTTGAAAGCCGGTCAACCACATCAAAGTAGAACAGAACCTACAGATTTTCTAAAATTACCACATGGAAAAAGAACTACAGAAAAGAAAAGGGGGGAATGTGAGAAGTCTCAGAAATGAAAACATTTGTCCAAAGACTTGCAGGCAAATGTTCATAGCAGCGATATCCAGATCCATTAACTGATGGAGTAAAAACAAAATGCAGTCTGGAAGGACATGTAGCATATCAATACACTATTGCGTATCAATAATTACACTTATCGGTACATGAGATATATCGTTACAGGACCATTATTCATCAACAAAGAGAAACAAAGTACTAATACATCCTGCAGCATATAGAATCTCAAAGACATTATACTAAATGCAAGAATCCCAACACAAAAGCCCACATCTTGGTTAATCTCACTTCATGAAATATCCAAAATAGGGTCCATCAATACAGACAAATTAGAATTGCAATTGCCTAGGGCTGGGGATTAGGAACAAATGAGTAAAAAAGAGCTTCTGACAAGATGGAAATATTCTAGAATTGTGTTGTGGTGATGGCTGCCTAACTATAAATTTACTAAAAACCAATTAATTGCTCATTCTAAAGGGTCTCAGAACTACTGGATAGTGTTTCCTGTTGCATCTTTGTGTTTACAAACAACATACCTGGAACTGCTGTGACCCCTCAATCTATGCAGGGCAGCGGTGGAAACGTGTTAGAGAGTCTGTTTGAGAGTCTAAGTCGTGACTTAGCTGTTCCTTATACCACCCGGGGGCATTTAATTAATTTTGGGCCTCAGTGATTGGTCCAAGGGTGGGCACAGACTCCAAATCCAGCCAGAGTCTTGCCCTAAGGCATTTGTAATGGGAAGCTGGAAGGTCTCCATTTCCTCTCAGCCCAAATCTTGAAGGTATCCATTCAGAGCTACCTGTGCCATTTTCTCTGCTTGATGGTAAAGTCCATTTGTCACAGAAAATGAAACAATTCACAGAGAACTAGAGACAGGAGAGCCAGAGCGCCAGCGGCTGAATGTACCCAACTCCTGGAAGCAAGACAACCTGCAGGCTTGCTCCAACCTGCCACCTCTGAATTTTGCTTACATTTGCCAAGAAATCCCCCCTTATTTGCTTGAACAAGTTAGAGTTGGGATTCTCACTTGTAAATGAAACCCCAGAGACAGAAGCACAACTCACATGGGCTCTCCTGGGCCTCCCTGGTGGCACAAGGGGTTAAGTCTTAGCACTATGAAGCTATCGGCAGCCACTGCAGCACGAGTTTGATCCCCAGCCAGGGAGCAGCCCGCATGCTGCAGCAGCAAACA
This sequence comes from Talpa europaea, assembly GCF_964194135.1. Classification (NCBI taxonomy): domain Eukaryota; kingdom Metazoa; phylum Chordata; class Mammalia; order Eulipotyphla; family Talpidae; genus Talpa; species Talpa europaea. The sequence goes on from NC_140077.1 coordinate 13,222,350, forward strand.
TCTCCTGTCTCACCCGCTGCTCCCCTCAACAGTGCATTTCAGTAGACCCATTCTGCTCCCCATTCTGTCTCTGGTTAATCCTCAACCCCCAGCACCTCTGGCCTACACCCCAGCTCTTGCATGCTGTAGGGTAAAGAAAATGTCAGGCTTTTCTGCCCTTCCGCCATCAGGATAGATGATGGATTCTTATCCTGAATGCATGCCTGATGGCGGGCACCTGGAATAGGGTGTGGACATAGGTAGATGGGATTCAGCTGAGCTAAGACTGTGCTTTTTAAGGGCGGCGTCACGGGGGGACGCCAGCAGCACCAGTAGCAGCAGTAGAAGCCAAAGCTGAAGCTGAAAGAAAAGCCGAGAAGCAGCAGAACCAACGCCAGAGAGCCCAAATAGAGTGAAGACTTGCTGGGGGCTGGGAGGCCTGCCAGCCTCCCAGCCCCCCAGCCAGCACCCCTGCCTGCCATATGCCTGGTGAACCCCAAATAAAAAACCTGCAAAACTACTGAGGACTCTGACTCCTCCTTTACCCAGTCTGCATGGGATCAGAAAACCTGCACTGTATCCAGTCCTGCCTTTACACATGCATAAATAAATAAAAGAAATATTTTTTTTTAATAAAAGAAATCTTTAAAAAAAAAATGGTCTCTCCTACGGAAACTCTTGAGTGATTCTTTCTCCCTAGAAACGCCTCTTCAGCCCCAGTGCATTCAGGGACCAGCCTTCTTGCGGGCTGACCCCACGTCCAGGATCCTGTGCTCACACACTACAGTACAGGCTTGCAAACATTCTTCTATGAGGGTCCAGAGAATGGAAATTTTAGGCTGCGTGGACCATTCAGCCTCCATCACTGCCTCTCACATCTGCCCTGGTAGATGATAAGTAAACAAATGTAGCTGTGTTCCATTAACTTCTTATTGGAAACAGGTGGTGGGTCAAATTTCACCCTGGGTCACAATTGCCAACCCCTGACAGCCTGACAGCGAGGTTTCTACTAATTTATTTATCCCATCTCAGGTTCTGAGAAGTGGAATCATAATCCTTAATTCATTATACAAGATCTCTCCACTGGTCACTGATCACCTTCTTTTACTCCCATGATTGGTTGATATTAACAATTTAATGACTAATTGTGAACCTGCCAATCATTCAAGACCTAGGATATTAACAAAACTGACCTGGATCCAGAGACCAACTGTTCACTGGAAGATGGGAGTGTTTTCTAGAAAGAAGGCACAGCATAGTGATGATGAAGACAAGTAAGGGCGGCTTGACTGGAATGAACCAAAACAGAAAATCCAGTGCCAGGTAATAAAAGGTTTCCAAACATTGCATGATAGGTTTGATAGTCTCACAATTCCTGGAACTATTAAAAGGCCAGCCAGCCAAAAAGTCTTTAGACCATGGTCTTTCCTAGAAAGGAACCTGAGAATTTAAGAAGCATCTTTTTTTTTTTAAGATTTATTTATTTATACAAGAATTGGGGTACAGGTCAGATGCATGGGAGGGTGAGAGGATTCACCAGGGACAGAGCGGGGAACAGAATAGACAGACTGACAAATACACTGCTGAGGGGAGCAGCAGGAGAGACAGGAGAGGTCTGCCACGCCATGTGGGACCCTCGCCGGCCAGCCAGGATGGAACCAGAGCTGCGAAGGCTGTGGACAGCTTCACAGCGCAGTGCTCAATCACCTGAGCCACCAGGGGAGGCCCACAAGCATCTTTAAGAAACCGGGAAACAGACATTTTGAGCAGGCAAGTCTATCAGCTATGGGGGCTCCACATCTATGGAAATCTGAGCCCTCGTGTCCCCTCTTAAAATCCTTCAGCCTTTCCTGCTGAGGACTCAGACCAGCCATGGAGTGGAGGCCTGGCCAGTCTGTGGCTCTCCCAGGAGTCCTAGTCAGTGCTTCTTTCTCAGCCACTCCTCTTTGACCTGTTCCCTTGGTTATGAGACTTGGGGACACTTAGTACAAAAACACAGCCAGCCCTTATATCCCCCTCCAAAAAAAAAAAAAAAAACCCCAAGCAGTGCATTATTTCAAGTGCTCATTTTAGGTATTAGCTTCTTGCTTTTCCATTTAGACCACAAACATCGGGGCCTGGCATGCAATTGGCACGTGGTAAATCGCACATGCTTTAATTCTAGAGGCAAAGAAGAGCCTTGCCTCTCAAATCTTTTGACAAAAATTTCACCCATACAGGTAAATCATTTTAAGTTCTGGTGTTTAAAAGACTAAGTCCCCACTGGAAAGATTTGGCTAAACACCTTCCCCACAGCTTCTGCACTCATGACATCTTTCTCTGAGGCTGGATGTCCCAGCCAACTGGTTTGTATTCATAAATACCCCCTAAGTCTCTCCCGACTCCTTGCTGCCCACATCTTGAATATTGCTGAGCAAAGCAGCTCTTTCAGCTCAAGTGGAAGAATATTGATTCAGGTGGGAAATGAATTGTGAGAACAGATGTTCTTAAAATCAAATATCTGGGTTCATGCAAACATTGTCAGGAATAGACAATGAGAGAACCACAGAGGAAGTGCAATCGACACATCAACCTTGTTTCTAAAACAAATTTCTAAGCCACCCACAGGCCTGAAGGGAGCCTCCAGGAGTGTGATTCAGAGACAGCCTGAAAAGAAAGCAACAGACTCCCCTGCCTAAATGACACTTTTTTATTTTTTTTAAGATTTATTTATTTATGCATACAAGACCTGGGGTACAGACCAGAGAGGAGGTGGGGTGGGGAGGGGATCAATGAGAGGATTCACCAGAGACAGAGTGGGGAACAGAATAGGCAGACTGACCAAAGTACACTGCTGAGGGGAGCAGCAGGCACGACAGGAGAGGTCTGCTGCGCCATGTGGGTAGCTCCCTGGCCGGCCCGGGTTTGAACTCGTGCTACAGAGCCTGCAGACAGCTTCATAGGTTGCGTCTTAACCCTTTGTGCCATCAGGGAGGTCCGACACTTTTTTAGGAACACCAAAAGTTTCTCCCTGTTCTCTGGGAGTTAGACTACCCTCTCGGGCCAAAGCACTAGAAATTCCACACTTAGAAATTCACTCTTTTGGCTTTATTTTCTCTATGTCTAAAAGATGGGGAGGCGAAGTTATGACTCTTGAGCAAGATAGAGCACTCAGCTAAAATCATGCAAAGTATTAGATGGAGATCATTGTAATGTTTGATGTTGATGCAGCATGTTTAACTCCCCAATTCCTTGGGAAGGAGACTCAACAATCTTCATCCACATTTTCCAATAAGGGAATGAAAGTTCTAAGAGGCAATATGACCAGTGGAGACAGGCCGAAACAAGAAGTGCGGAGACAGAGTCAGATCTCCCGACTCCTAGCATGATGCATTTGCAGACAGATCCTCAGCGACAAGACCAAAGTGGTACATGAGCTGGAGAGCGAGTCTTTAGCTTATCAAACAATATCTTTCAAAGTATCTTTGATGAACATAAAGGTTTTCTTAACCAAAGAAAGAAGCTCATTACTAGGTTTTTCTTCTGTGCCCCATTCACCTGCCTTATGTGATGCTCACAATTGTCCTGTGAGTCAATGTCATTTAGTTCTCTTATTAAAAGGAAAAAAAAAGTAGACTCAAAGAGAGGTGACTTGCCTGACACTGTTCAATATGTGAGTCATATTTGAGCTCAGGCCTTGGGTTTTCCATCCTGGGTCTCAACCAGAAATCTGATTTTTATCACAAGAAATCAAGAAGCCGCTTGATTCCATACCTTCTAGATACAAGTCGAGTCTTTCACGCAGTTTGTAAAAGAAACATGGAAGAAAAAAGATTGCAAGCACAGACTGAGCATGGCCCCACACCTGATTAATTTCTTCAGCTACACAGCAGCCACTGGAGACACTTGGCTGCATCTCAGCATTCACCAACTGCTGTTGCAAATACTCAGTCTCTTCCATCCACGGAAACCACGGGGTTTGCAAATCAGCAGAAAAGAGATGTACAAGCGGTTTCTCCACCCCTCCTCACCGTTTGTATACAGCATCTCAATGCCTCAAGACCCCAGAGTTCCGGTGGACCCTGGATGCTGAGGAGGTTAGCTAGACTCACAGAGAGTATACATAAGGAGCACATTTAGTGAGTAGAGACACTGACAGCCTTGAGAGACCCATCTTTCAATTTGAACCAGAACTTTATTGAACAGGTGGCAGTTTTTAAGAGCATGAACTTTATTTAACAGGTAGTATTTTTAAGAGCATGAACCACCAAGGACTCTTCCCATAATTTTTCCTACCCAGATCTTAGCCAACCACCTACACTAAACACTAGCCCTTTGCACTCCTTTCATTGAAGACAGGCTGTCTGAGTGGTCGTACTGGAGTCCCTCTCTTGTGACGGAGGCCAATGAGGGAACCACTCAGCGCAGACCACCTAAAGAAATCATCCACACAAATGTTCCCCAAGAATCCTGCTCTCAAATAAAATGAAGCTTACACAAATCAATACCTGAATATTTGTCAACAAAAACTGAAAATAAACCAAGCATCAACTGGTGAATGGGAAATCAAACTATAGTACCACCTTACCATCGAGTACTACTCAGCAGTGAAAAGGAATGAACTGCAGATAAACATAATGTAGATGACCGTAAGGTGAATTATGCCAAGTGAAAGAGACATGCTCAAAAACACTGTCCGGAAATCTTCTGGACTGGGCTTCATCTGAGAAAACACTGGTTCAGATTGATTCAATACTCCTTGGAGAGTCCAGGGCTCAGCCTTCCAGGAACCAGGCTGTGCAGCTTAAAGCTTTAAGAAAAGGCAACATGCAAGATCAGCTGGTGATTCTGGTCAAACAAGCCCATTCTCCCTTCCACCCAGGGCAATCCTAGGGCAGGATCAGGTGAACAACTCAGGTAGCATTTCACAGCAGCTACACAGGACAGTCCTCTGCCACTTAACCCTACTCAGACCCTACCCAATTAACTCAACCCATATTGAACTGGATAACCCATATTGTCTAGCTGAAAGGCCAGAATTAAAACTTTGCCTTAACTATAAACTAATTTACCATGGCCAGTAACCAATGGCAAGAAAATCTGCTGAGCAAAGAAATTTCCATTTCATGGCAGCCGCAGCTATTTTTATCAGGGCTAATTGAATTCAAAGACAGTCGTAGAAAATGGAAAAAGAATGAGATCCTTATTACCAATCATATTTTTAAATATATCAGAAATTATGAGAAGTAAATCCAATGTTTTCAACCAAAATAGGGCTAAGCTAGACTTTGGCTACAGCCCTGGCTCCCAAATACCTACTGTTTTTAATCTGTTTTTTTAAAAGGAAACTTTGTTTTTGGCATCATGGGATTGTGCCAGCCCCTTGACCTTGCCTCAAGGCAGCACTTTCCATGCACTAGATCATCAAATGGAAACTGGCACTAAGCATGTTCTTCTCAGAGCTGCAACCACAGTCAGTCCAGGACAGCCTACACCAAGCATCTCTGTGGGCTGGTGCTGAGTTGGGTGGAGTGGGGGAACAAGGTCTCAAGACCTTTCCATGCTCATTGCCTCATGCATGGGATGCTTGTCTGCAAAGAGAAAATGATGAAAGTTAGTGCAAACCCAAGAACTGGAATGTCCCACCAAGGTAACAACATTGATAAAACCATGTAATCTCTGGCCTGTCATTCAGAGGCTGGCTAAAAATTCAGTTTCTGAGCCCCCACTCACACAAGGTTGAATCTACTTTTTTTTTTTTAAAGAGGCATGTATTTTTTATTTATTTATTTATTTGTTTGTTTGTTTATTTATACAAGCACTGGGTACAGTCAGAAGCGCGGGAGGGTGAGAGAATTCACCAGAGCCAGAGCGGGGAGCAGAGCAGGCAGAAGGACTGAAGTACACTGCTGAGGGGAGCAGCGGGTGGCAGGAGAGGTCTGCGCGCCATGTGGGACCCTCCTCCGGTGGCCGGGGAGCAGCCAGGGATCGAACTGGCGCCACAGAGGCTGCAGGCAGCTTCACAACCCAGTGCTCAACCGTTGCGCCACTGGGGAGGCCCTGAATCTACATTTTTTTAAGCCAGCCCTCTGCACTGCCAGTAATTCTAATCTAGTGGTCCCAGAAAACATTAACTGGTGCTTCTGCGAGAGTGAGGACCACTGCCAAGAACCATCAGGAAAGGTCCTGCGAAGAGGCTGAGCATATCAGGGCAAGTTAGAAGTGTTTCTCTTAGGGAACCAAATAAAACAAAACAGAGGACCTGACGAAGAGCATAGAGGCAAACACCCCCCTTTCTCATCTCCACCAATTTCAAACATTCACATCTGTGGTCTCATTTCTTTGATGAAGATGTCCTGTGATATGGGAAAGGTCAGCCTCTGAGCCTGCAGCTAAGAAAATATTTGCACTAGGAACACGATGGTCTAGAGAGAGGAGCCCCAAAGGGCAGGTCTGTGGTTAGCAGATGCCACTGTTGGTTTGCTGTTGGGTGGAACGCCCCTTGGGTTTTGACTCTGGACGAGGCAAGTCCCCAGGAGGCCCATGTAATTGTGGGAACCACAGTGGAAGTTCTCTGCAGGCTCTGAGGGAGGCAACGAGGTTAGAAAGATGCCGGAATGGCTCCCAAGGATGCCAGCAGCCATCTTGTGAGTCTCCATTCACTTGGGGTCTCATCCCTTCCTTTCTTTTGCCCTGGGATTTCTCTGGCAACCGGAAGGGAAATGGTTTCTCAGTGAAAGTTATCCTAAGAGATCCCCATACGTAGGGAAGAAGGGAGAAATGAAGGCAAAAATTCCTGTCAGAGTTGAAACCAAAAGAAGGGAATCTGGTCTTTTCTGTCCAGGTGAAGGGAATTTGTGCAAATGTGGTTTCACTGATGAATGTTTTGGTTTCAGGCATTGTGAATTGTCAGTCAAAAATGAGTAATAATGATCTGTATAAAATGCTTAACACAAAGTCTCAAGCCCAGACTCCATCACTGGAGAATATCATTTAATCAATCTGAGGTGTAGCTGGGCATCACCAAGAATGTCATTGTCTCATTTAGTTCATACAACCCTGCAGGTAAAGTGCCCAAAGCTCCATTTTGCAGGGGAGAAACAATTATCTCAGTGGTTAAGAGAATTGTCCAAAGTTATTCACCTATTACAATATATAAGTAATATAAAAAATACCTTGAACCTGAATCTTCTAACCCCCAAGTATTCATCAGCTTTGGAAATAGCTAAATATCCTTTCGGAGATATTTAGAAAAAAAGCGGGAATTAGGTTTTGGGAAAAATAAAGGCAAACAAAAGGCATAAGGTGTAGAAGTTTTGGCAACAAAGCCTTGAGAGCAACCAACTGGGGTTCGGAGAGGGAAGCCAGAACCCCAGGCAGGCTCCCAGCAGCCTCAGGGAGGGAAGGAGCAGAGTAAATGTCTTCCTACAAACTGTTTTATCTCCTAAATAGCTTTTGAATTCATTTGCTTTCCCCCTCCAACTCCTTCTGCTTTGGGCCGCCATTTTCTCTTACCTAAATGGCTTGAACGTAGATGTAACCTGCTTTAGCCTACATGTGGTTGCTGGCCACAGAAACCCATATTCATAGTTCAACCTAATAATCTGTCCTTATTAATAAATAGATGGACAAGAAATGAGCTGGGAAGGTTAGGCAGCATCTGCAACGTTATCAATGCCCGAGGCACCTTCTTGGTGTCTGAATGGGGGGCTTTTCTCCCTACTTACCTGTTGTGGAGAGAAGTTGGTTGCTCTACCTGGAGTCTTAGGTTTGCATTTCACACAGAAAGCAGAAGGGCATGAGGAAGGAACAGGCGGCATCTACTTCAGGAGAGCCAACCCCTGACAAGAAATCTTTAGCAGATTTCAGCACATGTCCCATGAATCAAGATCTGTGTCACACGGGCAGGCCTGTCTGCAAGGGAATCTGAGCAGATGAATATTGCCTTCGCTGCATCTTCACCCTGAGAACAAATCAACCACTGACCCTGAGGTTTGGTTGATGAAGGGGACTTTTTAAAGATGGGTTTCCCCCTTCTGTTTTTGCTTCCTTTTCCCACATAGTAAAAAAGTGACATTTCTAAAACACAAAAGTCCACCCTCAACTGCTCCTGACTGAAATGGTTCAAAGACTCCTACTGCTTTGGTGTGGAAGCGATGTACTCCAGCACAGTGCACAGGTCCTGATGCAATGGCCGCAGGCTCCCCTCTCCCCCAGCTCTCTGCACCCCATCCCCTGGTCTTCCTTCAATGCTTTGAACTTGCCAAGCGACCTCCAGGCTCCAGGTCTTTGAGCATCTGCTCCTTGAGCATAGAGTGCTCCCAAGCACTGCCTCCTCCACTTTATACTGCAGCACCAATGTCCCCTTCTTGATTTTATTGGCACCCCTAGAAAGACCCTTATTGTGTGATCTCAGAGCACCTTATGCTTCTGTTCCGTCATTCTTGCCACATTTCACTAATCGATTAGTTGTTTAAGATCTGTTTTTCCTCTTCTAACTTGACTTTCCTGAAGGCAGGATCCTCATGTTTTTCTCTTCACTGTAGCCCTAGTTCAGTGCCTGAGACATGGTAGGTCCTTGCTATGTGGGGATGGATTGATGGATGGGTGACTGATTGGATAAATTAAGATGGAAAAAACTACAGCAAAATAACCTTGAGTTTTAGGAATTGTTGAGAAATATAGCTGAGGCAGATACCCAAAGCTTTTTGTGTCAAAATTCCGAGTCACTCTGTCCTCATGGGACCTTGTTGAACTTCAGGAGGAGATTTCTAAGAAGTAGGAATTACTAAATCCAAATAATAAAACCCAAAGGCACTGGACATCCACATGGAAAATAGACTCTTCAAAATCACATTACATGGCTGTTTTCTGCCACAAAGCAAAATAAATTTATAAACATCCTGTCAAAACTCTAAGAGATGAAGATCTTGAGATGTTTCTAATAAACAAGTGATGATGAAGGGAAATGAAATATCCATTCAGGAGATGTAAAACATCATGATATGCTCTTGGCACGCAGCTGTTATCATTGGAATTTAATAAATGTTTTTATAAATGTTTGAGAACATTCTTAATTTCACTCCTGGCTTTACTCTCACAATTCCCAACTCCCTTCCCCCATTCCCAGGATTTTATGCTTCTAATTTTTTTTTATTCTACAAACCATGAAGAACTCTGTGAACTTAAACCTAAGCATTGGAAAGAACTATAATGTTCTCCCAGGGAACTAGATGAGGAATGGTCAACTGCTAATCCTACCAAGAGAAGACGCCAAGTCAGGTAATACTTAGGCAGCTTCAAGGATTATTTTTAGTCAGGTTTACTGAGGTACTTCACTTATAATAAAATTCACAATTGTAAATTGTGTAGTTTGATGAGTTTTGTATTGTGTAGTTTGATGAGTTTTGACAATTGTCTGGAGGTGGGAAACCACCACCATGATAAGATGTAGAGCAATTCTGTCACTACCAGACGCTTCCTCATAGCCATCTACACAGCTCTCTTCCTAACCCAGGACCCATGTAGCCATGGAACTGCTTTTCTTTGCTATAATTTTGCCTTTTAGAGACATTAATATTAGTAGAATTATGAAATATGTAGTGTTTTGCCTGTATTTTTCACTAATAGTTATACTTTCAAGTTACACATATTCAATATGTGTATTGAATAGATCGTGTTTTGTTTTGGTTGTTATCATTCTTAAATAGTCTATCACTGTTCACTGTGGACATAGCATGATCTGTTTATCTATTCACTCATTGATGGATAGGTTGTCAGCTTTTCCAGTTTTTCATAATTATGAATAAAGCCTGTGTCCATTGAGTAAAGGCTTTGTGTGGACATAAGCTATTATTCCTATGTGTGTTATCACACATACAGGTGTGGGATTGTTTGGTCAACTGTCTGTTTAAATTTTATGAAAGAAATACCACACACATTCAAAAAAATGTCTGTATGGTTAGCAAATTACAGCAAATGTATGAGAGTTCCAGTTGCTCCAGATCATAGCCAATACTTTGTATTGTGAGTCTTTCTAAGCTGTAGCCAGCCTAGAGAGTGTATGTAGTATTTCATCATAGATTTAATTTGCCATCCCCCAGTGACTAATAAAGTTGAATAGCCTTTCATGTGCTAGCTGGTCATTCAGATATATTTGGAGGAGGAATATATATGTTCAAATATGTTTCCCATTTTATATAATGGAGTTGTCTTCTTTTTATTATATGAGTGTTTTTCAAATGCTGTCTACCAGGCTGTACTTTGAATTATCACTTTTGTGCTATTCTTTTTAAAATGGTGAGTTTTCAGATCTAATGAAATCCAATGTATCAATTTATTTTATTTTTTGAGTTTAAATGCATTTTATTTTTAGACAACCTACAAGACATGTTTTTCTTAAAAACAATGCCTCCACTCCAAATAAATCAAGGTCAAAATAAATGAAGAGCTCAAGATGACATCAGTCCCATTTGTCTGTCCTGGTGTTGTGTCAATGAAAAGCAGCAGCCAGTTATGATGACAGGTGATAGTTCCAAGTAATTGCCAAATTTGTTAGCATTTTTCCATTTCTAAACCATCCTTAAAGAAAATCATATATGGTGTCACACCATCCTCACGGTAGTCCAGCAGAGCAACCATACCATCTGGAGTCATGTTTTCACCAATAAAGAACTGGTAGTTTTTGAAATTAGCAAGGATGTGCTTGATTTGTTCTGCAGCTCCTGTCATAAAAGGTTTTACTCTTTCTGGCCTCTGTTCTTCAAGTTTGCCTTTAATTGATTTCATATAATCTTTGATGTACTTCTTGTAGGCTTCTTTTGTGAAGCTGGTTTCCTGCAAGTGATGGTTCATGACAATATCAACACCATTAATTACTGTGCTTTTGGTACCTTCGCCCTCGGGGCCTTCAGCAGAGGCATTTCCACCAATGAGCGAGTCCTCAATGTTACCCTCTGTCCTACTGACCATCTTTCCCTCCACCTCCAGGCACAGCCCGTCTGCGATCTCCCGGATTTTGTAGATGTCGGAGAACATCTCATCATGGCTGATGAGGTCCCGGTAGATAATTATGATGGCAGCTCGAGGGACAAGAGGCAGCGCTAGCTTAGCAGGAGCCTGGAGCTCGGAGCTAGCGCGGTGCAGCCGGAGTGGCACTCGTGGGGAGGGGGGAGCAGGCGAAAATGTATCAATTTATTTTAGAGTTCATGCCTTTTGTATGTAAGAAAATTTTGCCTAACTCAAATTAATAAAGATTTTCTTATTGACGTTTTATGAATATTTATCTTTTATATTTAGATTTACAATACAGTTTGTGTTCAACTCTGTACAGAGTATGATGTCAGGATCGATGTTCATTTTTTCCAGATAAATACCCAATTGTTTCAGCACCTTTTGCTGAAAGACTATTCTTTCCCCTTTTGAATCTACCTTGGCACATTTGTCAATTTTGTCTTAAGTCTTTTGACTTATGTGTGGAGTCAGCTACTATATTCTTCTCTGTTCTGTAGATATGTTTGTCTTCCTATTGATTCCACACTGCCTCGATTACTGTAGTTCCACAGAAATCTTAAAATCTGGGAGTATTTATCTTACAGCTATATCCTTTTTCAAAATTATTTTGTCTATTCAAAAGTTTTGAGTTTCCATTCAATTTTAGAATCAGTTATTATCTACACATAAAAAAATCTTGCTGATTTTTTTTGTAATTATATTGGATCAATCTATCAATTTTGTAGACCTGATATCTACAGACCGTGTAAGCATGGATGACTTAGAGATTAGCACTTTGGGCTTGAAATAAATTTTTACTTATGCAGGAATAAGTGGTAGCGTTCTTTCAAACATTCGCTAGACTTGTTCAGGCACAATGTTGGTACGAGTGTGTACTTAGATACTTAATGCAAACATCCAGAGAGTGACAGCAAATGACCTGTAAATGGTCCATATAATACAAAGTACTTCCTTAAACAACACCCAGAGTGTTTCCTTTGGGACATTATAGGAAGAACCAATAATTTGTTGTAAAGAACTATACCCACACATCAAGAGACACCAGATGTCTCTGGAGATGCTGCTGAATGCCCACTACTCTTTACTAGCAGAGAATGTAGGTCTTCTTGGGCAAAAGTTAGGATATCTTCTTGCTGGGCTTTCTGGATGACTATGCTACTTTGTTCAAGTGCAATTCCTTCTGGAAGATTTCCTTTTCCTCTCAATCCTTCTTCTCCAGCATCTCACCTCACTGGAAGACTCTAGATGAAAAGACACTCATCCTGGCTCCCTGGGTATATGAGGATTCTTTTGGTCACCATGATATTCATTGAAATTCAATTAAAGCAAAATGGGGGACTGGTTAGTTTCCTTGAGGAACCGAAGGACAGTGAGAAATAGAAGACCAAAGGACAGGGTGCAGCCAAGACCTAAGACAGTCCAAAGTAGGATTCAGCTATCCTCATGACATCTCTATTCTGCTTTTCTCTGCTTTTTCCTCTCACACCTGCTTTCTGCCACGATGGAGCACAGGTCAGCTGACAGCACCCAAACTGTTCCTCACACAGTTTCACCAGAGACACTGCCCTGTTGCTCTTTCTGGTCTTTTTTTTCTTTTTTTAGATTTATTTATTATATAATAATACAAGAACCAGGGTACAGGCCAGATGTGCAGGAGGGTGAGAGGATTCACCAGAGACAGAGCAGGGAATAGAACAGGCAGACTGATGAAATATACTGCTGAGGGAAGCATCAGGAGAGACAGGAGAGGTCTGCCGCGCCATGTGGGTTCTCCCTGGCCAGCCAGGATCGAACCCGCATTGCAGAGGCTTGGGACAGCTTCCCAGTGCGGCACTCAACTACCTGTGTCACCACCTGTGCCACCACTGCCAGGGAGGCCTGGTCTTTCCAGTCTTAACACCAAAAATCTCATGGAAATAAATGTATTGACCTAACTTGGGCTATGTTTCCACCTCTAGGTTAACAAACAGCGCACAGGGAGATGCCAGCAGCTAAGAAAATGACTACTCCTATGGGAGGGAATCAAATAAAATGGCAGAACAGTGGGGGGAGGGGAAGTGCATTGTGGGATGAGAGATCAGTTATCAGAAGTGGGAGTCAAGAGCATTGGCCAATCCCCCTACATAGGGGTTGGTCATAACATTTTGAGTATAAGCTAAGTATTGATAAACAGCAAATTCATGCAGTGCCCCTAACTCACACACACACACACACACAGGCAGTACCAAATCACAGTTGTATCAAATCACTAAAGATTTTGGTCACTTTCCCGAGACTGGCCAAGCATTACTAAGCAATCTTCTCAGAAGGCAAATGGGCCTCTGTTTTCATTTCTTCCACTTAAGGAGGCTGGAATGACTGACTCAAGGTCCCTTCGACTTTTGTCTTCTGTCCTCTTCTGAAAGGCTCTCCTGTGGAGAACTAGGCCAGATAACTCTTATTCCAAAATGGACACCTTCCTAAATCCAACATTTGGTATCTTTAAGAGAAAAGAGGCACAATTCTGAGGTCTTCCTCCATCAGGGAATCACCCAACAGAGGGAAACAGACCTCTTCTAAAGAAATAGCTCCCCGCAAACTCATTTGCATATGATTTTACTTCATTAATAGAAACAAATTAAATTCTCTCTCTCCTGAAACTGCAGCACTTCATTGCGACGGAATCCCCGGAGGAGGGCGAAAGGAAATGACATGGATTCCCAGCACTCTCAACTCCACGAATAGAGTCTGAAGCGCCACCAAGACAAGCGCCGACCTTCTGGAGAAGAGACATGCAAGTTCATTTTCTCAAAGTCACAAAGTGGGCCAGAGGATGACCCTCACCCACTCCTGGATAATGAGCCTGTTCTCAGTTCATATTAGTTGTCCGGACATAAGGTTTATAGTAGCAAACTCTGTTTTTCATTCCAAAATTCCTTTTTCAAAATCACAGAAATTACTGGAATAACCAGAACCATTTGTACTGAACCTCAAGTTCAAGGTCAGACATAGGCAATGGGTGATCCAGAGGTTTGAAGGGTTCAGGCTGAACACCACCAGTAAACATTTATTGACTGAGCTCCTATCATATCTTGAGCCAGCACAGTCTCCTTTATTCTATTCAACAGTCCAGTGGGGTGCTATTAGCACAATTATCATCAAAGGACTATGATGCCCCTGGAGTCAGAATTCCTGGCTTCTCTACTTTCTAGCTCTGTGATGTGAGGAGGGTTAGTGAGCTTCTTTGTAGCTTGGTTTTCCTGTTGATAAAATAGACATGTCCAGAACAGCACCTATCTCAAATGTTGAATTATGCTGGTAGAATTATAATTCAATAAACATCAAGAACTTGAGCACCACCCAATACTTGGTGAAGAGCCCCCTGACCACGAGCCATTGTTTACAACTCCACATTGTACATCAAGCTCAAGAATTGGCCCTGAAACACTCAGTTAGTAAACAGCAGAGTAAGGATTCAAATTAACCTCCACTGCCTCTTGCCAGGTTTCATGAAAAATGATACCGCACAAAAGCTACGTTTGTTGTTACTGTTATTGTCAACCTTTAAATGCAAACCTAGAAATGCATCTGGTTTTGTGGGTGTGCCGATATTTTAATTGCAAGCCAATTTTTTTCCTTGTTAATGATTGTTATGACTGGGGATGCTCTCCAAGCAGCCTGGAACCGACTGTTCAAACTATGGAGAGAGGTTTCTTTATGAAACTAGATATTTGCCATAGATACCTGCTGTTCTTAACAGATTACTGGAGAGCAGCTTTCCCATTGTTTAGTTTATGTCTGAGTGGATAAATTCAGAAGAGGTTTGAGATGCCATTAAAAGAGGAAAAAGATGCTCAACTCACAGAAAACCGAGGGAAAATAAATGTTCTGTCGAGCAAGTGATTGATGTGAGTGCAAAGCGGAGGACAGCAAAACAAAGCCCGGCTGCTCTTTCCTCCAGCTCTGAAGGAAAATAAGGGGAAATTGATGCAGCCAGAGGAAGAAAGCAAATCTGCTGGAGGACAGGAACGAGTTGGGTCAATCCTGGTTTTGCTGAATCTTAAATGAAGCAAGTAAACAAAGATCACCCCCCAAATTATATTTTACTCCCAGGGAATTTTTCCTCCGTGTCTCTGTTTCCTAGCAAGTGAAACAAGAAGCAAGAATCTGAAATGCCCTCTAGGGGATATTGCTGTTTCATTCAAAAAAAAAAAAAAAAAATCCACAGAAGGCATCTGCTTAAAATTGTTCTGCGACATATTTTGGGCCAGAATTTGGAAATTCTGGCTGCAAATTTGTGTGGTTTCAGCTCCTCTTTCAAAGACCAGCTAACCTGCCATGGTCTCCACCTTTGTTTTATGTTTTCTCACTAGGCAGCCCACTCCCCAACAAGTCAGAGTACAAGTCAGCACCCCCGGGACTTCTATGATGCGAGAAATGCACCCATAGCTCTAGATGATGCTCATCCTCAACCTAGCAGGCTTTAAATCAGATCTCCCTAGTCACTTCTTGCCCAAAACACACCCTATAAGCCTTACCTCATCTCTTATCCATCACGTATTTTAAGATCCATATTTTTTCCTCATCCCTCTCCATCCCTGAGACATTGCAGGTGACAATGAAAGTGAGACATGGCTGTGCATCCCTCAATTTTACAATCAATAACTGTATTATTACCAAGAAATGTGACATGTATGTCTTCCTCTTTCAACACATTCCTTCTTCGGGGTTATGCGGTGCAAAGATGATCTTTCCAGAATCCCTAAACTTCATGTGAGTCACCACTGTTATGGCATCTTACTGCCACAAGGTGGCACTGTTGGAAACCAGCCCACACAGTCCAGTGCTTACTAAGTCCCCTTGCTGTGATAGCCTTTCCTGTACCAGCTGCCGTGGTCCTTGGAAGGAGGAGAAATCCTCCCTCACTGCTAAACCTGGTCAAGGTTTCCATGTTTGCATTCCAAGGTTGGAGCTCCCACTGCTCAGTTCTGTCAACATCCACACAGACTCAACCAGCCCTAGGAGAGGGTCATAAATGAGCCGCGACAATTCCCCCACACCCAGTAGGGGAGGCTGCAAAGCCACCTGGAGAAAGCTTTAAATACAGGCAGGGGAAAAGCATTAGGACCAAGTGATGTAGTCAACCACGGCATGAGAATAAATCTTCACAATGTCCATGTAGAGGGAACTCGAGCTATCCATATGGATCTCCATGATTGGTCGACCCAGCCCTGGGTCTAAATGTGAATTTACATAAGATTTTAAATATTAGGGCCTCCCTGGTGGCGCAGGGGTTAAGCACAGCACTGTGAAGCTATCAGCAGCCTCTGCAGCACGAGTTTTATCCCCTGCCGGCCAGGGAGCTACCCACATGGCACAGCAGACTTCTCCTGACTCACCCGCTGCTCCCCCTCAGCAGTGTATTTCAGCAGATCTGCCTCCTCTGTTCCCCACTCTGTCTCTGGTTCCTCTCACCCCCCGCACTTCTGGCCTATACCCCAGTTCTTGTATGCATAAATAAATAAATCTTTAAATAAAGATTTTAAATATTAAAAATGAAGCATTCATAACCTTTTTCAATTTCATGTTCCTATTTCTAAAAATGATCTTAAACTATTTGTTTTAAAAAATCTCCAACACGGGCCTCCCTGGTGGCGCAGGCAGTTGAGCGCCGCACTGTGACGCTGTCTGCAGCCTCTGTGGCATGGGTTCGATCCCTGCGGCCAGCAAGAATCCCACATGGCAAAGCAGACCTCTCTGGTCTCACCTGCTGCTCCCCTCAGCAGTGTATTTCGTCAGTCTGCCTGTTCTGTTCCCCACTCTGTCTCTGGTGAATCCTCTCATCCTCCCACACATCTGGCCTGTACCCCAGTTCTTGCATAAATACATAAATCTTTAAAAAAAAAAAAGCTGAAAAAAAAACTCCAACACAATAAAAATTGAAACAAGAACTAAGTAATAAGATAAGTAAGGGAATAATTTTTTTTTTTAAATCCTATGCTATGGAAAATGCTGCAATGCTTTTGCAATTGAGGCTCCTGGCAACCAAGGCAAACAGGGAAACCTTATAGCTATCCATATTTCCCATTATCTCATCTATATTCTCCTACTTCTAAGAGCTGAGAATGTGGATGCAGTAATGATAATTCAGTTCATTAAAGAGAAGTATTTAAAATTTTAAAGGAAAATAAACCACAAGTTTCTAGGCAAGATGACTATGTAATTTGTTATTTAAATCAGCATGCTTTTGGAAGTGAAATGGGATGCTATTAATAATGATGTGGGGACAATTATTCTTATTGGAACTGTTCTATGCAAACTGGGATATATGTTATCCCGGCCATGTGATAGAGCATTAACTTTGGGTTAATACCATTGGATTCAGAAAATCAGCCTATTTCTCTTCAAGAGACATTTTCAAAAACTAGGTGCAAGCACCCAAAGCAAATGCTATATTACCCATGAAAACCTATTACCCATGAAAACTTATTAGGCACTTACCTCTGAACACAGGGAAGTTTGTGTATGTATCAATAGTCTTCTGAAGAATAAAGACATATTTCCAGCATCCTGACCAGTTCAGATGACACTGGATATTCATCCAAGAGTGTATAAATAGCTTCTCTATTTTGATCTAAACAAGGAAATGACTGTATTTTACTCAACTGCCATCTCCTCTCCGACAAATTTTGCTCCACGTTTAAAGTCCACTATTAGGACAATTGTCTTCAGTTTTTTGATACAAATGCCCTGTTAATAAGGGCACTTCTGAAAGTGACATGGTGCTCACCCTAAAAAAAGTCCAGACTGCCTTAAGATTTGTATGTTACATTAAAAACTCAGGCTGATATTTCTGCTCTAAGACAGCAAAACTACTTAGATAAATGAAATTGTATCTAATTGAATTACCTAAATTAAATACTTCAATAATAATGCCTAACATTTATTGAACACTTAGTATATCCCAGGCACATTGCCAAATGCTTATGTTTTTCATTTAATTTTACTACAATCCTAGGAGGGATTATTATCCTATGTTACAGATGAGGACACTGGGCATCTGACGAGCCAAGTGTGTATGTATTGTTGTGTGGTTGGTAAGCAGTAAGGTTGAGGTTCAAACCCAAGTCTATCTGATTCTAGAACGTAAACCCTGAACCACTAGATTGCCCAGACAGCTTTCATCCCTTCTGATGCAGTGGGAAATGACTTAGGCAAAGTGTTTAAAAGAGAAGACTCATAAAGGGGGAAATAAAACATGGTATTTGACTATTTTCCTCTGTCTTCCCGAAAGAATCCCCTCAGAATGGTTTCCCAAAGCCCATTGCAACAGGAGATCCCGCACCGCCTGCACCACACAGGAGCTCCTGCTGACCCGTGTTCCAGAAAATAATGGCACTTTCCAAGGTCAAGCCTGGACCTGAGCTTAGTAATATTTATTGGGTATGAGGCAAACTACAGAAATGCTTTGGGAGAGCAATGTGGTGAGAGAATTAAATTACAGAATACTGAAAAGGTTGAATTCTTGGGGAAAGGTTTGCCAAGATAATTGGATAATGACATTTTACATAAAACAAGAAAAATCAGAAGATGAAAGGCATTGTGATCGACTAAGTGGCTAACTGCAGAAAACAATCATCTCCTCCTTAGGTGATTGAAACTGCAGTTTGCTTTTCATTTCTGAGGCACACAATTTCAAGCTTTTAAAGTCTGCAGTCTCCAAAGACCACCAGGCCCATCCTGATGGTCCCAGTGGAAGGAGGGGGCTGGAAGTGATGTGTTGAGAGCCTGGAGAGGGATCTGATTAGTTCACTGGCATCAGAAGCGAATGTAACGTGGTAACGAGACTGCAGCTCTGCCTGCTGTTGACTGGGGATGCTGGAGCTTCCAGCCTGTAAAATCATGTTGAGGAGAGATGCAGGAAGCTGCAACTGCACACTCTCACCTTCTTCTCACCGTGTCATTCAAAATAGGATCTTTGACCAAGATGCCGCCTACTGGAACTCACGGGCATTTTCTCTGCAGAATCAGAGGGTAGAATGGTATCAGAGAAGACGCCCGCTTCTCCCGTCTTGCAATGGTGGAGGATGGGTGTAGAGAGGATTTCTGTGTCCATGAGTGTAATTACCTTAAAACACAGAGATCTCAACTTTTCATTTATTCGCCAGGGAAAGCAAACCAAGGGAAAGATGATGACTATCTATTCAGCTGGTCTCCTGGGGAAACCCCACTTAAACTAGGTTAGGAGATGGGGAAGAGGAACAACTTGCTCACGTATTCAGCCTGCAAGAAGAGCAGACTGAAGCGTTATGGGTTGGGATCCTTGCAGAGAGCTTTTGTGTCTGCTTGCCCAAGACATTAGCTCCATTCTCGCTTACTGCACGCTGATTCCTTCCACCAGGTGGGAACAATTGCTGCTAATGGATCTTGGCCCTGAATTTTTTCACTGTCAACAATATGGTGGGCTATTTCCAAATAATCCTGCAATAATTCCTTCCATCCTTAAACACGACTTCGCCATATGATTATGTTTTCGCTGCCATTAAGAGTTGGTGTCTATTTCCCTTTATCATCCATCTGAATCATCGCTGTGATTTACTTTGACAAAGATACAGAACTACTATGTCTGATGTCTAATCTTAGCATCAAGAGAACTTGAGTTTTCTCCTTTTTAGCCCTCATAGAGTACTCCCCAAAAGGAAACCTGGGATAAATTTGTATGAGAAAGATACCCAGAAAATGGACAACACCAAGTGTAAATATAAAGTGAGGCCATCTTGGACCCTCCAGTCACGTTCAAGCTATCAGTTGACTTCAGTAACTTGAAGGAGCATATATTTGAGACCAGCCTAGAACCCCAGAGAAACCAAAGAATTGTGAAATTTATGCCATTGCTCTAGCAAATCACTATTTTACACAGCTCTAAGTAAGTGGTACTGGTGAAACAGCTATCTTTACACCAATCACTGTGCCCAGAGAGGTGGAATTATCACACAGCACGTCAGGTCCTTTGGGTCACATGTCAGAGTCAGAGACAAGGAAAAGCTGTTTTCCCCAAAGAAGGCTGATCCTGCTTCCTGAGCTAGGCCAGCCACCAACTGTGGCACTTTACAGTTAGTAAATCTCTTGGCTGAATATTCACAATTATCCAATGATGTCACAAGATCAAATATGATTCTAATATCACTAAGGAGAAAACAGGCTCAGAAGGATTTCAAGTCTTCCCCAAGGTCACAGAGCTACTAAGTAGCAAAGCCAGAGTCAAATTCAGTACCTTCCCATGGATGCTTTTGGCTCTCCCTCTCATGCAAATTCCTGGGATGAGGAGGCAATAGTGCAGATTCATAATAGTCATTCTGTCCAGCATGGTCCACTGGCCTCCCTGCCTATGGCCAGAGCACATGGCCAGCATCATGTTCCCTGCCAGCCCAGGGCCTCTGTTTATGGAGGGATCCATCGGCATAATGCATTAATAGATCCGTCACCATTGGTCACACGAAAGAATAAGCAACCAGCAGGACGGCGGAATAATAAATCACAGAAATGGGGGAGCTCCATTAGATTAAGGTACAAGACTGTGGCTGCATTGAAAAGAAAAATTATTTCAATTTAGATGGAAAATCGAAGCCCCAACAGTGGGTGTCACAGAGGGAAAATGCATTCTGTGGTATCACCTGGTGCCCCCAGCAGAGCAGAGATGGCTCCAACTCTCACTCACACCCAATGTCTTCACTACAACCAGCCTTCCCATGAGCCAGGCGTGAGAGTTCACACCTCCAGATATACCATGTTTGTAATTAATGATTTATTTCTTGAGTTTTTATGCATTAAAGACACATCTGGCTGCAAATTAAACCACCCAATTGGCAGGAGATGAAGTTTTAGCACACAGACTCATTACCATTTCAACCAAAAGCAATGAAAAATTTTAGTTTGCATATTTAGCCACAGTTTGATTTCACAGGTTATTTCTTTTCAACATCTTTTATATATTGAAGAGAATTGGAGAACTCTAGTAAATATCTTCTATGATTTATAAGGATCCACACTGCTAAAAAGAAGTAATAAATGTGGTAAAAAGAAAAATAGTCAAAAAAGAAAATTAAAAAAAGAAAAAAGAAAAAGAAAAGAAAAAAAGAAAAGAAAAATAGTCAACATGTTTCAATTATCTTAGGTGCACAAGAATGGAGAGAATTATGTATACTCATGTATATGTACAGAGAGTGAAAGTTTTGCTTAACCTTTTCCTCACTGATTTCTATCCCAAGCCTAGGGTAGAAAAGATTATACAGTTGTTGTTTATTCAGATAGGCACTCTGTCCACTTCCCGAGAGAATTTAAGGTTGTTTTCAATAAAATAATTCTATATTACAAATTTAAAAAGTGAAATTATCATTCACACACAGATTTGAATACTGATAGAGGAGGTGAAAAAAATTATTAATCAAAAATCAAGGCGAATGTAATTGCTTGAATCAAGTCGTAAATTAACTTCTAGTCTTCTTGGTAGCCAAAGCAAAAGATAATACTTTTATTTCTAAGGAATAAAGTACATCACACCAGTAGGGGAAAAAAGATAACTGCGACAAAAACAGAACCTTTCTGTGTGCTTAATGTTAGTGCATAACTAAAGGAAATTAAATGGCAGCATTCTTCTTTTTGAAGAACTACCCCCTTACTATAGAAAATCTGTAAAAGATTAAAGAAAAGTAAAAACAGATAAAAATATACCCAAGTACCTACTAGCCAGTCACATGCCCCATTGGTTTCCACTCTGGCCATTTTTTTTTTTTTTTTGGCCTTTCCCTGCACAAGATGTGTTTTATTTTTTTTTTATTATTATTATTTTTTTTTTTATAGAGGCATGCTTTATTTGTTTGCTGGTTTGTTTGTTTTGTTTTGTTAATACATGCACTGGGTACAGTCAGAAGCGCGGGAGGGTGAGAGAATTCACCAGAGCCAGAGCGGGGAGCAGAGCAGACAGAAGGACCGAAGTACACTGCTGAGGGGAGCAGCGGGCGGCAGGAGAGGTCTGCGCGCCATGTGGGACCCTCCTCCAGTGGCCTGGGAGCAGCCGGGGATCGAACCGGCGCCGCAGAGGCCGCGGGCAGCTTCGCAACCCAGCGCTCAACCGCTGCGCCACCGGGGAGGCCCCACAAGATGTGTTTTAAACTCAATTTTAATCTGAGTGTTTATAAAATTTTGGTGCTTTTTATTTTTTTGCTTGTTTTTTTTTTTACAATTTTTTTAAATTTTTTTATTTAATTAATTTATTTATTTTTAAGGTTTATTTATTTATACAAGCACTGGGTACAGTCAGAAGTGCGGGAGGGTGAGAGGATTCACCAGAGCCAGAGCAGGGAGCAGAGCAGGCAGAAGGACCGAAGTACACTGCTGAGGGGAGCAGCGGGCGGCAGGAGAGGTCTGCGCGCCATACGGGACCCTCCTCCGGTGGCCGGGGAGCAGCCGGGGATCGAACTGGCACTGCAGAGGCCGTGGGCAGCCTCGCAACCCAGCGCTCAACCGCTGCGTCACCGGGGAGGCCCTTTTTTTTGGCTTTATATTATGATTGTTTTACTTTATTAAAATTTGTCAGCTCAATCAGTTTCAATTTTTTTTTAAGATTTTTTTTTTTATTTATTTATGCAAGAACCGGGGTACAGGCCAGAGGCGCGGGAGGGTGAGAGGACCCACCAGAGACAGAGCGGGGAACAGAACAGGCAGACTGACAAAATACACTGCTGAGGGGAGCAGCGGGCGAGACAGGAAAGGTCTGCTGGGCCATGTGGGACCCTCCCCGGCAAACCAGGATCGAACCAGTGCTGCAGAGGCTGTAGACAGCTTCACGGCATTGCCCTCAACCATCAGGGGAGGCCCGCAAATATTTTTTAACTACCTTGTAACTTCAAAATATCTGGGAACCACTGCACTATGTGATCATCCCCTCCAGACCTAATATTTTATTATGTTCTTTCTGTGATCAGATGTATATTTGATGAGTCTGCTACAGCTTTTACTTCATTTGTTTCACTAGTGTTTTCTTTTTACAACCAAGCAATCTATCACAGAAGGCTCACCTTGATTTTTACATTTCTCACTAGACAAAGGCCCCCTAGAACCTCAGAACTCTGAGAACCACAGTGTGAGCTGTGGCCATCTTGGCTACGTGTGCAGTGGCCATCTTGGCTACATGAGCAGTCCTAGTTGTTGCAGCAACTCAGTAGCTTTCTAGTTCAGACTGAGTTTTCGAAATGCCGTAAATGCTTTGGTTCAAGACTCAGTGAAACCTTTGACAACACCTGTCATGTGAGACAAATCTTCTGTCTCATCTTTAGAATTGAGGACAGCATTGGGACAGGAGAAGGATTCAATAAGCAATGGTGAAAAGATAAATCAGGGGGGGCGGAGCAACATGGCGGCGAGGAGACGCTGCGAGTAAGATCTCCCATTAAAAAAAGTTAATAGGGAGGAAAAGCGGCAGGTCCCAGTGAGAACTGGGACACGGAAGATAAACGGACGACTCCAGCAAACTGCCCGAAGAAGAAAGTTGCCATAAAAGAGGACGAGAAGGGAGGGAAGCGCAGAACCCTGCTCCCCTCCCCCGCCCACAGAGGCGGCACTCTCCGACCGGCAGAGAGGAGGAAAACAACAAACCAAAACACCCAACAAGAAAAACGGACGCAGCAAGTGGGACTGTGAGTGGAAAGGAACTATTGCAGCCACCACACCCCGAGAACGGGAGCTGAGGCGAACCCTGCAGGATCCGCCGCGGAGGTGAGCTCCACGCGCCATTAAAAAGAGAGCCCCGCCCCCCAGGAGGAGACCAGCACCAGCACACAGCCCCGGCCGCCCGGTAAGCTTGCGCGAAAGCGGTGCTCGGATTGCAGCTGCCCAGGTCCCCGCGCCTGCGACCTAGGCTTGCGGGGAGACGGCGGAGGCCCTCCCCGAGTGAGCAGGAACAAGGCGCCCAGGCAGGGGAGCGGGATTCAAAAGGCGCCATTCCCGCGCCACTGATCTGGGCTACAGCCCGCGTCCTGGAACTGAGGGCTTTGGAACTGAGACCCGGGGCACGAAATTAGGGGTGTGGGTTCCCCACGACGGTGGGGCACAAGACAGACACAGCACCCTAAAGCCGTTGAGGTGTACCCTACCATCCCCGCTCTGCTCCCTGTCCCACGGGGTGGAAAATCAGCTCCCCAAGGGCTCTAGGAGAGATCTCTGGTGCCACCTAGCGACTTGACCCCAGCACAGGCTACTGAAGGAGCTAGTGGCCAGCTGGGGAGTTAGCCCACACCGGGCCCCTTCTGAACAAGCAGTCTGAGCCCACAGGGAGAGCGAGCACCCACAGCCGGGGCAGACCAGGCGCGCAGAATAGAGTGCCTGAGACCAGAAGCGCAGGGAGTGTGTCCCACATCACCATTTTAGAACAGGGACATTTCTTCAGTAAAGACTACCTGCAGAAGGCTTCCCCAGGAGCCAGAGGTGAGCGGGGGAAGTTCGCCCACGCCAGACCCCCTCTGGCCTGCAGTCCAAGCCCAGAGGGGAGCAGGAACCCACCGCCGGGGCAGACCAGGCGCACAGGGGAGTGTGTCCCCACATCGGCATTTTAGAACAGGGACCTTTCTCCAGTAAAGGCTGCTTGAAACTGACAGATGACTCCTGGAAGAACCAGAGGGGAACAGAGAAGCCCACCCAAGATGCCGGCAAGTCCCAACAACACAGTGTCCCAACGCATACGGCAAATTAGAAAACAGACAGTAGGGAGGAGAAGAACCACACGCAACCTAGCAACTCTCCAGAGAAAAAGCACACCACAAAAAGAAAGCCAGCCCCCAGATTGCAACGACAATAACTTGGAAGAATTTCTGAGCCTTCCAGAAAGAGAATTTAAAATTGCCGTGATTAAAAAACTGACAGAAGTCATAAAGGAAAACAATGATAAGGGAAAAATAATCAACGATCAGAAGAATGCAATTGAGTCCCTAGAGAGGGAAAACAATGGTCAGAAGAAAGAAATTGAGTCCCTAAAGAGGGAAGTAAAAGAAATGCAGGAGATCAAAGAATTAATGGAAGAACTAAAGAATTCTGGGAAAAGCAATGAAAGCAGAATAGATGAAATGGAAGAACGAATAAGTAATCTTGAAGACACAGAAATAAAAAGAACCAAAACAGAGAAGGAAAGAGAAGTACGAAGGAAAAAGAACGAAGAAAGACTTCGGGAACTATCTGACTCCATGAGGAAAGGAAATATAAGAGTTATAGGAATACCAGAAGGAGAGGAGAGAGATGTAGGAACAGAGAAAATATTCAAAGAGATAATTGAAGAGAACTTCCCAAATGTGAAGAAGGAGCTGAAAATTGATATACAAGAAGCAAGAAGAACACCAAACTTCCACGACGAAAGGAAAAATACAGCAAGACACATAATAGTAAAGCTCCCAAGAATCCAGGACAAGGAAAAAATAATGAAGCTGGCAAGAGGGAAGAAACAGATAACATTCAAAGGAAAACCAATCAGGCTGACATCAGACTTCTCCGAAGAAACACTACGGGCAAGGAGAGAGTGGAGGGACATAGTCAACAGACTCCAAGAAAACAGATGCCAACCAAGAATACTCTATCCCGCAAAGCTCTCCTTCCTCTTTGAAGAAAGAATATGGACCTTCCCAGACAAACAGAAACTCCGGAATTTCATTGCAACTAAACCCCCACTCCAAAAAATACTACAAGGAGTCCTAAAGCCAGAACCTCAGAGCGACGAATAACAATGAAAGAAGGCCAAAAAAAAAAAAAGTTATTAAAAGAATAAATAAATAAAATCAAAGGAAAGACAAACACAATGGCAAATACAGATGTTAACATATCAATATTAACTCTAAATGTAAATGGACTAAACTCTTCAATAAAAAGACACAGAGTTGCAGCCTGGATTAAGAAACAAAACCCAACCTTTTGCTGTCTCCAGGAAACACATTTAGCTACAAAAGATAAAAATAGGCTCAAAGTCAAAGGATGGAAAACAATCCTACAAGCAAATGGGCCAAAAAAGAAAGCAGGAACAGCTATACTTATATCAGATAAAACAGATTTCAAACTCAAAAAGATAAAAAGAGACCCCAATGGTCACTACATTATGATCAAGGGGACAATACTTCAAGAAGAAATAACACTAATTAACATATACTCACCAAACGAAGGAGCACCAAAATATATCAGACAACTGTTGTCCTCTCTGAAAACAGACATCAGAGAAAACACATACGTAGTGGGAGACTTCAACACACCACTATCAACAATGGATAGATCAACAAGACAAAAAATAAGTAAAGAAACCAAAGCTCTAAATAAAGACCTAGAGCAATTGGGCTTAACAGACATCTATAGAACACTAAACCCCAAAAAAACGGAGTACACATTTTTCTCAAGCGCACACGGATCATTCTCCAGGATCGATCACATACTGGGGCACAAGACAAACATCAACAGATACACCAAGATTGAAATCATATCAACCATCTTTTCTGACCATGAAGGCATCAAACTAGAAATAAACCATAAAAAGAAGGCAAGGAACTTTCCTACCTCATGGAGATTAAAAACCACACTACTGGAAGACCATTGGACTAATGAGGAGATCAAAGAAGAAATTAAAAAATTTTTTGAATTGAACGACAAGGAGGACACCAATATCCTAAATGTATGGGATGCAGCAAAAGCAGTAATAAGAGGAAAATATATAGCAATAGAAGCTCACATCAAGAAACAAGAAAGAACGCAAAGAAACAACCTAATCTCGAAGCTCAAAGATCTAGAAAAAGAACAACAAGAAAACCCCAAAACCAGTAGAAGAAAAGAAATAATAAAAACCAAAGCAGAAATAAATGAAATTGAAACTAAAAAAACAATCCAAAAGATCAATGAAACCAAGAGCTGGTTCTTTGAAAAAATCAATAAAATAGACAAACCCCTAGCCAGGCTCACAAAGGAAAAAAGGGAGAAAGCACAAATAAACAGGATCATCAATGAAAGAGGAGAAATCACAACGGACACAGCAGAAATCAAAAGAATAATCAGTAACTACTATGAACAGTTATATGGAAACAAGTTTAACAATCTAGAGGAGATGGACAAATTCCTACAACTCTACAATCACCCAAAGCTAGATAAAGAAGAAATAGAACACCTAAACAGACCAATTACAATTAGCGAAATTGAAATGGTAATCAAAAACCTCCCCAAAAACAAAAGCCCAGGACCTGATGGATTTACAAATGAATTCTACCAAACATTCAGAGACGAATTAGTGCCTATCCTTCACAAACTCTTCCAAAAAATTGAGAAGGAAGGGACAATACCAAACACGTTCTATGAAGCCAACATTACACTAATACCAAAACCGAACAAGGACAACACAAAAAAGGAAAACTACAGGCCAATCTCCCTAATGAACACTGATGCAAAAATCCTCAATAAAATTTTAGCTATCAGAATCCAACAATGTATCCATAAGATAATTCACCACGACCAAGTTGGATTCATTCCAGGGGCACAAGGATGGTTTAACATCCGAAAATCAATCAACGTTATCCAACACATCAACAAAAAGAAATATAAAAACCATATGATAATATCAATAGATGCTGAGAAAGCTTTCGACAAAGTACAACACCCATTCATGATAAAAGCCCTTGAAGTTCTTGGGATACAAGGAACATACCTCAACATCATAAAGGCCATCTATGACAAGCCAACAGCCAGTATCATTCTCAATGGTGAAAAGCTGAAAGCAATTCCATTAAGATCTGGAACAAGACAAGGATGTCCACTCTCACCATTGCTTTTCAATATAATACTGGAAGTCCTAGCCAGGGCAATAAGACAAGAGAAAGACATCCAAGGAATCCAAATAGGAAAAGAAGAAGTCAAACTATCACTATTTGCAGACGATATGATATTATACATAGAGAACCCCAAAAACTCCACAGAAAAGCTAATTCAACTCATCAATCAGTTCAGTAAAGTGGCAGGATACAAAATCAACACGCAAAAGTCAGTAGCCTTCCTATACACAAACAATAAATCTGAAGAAGAAGAAATCAAAAAGACCATCCCTTTTGTTATTGAAACAAAAAAAATCAAATATTTGGGAATAAATCTAACAAAAGAGGTAAAGGACCTATACAAAGAAAACTATAAAACACTGTTAAAAGAAATAGAAGAAGACACAAAGAAATGGAGAGACATCCCCTGCTCATGGATTGGAAGAATAAACATTATTAAAATGGCCATCCTTCCAAAAGCAATATACAGATTCAATGCTATTCCAATCAAAATTTCAATGTCATTCTTCAAAGAAATAGAACAATTATTGATGAAATTCATATGGAATCACAAAAAACCCCGAATAGCCAAAGCTCTCCTGAAAAAAAAAGAAGGGAATGGAGGCATCAGACTCCCAGACTTCAAACTATACTACAAAGCCATAATCATCAAAACTGCATGGTATTGGAACAAGAACAGACATACAGACCAATGGAATCGAATAGAAAATCCAGAAATAAACCCACAGATTTATGGTCAACTAATCTTTGACAAAGGAGCAAAGACTATGCATTGGAGCAAAGAAAGTTTGTTCAATAAATGGTGCTGGGAAAACTGGGTCGCTACATGCAAAAGAATGAAGCTTGACCACCACCTCACACCATACACAAAAATCAACTCAAAATGGATTAAAGAACTAGACATAAGACCTGAAACCATAAAATATATAGAAGGAAATATAGGCAAAACACTACGTGATTTGCACATCAAAGACATCTTTACAGACACATCACCCAAAGCAGTGATAGTGAAGGCAAAGATAAACAGCTGGGACTATATCAAATTAAAGAGCTTTTGCACAGCAAAAGAGACAATAACAAAAACAAAGAGAAACCCCACCAACTGGGAGAACATTTTTGCACCCAACACTAATGATAAAGGACTGATCACAAAAATCTGCAAAGAGCTGATGAGACTCAACAACAACAAAGAAAATAATCCAGTCAAAAAATGGGCAGAAGAGCTTAAAAGAAACTTCTCTGAAGAGGAAATGCAAATGGCCAACAGGCATATGAAAAAATGTTCAACATCACTTGTCATCAGGGAAATGCAAATCAAAACTACCATGAGATACCATCTTACACCAGTGAGAATGGCACATATTAAAAAAACTAGCAACAACAAATGTTGGCGAGGGTGTGGAGAAAAAGGAACTCTTCTGCACTGTTGGTGGGAGTGCAAACTGGTCCAACCACTGTGGAAAGCTGTGTGGAGATTTCTGGACCTACTAAACATAGAGCTTCCATATGACCCAGCAATTCCACTCCTAGGTATGTACCCAAAGGACACAGAAACATCAATTCCAAAGAACACCTGCACCCCTATGTTTATAGCAGCACTGTTTACAATAGCTAAGCTTTGGAAACAACCCAAATGCCCAAAAATAGATGACTGGATCAAGAAGATGTGGTACATATATACCATGGAATATTACTCAGCATTCAAAAAAGATAAACACATGCAATTTGCTGCAACATGGATGGCGCTGGAAGGGATCATGCTCAGCGAAATAAGCCAAAAAGAAAAAGAAAAATACCGGATGGTCTCACTCATAGCAGGAATCTAGAAAACTTAAATAAGGGACCAGGAAAATGAATAACTATAAGAAAGTGAAAATCAAAATCAACAAAAAACTATGAACCAGAGACACTTTTAGGGGGGCGGGGGCGGGAGGGGAGGGATTGGGGTCAGAATGGGGGGCTGCAATTGTATGGGGAATATAACAATAAAATTTATAAAAAAAAAAAAAAAAAGAAAGATAAATCAGCTAAACAATCACATTTGTAATTGCATCAAAAAGAATTAAATGCCTTGGGATAGATATAACCAAAGAAGTGAAAGACCTGTATGCCAAAAACTATAAGACACTGTTGAAAGAAATAGAAGGGACAAAGAGATGGAAAGATATTCCCTGCTATGGATTGGAAAAATTGTCATCATTAAAGTGACTATATTACTGAAAAAAAAAAAAAAAAAAAATAAGCAATGGTGACTAAAATGCTTCGAAAAGTGCTTGGTACATAGTAAACTCTCAAATGAAACAAATTAACTTCTGAGACTGTTCTTGGTAAACCTCAACTGTCCATGACTAATGAAGCTATTGATTGCACACTTCAAAGGAACTACAAATGCGCCTTGCTCGCCATTATCTCCTAGGAAGGCTGACTGATACCATTGGTCACAGCTCCACATCTGCTCCACATGCACAAAAACTTGATTGAGTAGCATCTGGTGAATGTTCAACTTAAATAACCCCTTGGAGGAAAGTGGAGAGAGCTGACAGTGCTTAGCAGGTCATTCTTTCTGGAGCCCTAAACAGAGTGCATTTCTTCCTTCCATTTGATCTTTTCCCCAGTCCACAAACCAAGTCAGTGCTTCCCAAGTTCTGGGTGCTGAGCTAGGCACTGAAGAGCTAAGGAATGAGACACAGCACTACGCCAGCAGAGGAGACATCATCATTGCCAACTCCTATGGGAAGGCTATCTGTTCATTCAAGCCCTGGAGGACACGTACCTGGAAGAAAATATGGACGTGATTTTCTTTACCAATCTTCCCTCTGGGCATCACAGAAGGAGATAGGGTATACCCAATTACTGATCATTCACCTTACACCACTTAGCTTTCACAGTATACCTGCATAAGTACCTGGTTTCTCTAATGGAAAGAAATCCAAAGAGGATTTTCACTGCTAGGACAAAAGGTGAAAAGCAAAAAAGTGTTTATTTTGCAGCAGCACCCGAGTAGCCAGAGTGACCCCACCACACTATGTCTTTCTAACTACTTTACCCAGGTGGTGTGTTTATCTTATTCCCGCTTTCACTATACGCTAGTGTTATTTTAGGTTTTATGTGTTATTTGGTGTGATCTGATAGCTTATTTTCAGAGTCTGGGAACACTCAAAAATGTTTCCATAGGAATTAGTGGTGATTGCATATTCACTTTAGACCATTCTGGCTTACAAAAGCTTTCTTAGGTATGCGCTCCTATACTCTGTGGAAGAAAGCCCTTCTCTCGCTCAGGGGAGCATTAATAATGGGGTAGCAGAGGGCTGTCTCTGCTCGGCAGAATTCATTATAGCCATGACTCTGTCAAGGTGCAAATGTTTAGGGTTTTCGTTCAGTCTTCCTGCAGTCACATTGCGAGGACCAGATCGCTATTATCCTGCTTGTGCCATCAGGTACTTTTTTTATTTGCAGATACAAGGCAAAGTACATAAAAGGTTTTATAATGGTGGGTTCATGCAGCTTGAAAAACTTGGAGAGGGATCAGAGAAACAAAGTTGGAGAGTGGCTGTTTCAGACAAAAATTACAGCAACAAGGGGACCATTTCCAAGACAGCGAGAACAGGACTGTCGGGGAGGAACGGCCATTACAGGGCAATCATTTCTCTGTTTTCAAGTCAGAGTCAGGCAACAGGAGCTGACCCTTCCTCCCACATTTCTCAAAGGTTGTGTTCATTTCCAGCAGTGTCTAATGGAACCCCCATGGCAATAGCCAAAATCATGGCTATTGCCTAAAATCAGCTTTTAGGACTCCTGTATGATCCTTGAAAACCTCATTTCAGAAATGCATACTAGGTTTGCCTTATTATTGCTTCCGCTGGAAAACATGCCCACCTGAGCAGGACGACATGAAAAAAAAAAAACAAAAACAAAACTATTTTCCCTAAGGACCTTTTTGGGTCCTTTTAAATTTATGAACACATAGAGATTTACACCTACCAGCTCCCTTTAGAGACAGGAAGGCTAAACCATGTCTATGTCCTCTTTTTGTTGTTTGTAGCTTCCGGAATGTTGAAAATGAAGAAATCCTAGATCATAGTTACAAAATT
The DNA here is from genome assembly GCF_964194135.1 of Talpa europaea. Taxonomy (NCBI): domain Eukaryota; kingdom Metazoa; phylum Chordata; class Mammalia; order Eulipotyphla; family Talpidae; genus Talpa; species Talpa europaea. Next base: position 13,254,232 of record NC_140077.1, read on the forward strand.
TTATTTTAAATGCTTACTTTTCACAATTTGTCATTGATTAAAGGGACACAATTTTAAGATGATCTGAGGAACGTTTTCTTTCAGTTTGTTGTAGCTCAAGGAGTCCATGTGGCCATGACATCAAGTCTAAACTTGGGGCCCCTGATGAAGTTGAGGTCCTCCTGGTCCTGTGAGATTAGCCAGGCCTGGAACGGTCTCCCTGAGGCCTGCACTGTTCATTCAATTGAGATGTGTGTCCTTCTCCTCAGGCAACTGTCCCGAGGAGGAACTCAATGAAACCACGAGTGGGGCTGTGTCTGCAGGGCTGTGTCTGTGTTTCCTGGGGCCACACTCCAAGAGGAGAGGGAAAGGACAGGAGCTGCTGTTAAAACATAGAGATGGGGGCCTCCCCTGGTGGCACAGCAGTTGAGCGCTGGGCTGCGAAGCTGCCTGCAGCCTCTGCAGCGCAGGTTTGATCCCTGGCCGTCTACGAGGGTCCCACATGGTGCGACAGACCTCTCCTGCCACGCCCGTTGCTCCACTGAGCAGTGTATTCCAGTCAGTCTGCCTGTTCTCTTCCCCACTCTGGCTCTGGTGAATCCTCTCATCCTCCCGTGCTTCTGACTATACCAGTGCTTGCATAAACAAATAAATAAATCCTTAAAAAAAAGAGATGGAGCGTCCCTAGTGGTGCAAGGGGTTAAGCACAGAACTATGAAGCTATCAGAAGCCTGTGCAGCACGAGTTCAATCCCTGGTCCGCCAGGGAGCAACCCACATGGCCAGCAGACCTCTCCTGCTGCGCCCGCTGCTCAGCAGTATATTTCAGTTAGTCTGCCTGTTCAGTTCCCCACTCTGTTTCTGGTGAATCCTCTCACCCCTCCCCCCACCTCTGGCCTGTACCCCAGTTCTTGTATGCATAAATAAATAAATCTTTGGGAAAAAAGAAGCTACTATTCTTGCATGTATACATTCATTTAGTGAATGTCAATTGAGCATCTGCTCTGCGCTAGTGCTCAGAGGCACACAGCAGCAGTTTGTGGGTCTAGTAGGTGACTAAGGAGATACCATCCTCATCCTGATGACTTAAAGAATGTGAAAGTTTTTTGGAACAGGTATTCTCTAAAAGCGGTATAATTACAAGCAGGAATGTGACCCAACATTAGAGGATTTAAAATTTTCCTATCATGCAATTAGAAGTCAGTGGGGGTTCAGATTACTTCTGCATTTTTTAAGGCTGAGGTTGGCACAATGCTTGGCACAGAATACAAGCTTCTCAGCTGAATGTAGGCCAAGTCAGAGGAATGGGACCAACTTCCCCACATGCCTTTGTAAATCAAATGTCTGTTCAATGACAAACTGTCTCATTAGGTAACTCAAGCACCAATCCTTGCTCTCAAAGCCAGGAAGAATATATTTTGTCTACAGGATTTCTAGAAGTTTTAGCAGTAAGGAAAAGCCCAATACACCCAGATGCCCTAAGGAAATGGTTACTTGTTATCAAGCCTAATATGCTGAGAGACCCCCATTTCCTGCACCAAGAATTCAAAAGAGGATAGTTTCACATCTGGGAATGTGAGATTTTCACCAGCAGTGCTGAAAGTCAGTACATTTAAGAAGGCTATTGAAACAACAGTAAAACAATCAAAAAATTAAATATACAAGGTGAAAGAACACAAATAAATATTCTAGATTCCTGAAAAAGAAGGTCAGGGTTATGTTCCCCCTTGGACTTCCTTTCTTTGGAGAAAATTCCTTTCTATTTACCCACACCACTTACTGATCCAGAAAAATCTTTAGTGTCATGTTTCCTACCTTAACCTGTCCCTCATACCTATATAACAAAGTAATTTCTGCCAAATACTCTTTTCACCCAAAGACCCATAGTTCTCATCCCCAACACCTCATTAATAGAGCCCAAGGCAGCATTATTGTTTTCCTGGTCTTTGTCCACAATAAAACAGGGAGATTCGAGTCTCCATTGATAGTTAGCAAATCCCTCTAGACAGCTGTCTCTATCCACCATGAGCCAAGCAAAGGGCTGTGCCCTAACTTCCTCCAGGGAATCCCTTTACTCCAAACTTCTGCCCAAGTCAAACCCTGCAGTTCTTATACCACATGATGTCTTTTGAGAATGAGGAGTAAGAAACTAAAGGATACAACATTGTTCCAATTATCTGTTGATGCATAATAGACCACATCAAAGTCTAGTGGTATTTTAAAATCATCACAGATTATTAGTATATGCCCACAGATTGTGTGAGTCAGACATTCAAAAAAAAGCACAGAAGGAAAAGCTCTTCTCGGCACCATGTTGTTAATGCCTTCGGCTTGAATGACTCCAATGGCCAGAGGGTCTGGAACAGCCAAGGCTACAGCAGTTGGAACAGAAGGATCCCCGCCAGGATGGTTTTATCATTCACATGTCTGGATGTCTAGGTCCTGGGCTGGATGGCAGAAGAACTAGATCAACTGGTCTGCTGACCAGAGAACCTACACGTGACCAGCATGGCCAGATGTCCCCAGGGAGCTGAATGGCACAGGATGTTTATGATAGTTAGCAAATCCTTCCAGATAGGGAATTACACTTCAGTGTAGTCCGTTTGACATAGCTGTCACAGGCCCACTTAAATTCGGAGGGGACAAAAACAAGACCTCTTGATGGGAGGAGTGACAGACTTTGTAATCTTGTTTTAAAATCGCTGCAGTCTTTGCACTGCCTATAAAACATTTGCATTCTTTTCACAGGCAAAATATGTTCAGCCCTTTTCTAACACACACCCCTCAACCCACAGCGTTTCATCCCTTTAGATTATCAGGCTCAGCCTCAAGATTCTGAACACCACTTTCTAAATCAGGGCCACATGAAAATGTGACTCTTCAAGTTCAGGGCTTTGGCAGCAGTTTCTCTTGATATGAAAACCCGTTAACAACAGAGACTGCACCCTACCACCCTCACGTAATGGTGGACAAGGCACAAGATAATAACGGCAAACACTCCTGTTAAAGGGGGCAGGGAGAGATTTAGAGACACAATAGCAGTCACTGGTCCATGGCAATCCTGCATTCCAGCCAGACACATTTCCTAGGGCTCAATTTTCTCTTTGGGAATGATTTGTCTGAGTTCTTGACTCTGCCCTCTGAGTCATTCTTCCTGCCCATTAAAGTTGCCTTTTGTGTGTAATTGAGTATTTTCTCCACCTGTCTCCTGCCCATAAAATCCTCTTCTCATTTTGTATTTTTGCTTTCCCTTTCATTTTAATCTAGTATAATTCCTTTAAAAATGTTGTGGGTTTCTTATGACTGGTTTAATATCTACTCCATTAGACAGCAGCCAAATCTACACATCTCTTCAAGGTAAACCTTTCTCTTTCCTGATCTCCTTCTAAGCCCACTGTGGGACAAAACCATTCATTTTCCTAGGATCTATGAGGTACATCCATAAGGGCCTTAGATGGTGTCTATGAAGCATCATCTTACACTATTCTGAAGCCTTACCAAAAATAGGGAAGATTTTACAGTCATACTCTTGCCTTCTTCTTCACCCTAAAATCACATTTTCCTGACAGGATCATGGACTTAATTTTTCCCCTGGGGCTCTGTTAGTTTAAAAACATATTTTTATGGGTGTAAAGACTACCCAGGGGCCTTTATGTGTGCCCCAAATTCCATTCAAAAGCTTAACTTACTCTTTAATTCATCTTTTTCCATTCACATTCGATCAGAGGCATACAAAGAGCTAAGTGTCCCTTCTAACACTCTCCTTGGAATTCTCCTTAGTCTTATCTAGTACATCAAGTACATTCTTGATTTCCACATTCCCACAAGTCATGGTGTTAATCGACTTCCACCCTGACAAAATCAGGCTCTCCTTTCCTTCAGCTTCCAAAAACATTGTCCCCATGACCCCCCAGCCCTCACAACAGTCTCCTCAAGGCTGTCCAATTTCTTTGATCAGTGTCCTCAAGACCCACATATGTCCACCTAACATTCACTCCTAAAGCCAATACTACTTATTTTAGGGGCTTTTGCAATGGTATCCTAGGTATCATACTTTATTCTAATTATCTATTCTTGGGTAAAAGACCACCCAAAACTTAGTAGTGGAAAACAAAGCTAGATTTTTTTATTCTTAGAGAGGCTGTGGGTCAGGAACTGGGAAATGACAGAGCAGGGAAGCCCCTCTCTGTTCCAGCCTCTGAGTCCTTCACTGAGGTGATTCATACACCAGAGCAAAGGGCAAAATCAGTAACTAGAGTTAGGAGAAAAATTGGGTGAGGAGAATTCGATACCAAGAGAACTTCTTTTGGAATTCATGTGACTGGGCTTGGCTGGAATGGTAGAAGGTAGGTCTATCTGGGACCATCTCCGGAAAGGCTATTTGTGGTGTCTCTAGCCAGAAAGTTCCATGATTGATGAATGTTTTCCATGGAAGTTCAGGACTCCAAGAACAAGTGCTCTCAGCAACCTGGTGTCTTGGCTATCATAGAGCTGCACAATAATGTGCTCTGTTGTCCAGTTAGGCACAACATGCCCAGGTTGGTGAAGGAGGGACACAGACCCCTCCCTCAATGAGAGAAGTGCTGAAGAATTTGCGGCCATCTTCTAAAACTTTCAGGGGCATGCATTGCCTAATGTGTAGTCGGCAATAAAAACAAAGAAGTTGGAATGAAGAGGCTACTTGAATAGTTTATGGCAACTGTAAAGTTTATTATCATTCTTTTGAGAAGACATGGGATCAAATCCAAGAAGCCTGAAGGACTGAAACAAATCTTCATCCCACAGAGTCAGACATCAAAAAAGAAATCTTAAGAGGAAAAATCACAAAAGGAAGATTAATTTTCTAAAACATTAAGACTACCTTTTGTCAAAAGATGCCAGGGAGGAGGGAGGAGAGTAATGTAAGAATTACATCTAAGTATTTAATCACCAAATAAAAATCTGATCTTACTTTGTTTGTTGTTGTTGCTGTTTAGGCTTTCATTATAGGCTTCTGTGTAAAGAGTTCATCCTATAACCCTAGAAGCACACATTAGACAATATTTGCTAAGCCTTAAGTGATTAGTTCAGGCTCAGAGGAACTTCTGAAGCAGGGTGAAGAAGAGTGCCTGAGGCGTCTCCTCAGGTGAGGAGACAATGAGGTGCTAGACTCTCAGCCCTACAGTGGTAAGGGGGACTTCACCCTGATAGAGATGAGGACACTGGAGCCCAGAAAGAGGAAGGCTTAGCTTGAGTTGAGCCTAGGAATCGGTTTCTCAAACTAAGGGCCCATGGAACAGCAACATTCCATGCATGTACAGAACTATCTGAAATCAAATAATAAGAGTCTTCCGGGTCACACATGGTTAAGTTTTTTTTAAGATTTATTTATTTATGTATACAAAAGCTGGGGTACAGGCCAGAGATGCAGGGGGTGAGAGGAGTCACCAGAGACAGAGTAGGGAGCAGAACAGGAAGATTGACTGAAATACACTGCTGAGGGGAGCAGCGGGCAATTCAGGAGAGGTCTGCTGCACCATGTGGGTCAGCAACCTGGCCAACTAGGGATCAAACTCATGCTGCAGTGGCTGGTGACAGCTTCATAATGCTGAGACTTTAACCCCTGAGGTCTGCTGCACCATGTGGGTCTCCTCCCTGGCCGGGAATCAAACTCACGTTGCAGTGGCTGTGGATAGCTACATAATGCTGCGTCTTAACCCCTTGAGCCACCAGGGAGACCCTCACACAAGATTAAATTAATGTATGATATTTTCTCAATTTAAAAACTTTATCCCTTTTTTTCCCCTGAAGTCATAAGCATATTTTACTACATTTTTCTAAGAAATCTGATTTATTAAGTTCAGTATGACATAAAGCAATATATTTCATAATGTTACAAAAAGCACCAAGATTTCCAAATAGTTCACTGCTGGACCAAGCTTAAGAATGATCTCAGTACTGATACTGTATTTGAGAGTAGGGTGTATTCTCATTCTTTAATTATTCTAAAAGCAAAATCTGGTACCACACCTCATTAAACGGGCACTAACAAGGGAAAAAATAGATGAAAATGATACTTTACATGAAGGCAAGGGACTGTCCTTGGTGACTTTTAAGCGAGCATTTTAAATATCTGTTTTGATTAAAGTTATCTATTTTGGGCCTCCCCGGTGGCGCAGCGGTTGAGCGCTGGGTTGCGAAGCTGCCCGCGGTCTCTGCGGCGCCGGTTCGATCCCCGGCTGCTCCCCGGCCACCGGAGGAGGGTCCCACATGGCGCGCAGACCTCTCCTGCCGCCCGCTGCTCCCCTCAGCAGTGTACTTCGGTCCTTCTGCCTGCTCTGCTCTCCGCTCTGGCTCTGGTGAATTCTCTCACCCTCCCGCGCTTCTGACTGTACCCAGTGATTGTATAAACAGAAAGAAAGAGAGAGAGAGAGAGAGAGAGAGAGAGAGAGAGAGAGAGAGAGAAAGAAAGAAAGAAAGAAAGAAAGAAAGAAAGAAAGAAAGAAAGAAAGAAAGAAAGAAAGAAAGAAAGAAAGAAAGAAAGAAAGAAAGAAAGAAAGAAAGAAAGAAAGAAAGAAAGAAAGAAAGAAAGAAAGAAAGAAAGAAAGAAAGAAAGAAAGAAAGAAAGAAAACATGCCTCTATATATAAAAAAAAAAAAGTTATCTATTTAGTATTTGTAATTGGCATCACCCATCATTCCCACATCGCAAAGCCAATATGAAGATTGTCTGTCCATCCATCCATCCATCCACCTATTTTTCTATCTAGGTATTTTTTTATAGCAGCTTAAATGAAGGAAGATATTTATATCTTAGTCTATGCAGCTGGTATAACAGATATAGCAGAGTGGTGGTTTTAAAACAAACTTTTATTTCTTATAGTTCTGCAGGCTGGGAAGTTCAAGATCAAGGTGTCAGTGGATTCAGTGTCTGGTGAGGACCTTCCTCTGGATTCATGGATGGCTGTCTCTTCACTCTGTTGCTTTGCTTACTGTCCAGTATAATAAAGGCTTATGTTCCCTTCATTTATAGTTTCCTTCCTACAATTTGCTCCACTGTTTGTGCAGCTGTCGTCTGGGCCCCGGGTGGTGCTGTGGGCATGGGGGCACAGAAATTGGTGAAAATGCAGATACTCAGATACTCAGGCTACTGGTACTTCTGTGAGTAACGAAGTGTCCTCATGGGCCTCCCCCAGTGGCACAGCGGTTGAGCGCTGGGCTGCGAAGCTGCCCGCAGCCTCTGCAGCACCAGTTTGATTCCCGGCCTCCGGCGAGGGTCCCACATGGTGCAACAGACCTCTCCTGCAGCGCCCGCTGCTCCCCTCAGCAGGGTGCTTCGTCAGTCTGCCTGGTTCTGTTCCCCGCTCTGGCTCTGGTGAATTCTCTTGCCCTCCCACACTTCTGACTGTACTCAGTGCTTGTATAAATAAAATAAATAAATCTTTAAAAAAAAAAAAAGTATCTTCATGTCCCCTGCCAGACTCCATGAGGTTGTGGTGGGTTAACTTAACCACCTTTCAGATGCTTTCCAATCAGAACTCCAGCATCCAGAATTTGCTGCCAAGGAAAAGTGCTTTGTTGAACATTCAGGGAAAATTGCTCATGTTTTTATAGCTGTACTTGACATTCCTGTGTAGGAACTTAGCTATGCAAAGGTATTGAGCAAGTCTTCCATTTTAAGAAAAGCATGAAGTACAAGCAAACTGATATGCATAGAAGCATTACTTCTAAATGTAAAAATTTATATACAGCCAAACTCCCTAAATACAGGATCTTGGTGAAGTTGTTGTACAGTGATACAATAAAGACTGTGAATCAAATATGATCTGTATCCATAGTTGTGTGTCTGATTACATGGTACAACATTCACAACATGTGAAGTGGGAAAATACAGGTTATAAAACAGAAATGATCCCATTTTAATACCAGGAGGCATGTCCTTATGCAGAAAATAGCTCCAGAAAAATATATACTAAGATATTACTGGCATTTTTTTTAAATAATCTATAGGAGTAGTTTGCTAACTTCATTGTGCATCAAATTTACCTGGAAGTTTTATTAAAACCCTGATTGCTTGTTCTTAACCCAAAATTTCTTATTAGACCTTCTGGATGGGCATGGGAAATTTGCACTTCCCTCTTTTCTTTCTTTACTTTTCTTTCATTTTTTTTTTACTTTGGTTTAGAACATTGTGTAAGCCTCAGGTAGACAGCTCAGTGGCAAATATTCTGAATAGAAAATTTCACAGCTCTATTTCTCCCTATTGGCTTACCATGTTTGCTCATTTTTCTGTAATGAACATGTATTTCTTGTTCTCAGAGGGAGAAAAAGAACCTGATCAATAACTCTTTTCCTTTAAGCTCTTTTTTTTTTAAGTTTGGAAAGCCCCAAAGAAATGGCAGGTAACCAGACCAGTCTGAGTAGTGACAGTAGATGAGCGTGGTGAGTCTGCAGCCTGGTGAGCGCATGGGGCTCCCCAGACAGTCTGTTAGGCCTGTTTTGTTTCTTGGTCAAGTGTCATCCAAGCAATCAGGCTGCTTTTGTGACAAGACCCCCATGTTGTCTTTCTCTGTTTTTCTTGAAACAACCCTTCAAGATTACCAGGGTTTTAATGTACTCAATAGACAGATGGATGGACATGTAAAGCAATAGCCTCACCCCAGCCCTCACCCTCCTGATCAGCAAAACACATTGTGTACTTACCATGATCCAAAGCAGCCTCTCTGCTAATTGGTCTCACCTATGCTTAGATTATTGTCAGTATGCTGCCTTCTGATCCAAAGTACAAGATTCATTTCTTGTCAGTTCTCAAGTCTCCAAATTGCTTTACTGATGCATGAGTTCTCCACTGATGCAAAGATATGGTTCTCCCAACGTGTGTATGGTCTCTGTGTCTGGAGGATTTTGGGGATAAGGATCCTAACACCCCAGCCAGGATAGACTAAACTTCGCCCATATACTAAACATGCAAGTTTGAAGTCCGGCTGTTTTTCATACTGCTTGTAGGTCTGTGGGCAAATCATGGACCTACTGGACTTCCTCTTCTATAAAATGAGAATTACAACACTTTCTGCTTCACAAGTAAATGGTTCCTGTCAACTCAGTGGCCCCAAGAACAAGAAAATCCCACTTGTACAATTAGGGATGTTTCAAACCCTTTGGAAGGCCTCAGCTTCTCCTCTTCTGAAAGACCCATCCCAATGTGGCATCCAATGTACTAAGTCACAGCTACTTCCTGTAACAGCAATGTCCACATGACTAGAAAAAACTATTCACCATGAAAACATGTTGATGGGCATTTTTATAAATTTGCCTTTGAAAACTGGATACAAGTCATTTACAATTGATGGTTTCTTCATGATTATCATACAGATTCGAGAATTCTTACGGAGTAGAAAAAAACCTAGTCCACAAATTGTTCTCAAATGTATTGAAATTTTTATAAATACTAAACTTAGTAATGAATAAAGTCGCCGTGTTACAATTGGTAGACAATTTTGATTTTACAGCTGTCTTTTCCTATTTGGAGCCAATACAATTTTTTTCCTGTCTCAAGTATTTCTATCAGTCCCTGAAAAGCTTTCAGGTCCCAAATGTTCATTTGGTAAAATACAAGGGGTCCCAAAAGCACAGCCAGTTGTGGCTCACCTGGGAGGCTGATAAAAATGCAGATTTTTCAGGCCTTACCTTACTTGAAATGAACCAGAATTCCTGGAATCTGCCTCTTCAATGAACTATCCAGAGGGTTATTTGCATACCAATGTTTAGGGGCCAGGATTCTGGGTGCAGTACTGGGAAGGAAGGCATAACCAAAAGAAGCTGTCGGAAATCTCCATCACACCCTTGCTCAACAAAACACCCACTCCACCCTACCCCACCCCACGTAGCAGAGCAACCTGAGCGGTAAGGGAAATCAGGCTGGCGACAGCATATGCGCCTTTTATAAACTGAATTCCATTTTATAGAAATAGCAGGAGTGATCCGTAGGCTGCATTCAACCCCCAGATGTTGAGTCGAGTTCCTCTTCTCAACTAGGAATGAATAATTTATAATCCCATTGTGTTAAATCCAAAATAATAAGCCTGTCTGTTGAAGCAGTGCCGAAGTCCACACTTTGAGGACATACTCATAAATCCTTAAGCACTTTTCCAACTAGTTGAAAAAAATTTATGAAGTGGCTTTTGAGATTCATCAAGCTGGGGTTCTGCAAAAGTCTAATCTAGAGCTCATCCACAGCAGAATCATCTAGTAGTATGCCCTGCCTCAGACCTCACATGTGAACGAAATGTTAACATGTGGGCCTCAGAAAAGTGCATTTTTAATCAAGGCCCCAGGTGGCTCTTCTGCTTCATCAGCTGACAGAGTCACCTTCTGGACCCAGATCTGAGCCCATCACTGCCCACAGCCCAGGCTGACTTCCATCCTGTGTTAGCTGTCTTCTTGGTTGAGCCGTGGCCTTCAGCAAGAGTCAAATCTCTTCCCAGGGTTGTAGGCACAACTGCTTCCCTTCCAGAAACCTCTAAAGGTACAAAAACTTCCAGCTAATATCCCAGAAATCAGAAAAACGCCTGTGTTAAATCCAAAATAAAAAGCCTGTCTGTTGAAGCAGTACATACTTTGAGGACATATTCATAAATCCTTAAGCACTTTTCTAACTACTTGGAAAAAAATGTTATAATATATAAAAATATGTTATTTATAATTTACATTTTAAAAAGTATAGAATCCATCCTTGTTGCCAAAAGCTAGCTCCCAAATCTTTCCAGGAAAAAGGTCACTTCACAAAGGTCTGGTGTCTTCAGATGAGGCCTGGAGACCCAAGAGCTGTGGAGTAGGGGAGGGGCCACTACCTCTCAGCCTCTTGCTTCTGGCCCATTTGTTTGGCTTATACAGCTTGGTTTGGGTCCCCAGTCGAGTCAACTTCATCATGCTTGTCTGGGTCACTTGGCAGGAGTGAAGAAATTTTCACCTCATCTGTCAAGACAATGCTCCTGAAGTGTGAGGCCACAAAGGTGGCCTGAGGGCTTCTACCCTCTCAAGAGTGAGCTTAATGGACCCATAGAGGTGATTTATTTTTAAAGAGTAGGTGCCAGGTTGACAGGTTTGGAGCATGGGAGCACAAAACAGTTGGTTCTGGCAGGGAGAGTGTTTTACTGCACACCCCAGAGGTGGTTTTCTGGTCCACCAAGTCACCTTCAAGACTAAGGGCTGCATTATTTGGTGCAGGAATGCAGGTGAGGGTTGAGAAGGTCTAGAGGGAGATGAGAGAAGAACCTGCCAGACACATGAAATCATTAGCAGCAAGAAGAGTCTCCTGGGCTGAGGGCCATTTACTCAGGCTCAGTGCTGACTGGGAGACTGAGAGAGATGAAGCAATTCTTTTATTTTTTTAATTTATATATATATATATATATATATTTACATCATTCTTCCATTTTATACAGTGCATGATTTCACCCCTGAGGTGAGTCCCCACAAAATTCCCACCACCCATTCACCAGTGTGCCATCACCATAGTCCCTTGTGCTCTCCCCTGCCCTGTTTTGATCCCTCTCCCTCCTGCTCCCCTGCAGGGTGTCTCTGATTAATAGTTGCCTGTTAATTTTGTTTTTTAATTTATTATAATTATTTTTTTCCCTGGTCCCTTATTTGGTGAAATATTTCTTTTAAAAGCTTCCTCCTAGGGAGAAGGAAGCCAGAGATCTTTTGGATGGAACTGCCTCTCCACAGTCCACTTGCAAATACAGAAAACTGACTAGTCCAACCAGGTCACCAGACAGTGACAAACAGCCAAGACCCTCTCCAAGTGCAAGGTCAGCAGGCAAACTTGGATGCCTCAAGACCAGACAGTAATATCCTTCACTTCCTTCCAAAGAAGATACATCCTCGTGAAGCAGTGCCCCCCTCCTATGTTTGATTTTCTTGCTGTGATAAGGACATGAATACAGAGAAATGTGCCTCTACTGCTTAAAGAAAAAAAAAAAAAAAACAAGGTGCGAGCACAGGGCAAAGAGCAATGCCCTTGGCTTGGTACTGGGGGACATGGGGCAGTGACTGGGCGAGCAGGAGCACTCAGGAGCCTATGAAGAGAGAGAGCACCTCCCAAGCTCCACTAACCTTTGGCAGATGTCCCCAATTTGCAAAAGATACTAAACTATTTGCTAGTGATTTCTCCCAATTTTTAATCATTGGCTGTTTTATTTTTTAAAATATTATAAATAAAACCTGTGTCAATGGCAACCTCTGCCCTAAAGATGAGGGGCTAAAATAGGAAATTTCATGTTCTCTGCAGAGCTCAGGGATGGAAGGAACCAAGGGACTGTCACTCCCTTAGGATTTACTGGGAAGGATGTGAGGGCTGTATCTGCCACCTCATTAATAGCCAGGGTTGATTTAGATGAGAAGCCAGGGCCAGAGTTGGGTTTGAACCAGCTGATGACGCAGAAGATTACTGCTCAAGCAGTTAATCTAGGCAAGATGCCCCTCCTGCGACAGATCCCATCTGTGGGGTGAGGCCTGAGCCCCTGTGACCTCCAGCTGGCTGAGTGGTAATTACCCTGAACAATACCCAATGTGTCTGTCTTCCTTCTTCCTTGTCCTAGTAAATCCTAATCACTCTTTAAGACCCAGCTCAAATGTCACCTCCTCTGGGACACCTTTCCCAGTGCTTACAGTTGAATCAAATCCCTCCCACCTCCCTGTCTCAAACAGTCCACATAGATCCAAACAAACAGAGAGCAAGAAGACAGATGCTATGGCATCTTGGGGACCTCTGTGGGTTGGGGTGCAGAGCTCCATTGCTGAGCAATTCCCAGGGACCTGGTGTCTCACATCATTGTCTTATTTTTATTTCATGTGCTCACTCCATTCCATAGAGAGAAAAATGAGGTTTGCAAGGTCAAAATCTCCTGTGCAAGATCATGCAGCTAGAATAAGAAGGCTGAACTTAAATTCATGCCTGGCTTACCCAGAGACTGTGATTTTCATACCCAGGGTCTAAACTGGTGCCATAAGTATTTATAATTTAAGGGGGGGAAGAGGAGCTCTATTCTATAAGATGTGTTTTGAAAATGAAATGTAAAGTTCTGAAGTGTGTGTGTGTGTGTGTGTGTGTACAAACACGCATGCACGTGTGCATACACATACATGCTCACCTGCCCTCCAGTAGAGCTCTAAGCACAGACACATTGTGGAGAAACCTGCAAAAGGCAGGTATAGAAGGTGGGCAAGGGTGCCGCTCTGTGGAAGGATCAGGCTGTCCTTTGCTTCCCCAAGACAAGGACTTGGGAGCAAGTCGTTTATTTGGAAGAATTCCAAAAAGCCCATCAAAAAAGTGGGAAGTGAGTCCAGGAAGGTGTCAGCTCCTAAAGGTACGTTCACCAGCAGGTGTCACACTGTGGGCAACCAAGCCCACGCCCCCTGGGGATCTCTGGGAGGCAGTGTGCACCCATCTCAGGAACCAGGAGAAAGTAAAGGGGTGAAGAGAAGGGGAAAGGGGTGAGGGAAGATGGCAGGAAGACACAAGAAGATCTTCCCAGCTGCCTAAGCACCTACAGCCTAGAAACCATTCCAAGCCAACCCTGACTCCTAGGAAATCCATGATGGAAGCCGGCTGAGGTTGTACTGACTTCTGAAAGACAAAGCCGTGAGCAGACACAAATGCTTGCACGTCTCGTTAAAGGAGAGCACGCCTGTGTGCAATGCCTTGCATGACTAACCGCTCCATCTTTCATGCCATCATCAGCTCTGAGACTCCAGTGGTCATCCATGAGGAAAGGCTCAAGTTCCCACAGCAAATTAATGCCCAAATCAAGTTCAAATGGCACAAGGAACCAATGCCCCTGACTTTAGCTAAGCTTCATCCAAGAAGCTTTGATAGCAAGATCCTGCCTGGCCTCCTTTCTTCGCTGTTCACGAAAACCCATAACGAAAGCAACAGCAGGGTCAAAACAAGGGAGGGGGCAGTTGTATGGGGAATATAACCAAAATGAAAATGCATACATTGTGCAAAAATGAAAAATGATATAAGAATTATGTAAAATAAAATATTTTAAAAAAAACATAAAGCACCTTAATAAATTATAACTGTTGCTTTCAACTAGTCAATAAAATATATAAATGAACAAGCATTAAAAAAAGAAATAAAGAAAGAAAGCAACAGCAGGGCCTCCCCTGGTGGTGCAGGCGGTTGAGCGCCATGCTGTAAAGCTGTCCGCAGCCTCTGTAGCACCGGTTCGATCCCGACCGGCCGGTGAGGGTCCCACAGGGCGCAACAGACTCTCCTGTCTCACCTGCTGCTCCCCTCAACAGTGTATTTCGTCAGTCTGCCTGTTCTGTTCCCCGCTCTGTCTCTGGTGAGTCCTCTCACCCTCCCGTGCATCTGGCCTGTACCCCGGTTCTTATATAAATAAACCTTAAAAAAAAAAGAAGAAGAAGAAGAAAGCAAGCAACAGCATCACCAGGCCCATGCTGGAGACAATGTTCCTAAATTGCACGTGTGTTTGCTATCCCCAAGAAGCATCTGGAAGAATGCACGGTGGTAAGTACTGCTCACCTGTGTGGGATTTTCCTGTGTGGGTTTCTCTGTCCGCTGACATGACTCAACAGTCCAACCCATTGCAAATTGATCATTCCCTTCCTTTCTCTGCAGTCTCTCAGTTCACATCTCCGTATCTGCTTGCTTTTTGGTACCCCGATCTAGGAGGTGGTGGGGAATGTGGTCCCAGTCCATGCGATCACAGTGTCACAGGCAGAAACAGCAGTTAAAAAAACCAACTAGAGGATAATGGATCATACGGTCCATGAACACCCGCACAAGATTATCTCCAGGAGAGTGAAGCCTGCTTTATTCACCACCCCAGGCCAGGACCTGGAATGAAATGTGGCATAGTAGGCTTCTCGATATCTACTATGTGAATAATTCCAGCAGCAACATGCCCTGTCCCTAGATCAACTTGAAGTCCAAGTAAAGAGATTCAATTTGCTCTGCAAGCCCAGGGGGGAGACAAGACCCCTAATGCCAAACTGGCTTCCCACTTCCAATAGACCACCCACCACCTACTGAATGCACACAGGTGCCTGCACCCACGGACACCCTCCTGTCTCCAGTCACACCCTCTGCCCTCCAGCTTTTGAAATGCCTACACTGCTGGGTACCTGCAGCCAGAGGTCTCTCTGAGGCCTGTCTGTTCTCCCTTCCGTCCTACAGCTCAGAAGATGCACACTCACTCACGGACCAGCCAGCCTGGCACCGACTTGACCAGAGCCTGCTGCCAGCATTAGGCAAGATAAGGTTTGGCCTTAGAGAATGTGTCCCTTCTGGAAACTCAGATTTCCAGAGCCCAACACTTAGAGAAAATGGTAGACCTTAAACTCTATAAAGAATCAGTTTGACTAAATAAGTACTTAGGATGAGTCAACATTTGTGATGATTGTCGTCATGCCTAGCAAAGCTCTGAGACTTCTGTTCCAAGACTCTGGTAGCCATTCACGAGGAAAAGGTTTGTTCCAATTCCCACAGCAAGACAATGACAAGACCAAACCAAAGACACTAGTGAAAGAGAATGCTCACTTGACCTTTGACTGTCCCTTGCTTCTTTGACCAGCAGGCTCCCCCCAAGTCAGACTAATCAGGAGAAGCAGAAGTTCCACTGGGGTTTTCCTTTTGACAGTTTACACTCCTGTGCTTCATCTCTTCTGCAAGTATCCAGGGGGGTGGGGCCACATCTTATTGGTTGCAAGGGTGTCCCTAGGGCCACTCAGTGGCTGGCAATAGTGGACACTCAACAAGAGGGCTGAATTGAGAGGATCCATCTGACTCAAGTAAGGAGATGCGCAGAGGGGCTGGCTCAGTGCAGAGAGCAAGGCCAGGACTTACATGTTGTTGCGTCCAGTCTGTGCATCCCCTGGAGGATAAGCAGCATTCCCTTTGTGCAGATGAGGAAACAGATTCTACAGAAATGATAAGTGATAAGTGAAATGATAAGTGAAGTGGCAAAAGTCACACCCAATGCTGAGTGACACCAAAGAGAATGTTTCCTCCAAATCTCCCTGCATTTAAAAATGCTCAGCTTCTATGGGGCAATGCATTCTACAAGGCGCTCTGACCTCAGAGCATCTGGGACTCTATATAACTTGAAATGTTAAAGAATTGGACGTTTTGATGGTTCATCAAACTGTGAGGTCACCCGGACCGAGGAAATGATGGCCAGGTGCCTCGCTGCTGCTCGTTTGGCTGACGGATGGCGGTTCCCCCAGCAGGACCCAGAGTGGGAGGCCTTCGTGCGCATTTGCACTTTGAGTAAAGATCTGAGTGCAGTGCTGGACACCCCTCCACATGAATTATAGCTCAGGCAAGAAACACAACAAAGCAATTTGCCTCTGTAACTAATTCCTCTTGTCTACAGCACTGAAGGAGCAATACTTTAGCAGCCAGTGAGTTGGATAATTGGAAATAAGGGCAACTTTCTGAGCTAGCTGAGGAAGGCGGAGGAAGGCTGGTTTTTATCAACCTCAAAGCAATTTTTTATAATCAGTGTCTATGTGCAAAAAATAAAATAAATAAATACAGAAGGAGAATAAGCAAGCCTTCCCCAACCACCAGCACAGGCAAAAACTCTATTAAATAATAGTGAAACTCAAATTCTTGGCTTAGGCAAGAAGCTTGGAGGTAGGTTATCGAACTAACACTTCTGCAGATTGAGCAAAAATTTGCAAGATCAATGTTCTTTCCAATATAGACAGAGCGGCGACAAGGTAGGATTTTTCTGTAAGGATTTTTGTCTTCTGATTGCTAAGCAAGATAGATCCAAGCTCCTCTTTGCCTGTGAAGTCACTGGCTGTCTAGAAATGCTGCCAGATCTGTGTGCCCAAGGGCACAAAGGATTGTGGAATGTGCACACACAGACACAAACACACACTCCACCCCTCTGCCCAACAGGCCCCTTCTCCATATTTCTATTTCTCCATATTTCTATCCCATATTTCTATGATAACAACCAATTCATATCTCAAACCAAGCCAACATCCAACCCATGATTTAGAGAGTACCACGGAGATCCCGAATAAGACTGGAGATCCCGAATAAGACTCTGCATCTATACCCGAAGGCAATTTCGTATTTCCCATCTCATCAACTCATTTCTAATCTGTGTGGCCACAGACTTTTAAGTGGAATAGCTGTGGGCAAAACAACAGGCTGGCGGCTGCCCTGGGGTAAGACTGGAGGAAGAGGGTGATGGTGCAGCGGCCTTGCTGTGACTACAGATGTTACAATACAATTCAAGCATAGTCTTTGGTAATGCTTATAATATAAAGGGGAAATGGAGAATACGCCCTTCACTGATAGCTTAAGGGCAAACAAGGCATCTGTTCTGAAGAATGCCTTGTGGAACTGCTGGGTCAAGGGTAAGACTCCAAGAGCAAGCTCCAGACATAAAGGGAATCAAGAAGTCACTCTGCCTAATAAAGGCGTAAGAAATTTGTACTTCCTGGGGGAAATTCTGGAAAAGAGGTAAGAAGGTGAGACTGCCTGGCAGAAAGAGGAAAAACTCCTAGGTAGTGGGGTAACCTGTGAGTAGGTTTGAGGCACGAATGTCGAATGGGGAATTTTCAACACTACCTTGCCAATGCTCTTTAAAAAAAAAATCAATATTATTACATGGGTCCCCACTCAAAAACACTAGGTGACTTCCACACACATCCAGAATACAATTTGAAAGCCTGGCCTGCCACCCAAGGCCTTCCCAGCCCAGGCTGTACCGCAGCCTCTGAGCCAGTACCCCATCAGTGCTGTAGGACCAGGGCACAGGGGCCCTACCCTTGGGAACCTCTAGGTGTGTGGTTCTGCTCCAGCCAACTGACCTCAGACACACTTTCTCCCCCACACCCCCTGTGGAGACAGAGCTCTCGCCCAGCTTGTCCCACCAGCCTTTACTCTTCTCCTTCACTGCTCCCTAAATCACACTATTACCCACCCCCATGCCTTCCCCTCTTTGCATCCCAGCAGGAGTCACCCTCAACTCAAGAGTCCTCAACAGCCTCTGAGAGCTGCCATGGCGGCGACCACCTGGACCCTGGCTTTCCTCCGCTGCCCGCTGCTTTGTCTTATTGCTGGAACCTTCCCCACAGCAGTGCCCTGCTCATCCAGATGCCAAACCCTCTGAAGCTTGAAGCAATGGTATTCTCTCATTATGCTATTCTGGTATCGCCTAAGAACTGAAAAGTTGAGAGCGCCAAATTAATGTGCAAAAACAAATGGATAAATAACAGTCATGCAAGTGGCTGCTCTCTGCCAGGCGCAGATTTCTTGACTGGGACCCACAAGTTCTCTTTAACTCTGAACTTCCGCTTGTACTTTCCAGCACTCCATCTGCTGGAGAAAAACTTCGTTGCTTTTTCCCTGAGCCTGCTTATCCCAGATCCAGGTATTTACGTGTGTGCATGCCCAGGGAAGGACGGTGCTCCTCCTTAACAAACTATTGACTAGATGGCAGATGAAGGGCAGAGAGTGGGTTCCTGCAGGGGCGGGAATCAGATGCCCGGCCACTTTGAGGGTTACTGTAAACAGGGAGGTCCCATCTACCCTTGCATTTTGGGAAGCCGCATTCTGCAGTAGAACATGGGTTCCTTGGGCACAGAACCCTGGTCTCTCTGTCCCATTCACCCCGTGTCCCCGGCACCTGCAAGAAGGCACAACAGGTGGGCAATTCATGTGTCGGGGGAAGGACTGAACAATTGAATAAACAGCTGTCCACAGCCTTCTCGCCACTGCCCTAGTGGGATAGGGGCTTTTATGGGGCTGTCATCAAACAGTGAACTCCCTCCCCTCAAAGCCAGAGCCACACGTGCCTCCCAGCTTCAGGCATGTGAGGCTGAAGGCCAGAATCTCCAGAAAATTAGCTTATTTTTTCTTTAATTAGAAGGATCTTGTAAACAGAGTTTTTTAGGTTCAGCCAATCTCTACCCATTCTGCTTGCCATGGAGGTGGGAGAGTGGCTACTTAGAGAGAGCAAAGTGTGAAGACGTGAGCTATGACTTACAGTTTCAGGTGTCTGTGGTTTTGTCCCCTCTGCCAAAGAAGTTCCTCGGTGAGCGTCAGTGTCTCGCTGAGCCTGAGCACAGAGTGTGAACTTTCACTAGATCCTGCAGGTACATGATTGAAGTTCTAGCAAATCATAGGGTAAGAGTCTAAGAACCCATTTTTTTAAGTTCAGTTCTCTAGTTTTCACCTAATCTTCTCACCGATGAGATCCCTCCAGCCCCGGATGTCCCAGTCGGTCATCTGCCCCAAAGTCAAACCTGTGCAGAAAACACTGGGTCAAAATTGTTTCCCTTCCTTTCTCTTTGTCAGAAGGATAAAAAGGTTCAGAGTTTAAAACATCTCCCAAGTTGAGTGATGTGCCATATAAACTCAATACCCAGGGGAAGGTAATTTGTAGATTTAACCATTTTTTATAATCTGTGGGAAAGGAAAAAAAAAACTGTATTTCACGTCAATTTTATCATGTTGTACTGTGAAAAGCCATGTGCTATTTGTGAGAGGAACTCTGGGGGGACTTCTGGGTTCCCCGGAAGAAGACAGAAGCCAAAAAGCCAAAACTGGTGGGTGTTCCTGAACTCTTGTCAGCATTCCCTGTTTCAGGAACAACCAGAACATGGTGTAAAAAAGTACAGGCCCAGGCCTCCCTCGTGGTGCAAGGGGTTAAGCACCACACTATGAGGCAATCTGCAGCCTCTGCAGCACGAGTTCGATCCCCGGCCGGCCAGGGAGCAACCCACATGTTGAGGCAGACCTCTCCTGTTTCACCTTCTACTCCCCTCGGCCGTGTATTTCAGTCAGTCTGCCTGTTCTGTTCCCCACTCTGTCTCTGGTGAATCCTCTCACCCCCGCATCTCCGGCCTGTACCCCAGCTCCTTTTTGCAGAAATAAATACATCTTTAAAAAAAAAAAGTATAGGCCCTTGGATTTCTTTGGGAAATGATGTTTTGCAGAATGTCTTACAGCTGATCTGGGATGATGACGTGTGGGCTTTTTCATTAGGGGGTTGATCATTTAGGAAGGTGGATGCTCCCTGCAGTGCTTCCTGGCCCCACTCTGCTGGGACAGGGCTCTGAGGGCTTCACAAATGGAGCTGATTCAACTTCTCGCCAGAGGGCAGGACCTTCATTCAGCACTAAAGACCAGCTCTCTCACCTCTGGAAATATGCTCTGTTGTACTGGGCCGGAAGCTTTGAAAAATGAACTCCTGCTGCGCATGCAGGCTGGTTTCTACGGCAACGGTCATCAAGGCTGGGGCCAAGGTTATCAAACATCGGGAGGCCCTACAGGAACTAAAGACAACTCCCTGCCTCGTGGCTTCCCAAGGACTTTCCTCTTCCTTGACCCGGCTTCTGGTAGTCACCTGCAACTCAGTATAACACGCAAGCTTCTGCTTCCCAAACCCTGGAGCTGTTTTTCTGCCTCCAAAAAGAATGCATCACAATGTAGCAAGCTGCGAGACGGCAGGTTATCTAACTCATGGCTTGCTTGCAGTGGGGACTATTTGTCACTAACCACCATCTAGTGGGTACCTACGATCTGCTGGGCACTGTCCTCAGCACTCAACATCCATGATTCACTCTTCAAAACTGTCCCATGAAATCAGGGTTATAACCCCATTTCCTAGTTGTTGAAACCGAGGGGCACTGACCAAGAAGCTGACCAGATTCTCCAATTATAGGAGATGAATCCAAGCCGGGAACTCAGTTCTTCATTCCACCAAACCTAGGACAGTTGGCTCCTTAGATCTTCCTTCTCAGAAGACGGTAACTTTCCAAAAGGTTGATGTTGTTTCCAAGCTTCCCCCCTGTGCTTTAACTATCATCTCTCTTTTAAACATGCCTGTTGAATCATCTGTCCAGTTCCCTCTCTGCCACCCATTTTAGAACTATCTTAACTTTTCTACCTTTCTCAGAAAGCCCTAAATGGGTACTACTGTCTCAATAAGACTAATCGCAGATTTCAAATGTATGTTTTTCAAAGTCACAACATACCCAAATCAGGGCCTTTGGGGTGCCTCGTGCAG
This sequence comes from Talpa europaea, assembly GCF_964194135.1. NCBI lineage: Eukaryota > Metazoa > Chordata > Mammalia > Eulipotyphla > Talpidae > Talpa > Talpa europaea. The sequence continues at coordinate 13,275,253 of NC_140077.1, forward strand.
AGTTCTTGGATAATATTTGCCCTCACAATTATCTTTTGGGTTTTCAGTCATCTGAAGGAAGCAGTGGTTGTGGAAGACTGAAGAAAGATGGGCAAGAGAACAGAGATAAATTGTCTGGCATAATTAAACAATCTGATCTATCAGCATGTAGTAGAAATAATAGGACTCCATTCTAAGAAGTGCTGTGATGCAATGGATGAAGAATGCTCACTGAATATCCTAATTCAGTGCCAATCTATCATCTGAGATGAAGGCTGGCACTTTTACCCGCTTGCAAAATTTCCCCAAATGCCAGCATCCCAAGCCAATCACAGCAAATAGCCTGCTCTCTAAGTAAATTTTGCATCTGCAAACTCGATTATTGCATTTTTCAAGCATTAACGTACAAAGAGGCTGAGAATATTGCAGCCATCTCTCAGTGCTGTGGTTCTGGTGACAAGGTTAGAGCTGGTTTCAGGGTTTTCTCCTTTTTCAAATGCTTTTACAGCCTTTCTCTTTTTCTAGATTGTAGGATTATTTATCGGTCCATCCTCTTTATTAGGTTTTTGGTTTTGATGTTTGCTTACAGCTTGGCGGCCATTTACTGGGACTTATCATGGAGGGTCCCCCAGAGAAACAAATATACTACTGATCACAAAATCAGGAACACAGAAAATATCCAGAGGCATGGGACACTCGCACCCTTCTACCAGGACCTACTCTACAATTCATTATAGCCAAGGATTGACACCAAATCACTAGCCAGTTAGACCTCGCAACCATTATTGCCTTGTCAATCATTCAACTCTTATAAGCAGAAAGTAAAATTCAGATTCCTACTCTGCTATCTGGGCTTGGAACTTGCTAACCCCAACCCCCAAGTCTTCTCTCCATGCCACAGGAAAGATGTGCTCTAGCACTAATCTGTTTGAATGATAACTACTATTTATTGAACCATTACCACCAGCCACCCACTTATGAAGTCATTTTCATGGATTCTGTCAAACCACATCCAGTTGCAGGTAAGAAGACTAAGACACAGGAGGCTCCTCCAGCAGCATCTCACAACTTCTTAGTGTGGAGTCAGATTTTGAAACATGCAAAATCGACCCCAGAAGTAGAGCTTCACTGTGACATCACTCTGCCTCTCAGACCAGGACAGGCCGACCTTTTCCCTCCAGCCACCTGGATTCTTATTGATCTTCAACTCCACTATTTCACAAAACCATCTGTGACTACTACAAAGTCACCATAAATTCTGTGTCTGGATCCTCAACCACATGCTGGCACCACGGTGAGCCCTGCTGCTGTTAGCCCTATTTAGTGGACGAGACTGGGAAAAGATGTATTTGAATCACAGACTTGGATTCCAAATCCAGCTTGAATGCTTTGTAACTACGTGACTGCCCACATCCATCCAGCAAGTAGGCATTAGGCATCTAATGTGTGATTGACTCTGCAATCTCAGCCATAAGCACGTCACAGACCTGTTCCCCGCCCCCTTAGAACTTACAAGCATCTTACACAAGTGACCTCATCCCTTTGGGCTTTGGTTTCATCATCTGTAGAATGGAAATACTATTACCATGTTCATGTGCTCAGCTCATAGTAGCCAAAAAGAATAAAAGTACCCTGCAGAGTGTCTGGCACATAATACGTGCTCAGCAAGTGGCATCTATTATAATAATTATCATTATAACTATTAAGTTTCCTTAGTCTCAGTCTTATTTCTCCAACAAGACTATAAATACCATTGTGTTCAGGAATCATTACTCACAGACCTAGAATCAAGTCACACACAAGCACTTGACCATAATCTGTCTCTCTCTCTCTCTTGCTCTCTTTTCTTATGGGTGCCTAAGCTGTTTATACACTTTAATTCAACTCATACAACAGTTGACAACTGAATGACCAATGACTATGTCCAAGTGGTTAAGGTTTCACACAGTAAGACCAGCAAGCGAGAGCTTTCTAGGCTTTCCTTACTGGACAAATGAATGCCCACTTTTAAGGTCAGTTTTCAGGATTGGAAGTAATAGAAAAGAGAAAGAAAATTCTCACCAAAGTAAACAAATACCAACTGCAAAAAAGGCAAGAGCTAAGAAAGGGATATAAAGATAATAGTGAGAGCCTGGAGAATTCCATCCAAGTAGCCAGGCAGCTCGCTCTCCCGGTTGAGTTAGTGAAAGTATAATTTACGTGCCCAGACTTCATCATCCTGAATTATTTTAAAGGTGATAAGTTGTTTTAATCAACCTGGCTTGTTCCTTTTTTCCCCATGTCTGATACAGTCGTAAGCTAGAAGGCAGTTTCATGCAATTCCTTCTTCTATTTGGTTGATATATTATGCTCTCTTCCAAGTTCTTCTCTTGAGAACATCTCTCCTTTATTACTTTTCTTCTCAGTTCTTATAATGAAAGTTTTGCAAAGCGTGACTCCTGTTTTTATTCCTGATCTAAAAGGGAGATGATAAAAAAAAATGAGAAAGAATATGAGTACAGCTGGGATAATAGTTGAGCAAAACGTTGTGCTCTTCATCGATGAACTTCACGCAAATCATAGAATCTGGGAGTCCAGGGGGTTAAGGTTTGCAGTTGGGGCACAGACCCATCCATTCTGAGAAGGTCCTAAAGAGAAACCAAATGAAACCTGGGGTTAACTTGTCCTTCCTCGCTTAGGTGATCTGTCATCTCCTGCTGCTTTATAGATTACTGTCTATAAACATAAAGTCTGCATCCCCATCAACGTTTGACATCATGCTAGTTGCAGTGTCAGCACACGATAAAGTTTCATCTTGATTAATGGTAATAATCATGCAAGGTGAGAAAGTTTCAAACCATTTCCCGCAGCTTTATTTACCAATCCCTTTGTACCTTTCCTGAAGCCACTGAAAGGCTTTTTTTTGCCTCAACCAGCCCACTTTTTCTACCTGACAGATGGATTTCACAGGAATTCCAGGCAGAGGCACCTATGTAAAGCACTTTCTTAACTCCGCTGCATGTCCTTAAGCAAGTCACAGGGTCTCCAAGATGGCTTTGCTTTCTCACCTGCAATGGTTGGGGTCCCTCTTCTCATTGTCTGCCATAGCAGATAGCACTGCCTTGCTACCAATTGCACTGAACAATGACATAATGCTGCCCTTTATGATCTTCCAAAGAGTTTCTTGCATTGGCCTTCTTGCAGGAAAGAGGCTTAAAAATAACACTGGCCATATATGCTGATTGAATAACTGAACAAACTAACTGATGATCTATGGTATTACTATTCATAAAGGCTCAACCCAATAGTTGTATCTTCCATGAAACCTTTCTCATAGGACTACCCTGTCTTACACACATATACTGCCTCTCTCCTAGAATGGAAAGCAATTTATTCCAAGAGAGCTGTGACTTATATATTGAGATATTTTAGGAGCCAAAATCAAAAGATTAGCAATAAAACAAAAACATATCAAAATGGTAGATACCTGTATGTATCTCAATAATCATCTTCAGTGTAAATGACTTGAATTTATCAGTCAAAAGAGAATGGTGGGGCCTCCCCGGTGGAGCAGCGGTTGAGCGCTGGGTTGCGAAGCTGCCCGCTGCCTCTGCAGCGCCGGTTCGATCCCCGGCTGCTCCCCGGCCACCTGAGGAGGGTCCCACATGGCGCGCAGACCTCTCCTGCCGCCCACTGCTCCCCTCAGCAGTGTACTTCGGTCCTTCTGCCTGCTCTGCTCCCCGCTCTGGCTCTGGTGAATTCTTTCACCCTCCCGCGCTTCTGACTGTACCCAGTGCTTGTATAAATAAATAAAATAAATCTTAAAAAAAAAAAAAAAAAAGAGAATGGTGGCTGAATAGATTTCAAAACAAAGCCCAACCTTCTGCTGTTTACAAGAAACTCACCTTACCAACAAAGACTAGTACAGGCTTAGAATTAAATGTTGGAAGATAGTTATACAAGCAAAATGTCAACAAAAAAAATCATAAACAGTTATGTTCACATCTGATAAAACAGACTTTTGGTTAAAAAAGGTAAAAAGAGGGCCTCCCTCGTGGTGCAGGCGGTTGAGCGCAGCACTGTGAAGCTGTCCACACCCTCTGCAGCACCGGTTCGATCCCAGCCAGCTGGTGAGGGTGCTACAGGGCATGGCAGACCTCTCCTGTCACACCCGCTGCTCCCCTCAGCAGAGTATTTCATCAGTCTGCCTGCTCTGTTCCCCACTCTGTCTCTAGTGAGCCCTCTCACCCTCCCGCACATCTGGCCTGTACCCCAGTTCTTGTATAAATAAATAAATAAATCTTTTTTAAAAAAAAAAGGTAAAAAGAGATCAAGGAGAATACTGTATCATGAAAGATCTAATAGAACAAGAAGAAATAACACCTATTAATATATTTGCACCAAATGATGGTGCACCAAGATCATAAGACAATTAACAACTGAACTTAAAAGACATATGATAACATCGCAATAATATTAGGGAACCTTAATACCCTGTTTACAACAATGGACAGATCCACAAAACAAAGTATAATTAAAGAAGCAACATCTCAAATGAGGAACTAGCGCAAATAAGTCTAACAGACATTGTACAATAGAATACCTCACCTCAAATTCAGTAACTTTGATAACTGGATAAGTTTCTAGATCAACACAATCTATCAAGACTAACCCAGGAAGAAACAGATGAACTGAGAAAACTGATCACAAACATGGAAATTGAAACAGTAATTAAAAAATCTTCCAAATGACAAACCCCCGGACTAGATGGCTTCACAAATGAATTTTATCAAACTTGTAAAGAAGGACCGATGTCCATTTTATTCAAATTGCTTTTAAAGATACAAGCAGCAGGAATCTTCCCTGATACATTTTATGATGCCAATATTTCCTTAATACCAAAACCAGACAAAAGAGCACAAGAAAAGGAAAGGATGGACCAATATCCTTGATGAATGTACAAAATGATGTATGTGCAAAAATATTTACTGGGGCATTTTTGTAATAACAAGAGATTAGAAACAAGACCAGTCAACTAGGGGCTTGTTGAATAAACAATGAAACTTCCATTTGATGGAGGACGGAGTAATACAAAAAAAAAAGGCTATAGAACACGCGCCTGGTTATATCCTTCAGTAGCAGCGGTTGCAGGACGATCTTTAGAGTCTGTGACTTGAAAAGGCAGGGGGTATGGTGGGATAACCATAGCTTTTAAAGATAGATATGAATCTTTGACACTCCTTTAACCCAGAATTAGAAACTGCTTTCCTTTCTCTTGAATTTGGGCTGGGCTACAACTGCTTTAAAATATTATGTAAATGACACTCGATCTCTCAAAGTTTAGCCTTTGAAATGACTGACTACTCTCTTAGAAATCTGAGCCACCAAGTAAGCATTCCTACTAGCATGCTAGTGAGACTAACTCAAAAGGTATTAGAAGAAATGACAATCCAATAGTAATTGCACCACAAGCAACGATCTTGATTGTGTTTTCTAAAGACCTACAAAAAGCACCAGGTCTCCTCATGGAAATGACTGATTTTGAGTCTATGGCTGGAAATACACAGGATAAGCCTGAGATATCTTATCATGCAAAGAAGACAAGGAACCTATCAAAGACATAGGATCTAACCAGAAGGTCACAGGGGCCAAGATCACCCACTCCCCTGCATAGAGATTTAAGATGTAAATGAGACATAGTAGCTTAAGATGATAAAGTGAGAAAAAAAAATGACTACAATGTTTTGAAAGACATATAAAAATTGATAAATCCATAATACTAAAAAGTCTTATTCATCACCATTGGAGATTGCTAAGGCACCAACTTAATACTCCAAAATTTGATAAGTGAAAAAGCAAACATTTACTCTGCTTTTCCCATATAGATTCTATTTCAAAGTCATGAAAATATTGTTTTTTTAATGAAAATATTGTTGAGGAAAAGTTCCTCTTTATGTTATAGGACAGGGAGAGGGGTAGCCCAAACCCCGCAAACCTGCCTATTCTAAATGGGTTCTGCCATCCGCCGCATCAACACAAAACACATGAGACTTTAATGGGAAGGAACTTTAATAAAACTAGGAAACAATACAGGTAAGGCAAAGAGTCTAGTTTCTAAGTGAAGCACCCAAAGTTACCCGTCCCCTCGTGGGTAAAAGTCCATCCAAATGGGATTGGCCCAGAGCAAGGCCCCAAAGCCTGCCATGAGTCTAAAACACCTTCCAGTGGGGACCCACAGCAAAGGGTCAGAAACAATCAGACAAGCCCAGAAGGAAAAGAGCAAAATCAACATCAAGATAAAAGCTGCCATTTTCACCTCCCCACGGGTCTCACCCACATCTGTGTCACCCAGTCCACGACCAAAAGACAAGCGCAGTTTCTTCACGTGTCTCTAGGCTCCATGCGCCTCCTCCAGGTCTTCTGGCTCCATCCTGCTTCCTTCCTTCCTCAGTCTCTTCTGCAGCTTCTCTTCCTGCTCAGCTCCACCCTTCCTTGGGTGGGGCAGGGAACCTGGAACCTCCCCCTTTCCTGGGGACCACCCTGTTACATTTATAGAAAAGTCCATGGTAATAAAAGAAGAATAAAGGAATTCAAATATTACCATTTGGCAACCCGAATGAAATACTATTATAGATTTAGGCAGTGACTATGAGTAGATGCTAAAATTCATCACCCAAAAGACTGATGGGGACATCAAGGCTGATGGAAAGATTCCATCTTCATGGAATTATTTAAGCTGACTCCACAAACCCATCTTTGTGACACTAAACATTTAAGGACCGCACATCACATGCTTCAACACAAAACATGTCCACCTATGAACCTATAAAATACTCCCATCTAAGAAAACAACAAATGTAATATGCTCAGTCTCCAGATGTAACTGCAAGAAAGCAGGAAATACCAGGACTAGAGTAACAAGCTAAATAACATAATGTGAAAGCAGCCAATCAAATACAGAATGTGGAAGATTCTGAGAGCAAATTTGTGCTGATAGTGTCAACAAAAAGGAGGAGAGAGACTAAAAGATAAAAGTCAAATGTAATATGTGGACCTTTTTAGAATCTAACTGTACAACTAACTTTACAACTAACTGTAAAACCATTTGGGGAAGAAAAAAAGTCTTTGAGTTTATCAGTTTTCTTAGTTAACAAGGTAAAAGTTAAATATTTACTTACCCTATGACCCAGAAATTCCACCCTTGGTTATTTACCCAAGAGAAATGATAACATATACCCACAAAAGACTTGTACAAGGAAGATCATTGTCATTTTATTCATAATAGTCAAAAAGTGGGGGAAAGGGTATGAGAGGATTTTCTAAGGTAATGGAAATGTTCCATATCTTGGTGGGGATGTGGATTACAAAAAGGTATGCATTTGTCAAAACGTATTTAATGTCCACTTAAAATTTGCCCATCTAGTAAATTATACCTGAAAAAAGATCTATAAACAAACACTGAACTCTCGCCAACAGGTGTTCTTTTCACAGTGGTGTGGATTAATAACTCTGAAATAAGTTCCTGTGTATTCTAGCTCTGAGCAAGTGCGTCGATACGTTGAGCACAATGCGGGCCAGACCTCTCACATGGAGGATGGAGACAGGTGTGGAAAAGGGAACATCTAGAATGCATTGATTGGGTATGGAGGCATCAACATTAATTAATGGTTCTTAACACTTTATACATAAAAGTAAATGTGTCTCTACATGTATTTCCTATCTGTTCACTGAGGAAGCATAGTGGCAGAGATACAAAGAATAGTGGTAAGCCTAGCACACCTAGCACCCAGATCTTGGGTGCTAAAATACTATTCTCTGCTAAAAACAGTAAGAACTCTTTGAAAAAGCTGATCCCAGAGGTGGAACATGGAAGACACCAGGGATCCTAAAATACCCTATTGCACCAGAAATTAAGAAAGGGTTAAATCAACAATGGGGACATATTAAAAGGACACAGGCTGACTTTGAAGAGCTCCTACTGGCCAAATGTGGGACCATTTGACCATCAAAAATAAGTTGATTGTAGCACAATGAGTAAAATAAAAAACCAAGTCCACACTCCCATCAATGACTGGGCGAGTAAATGTGGAATAGCCTCGCTGAAACAAACCACAAGCTGGTAGGAAACAGCCTGTCCTCTGCAATGTTCTGTTTGAACAGGTGAGCAGATCCACAGATGACAGATTACTGTCTCACATCTTGTTGTTGTTGTTTTTAAAGATTTATTTATTCATGCATACAAGAGCTGGGGTACAGGCCAGAGGTGTGGGAGGTGAGAGGATTCACCAGAAACTGAGTGAGGAACAGAACAGGCAGATTGACTGAAATACACTGCTGAGGGGAGCAGCGGGCGAGACAGGAGAGGTCTGCTGCGCCATGTGGGTTGCTCCCTGGCCAGCCTGGGGATCAAACTCATGCTGCAGTGGCTGCAGATAGCTTCATAGGTTGCATCTTAACCCCTTGTGCCACCAGGGAGGCTCCTAACATCTTGTTTAAACAACTTGGTCTACCAGATTGATCAAAGGCGCCATACCTAGAAAAAGATGCTCTATCCTAAGTAATGATTGTTTTGCAATTTCCTGGAGCATGGATGACCAAAAGTTGAGCATGTGCACTTAGTAAAAAATTCTTGACCTAGAGTGACCAGTGGTTCATTAGCATCCCAGAATGCATGCCCCCTGGGTGGAGATTTAAAATGCTAATTAGACAGGTGACATATAAAGGAGCATGTAACCCACAGGTGCATGCCCCAGTTGAGCCCAACCCAGAACACCCTGGACACAGCTCCCTTCTGCCTGACAGACCATCCCGATAGACCTACTCCCCAAAACATCCTCTCACTCCCTTGGAGAGTCAGGCGAGAAATCACCTCTTCCAGTATGACCCCTGCTTCTTGTGCACAAGCTTAATAAAACCTTGTCGTGATCGCTTGTCATTTGTCTTACCTTCCTGTCAGATTCTTTTATAAGGAGCTAGAATCTCTGAAAGAAGCCCCAGGTCGGTAACAGAATCAAGACAAAGCACTGTTTAGTAGCAGCATATGAACTACTTAATACAGCCAATACAGTCAGAAAAATCACAATGGATGTTAGAACTCTGAGTGAATGTCTTTATGAAAACCAGGATATTTACAGAGTCTCAAATTGCTCCCCACTAATTACTGGTTATTTAGCTGTACAATGGACAAACCCGGAGACATTCTCTCAGCCAAATGATAAAAGTCAATATCACCCAAGATCAACTCCTGATAGGGGGCACTGAGAACCATACATCACAGGCTCGGTGTTACTGTCAAAAAGGCAGGACATATCTCATCGTGAGGAAACTTGAGTCAGTTTCCAAAATAACTCGCCTGTACCCTTCAAAACACGACAAAGTCAAAAAGACAAAGAAAGATCATGCAACTAAATGAGTGATGTTAGGTTGGTTCTGGACTGGGGAGAAAGAATTAACTAGAAAAAAACTACTGGGAAAATTGCCAAATTTTGAGTGTGGACTGAGGATAAATAATAGTATTATATCAGTGTAAATTTCTGGTTCTTGCTAATTCTTCTTATGTTATGGTTTTATAAGAAAATGGCTTAGCCTTTAGGAAGTACACCCTGGAGTATTTACAGAGTAAAGGGATATGATCTCTACTGTACACTTACATAATTCTGACAAATAGTAAATCAAATAGAGTGAAATGTAAATAGTTGGCAAATTTAGGCAAAGGGCTGTGAAAATTTCTTGGACTCTTGCTACAATTATTTTATCAGTTTTAAATTATATTTTTTAAGTAACAAAAAATAATTCTTTGATAAATCAGGGAAATGAATACGGACAGAGCTAGATGTTATTAAGCAAGTCCTGCTAATTCTGAGAAGTGGGATAATGATACAGTGATTATGTTTGTTTTTTAGTCTTTGCTAGTCAGAGATACATACTGAACTGTGGGCAATAAGACACGATGTTTGCAATTTGCTTTAAAATTTTCCAGTAAAAGCAAAAGGCTAGAAATAGATAAAAGAATAATTGAAGTTTGATAACTGATAAATCTGGGTGATGGACACAGGACACTTAATATGTACTTTCTTCTCTTTCTTGTTACATGTAATTGACATTTGCTTTAAAAAAAAAAGAAAGAAAGAAAGAAAAAGAGCTGGGCAACTATATGAGCAAAGAATTCACCAAGTAATGGAGAGGAGATCTCGTCTCTCGGTGCCAATTCCACTCTGCAGTGGCCTCAGCAGGAAGCTGCGCAAGGCCATGTCCATCTGGTCATCTCAGCCCCGTCATAAGCAAAAGGGGGTCAACAAACTGCCTCTAGTCTCACTGGTCCAGGTTGTGGGTGCAGCCGGAGAATGAGTCACAGTCTCGCAGGCAGTGCCACATGTGAGAGGGCGGAGTTTTTCTCAACTGATCCAGCAGAGCCTAGCTGCCCCCTGCCCTGCAGTTCGGTCTAGCCAAGTGGCTTCTGCCACGACTGGCAGCAGAGCCCACAGTCCCCACAGTGCCCTGCAGGGGGGTGTATCCACAGATGCATCTTTTGTTTTTCCAAATCCTTTGGCAGCAGCAAACACAAGGGTGGAAAGCAGGATGGGGAGCTGCTCTAAGCTCGCCTTCATTGTGGAGGAAATAAATATATCAAGAGAGATTTTTCTCTCTCAGGAAGAAATTAATTTCTAAATGAAATAATGAGTTTCCTGATAGTCATTTGCAAGGCTTGGGACCTCCTTGGAGCCGGTCCCTCTCCGTCTCTACTCACCCGCCCTCCGCAGGCTGATCAGCTTGCTCTGCCATGTCTGTGGATGAATGCATCGTTCCCTGGCACAGCTCACCCTGGCATGAGGGAGCCCTTCTTGGTGTGAGGAATGAGATAATAAGCTGTCCAATTAAGGTGAGGTTCAGTGAGTGCCAGCTAAGGAAAAGCAGCCCTGCTTGCAAGAAAGGTGCTTTGGCTGACATTGGACCAAGAATAGATCGCTTTGGGGACCACTGTCCTTTGGTGTGCTTGAATGGGCCATTCTCACCACAGTTCTGGACACCTGAGCTTGAAGCCAACAAAATGTGCCTCCTTGGCCTCTGACAAGTGAGGTGGTGGGCTATTCAAAATTCATAAAAGCCATTCTGCATGAGGCTGGTTCAATTTCATTGAAAACTATCTGAGGGAACAATCTGTGTGTGGACTGAAGCAGTCACAGAAGGCTTCCTGGAGGAGAGAGACATTCAATTCACCCATGAGAGCTAGTAGAATTAAAACAGGAAGAAAGAAGAAAAATTTCAAGTGATGAACAGAGCAAAGATGCACTTAGTACTTCCTCCTCTGGCACTAAGTGACTTTCTGATTTTCTTCTCTCTTAAGATAAAACCTCTGCTAATGGGAACTTTTTTATGGAACAGCACTCTACAAGAGTGCTGGGCAAAAGAGTGAGCTTCCAAAAGTTGCTGGTTTGTCTCACTTGCTGATGTCACCAAGGTTAATATCAGTGTTTCTGGCTAATTATTGGATGGGAGCTGAGTTCCAAGGAAGGATGCAATGACAGAAGAGAATGTTCATAACAGAATCTTTATTTTTTACATTTCCTAAATTGTAATAGAATATTCTACCATCAAACTTACTGTCTTATCCATTTTTAAGTGAACTGTTCAGTGATATTAGTAAACTCACAATATTGTATAGCCATTTATCCACCAGTCATCTCTAGAATATTTTTATCTTCTGAAGTGTTTCCCCTTTTAAAGCTGAATAGTATTCCATTGTACATATTATATTATTTTCTTTATCCGTTCATCAACTGACGAACATTTGGGTTGCTTTCACCTTTTGGCTAGTGTGAATAATGCTGCTGTGAACATAGGTATACAAAAATCTGTTCTAATACCTGCTTTTAATTATTTTGGGTAAATGCCCAGAAGTGGAATTATTGGATCAGAGGACACCTCTACATTTAGGATTCTCCATATTGTTGTCCATAGTGGCTGCACCATGTTACTTCCCTGCTAGTAAAAGGGCTCCAATTTCAGCATGTCCCAGTTATTTTCTGATGTTGGGTTTTTTTAATATACAGTGTCCTTTTATACCCAAAATGTGTTTTTAATACCACATTTTTATTTGTTATTTTTTTAAAGTTTGATCACTTTTTATTTTGAGCTATAGAATAACGTAGCAAAACAAGTAAAAACAAAACCAAAAAATTCTATTTAACACTTATTTCATGAAAAAAAACATGTTGAAAACCCTGAGCCAATTTGACCTTTCATGGTTGTCAGATTCTTTGTTTTTTTATTGAAAAACAATTGGCGTATATCACTGTATAATTTTAAAGCACACAGTATAATGGTTCGTTTACATATATGGTGAGATGATTACCATAATAGGCTTAGCTAATATTCGTCTTCTTCTATAGATATAAAAGAAGAAAAAAATCTAAAATTTCTCCTTGTGATGAGATCTCCAAGAATTTTCTCTCAACCACTTTCCTGTACATCACACACAGTGTCAGCCACACTCACCTTGCTGGACATTATATACCTAACACTTAGTTCTCTTATACCTGGAAGGTTGTACCTCTGGTACCTCTGGTAATCACAAGTCTGACCTTTTTTTTTTATCTTTATGAGTTTGAGGTTTTTTCCAATACCACATTTAAGTGAGATCATACACTATTTGTCTTTCTCTGACTTACTTCACTTAGCCAAATATCTTCAAGGTGAAGATCTATTTATTTATGCATACAAGAACTGGGGTCCAGGCCAGAGGTGTGGCAGGTAAGAGGATTCACCGGAGCAGATTGTGGACAAGAACAGGCAGACTGACAGAAATACACCACTGAGGGGAGCAGCGGGTGAAACAGGAGAGGTCTGCTGTGCCATGTGGGTCACCTCCCTGGCTGGGGATGGAACTCATGCTGCAGAGGCTGTGGATAGCTTCACAGTGCTGTGCTTAACCCCTTGTGCCACCAGGGAGGCCCACAAATATTTTTCCTTCTGATGAGAACTTTTAAGATCTGCTCTCTTAACAACTTTCAAAGATACAATACAGCATCACTAACTATAGTGACCATGCTGTGCATTTCATCCCAGGACTAATTTGTTTATTTTGACCACTTTCACTCATTTTGCCCACCCCACCCCTACCTCTAGCAACCAAAATCTCTTCTCTGTATCTATGAGTTTGTTTGCTTTAGATTCTACATGTAAGTGACATCAGGCACCGCTGTCTTTTTCTGTTTGACTTATTTTGCTTAGCATTATGCCCTCAAGATCCATGTTGTCACGAATGTTAGGATTTCCTTCTTTCTCAGGGCTGAATAATATTTCACTATATACAGTATAACATATTTCTTATTTTAATATTTTATATATACAATCATATTTGAACTGTCAGAAAGTTCAACCAAAATGCAGCAATGCCCAAACAGTCCCCATCACATGCACGGAGTGGTGGTCAGTTGAAAAAAGCTTATGAAGTTCCCAGCATTGCCTACAACAGTCCATGTTCTGCATTCATCAAGCTAGTAGAAACAAAGTACATTATCCATAATCAGTGTCTAATAATAAAACAATAAGATTATACCTGTTGCTGATATGTCTACAACTGGGAGACAGCATGACAAGGGCAGACAATTAAATCAGGATATGCAGTAAGTTAATCCTGGGAGACTCTGGAAGGATGAAACGTGCCTAATCCATGACTGTCCCCAGGAGCCTGTGAGTCATCCAAAGCACCTCTGGCTGCAGCAGCCTTGGGAGGCGGCCTGTAGGCAGGTCTGCCCCTTCACACTGCCTCCTGCGAGCTGTGTCCACTTTGCTCCCCTCATGCCTTTCCAATGATTCCTTCCCACACGGGTACACTCACCTCCTGCCAGCCACTGTGCTGCACACTCGCTGTCCTCTGGTTCACACCTGCAGCAAAGACCCTGGAGCTTGGGACTACCCACCCTCCGTCAGAGGGTTCACCCTGCAAGCACAGGGGGCGAGGTGGGGGGGATCAGGGAAAGATGAGTACTCTCTGCACCTTCCTCTCTACTCTTCTGTGAACCTAAAACTACTCTGAAACAATAGTCTGACAAGAAAAACAGGAAAGCATTTTGCACGAGTGTAAACAGTAGGCGACCTAGGATTTAAAATAAGGCTCAGACTCAACAACTTGCCTCTGAACATTGTGTGGGTCACAAGGAGGCTGACTTGTCTCTCACTACAATAAAATAAAGATGAAAGTCCACTCCCCTGGGCCCCCAGCACCGACACATCTTGCCACAGGCAGCTCAGTCTTCAGTCCCTGCTGTCCTCATTGCACCAGCCGCCCCTTTATCTCTCAACCCTCCGTGCAGGGACCAGGACTCAGCACGAGCATCATGGAGCGGGTGCTTCACTGCGGGTTTGTTAACTAGAGAGAAGGAGGTGGGGATGCTCCACTTCAGACTGTGGACAGTCTAGAAGCCATCAAAGCTCCCTGCCCCTCATGGGGCTAGAGAACCAGAGTCTCTTCCCAGCAAAATCTAGGAATTTGCAGGCTGAGCTTAGGGGATGGCTTGGTGACCTCCAGATCCTGTGGTGAGGTAAGATTTCAATATCTTGTTCATCATAATGTCTGTCCTTAATTTGACTACTGAAAAAAACTATTGCTTAAAATACTGTGTCTCTTGATTTTTGAGCTCCCTGACATTTCCCTCCCGAGGCAAGGGTCTGGTCTCTCGTCACAGCTGCAGCAAAAGTCACACTCGGGACACAGCAATCTCCTGAGACCGGTGGCAAGCTCTGAACTCACAGCCACAGAGCTCTGTCCAGAACATTCCGCCTCCGTGTCCCTTTGTAGTGCAGATGCGTTTGCTGGCATCCCCTCACCAGATTTGAACGATGTTTCAGTGTTTAATTAAATTCCAAGAACACCTGTTTCATCAGCTTATAAATTCCAACTGAATCTGAAGAGGCTTCTACTTGGCACGCAGCATTTTTATTTTCTAGGCTGTAACCACAGCAACATTTTTTCCTTGAGGATCAGTCCTTAGCTCCTGGCACACACACCACACCCATGTCACCCCCGGCAAGGCCCAGGCAAGGCCACGGCTCTTCCCAGCTGCCATCCAGACTTGGCAGTCAGCGCTTCATGCTGTTGTTTTCTCTTGTCAGCTCACCTAAAGACTGGTTATCTGTCCGAGGCGTACAGTGCTGTAAACTGAAATTCCTTCACTGCCTAAAACCTAGAAACTAAAGCCGCCAGCCCAGTTTCCAGTATCTCTAGCACCTGGGCCAAGCCCAGCTGGCTGCCCCAGCCCCTTGTCTCCCTGGGCACAGCAATGCCCACCATGCTCTGTCCCGGAGGTCACGGCCCTAAGGACTAGGTCACTGTCCTCGAGGTCCCAGGCTAGAAAAATAATAGGGGTTGGAAGGTCCTTCAGCCTCAAATTGCCCCCAAACTTGTAGTTCTAGAACCCCAAAGTGAGGGCAGAGCAATGAACAAATATCCAAAATGGCGGAGGAGATGGTGGAAACTTTGAGAATGCTGTCCCCCGTGTGATGGGGGTCCTGCAGGGTGCTGCAACCATCCCCTCTGAGCTAAGAGTGTGCCAGGACATGAGGACGGGTTCTGTGACAGCAATGACCTTGGGGTCTACAGTCAAGTCCAGGCTACACTGACTGGCCTAACTTCTGTGTCTCAGTTTCCTCTTTTAGCAAATGAGGGTAAAAGTTTCTAACTCACAGGTTTGATGTATGAGTGAGAAGAATCAATTAGTATAAAATGTTTCGATTCCAGCCTGATAGACAGTAGGAGTACAGGAAGGGTTAAATATTATACTATTAATGCTGCTGGCGCCCCCAAGAGTCTCCACCATAATAATAAATCCCCTCCAAGGTAAGACTCCAACACCGCCAGTGCTTGCAGCCCTCACTCGCCCCAGCAGGTACTTCCTCTTGCCTTTTCTCATGCTCTCAGGCCCCTTGACATGCCTGCCCCTAAGCTTTCAAGAGCATCTTTGAGGCTGTCATCTCTGTCACCTGCTCTGACCTCCCCGGTCCTCAGTGACCTTCTCTTTTTCACTGTGACCCCCACTTGCTGCTCATTTTCCCATTCACGTAACCCATGCCAAGCCCTCCTCGCCTTGTCTGCCCCGTGGCAGGAGACAGACAGTATCCCAGGGCCTGTGCCCATGTCCCCAGCCCAGCCCTACTGAGACTGCCACACGTTCATTCCTGCCCTCCCCAAGTATCTCTGCCGTGCTTTGCGCTAGACCCAAGCGACAGCCACGAGCAAAGCAGATGCACAAATTGTTCTCATGGAGGGCCTCCCTGGTGGCACAAGAGGTTAAGCACTGTGAAGCTATCTGCAGCACAAGTTTGATCCCAGGCCAGCCAGGGAGCTACCCACATGGCGCAGCAGACCTCCCCTGTCTCACCCGCTGCTCCCCTCAGCAGGGTACTTCAGTCAATCCGCCTGTTCTGTTCCCTACTCTGTCTCTGGTAAATCCTCTCACCCCACCCCTGTGCCCCAGTTCTTAGATGCATAAGTAAATAAAAATCTTAAAAAAAAAAATTGTACTCATAGAGTTAAGAGCCCAATGAAGGTGATGATACACAGGCTATTACAGAACTATCTCGATGATTATGAATTGTGATCAGTGCATTGAAGAAAATGAACAGTAAAAGAATTCCCTGGGGACGAAAGGGCATCCTGACCCCAAAACTCAAAACAGAGACTTAAAAACAGAGACCCCTTCACAACCGGACCCCTCGTCCTACAGAGCACTTTACTGGGCACATCATAGCCATGGTCTCTAAGCACAAAATCTTCAAATCATCAAAGCAAGAAAAGACCAGGTAGCCTTCCCCATTGTTCTTTTCCTTGGCCAAGGGGCTGCGTGTTCCGTCCTGGGTCCTGGGTCCTGGCTCGGAGGCTCTCTCAGCTGGGGACCAGCCTCTGCTTTGCAACTTTGCCTCCGGAGCGCACTGGCAATGCTAGCTGGGCCCCAGAGAGAGAGCAGCACTCAGACTCCATCCAGCTCTTCTTTTCCTAACAGACACAGTGGCTGGCTCTTTAAAAAGCACCCAAATTCGAGAGTGGTGAAAATAAGATGCTGCAGCAGAAAATGACAGCTCGGGCCCACGCGGGGGTGCGACCTTGGCAGCATCCTCCAGCTGTTGGTTCTCGATGGGAATAGAGTTTTCTAGGTGCATTCAGGGGATCGTGAGCTTTTATTTCTCTATTCTAATCATAGTGCTCCCTAAAAGGGTTGTTGGATAATCTTGGCAAGTCTCCCCGCCTGTCTGGAATAGAAGGCAGCCCACTTCTCTCACCTTTGCACCCTCATCTAACGTGCAATCCGCTAACGCATCCTGGTTGCTTTTCTCGGGCCTGTGATGGCTTGGAGAGAGGGGGACACGGCTGTCGCTGTGACAGAGCAGCCCGCAGCTGCCAGAGAGTGCTCATTCCCACACCTGTCTGCTCCAGTGATCCCCGCCCAGTCAGGGCTTCCTGCAGGCCCCTGGCCTCTCTGCAGCCCCCTTCCCTCCCTGGGAATTGAAAGGGCCAAGCAAACCCTGAGCCTCAGCCTTTCCTGCTCCTGAATGTTGTCCTTGCTGTCTCTTCCAACCCCCTGCACTGCAGACGCATGTACTTGCTGCTGTCCTGGCCTTATCTGACTGTCCTTCATCTGCTGTGTCTGCAGGATGCTGTGCCACATGCTAGGGAGATCAACCTCCACGGGGTGTACCTCAGAGGAGCTGGACTCTGACATCAGACAGCCAGGGGTCCACCCTCCAGCCACCCCATTACCAACGGCCTCCATTTTGGCCATAAAGCTAGAAAATAGAAAAAAATAATGTCTTTTACAGACTGAAGATGTCCCTAAGGATATCCTACATATGGCAGCTCCTCAAAAAACGGTCCTTTCTTGATAAGGCTGATGAGGAAGCAATCACTTTCCAAGAAACAATGTTCACGTGGAGTTTGCACATTCTCCCCATGTCCAAGTGAGTTTCTGCAGTTACTCCAGATTCCTCCAACACCCCAAAAATGTGCACATTGAGGTTCACAGGAGTCTTCACTGTCTCAGCGGGAGTGAGTGTGGTGGGTGTGGGCTCTGCCTTGCACGCTGAGCTCCAGGACCGGCTCCTGCCACCCAAGATGCTATAATAGAATGAGCAATGAGTGCAGAATATTGCTTAACATTAGAAGCACTGGGGTTTTTATGTAGAAGTTTCGTGATGTCAGGCCTCCCCGGTGGCACAGCAGGTTGAGCACAGCACTATGAAGCTGTCCGCAGCCTCTGCAGCGCAGGTTCAATTCCCAGCCGGCCAGGGAGCAACCCACATGGCATGGCAGACCTCTCCTGTCACACCCGCTGCTCCCCACAGCAATGTTTTTGGTCTGTCTGCCTGTTCTGCTCCCCACTCTGTCTCTGGTGAATCCTCTCACCCTTCCGTGCATCTGGCCTATACCCCAGTTCTTATATAAGTAAATCTTTATAAATAAATAAATAAATAAACCTTTGAAAAAAAAAAGTTTTGTGGTGTTTTTGTGACCAGAAACAGTCACAAAATGTGAGAGCTTAACTCTTGTTTATATCAATTAGTCTGCAAGAACAATTGGTCTCATTATATGTCACTTCACTTAAAGTCACAGTGCCCTGGAGCCTAACTACAACATGAAGTGGGGGTTTACTGCATTCACCTGGATTTGCAGACTTGCCTTATAGACACACTGGTTTAGCCTAAGTATTCAAGGGGTTAACACTGCAAAGCATCTGAACTCCTATTGGTCCCTAAGAAAAAACTCAATAAATCTCTGGTGTCACCCTCTCTAGCCCAAACTGGTACTTTTCCCACCTACAACATTATAACCTGCTATATCACATGCCTTCTAGCCCCACGCTTGATGGTATTAATCACAATATTCTCCATCTTTCTGCACAGCTGTCGATCCAAATCATCCCCTTGCTTTGGGAGAAACGCAACCAGGAATGGCTGTTATCATTTCACCTTGTCTTTTAAAGTCCCATGGAGCTCGGCTCGGGATTTTTACAAAAATGTGTTTGGCAGTTGCTAAAATTAAGAAGTCAAGATGCTTATTTCATAGAAGCCCAAAGTTCTGGCAACAACCTGTACCTTGTCTATTAGGAGAAATGAGTGGGTCTATATATGACTTGGAGCCTCTGCGGAGGTTTTTTTCTAACTACACAAAAAGGCACATTTTCCAAGTCCAAGAATTTATTAGCATTACTACATCTGCAAACCTGTCATTTATGTATGCTGTATATTACTTTGAAAAAAATAATAACTCCGCTTTGTAACTAGAATTTTCCTTTTACTTGATTGTGGCTGTGGGTGAATTAATGTGACAAAGAGGGTTGTTAGATTACCCTTTATAAAGGTGTGATAATAATTGCTTTCCAGAGGAAGTAACTAACTACACTCTGGTCTTGTTAAAAAATAGACATCTGATGAAATATACATGTGATTTCAATGGAAGAAACTTGCTTAGGTTTCTAAACAACAAATACAATTTAGTTCAGCCTCCTCCCCCCTTTACCAAGCCATAATAAAAAGCTCATAGACTATTTCAGTGTCTTGCATCCCAAAGAAAAGATGAATATACATCTGTGCATAAGTTTGTCTCTATGCGCATGCACTGCCCACACTGTTCCATTTTAAACCTCCACTTTCCTTTCCTTGGGAACAAGATAATCCACCAGGTGATGGCTCCTAGGCACAGGGGTGGGATAAATTCCAAGATAAATACATGGTATTTATTTCGTAACCATCAATACATTCCTAAGAAGCAGCCTTGCAGGCAAGTGTCAGAAACACTTTTCCCATCACCCCGTAAGTCAAACTTTCTCATGGCAAAACAGCAAAGACCACACAATTCTACCCCCAGCACCCTAGCCAAAGTTCAACAACTAGCTTCCACCAGGGAGAACTGCTCACATCAGTGCTTCCCAAAAGCGTTGATCGCAGAACCCTCTTTGATGAATCATCTCCATAGATTAATATCTTGTGAATTACAATTTGGGAATCTTTACTTCAGCAAGGGTGTTTTGGCTAAGAGGACAATTTAGAAGAGAAAAAGAGTCCTCCCAATATAGTCTTCCTCTTGTCGGTCAGCAGTGCTGAGAGACTCCAGGTTTATGACAGAGGGCAGAGACAGAGAGATGTTAAAGGCGTTGTTAGGCAAGCTCTCTTAGGGAATTCAAAATCTCTAGCAAATAGCCCCAAGATCAAATGGTCTCTCTGAGAGGTATAGGCTGGGATATTCCCTTATTTGGGGCCCCTGCAGCCAGGATGTACTACTACACAGCCATGCCCAGGTACATGTTAGATTCCTTAAGAGCAGATAATTAAATATAAAAGGAGCCCCATCAACCATCTTTCCCCTTACAATGAGACTCAAACAGTACTTATCTCCAGGCCTGAAGCTTAAATACTAGTTTTCAGTTGCCCAAAGGTGACCTGGGGCAGGCAAGAGGAACCACTAAACCGTGCACTGACCATTGCTGGAGGGAGAGCTTATCAGCCTCACACCTTTCTTGCCTTTGGAGAATTAAATGATAAAGTACTAAATGGAAGTTTGTTTTCCACAGGGTTCTTCTAGACCAGCTATTCTCTGCTTTTATTCTGCTGACTTGCATACCAAGCCTCAGGTTATTTTAGAATTCTGATCCCACACCTCCCTGGGCCCAAATCTCTAGGAACAGCCCAGAAGGTTAGCAGACCTCCCAAGGCAGATACCTGCTGAATCATTCATCACCACTGGCCCCTGCAGACCCTTGAGCAGTGATCAAAGTGGAGATTAAGGGATTGGCATTCAACTAAAAGCTATTTGAATTGTTATAACTGGCTGGTCCAACCCAGATAAAACTAGCTGGGTTAACAAAGGCACTTAACAAAAAATGTTTGCCAATTTGAAACCTAGAAAAAAAAGTCTCTGTTAAATTGTTGGTGAGATTTAAAAGACAAGAAAAATCACCAGCATAAAGAATAAAAGAGACTGAAAGCACCTACATCAATAAACTGGAACAGCTAAGTCATTTTTTTCTCTGTGAAACTAACTTCATCCAGGACATGGCCATTTAAGTAAAAATTACAAAACAACAATATTAAAGACTTAATTTCTCTAGGCTAAGCACTCTGCAAAGCCTTCTGTATATGGACTAGTTTATTTCATTCTCACAAGGGATCCATGACCTCTACGGGATTTTCTCTTGTTCTTCAGATGAAATCCTGAGATTAAAAATCCTGCCCAAGGTCACCCAGCTAGGAAATAATGAAACTGGGATGTGAATCCCAATAGCTTTGAATCCAGAGTCCAAGCTCCCAGCACAGCCCAAAGTCATAGGTTATCACTTCTGCCTGGGCTGAGGCACTTAGGGGGCACAACCCCAAATTTCAGTTCTCCTTTTCACATGGCTAGCAATTATTCTCTGCCAAGCTTCAAGAGCAACTCAGGTGCCCCATACTCATTATCGTTGAATCTTTACATGCTTTGATGTAAGTCAGACCTTCATTTTCTATGCAGCTAACTGCTCAGAGAGGTTAGGTGTCCCGTGTCACCCTGTTAGATGCGGTAAATCCAGGGCTCCAACTGCCAATGGTTCTCAGTCCAAAGCCCATAGCCTTCACCTCCAGGCTACCAAGCTCCTTACCAGCAATTTCCATTTACAGATTTGGAGAAATTTGAGATGTGTGGAACTATCAGAATACATTGAGAATTATACAAACATCCCTCTGCAAATTTCCAGAATCATCTTTCAGGATCCGAAAATTTTGAATGCCAAGCAGCTGGTCCCAAGCAACCAGCATCCACTTATCATGTAGTCCCTGACGCTGACATTTTTCAAGAGAACACGGGTGGCAAATGTCCCAAAAGTTGCAAAAATTCCCACTAACAGTGTCACAGAACACAGAGGATTCTGTGTGTATCTGGGCCTCCCTCCAGGTCTTCCTGGGGGTCCTCCTTGCACTTTCGCTTAAGAATTGCCAGTTTCCAGAGCAGAGTGAGGGGACCCCTGCAGAGAGTTGTGAGATCAGGGGCCAGTCTTCTTAGCAACTAACAGATGTGTGTCCTCCCCACTTCCCACTCCTCACACTCAATGCACCCCTCTCTCCAGTTCCCACTCTAAATAGCGCAGGGAGCTCAGGATGCCATGCAAAGACCTTGGCCAGATTTGGGAAAATTTCTACCCCTTCACTCCCAGGCTGGCTTCAGCCGCCTGCTGGGGAAGCCTCAGCAGCTCTCACCACAGCACTGGGTTCATCTCCGAAGACAAATTTGCCATAAAGTTGATCCAGCCCCTTACCAGTCGTGCATCTGTCATCATCACATAGTCAAGTGGAACAAATGAAGGACTTTGATTTCCCTTGAACATAAAGTCTGAGAGAAATCCAGCCACTAGGGCCTGCGGACTTAAAGGAAATGGTCTGGTCTTTGAGAACATGACTTCCCATCCTCCGAAATAGTTCCATTTCTCATGCCCACCTAAAAGGATAATAATATCTTCACCATTACTATGCCAGCAAGAAAAATGTTTCTTTCCCCAGGAGGCAGAAACACATTTTCTGACTGAACCTAAAAGACAAAATGTTAAAATTTGAATTGACTTTCTTAGAATATCTTTAAAATATCTGGGATCTGTTCCTGCATTCTGTGCAGTCAGCGGTTTCCCCAATAAGCTCATTTATTTTTCATGCTGGCTAGAACTAGAGCTGGATTTTCCCCAGTCCCATTTCCAAATTCCCTGGAAGCTTCCAGAAGACAATGCTGATATCTAGGAGAAGATTAGCTTGGAAGAGAAGGACAGAAGGTCTAGCCCACAGTGGTTTCCAGAGGAAAGCAACTTTGGAGAACCCATCTCAGTGATTTTTCTCCATTTCCTTTCCAGAAGTTCCCTGGATAGAGCAAGTCCCTGAGAGGGTCTTGGGGAGAGAGCTCTGAGCACCTGCTTGTCATACTTCATCAGCCCCCGTCCACAACCGTACCAGGAAGAAAACACGGGGTGCCAAATAGGGCTGACACACATTCTGTAGTCCAGAGCAGGGACTTGCTGTCAAAGGGAACAAAAAGAGAGCCAAGATGCAGGGCTAAAGCCTACCCTTCAAAAGTATGAAATATTAAAGTCCTGCAGCAAAAGGATTCTCAGGAGACGAGCCCTAAGGCAAGAAGGAATCATTCCCCATTCTCTGTTACCTGAGCCCCAAAGCACCCATCTAAAAGGTTGAGGCTACCGTCACTCAAGCTCTGAGAGCTCTGAAAGGACAAGGATGCAGTCTATTTGAGGATGAGCATCCACTCCTCCCTTTAGTCCCATCCTCCAGTCCGCCCTCCTGGCATTAAGCCCAAACGGTCAGTAAAACCTGACTGCTCTCAGATTTTAGAAAAGAAGGCCGCAGTGGCTACAAGGACCAAGGTGTGAGAGCTGTCCCTGGTGCTGCCCTCATGGCTGCTGCAGCCAGGCTCCAGGAAAGTCTTGCCTATTGATCTCTCCATTGCTTCTGCCATGTCCAACTCCATATCTCTGCTCTTCCATTTACACAGTGCCACTTTACGCCTTTACAGCCACATTCTTCCTTAATCTCCACCTATTCCACAACATCCGCATAACTCAGGGGACTGAACTCCATCTACTGATTGAGATGCTCTGCCCACAGACCAGCCCTCTGCTACCTCAGAACTCTGAATGTAAACATATTTGGACTTCATCCTGAGAGCAATCTGGGCCCATGAAGGGTGTTGAGTAGAGTAATTCCAATACATTTGACCTTTATAAAGATCTCAGTGACCTCATTGCAAGAAGGGAACTAGTTAAACACTGATGCATTAACTTAGGCATAAACTAGATAAGGATAGTGATTGCGGAAGTAGAAAGAAGATAGTGTTTGAGAAATATTTAGGCGCTAGGATAAGCAAGATGTAGCTGACAAGATATAACTATGTGGAGAAAAAGGAAGTGAGTGTCAAAGATGACTCCAAACTTTCTGAAAAAAAAAAAAAAAAAAAAGATGGTGTTAGACCTCCCTGGTGGTGCAAGGGGTGAAGACACAACCTATGAAGCAATCTGCAGCCACTGCAGCATGAATTCAATCCCCGGCCGTCCAGGGAGCAACCCACATGGCGAGACAGACCTCTCCTGTCTCGCCCGCTGCTCCCCTCAGCAGTGTATTTCAGTCAGTCTGCCTGTTCTGTTCCCCACTCTGTCTCTGGTGAATCCTCTCACCCCACATACCTCTGGCCTGTACCTTGGCTCTTGTATGCATAAAAAAATAAATCTTTAAAAAAAAAAAGATGGTATTGCCAAACTTTGAGTTGGGAACACTAAAGAAGAAGCAAAGTCTTAGGAGAAGATGTAAAATTAAATTTTATATGTATAGAGTTTGGGGAATTTATAGTACAGCCAACAGAAAATGCTAAGTGGACAGTTGAATACCGAATGTTGATCAGTTGAATATAGACACATCTGAACTCAGCTTGGAGTTGTTAGACACCAGTGATCAAAGGCATGTAGCTGAGTATAAATGTCCCAAGTCAGAAAGACCAAAGGAAAGGACCCCGATGAACCCAATACTTGATAGATAGGAACAAAGTTCTTCAAAGTAGTTAACAAGTAGTGGGAAGACACAGAGGAGGCACACACAGACCAGGTGTCAGGATGACCACACAAGAGAATGTTTCTCTAAAGTGTGGGCCATGTGTCTCAACACAGAGATCACACAAGATCCATCAGATCTACTGAAGAAGAGAGCTCAGATGACCTGCCTCTGGCTAGTCCTTCACGGCAGAGTGGGTGAGAGTGAATCAGTGGAGAGTGGGTTGAGGAGAGACTAGAAGGTGAGGAATTGAAAGAGTGAAAGAGTTTACAACTCTTTCGGAAGTTTGGCTGTGACAGGGAAGGAAAAGCCAGCAGAGTGGGTGGGCTGAGGACACCATGGAGAGTTTTATTTTTGTTTCTAAGAAGGGAAAACACGTGTGTGTGTGTGTGTGTGTGTGTGTGTACACACTTAAATAGGACCACAATGAGCCAATGGAGGAGCAGTTAATGATGAGAAAGGAGATAACTCGCAGATAGACCTTCTTGAGGAAGTAGGGGGAGGGAGCTGGGATCCGAGATATGAGCATTCCCTGAGGTCCAGAGAGGTCCAGAGAGGTCCAGAGGTCAGGACTCAAGGCTCTCTATGTGGGCCTACCAAGTTACTGGAAGCTAAGGAGTCACTGCCAAGCACTCACCACATGCCAACAATAATACACGCTTGTCCCATCGCTTTGTCATCCAAAAGAAGAAATAGATTTGTTCTATCAGAAAAACTGGAACATATTGGTGGGTGTTAGGAGGAGGCAGATTTTGATTCAAGAGAAGGAAAAAATCTTCTAACAACTAGAGCTGTCCAGCGACACAATGGCAGCGGTAGGGAGCAGACTGTCAGGCAGCATTCAAGTTGAGATCAGGATGTTCTGGCCTTTCTGGCCAATCTCAATTATTCTTTCACTAGAAATAAACTTGAGCTATATAGTGCCTGAAAACCTTTGCAACTAAAAACTACTTCTGCTTTCAAGGTAATATCAGAAGTCTTCCCCAGGAATCCTGGGGCTACAGCTTTGTCCATGAGGGAGTCTGGGGGGCGGGGGGCCTTGGGCCAGGAGTGGTGGGGCTGCCATTTGAAGAAGTGTCCCTAGAGCATGTTAGGAGAAAAACTTGGCCCTTGAGTACCAGCCCCATAGGCTATCACTTTACTAGTGGGAACTTTTTTCTGTGGTGACTTTCTTGCCCTTAAGAATTCTCTAGAAGATGGGACCTCCCTGGTGTTGCAAGGGGTTAAGCACCACATTACAAAGCAATCCGCAGCCTCTGCAGCCCAAGTTCAATCCCCAGCTGGCCAGGGAGCTACCCACATGGCGCAGCAGACCTCTCCTGTCTCGCCCGCTGCTGCCTTCAGCAGTGTATTTCAGTCAGTCTGCCTGTTCTGTTCCCCACTCTGTCTCAGGTGAATCCTCTCACCCCCCACATCTCTGGCCTGTACCCCAGCTCTTGTATGCATAAATAAATAAATCCTTAAAAAAAATTCTCTAGAAGATATGTATATGTCTATGGTGGTTTCCATTAGACATTGGTATCAGCCAACACCTGGAAGCAAAGCTCATGGGAATGGCAGTATATGCCATGGGTGAGAGCTGGATTCTGGCACCACAGTGCCAGTCTCCATGCAACTCCACCAGGGTCCATTGGGTAGAACATTTGTAAGTTACTTAGTCTCTTGAAGCCTATTATGTAGAATCAAAAATCTAATACTTAGAAAAGTATCCATGGTGATCCCTCAATAAATATCCATCAAATACATGAATGGGGCAACAATGCCAGGAATGGGACAGAAGATAATCATGGTCGATGGGGGAAATCTTAAAAGAAGTGACATTTACTTCATTCTCCATCAAAATTTATCATTTGAGATTTTCCTAAATCCCAGCATTTTCAAAGATCATCTTTTAATATTATAATTTTTTTTTTAAGATTTCTTTATTTATACAAGCACTGGGTACAGTCAGAAGCGCGGGAGGATGAGAGAATTCACCAGAGCCAGAGCAGGGAACAGAACAGACAGACTGATGAAATGCACTGCTGAGGGGAGCAGCGGGCAGCAGGAGAGGTCTGTCACGCCATGTGGGACCCTTGCCAGCGGCCGGGGATTGAACCAATGCTGCAGAGGCTGCGGGCAGCTTCGCAATCCAGTGCTCAACCGCTGCGCCACCAGGGGAGGCCCTTAATATTATAATTATTAACTGGCCAGGAAATACACATGTATTTGTGTTTCCAATGAAAAATTCTCTGAACTGTAAAGATTGAACAAGAAATTAGGTTCAGGTCACTCTTCATTATGTCCTGTGGGGACCATCCTCAGTTCTACTGAGGATGCTACATGAACTTCCACCTAAATCATATTGGTAACTGACATTTAGTACCCACTATGAGTCAGGCTGCTTAACTGCATATATTATCTGTAATACTCAAAAAAAAAAAAAAAAAAACCTGCAGGCCAGGGTTCAGTCCTGTTTCACAAATGAAGAACGTTAATTTGGAGAAGTTTTAGCAGCTTATCCAAGGAGCCCTTTCCAGCTAGTAATTAGCAGGTTAGGATTTCAACTCAGGTCTGACTGACCACCAAGCCCCCACTTGCTACTGTGCCCCTACTTCTTCTATATTAAAGTCCCTCTTGGATGGTAAGTTTCTTGCAGGCAGAGTAACATCTCTGTATGGCCTGCATTGCCTAGCTGAGTCACACAGAGGGCTTAGTAAAGGATTCTTAAACTCCTAAGCGTCCAATAGGAGCTTGATGGCTTCTAGGCAGCAGTGTCCTATGCCTTAGCTGACTTGCAACAACAGACCACTAATGAACTTGAATTTCCAAGTCTCCTAACTTCCATCCCTAAAAAATAAACCCCAAACACCCCAGAGTTCTCAGGAAGCCATTCCCCTGCTTTCTCTTTAACCTTGTCGGAGAATACACACTTCCCAGAGTCTGTGGTAACCAGCACTGGAAATTTGCCTAATATTTGGTATAAAGTGGAATCAAGGAAAGCCAAGACTGGAGGGATGCAGAACAAAAACCAAGTCTCCAGTGTGGCTAAGTCAGTTCAAAGATCCTGTGCTTTGGGCTGAGAAACCACCACGTTCTAAGCTCCTCGTCACCCAGACTTTCCTGCTCTGTACCTCTACCCACCCACCAGGATGCTTCCCCACATGCATTCCCTCCTCTGCGGTGTGATGTATAGCATTTCTTTCATCTTGCCTCTTCTTTTAGCATGCCTCTTCCCCCACTTTGCCAATTGGTACTCATGCTTCAAAGACCACCTCCAGGAAGTCTTCCCTGAGTACCCTAAATTTTGCCTCTCCATTTCTAACCCAAAGCATAAACATAATGACAGGTAGTCACCACAAGTGGACTGCAAAGGAACTTCCTTTGCAAGTAAGAACACTGCTTGCCATTCTTCCTGCCCCCTCGCAGTTCCCAAGACATTGCTCAAAGACACGGATCTCCACAAACCTCGTTTCTCATGCTGCAACACCGAGAGTGCTCCACCCTGGCCAGCATGAGAAGTGCCCTTTCCAGCAAACCCAAGAGTCCTCCTCATCCCATTGGTTTTGCTAAATTACCTCTAACCAGATTACCCTTCTCCCAAAGACACAGAATCCTCCAAGGAGGCCCGGATGGATACTGGCCCCAGCGCTCCAACTAATTGCTGTCATCCTCTTCCGATACAAGTAAGAAATTACTCCCCCTCTTCCCCCTCCTCTCCCGCCAAGCAGCACAGTCCTGGCAAGATGTTAGTGGTGACTCATGCAGGGTGGGGGTGGGGACACCAGAGGAACAGGAGAAAGAAGAGATAGAGTGTGCTGGCTACTTATGGAGCCACCGAATGAGGCACATTAACCAATTTAGCCAATTATGCAGCTGAAGCAATTAAATGACCTCACGATGGTGAGAGGAAGTGTAAACAGAATCCACAACACCACCGGGCGGCCAGCAGGAAACAAGCTTGCAAGCTTGGCTGCTGTGGTGGAAAATC
This sequence comes from Talpa europaea, assembly GCF_964194135.1. Taxonomy (NCBI): domain Eukaryota; kingdom Metazoa; phylum Chordata; class Mammalia; order Eulipotyphla; family Talpidae; genus Talpa; species Talpa europaea. The sequence goes on from NC_140077.1 coordinate 13,303,742, forward strand.
ATTGCTTTCAACCCTCCAGCATCGCTGTCCCCCTTCACATCTGATCCTGGAGCCCCTCAGGAGACCTACTCCTGCTTTTGGGGTAGGAATTACCTCTAGGTGAGGTGGGCACTGTAGAGCAGGTCCTAAGAACAACGCTGATCACAAAATAATAATCCTGAATGAAATTATTTTATTTGAGGGCCTGCTTTCATTATAGTCATTTCACTTAAAGCCACAGCTTCAAAGAATGTATTGACGACATTAAGTGAGAATGAGTTGAGGGTGCCATTCCCCAACCTCTGTAGAATGGGCAGCACCTAGGAAGAGTTGATCAGAATCCTGCTTGAGAGCTGCAATAGAGATGCCGGGAGGTGTCAGTTCCTCCTGCTTTTTGGATTGTGACCTTTGAAGACGCTGGCTTAGGACTGCCCGTGGCTGTCTTTCCTTCCAAATGGAGAAAGACAGCCTGAGAAGAAAGGCGCTATGTGAGGTTGCAGAGCCAAGAGTGGAGAGACAGTGGAGCACTGAGGCATCATTTGAGCCCTAGATCCAGCCATGCCTGAAGCCTGTCAACTTACTACTTACAAAAACCAAAAATCTTCCCTTTTCTCTCAAACTAGTTGGATATAGATTTCAGGGACGGGGACTGTTTCACTTTTGTTTTGTTTTGTTTTTTTGTGAAACAAAGACCCAACTGATGCAGCCACTGAGACAGGGAACAGATAATCTCAGGGAAAGATGCCAAGCATCAGAGGAGAGAGAGAAAGATCTACAAATCAGGATCTCTCCCAAATTTCACTGAAGCTGCATGTTGGCAGGACATTCAGGCTCCTGCACAGAAGACACCTACCAACTGTACTGAAACCCAGAGGAAAGCGCCCCACGTGTGAGGCTCGGGGGGGAATGCTGCAACAGGAATTAAGTTCCACCTTCCCCTAAAACCTAGTCTGATCTTAGCTTCGGGGTGGCTAGAATTGCAATCCTGACTTGACAAGAGGCCACCACTAGTCTGCATTCCATCCCCGAGCACCCTCGGTCACGCCCTCCACCAGAGTTAGCTTTTCTAAGTCCCTACCTGGACGCTGAGAATCCCCACAACCTTCCAAAAATACGGGTCACAGATGCCACACTCCCACCAGCCTCCCCATGTGTCACCCTTCCTTCATGCCCCAGGTATGCCAGTGAGGCAGTCTCAGCTCCCTGGAGGGTAGAGAAGCAAGTCATTAAAGGAAAGATCTGTACCCTCAGTGTGATTTACATATGGACCCAAGTCTTCGCACGGTGGAGACTCGGAGACACTCGCTCTAGTAGAAGCTCTCTGGGCACAGCTGGCCCTAGAAGAAAAGCCATGCCAGCCTGCTCCACCACCTTGCATGCGCCCCATCCTTGAAAGAAGGTTGCTGGATCTACTAAAGATGGAGCTTCCATATGATCCAGCCATTCCACTCCTAGGTATTTACCCAAAGGACACAGAAACATCAATTCCAAAGAACACCTGCACCCCTATGTTTATAGCAGCACTGTTTACAATAGCTAAGCTTTGGAAACAGCCCAAATGCCCAAAAACAGATGACTGGATCAAGAAGATGTGGTACATATATACCATGGAATATTACTCAGCATTCAAAAAAGATAAACACATGCAATTTGCAGCAACATGGATGGCGCTGGAAGGGATCATGCTCAGCGAAATAAGCCAGAAAGAAAAAGAAAAATACCGGATGGTCTCACTCATAGCAGGAATCTAGAAAACTTAAATAAGGGACCAGGAAAATGAATAACTATAAGAAAGAAAAAAAGCAAAGTCAACAAACAACTATGAACCAGAGACACACTAAGGGAGGAGCGGGGAGGGGAGGGATTGGGGTCAAAATAAGGGGGTTGCAATTATATGGGGAATATAAAAATAAAATTAAAAAAAAGAAGAAGAAAGAAGGTCGCTGGGCACACTCTGTCCCAGGAGTTGCCAACACACAGTGGTGCCGGGATGGTGATCCCGGGGGGGACTCTGTGGTGGAGTCAGAAGGGAACATGAGAGAGACAAAAGGACAAGCCATTTTCTCTGGGAGCCGATAATTGGTGCTCAGCCTGGGGCCTTGCACTCTCTTTCCTGACTGTGACGAGAGCCATGACACGGGTCCCAGACACACGTTACAATCACGGTTTCCAAGAATCAGAATTGGTTGAAGCCTGAACCCCACCTACACCAAAAATCAGAATTTTCAGAGGAATCACCCCAGGCAGGATTGAGAACCACGGAGCTACGAAGGCCCCTTCTTCCATCCACTTCCTGTCACCGCCAAGCCACCCTCAGTGCCAGTGGCCACAGGTGACATCAGGTCTCCCTCCGTCCTCCTGCTGCTTCTTCAAGACACTCACGTTTCCAACAGGCATTAGGCGGGACTTCACCAGGGCCTGAGAGACCCAGAAACCAGAAGCAAAGGCAGCAGTGAAAAGAAAACAGACTAGACCCCAGCTGGCTGGTGGCTCTTCCAGATCCTTCTTCAGGAGACTGGTGAACGCCCTCCTAGGGAGACTCGGGTGGGGCAGAAGCGCTGACTGCGGGGGGACTGGGCTTAGGGCTCAGTGCGCACACCCCAGCCTTGGGCGGCCAGTGGGCGTGGACCTGTCCGACTCTGTCCCCTGGACCGGAACCCGGCCCTCGTGACCCATCTCAGCCAGGGCTCCGAAGCGCGGACACACTGGCCCTGTGCAGAGAGGATTGTGCTGTGGAGAGAGAAGAAGGAATAAGCCCCTGCGGGGAAAGCTGCTCCATCTCTTGGCGCCCTGCAGGCCCCCACCCCAGGCCGCAGGAATCCCAGCAGCAGTCGCTCCCGTGGGCTCCAAGAAGCCCCCAGTGGTTTCTGTGGGTTTCTATCATACACCCGATAGACACATGAGCAAGGCACCCGAGCGCGCCTCTCCCTGCCCTCCTCACCCCGGGAGCCTTGTGGCCAGAAGAGAATCTGGCTCCAGAGTCCAGAGCAGGGCTGCCATGAGACACCTCGGGCTTTCCTTGACTTTCCTGGGCCTGATTTTTCTCATCCATGAAATAAGGGGGACTGGTGAGCATTAGGGGTTGGCAGGTGTCACAGTGTCCAAAGCGCAGCTGGCATTTTCGCTCTGAAAGAGATGCCAGTAAAAGCCACATGCTCCTCCGCTCCAGGGGCAGGTGCTCTTCGCTTCCGGTGGCAGAAAGGAAGGTGCATTGCCCAATAGCCTGGGATCAAGGGTGCCCGCTTCCCTGAGTCCATGGCGCTGTTTTGCAGTGTGTGGTTGTGGGATTCACAGCAATAGCTCAGCGTCTAGAGTAGAACTGTGTAAGTTATGATCCTGACCCCCAGGAGCTGGCCTCCTAGCTGGGGATGTCAGATATGCATGAGAAAAGAAAACAAAGTAAATGCCCACAGGTAAGTGGCCAGTACCAAGGGGACTGGATGCAGCATGGTCACCAGAAACATCAGGGCCGATGGGGCTGGCCACGGAGGCTTCAGAGAGCTTGAGCCGCCATACTCCACCACACTCCACACCTGTCCTCCTGCGAGAAGCTGGAAATGGCAGCAAAAGGTATTTTCCACGGTCTAAAGACTTCTAATGATCCCATTCCCATGGAGGGCCCATCAAAGCCTATTTCCAGATGAAAAGATTTGGGTTTGTAGTTAATCAGGAAACGGTGTCCTCTTTGCTGCTGGAGGGAACAGCTCGGGCGCGCTCAGCACCTGCTCCAAGGCTGCCCGCAGATGGTCTTTGCCCGGCTCTGCTGGGACCTTGTTTCCCCAGGCTGGGGGGATCTGCGTGTCTGGGGTCAACCTCACCAGTGTAACTCTCACCCAGTGAAGGAGAGCGGTTCACAGGAAGCCTCCATTCCTCCTCCTCAGACTGAAGGGCAATTCTGAGGTGGGTTCCCCATAACTTCTCAGCCTCTAGTCTGCTGGTATCTGGCAGCCCTCCGCGGTGCCCACACATTAGCCCACCTGTTTGGGTTTCCTCCATCCCCTGACCCACTGTGCCTGCTCCTGCATGGGGGTTCCTGAGATCACCTTCAGAGCGAGAGGCCTACACCAAATCTCAGGGTCTACTTTTAGAGGACCCCAAATGGACCAGGGAGGGAGCAAACCCTAACAGGCTGGCAAGATGTGGGTCACTGGGAAAACATCCCTCAACTACCCTGGGGCCTGCTTCTCCAGGTATAGCCTGGATCTCGTGCTCCGTCCGCTCCAAGGGAACAGCGGATCCCATTTGCTCCTGCTCTCTGCTAATCACCACGCTGGTCAGCAGGTCTCCACTCCTGCAAGAGAATTAATGATATTTCCTGGGTGTTTTTCTAATAAGCATCTTTATGGGGGTTTCCTGATGCTCAGCAGCTACACTTGAACCAAATGAGCTCTTGGATGTGGAGAAGGTGAGTCAGCCAAACCCCTGCAGAGGCCCCCCCGCCTGCTCCGCTCAGGAATTCATCGGGGCAAACACTACTTTTTTTGCAGAGCACAGAGCAGAGGACAGGACTTTCCCGAGCGCCCTGAGAAGATCTGCTTAGACACCAGCAACTTCCTGCACTGCAAGAATCTGCAGGCACTGATGTTCCAAAGCAGTGACTTACACAATCAGAAAATGAAGTATGGATGACGACATCAAGGGAGGCCGGCACCAGGGAAGCTGGCCTGGCTTAGCGAGGCGAGGCAAGCAGCCCAGCCTGTGGCGGCAGATGGTCTGGGCATGACCATGAGCGAGAACATCGTATTTTTGACATGCATCACTTTCCTTTGTCATGTTGCATTCTGGGGACGAGGGGATAGCACCGTCGCCATGCGCCATGCTGCAGGACAGTCCTCTACTCAGTAATTGCTTAGCAGGATTGTGCTGATTGAGTCAACAGGAGTATGGAAATCAGTGTGAATATGCTCGACTTAAAAATAACTTAAGTGTTGTTTGGTCTCCTGGGCATTCCCTGAACAACTCCTGCCAAGAAAAGGCTCTGCTCCTTGGGGGCCAAAATTCCTAAGAGAAGACCCAATTTCATACAGCAAAAAAACTATTTCTGCAGAAGTTTCACTTTTTATGACATGGTGAACCACAAGTGAATAGCCCAGCTTTGAAAAAAGTTCTTCATAGAGACAGCATGCAAACAGGGACCCGCAGAAACTGCAAATTAGGTTTCAGAGCGAAGTAGGACTTTGCATAAAAACAATGTGCAAGGTTTGTCCAGATCCATCCGGTGCATGCCCGTGAGTTACTCCTGCCAACTCTGCAGAGACCATCAGCTGCTCAGGCTTGTGAATTTCTGAAAGGGTCGCCCAGGGGACTCTCTCACCCCCTCACCCTCCACCAGTCACCTTCTCTTCTCTGGACCTCAGAAAGACAAGCCCCTCTCAGAACTGCAGCCGGCCGTGGACATGTTCACAGGTAGAAACTCACCAGCAAGCACTCAACATACAGAAAGTCTCCAGGAATATGCTGAGGTCTGGCCCCACCATCATCGCCCACTACCTGGGCACATGGAATGACTGTGTGGCTAGGCTGTGCGGGTCATTCTCCATTTGTCTCCTCAGCTCCCTTCCCTGCCTTTCTCTGCCCCCAGAGATGGCAACACCAGAGCTGCTTGCTTTGCTGTCCCCCAATAGAGGAACTGCTCAAGATGACAGAGTGGAAGGAGAGCAGGGGTACCTTTCTGCTGCCCCCTCCCTGCTTTGGTCTCACTGCTGGCCCAGGCTGCCTCCCTCTAAACTTCAGCCAGTGCCAATGGCCACGTCTGCACACACCTCTCAGCAGGTCACAGTAACATTATTTTCCCCTCGATTCTCCGAGCATTATCACGCTGGTCTCTGGCAGCTCAGCACCTCTTGTTGATTCTTATAATCCTGCCTTTTCCTCTATCGGGCTCCTCACCGAACCATCCAAGACGCACTGTGTTTCCCTGCAGGGCTCTGGCTGGTGCAGAGGTGCCACACACAGCGCGGTAATCTCAGATTAAGGGAAGCTGAATCCTTGATGCCTCTCTGCTTCTGACCTTGAGCAAAAAATCACTTTACCGCTCCAGACTGCATCTACCTACCTCATGGCCAGAGCAGGGGGCTGGGTACTGGATCCCACAAGAGAAACACACACTAGACATTGGGCCTCCCTCTTTCTCACACAAAGGCCAGCAGCCCCAGGGCTTCCCTGCAGAACCCTGGGGCCCCAAAGGGCAGTGTTTGAAAGCTGGAAGACTATTGGTTATCCTACTTCTCTTAGTGGCTTTGATAGTTGGTATTTGGAGATCAGAGGACTGTTGGAGAATTAACACAATAATTGGGAAGGCAACTGACTTAAAAGGAGCTATGTGGGGTTCAGGAGGCACCCTGGAAGGTATATCTGGTGCCAATTATTCTGCAGGCTGCCCATCCTCAGGACGTGGCCTTCTCTCCTGTGCCCTTATGGCATCGATCTGTGGAGGCTCATGGAGGTGGTGACCCTTCTTCCAGGCAGGTCTCAGAAAGGTTCTCAGCTGGTGGGGGGTTTGGGGGGACATGCACAGGGTTCACTGCACCAGCCTCTGGTTTCCATAGCACCGTATGGTTTCCCATAAATCACCCCACTTCATCCTGGCAGCCTCCCTGGGAGGCCAGCAGGGCAAGACCATTTGAGAATTAACTTTAACAAATAATAAACAAATATGATGGTGGTAACTGAGTCAGAGAGGCATTTCTCAAAGTCACACAGCTGGAGGGGGCCAAGGGGGAACACGACTAATTCCAGTTCTTAAGTGTCTTTTCCAGAACATATATTCAATTTATGTGATGATTAAACTAAATTGCTGGCTCTAAGGACTCTGCATTTGGAATGAGGCCGATTTCTGCATGTTTCTATTCATGATTGAAAGCATGTGTCCTGGCTGGTCTCCATAATGGTCACAGGTTCACTGGGAACTAAAGACAACTCTCTGGGAACCTTGTTCACTTATCTGAACTTTCCCACATGCCCCGTGAATGTTATCTCACACAGGTGGGGCTGTCCGCCCAAGGTCACGCAGCTTCAAGTTGGCTCTAAAGCTCATGTCCTTTGATTCTCAATCTAATGCTCTTTCTGCTCCCTTATGATTTTTCAGTCATTCAACAAATGAACTCTGAGCCCTACCATGAGCAGGCCTGTGCTGGGAGCTGAGTGACAGAACAGTGGTGAATAAGGTCCAGCCCTCAGGGACCCAAAGAGAGGAGCAGGGTGAGAGCCGAGGCCTCGGGGTCTGTGGAGGAGCAGGCATCCACTGAGCTGAGGTGCAGCATCTCAGAGGCCTAAAGGAGCTACATAGGCAAAGGCCTGAGTGAGCATGGCACAGTAGGCAGCTCAGGAGGCGGAAGCTTCGCATGTGAGAGGCATGCCATGACAAACTGGGACAGGACTTGCTTCTCTCTCCAGCTTGAAAACTTCTAGGTGGCTCAAAAACAACCCTTCCCAGAAGTGGTCCATGTCCCACTGAGGCAGAAAAGGAGAATGTTCCTCGCAGACACCCCACAGACTACAGCAGGCTGCTGTTCTTGAAGGGCTCTGAGCAGAGGCAGCCGGCAGCAAGGGAGACTTGCAATTTTCCAGAATCACTGAAATGGATGACAAGTGTAAGTAAGAGCCATCAGGACCAGGCAGAAAAGCCAAGATGGTTCATTAGACGAAGGAATAGATGAAAAGAAGGTGCCTCTCTCAAGGGGTAAACATGAGCAAGGAATATCATCGGGTCCGGGACATTCAGAAGGGAAAGCTAGCATCTTTTCCTGGTCTCCACTGAGACTTCGTGAGGTTACATGGTTAGTTTTTAGACTTGTCTTTATCTGACCTTCAGTTTGGATTCTCTGTATTTCCACTTAGAAGTGAAGCATATATGGGGCGTGGGGGAAGGAGTAAGAACTAAGAGGGAAGGAAGCGCAATGGACAATGGTGGGGGGGCGCTATTCATTGGTGGGTGCACTACAGTGGTGATACCTGATGGGGGGATCCTAATATTATCCCAATTTAAAAAATTGGGGTATACACACACACACAGACACACACACAGATATGTAGCAAGAATATATGTATCGGAATTCATATCCTCTTCCCAGCAATACCATTCCAAAGATTTTTTTCTGAAAGAAACCAATGAGCTAAAACAAAAAATATTACATGAAAAAATTACGTTAATTATAGGATTACCTAGGATTACCCGAAACTGGAAATGGAAGCTAGTTAGTCATAGTGGTTTGTATTTGCATTACAGACTATTATCTAGTCATAAAAGTGACACTTATGGAGATTACAGAGAAATATTAAATAAAGCTCATGATGTAATTTAAAGTAAAAAATGGCTTCCATATATTGAACTCTTACTAATAATAGAGCTCAGTATTCTATTATTCAATTTACATGCATTACCTCTTCATGCTCACAGAACCCCAAAGGGTGCTGTTACTATCTTCATTTACAAATGAGAAAATTAAGACAAAGTTTTCAGTGTTTTCCCCAAATTTACACAATTAGTAAAACCAGGATTCAAACATAAACTAATTGATATCAACATTGTTTTTCCTTATCCTACATGCCATAAAAGCTTTACACCAATAGAATACCAGAGAATAATATAAGAGAAGGTAAAAAATTATATACATGTGTGAGATATATATAGAGAGAGAGAGAGAGACAGAGAGAGAGAGAGAGAGAATGAATCAGAATTGAGCAACAATGTTATAGTCTTAAAATAATTGTTACTTTAGTATCCTTTCAATAAGAGTTACAAATGCAGGTTCAAGTAAGTAAATAATAAAATATGCATGGTTTAACCTCAATGGTCTCCTGCAAACCTGACATTCCTACCCCTTCCATGTTCCATTTTAGAGATAATAAAGCTGAAGTACAGCAAGACTGAGAACTTTACCACAAGCAAACAATTCACTGATGGCTGCACTAGGATTAAATCCAACACACTTTCTGTCCCTAAGTTCCAGGATACTTTGCAGTATGTTCCACTGCCCTACCCAGTTTCAAGACTACCCTAGAATCCTCTTAACAAGGTAACCTGCCATCAAGGTGGCAGAGAACAGACAGACCAGGACCAAAAATAATGACAGTTGTCAATATTCTAATGAATCATGAATCATGAGTCATCATCACAGTAGCTCGTGATCAACATCATCAGATCAACAGAGAGGTCAATGATGAAATGGGGGACAAGGAGCAGGCAGAGGAGGAGCCACAGGAGAAGGAAGAGGACTCTGCCAAAAAGAAATTGTGACATTCTTTTTACTTTAAATTTCTCTAAAGGGTAACCATCTAAAACAATAATAAGCATTATATGTTAATAAATGTTAGATTAAAACATCAATGACTCAGATAATAAGATCTGATAGTTATGCCACTTGAAGTGGTAGGGTAGGTGAATTTAAAGTGTGAAGAGTTAAAAATGCCTGTCTTAAATCCATAAAAAAAAAGTAGAAATTAAATCTTAAAACTATAACTAATATCAGGGCCTCCCTGGTGGCACAAAGAGTTAAGCACAGCACTATGAAGCAATCCGCAGCCTCTGCAGCATGAGTTCGATCCCCAGCCAGGGAACAACTCACATGGTGCAGCAGACCTCTCCTGATGCGTCTGCTGCTCCCCTCAGCAGTGAGTTTCAGTCAGTCTGCCTGTTCTGTTCCCCGCTCTGTCTCTGGTGACTCCTCTCTTACACACACACACACACACACACACACACACACACCTCTGACCTGTACCCCAGGTCTTGCATGCATAAATAAATAAATATTTAAAAAAAAAACTGTAACTAATATCCAAAAGCATGGATAAAATAGAATCATAAAAATAGTGAATCTAGTAGAATGCAGACAGAAATGAAAATAGGAGAAATAACAGATGGGACAAATAGAAAATAGCAATGTGGTAGATTTAAATTCAGTCACCTCGACAATAGTATTAAATGGAAATAGTCTAAATAGACCAAGTATACAGAGGAGATTGTCAAACTAGATAAAAATAAGTAAGCTCTGACTATAAATTGAGGGTATCATTTTTTTTTAAAAAGGCAAACAGAGGTTAAAGGAGGAAGGATAGCAAAAAGATAAACCAGCAAACACTACTGAAAAGAAACTAGGATGTTATGCTAACATCAGACAGAGCTGACCTCAAAATTATGTGTAGTAAAGAGGACCATCACACAGTAATAGTCATTTCATCAAGAAAACATAACAATCCCAAATACAAATATCTTTAATAACAGAGCTTCAAACTATATAAGCAAAGACAAGCAAACTAAAAGGGGAAATAGACAACTCTATAATTATAGTTAGAGCTCTAAGCATGTTTCTACTTGTAATCTATTAAAAAAGTAGTAGAAAATCATGAGGCTATTCGCGACTTGAGCAATAGTCCCAACCAACTTGACCTAAGTGATAGCTATGTAAGTCTGTCCTCAGCAGCAGAAAACATTCTTTAGAGAGCTTGTGGAACATCATCAAGATTCATACCCTGGACCATAGACCCAAGGTTAAACATATATGAAAGGATTTAAATTATACAAAGTATGTCGATTTTTACCACAATGAAATTACTAGAAATAAACAAAAAAAACTGGAAATTCTCCAAATATTTAAAAATTTAGCAATACACTTCCAAATAACCCATCAGGCAAAGAAGACATCAGAAGGAGAATTGCAATTAGAAAATATTTCATGGAAAATGAAAATGAAGACATAAAAAAGCTTATAAAGTATCATTAAAATAGTGCTTAGAAAGAAATTTATAGTATCAGTTGTATTGATTCAGAAGGAATTTTCATAAGGGAAACTCCAACCCCAAGTGGCTTCATTGGTGAAGTCTATCAAACATTTAAGGAAAAATATAAGCAATTTTACACAAACATTTCCAGAAAACAGACTGGAAGGTAATACTTTCTAAGTCATTCCATGAAACTTGCATTGTCCTGATTCTAAAATATGACAAAGAAAGTACCCAAAAAAAAAAATAGATTACAGACCAATATTCCTTGTAAATATAGGCACAAAATTCTTTTTTAAATCTTGGCAAATCTAATACAGCAAAATATAAATATGATAACACATTATGACCAAGCTGGTATTATTTCAGAAGCACAATATTTGTTCAAGTGTTAGAAATTAATATTATTCACTGCATAAACAATACTAAAAGAGACAGATCACCTCAAAAGGTGGGAGAAAAGCATTTCACAAATTTCAATATCTATTCATGATAAAAGAAAAAAAGAACTTTCTTACCCTAACATAAACATCTATGAAAAACATACTGCTTACATTATCCATACTGATGAGAAATTGGGTGCTTTCTACTTAAGATTGACAAGACTAGAATGTCTGCTCTTACTAGTTCTAACCTGACATTATGCTGTAAGTCCTATCCAGTGCAACAAGGCAAGAAAAAGAAATAAAAGGCTCACAAGGAATAAGTAAAATTGTTTCAGTTTCAGATGGCAACATGGGATATGTAGGAAATTCTAAGGAATCCGCTATACAAAATAGCTACTAGAATTAGCAAGTGAATTTTAGCAAGGCTGCGGGACACAGGTCAATCTACAAAATATACAAAATCAAGTTTATTTCTACATATTCACAGCAAACAACCAGAAATTGAAATTTAAAATACCATTACAATAGCATCAAATAAAACAAAGTATTTAGGAATAAATCTAGCAAAATATTTGCAATGTCTGCATACTGAGAACTATAAACTCTAGTAAGATAAGTTGAAAAAGATCTAAATAAATCAAGAGAAATACCATTTACAAAGATGTCACTTCTCAACAAATTAACTTACCAATTAAATGTTATTCCAATCCCAGTAGAACTTTTGTAGAAATTGACAAGCTGACTCTAAAATTTATATGCAAATGCAAGGGACTTAGAATAGCTAAAATAATTTTTAATATAAATGACCAAATGGGAGGGCACATATGAACAGATTTCAAGACTTAGTCTAGAGACACATAAATCAAAACAGTGTGGCAAAGGCATAAGAATAAACACAAAGATGAATAAAACAAAGAGAGGACAATTGATTTTCAACAAAGATTCCCAGATAATCTAATAAAGAAAGGCAAGTCTTTTCAAGAAACAGTGATGGAGCACTTGCCATCTATAGACAGAGATAGAGACAGAGAGAGAGAGAGAGAAAGAGAGGGAGAGACAGAGAGAGACAGAGATAGGACAGAGAGGCAGCGAGAAGGAAAAAAAGATTTCTAACCCTTATCTCACACCATCTACATAAACAATACAAAACTTCTTTAAGAAAGCAAGACAAACTGTTAAAACTGGGATTAATTGTGATTTTCTCAATAGGACACAGAAAGCATGAACAATAACAAAGAAACTAAAGACTAATATTTAAAAGGGAGAAAAGAAAAAGGATTTAAAACAACTTCGTGGGGGGGCGCAGTGGTTGAGCGCTGGGTTGCGAAGCTGCCCGCAGCCTCTGCAGCGCTGGTTCGATCCCCGGCTGCTCCCCGGCCACCGGAGGAGGGTCCCACATGGCGCGCAGACCTCTCCTGCCGCCCGCTGCTCCCCTCAGCAGTGTACTTCGGTCCTTCTGCCTGCTCTGCTCCCCGCTCTGGCTCTGGTGAATTCTCTCACCCTCCCGCGCTTCTGACTGTACCCAGTGCTTGTATAAACAAAACAAACAAAATAAATAAATAAAAAATAAAAAAGCATGCCTCTATTAAAAAAATAAAAATAAAAAATGAAACAACTTAGTGGGAACTGAACCATGAGATGATGCTACAGAGAAGAAATGGACTGTTCCGCAGCTGTCCTTACTCTGCCTCCCTCAGCTCTCCCTGCCTGAGAAGACCCACCATCAGCAGTGTCCTGTTGGGCATGATGGTGATGGTGATGAGGATGAAACAGCAGCAGTGCTCGCCTGGTACCCCCGAAGCACTCTGTAAGCTTAGCTAAGCTACACGTTTGATACACATTCTCATTCAGACCACAAGACGACTGAGCTAGCATTTAAGTTAATGCACTTTGCAAAGGAAAAAACCAAGCACAGAAATATTAGGTCACGTGCTTGAGTTTGCACAGTCCCCAAGCAGCAGAACCTTTACTTACTCTCAGACATTGCTCTTCTAAACTCTCCACAAGCCCTTGGTCAGTGAGTCCATACTCTGGCTGTTTGGACCTTAAATCCTCCCAACCCACTCAGTTCTGCAAAGCATTGGGTTGACAGATCCCTGACCATTATTTTCTGGGCTTTGAGGAGTCTCACCTTGATGCTGTGCAACAGACTAATGGGGACTCAAGCACTTTCTGAAACTTTCTCTGCATAGTTCTCTCCTCCTTGGAATTTTGCTCCCACCAAGTCCAGCTGTCTCAGCCTACTCAAATTCAGATCTCTGTATCCTCAGCCCAGCAAGATTGCCAAGCTTCTAGGGGTCCTCCTCCCTGTCTGCAGTCTGGAAAGTTCCTCCTTCACTCAAGAGGTAGGGCAAAAACAGGGCTTAGGTTGGTTTTATGTTTTCAGACACTACAGTTCTTCAGTGTCTGTTATTCAATATTTGGAAACCATTGTTTGTCTTTTTTCCAGTGATCTCCTTTTTTACAAGCAGCATGTGAATTTCCAGTTATATAATTGAGGCATAGCATTTATTCTTAAGCGTTTAAGACCTACTGTGTCTAGATTCTGTATCTGCTTTGCTTGCTTCACTCACTTGTTTCAAAACACTTTTTCTCATCATTTTTTTAAAGATTTATTTATTTATGCATACAAGAGCTGGGGTACAGGCCAGAGGTGCGGGTGCAGTGACAGGATTCACCAGAGACACAGCAGGGAGCAGAACAGCCAGATCTACTGAAATACACTGCTGAGGGGAGCAGCAGGCGAGTCAGGAGAGGTCTGCTGCGCCATGCGGGTCAGCAACCTGGCGGGGATCGAACTCATGCTGCAGTGGCCAGGGACAGCTTCATAGCGCTGCAACTTAACCCCTTGCACCATCAGGGAGGCCCACTTTTCTCATCATTAAAAAAACTTCTTAGAATCATTGTTTTAATGCCTATCATTCTGTTGTGCAGGCTTGTATATTATGACTAAAGTACAAAGGCAGGGATGGATGGGGGCTGGCCTGGGTCTTGACGAGGCCTTGGCACATGGAGGAAGAAGGGAACATGGGGCCGTGGGAAGTAGGAAATGGCGCCACGTGCTGTCCTCCTCTGTGCATGCCTGTCATCCATCCTCTCAAGTCATGTCCTGGCTGCGTTTTGTGGAATAAACATTTCTGCCTATGGACTAGGTATCTTGCTGTCCAGGCAGCTGGAAACGTGGGGAGAGCAGGCCCTTTAGAAGACAGACAGTTTAGCCATGAGGCTCAGCTCCCCTCCTCAATGGTGACGTGCTCTGGGAAAGTCTTGCTCACTCTCCCAAGCCTCTGGAGAGGACCAGCCTCTGTACATGACACACAAGACTCTTGTCAGGTCTAATTGAGACAGCAGTCTCGAGAGAACAGGGTATAACATCTGACACATGCAGGCCTTCCACCAGCTAGCTGGAGGATTTCTTTACAAAATCCAGGGTAAAACTACGGGTTGTCTTGTCCAGGCCCAAGGTGAGCTGTAGGGAACTGGTCCTGCATGACTGTCTGCATTTCTGGTCTCTCCTTGCTCAGACCAGAAAAAGAAGCCGGGCACGTGGTGTCCACCAAGGGTGTCATCAATTCAAGGTTGTGTGAGTCTACCAGGTGAGGCTTGTCTTTATCTGACAGTATTCCAGACCCAGTGTCCCAGAAACACTTCCTGCCCTCACCTACCCGGCAAGCAGCTGTCCAGGCTTTCCACAAGGATCGCCAGCAGCATGACCTGGAGGGGGTGTGGGGGCCGCCATGCTTATGCCAATGGGTTCACCAGTAGTCTGTGTGTGGGACAGAGGCAACGAGGGGTGAGGCTTTTACCAATGAACATTCATTCACCCCGTCCTGGAAACTTCCTCTTCTTTCCTGATCTTTTGACCAGTTTTCTCCCTGACTCTCTTGTCAGGCCTGCTGTTCCGTGGGTGCCTGCTTCCCCCCTGCTGGAGCGCCTGTCTCTCTACCCTTCGGCTACCTGACTCACCCATCACGACGTGGTGCCATTTCCTCCTTCCCACTAGTGCTCACCCCAGCTCTTGTGCTGCTGTTTCGTTACCCCCGTGTGTGCACAGGCTCTGACTGGCACGAGCAGGTCCTATTTTTTGACTAGTTGAGGAATAAGGAAAGGAAGGTGGTGAGTTCTTTCATCCGAATGGGATAACAAAGGTCAGGGGGATGCTACCACCTGCTCAGTGCCCACTGCCATCTGGGAGAGACTTGGCAGAAGGGCGCTCTGGCCCATTAGGAACATCAGCTTTGAGGTTCCTCTGACAGTGGCAGCATGAGGTGCTGAAGGACTCCAAAATGGACTTGAGGCTCAGTCAAGTACTCATTTGCTTCTTTGTTCCTTCATTCACTCAATGTTTGTTGACCTGCTGTGCCATCTGGCTGTTTCAGATGCTAGAACAATGATGAGGGAACAAAAGAGAAGGAAAATCCCTGTCTTCAAGGTGCTTACACTTCAGGGGTCAGCAGATAAAGAATGAAAGTGTCTGACAACCCAGGTGGTGATAAGCGTGATGAAGAGAGACGAGGCAACCGCGGGAGTAGAGAGGTAGGGATGGGGGGCTACATTCACTGGAATGATCTGGGAAACTTTCTCGTGAGACACTTCAACAGAGACTTGGATGACGTGAGGGGCCAGTTCTGGGAAGAGTCAGACCACATCTAGGCAGAAGGGAGCACATTGGGAAGGCCCTGGGGTGGGAGACTTGACAGCATTAATCACTGTATTTTTCTTAGTGATAAAATGACCCCAGAACTTTCATTTTGGATTGTATCCTTTGGCATTACAGCTCCCCTAGGATAAACTAAACGATGTTGTAGGTCCGCCATATTACATGCAGTGTGCCTATTCCTGGAAATGTGTGCATGTCTACGTAAATTTAATTTCTGTAATTGAATTCCATTTTAAAGACACACAACAAACTCATCATTTTAAGGTACCTCCTGGCTAATCCTCTTAACAGAGTAATTAAACAGTCTTAGAGGACCCCTGGGGTGCTTCTCAGTTCTAAAATCCTTTGTTGTTTTTCATTTGTTTGTTTTCTATAGAAACTGAACTTTCACATATTTTCCATGAAGGTGGGGAGAACACAGAGCCTAGTACCTCTAAATGGCAGCCAGCAATTAGTGAGGCAAGTGAAACTTCAGTGGAAGAGGTCAGTTCTTTTCCTGAAATATAAGATTTATCAAACAACTTCACATCCCTGTCTTATTTCCCATGTTACGCAAAGATGGTAAATTTCAGCATAAAGAAAATAGAAACAAGAGAACTGATGACTAGGGAGAGTAAGACAATAAAAGAGTTGTTTCCTAAATCTCCATTTAGAAAAGCAACCAACATTTCTTTCCTTAAGGCAAGTAACTCTTTGCTTTTCCAATTTCAGTTTGCAGGGGCTGCGTTAGGATAGGAGTAAGAATTGTCCAGGCCCAAGTATTCTTTGTCTTCTTCCAGTTTTCCAGTTTCATCTTGATTATGTAAACAAATGAACAAATTAACTGATACATAAAATCAATCGTGTGTGTGTGTGTGTGTGTGTGTGTGTGTGTGTGTGTGTGTGTGTGTGTAGGTTGGGAATGACATGTGAATGTGTTCCCACGTAAAGCCTCTGCTTTGGGGAGGGTTGACCTCAGGTCACACAGCTCTGACTGGAGATATTTTTGGTGAATGGTTTTTCCTTCGGAGCCCAGCTAGTAGATAGCATTGCAACTTCGTCTGCCTTTTAAAATATTAATTTAAAATAATTTATTAGCTACTAAAACCGAAAGAGAGCAAAATAAAGCAAGGAGCAATTATCTATTATTCAAGAACAGAGTAATTTTCTATTTAGATCAAGGAGCCAGTCCTCAAAAATGTCAATTAAGAAGGTTCATACTCCCACCATTCCTGGATTTCCTGGGCTGCTGTCCCCACCCCTGCTTGCTGGCGAAGCCCGGACGCCATCTGCAGCCTGTTGGGCTGTCACAGGTAGGAGGGAAGCTCTTTTCTTTTGGCCTCCACCACCATCGGTGAGCCGAGGGGAATGTTAGGTCTGAAGATGGTTCCTCTGCCTCATCCATTTCCCAGCTCTTGGCAAGGGGAGTAGCTTTGTCCTGATTTGTTGTAACATTTGGACCTTAGGAGGGCAGTTCCACTCTTAGGCGCTGAAAGTGACCTAGGACTTATAATGCTGAGGGTCATGCCCAGGCTCAAAGCTTTTCTTATAGAAGAGTGTTCCCCATGAGGTCACCCTCACCACTGTCCTGTAGGTATCATGCCCATTCCCGCCCTCAGTCAGACAAGGGGACAAAGGAAGGTCTATCTTAAATTCAGTGCCCGTTGGTGAAATTCTTAGCCTCACTTTCCTTAAACAACTTCAAAACTTTTTCTCCCCTAAGCTGATATCACTCTCATCTGGCACACGCATCTGTTGCTCCTCACATCAGATTTTGAAGGGGATTTGTCCACATCTGTGTTATCTTCAACTGGATGGTAAGCCCTTTGGAATCACCACTCACTCGTTCACGCTGTGCATGGGTACCCTCTAGGCCAAGCACCGTTCCTGTGTCTACTGTGAAGTCACATGGTCACAGCAGTGCTTGTTCCTGACTTAGAGTCTATTTACAACTGGAACTTCACAGGTGGACACTGAACCACCTACAGCGCCTGCATCACTAGTGTTAATTCTGACAGGAACACAGAAGCCTTTGGCCCAGTAGACGTGCAGTGAATGTTGAGGCTGATGATGCAGATGGGCTGAACATCAAGGATTGTGACTCCATTGTGGAGCCAGAGAAAGACACAGAGTTACTTAATCCACTTTTATCCATTTCTTCTCATATCCTCAACGTTAAGGTCTTTCTCTCTCTTTCCCTTCTGTTGGATAGTTTGGCCAAGAGCACTCATACTTTCAACTGTGGTAAAGAATTTTTAGAGCAGGGTTAATTTAAAAGCAAACTAAACAAAACATAAATGTTTAAAAGTATTTTTCTCAATCTCTTGTTGCTGAACTACGTATTTTGTAAAAGATTAAAGCAAAATGATCACTGACTGGACCTCATGGCAAGTACTTGGAAGGCTGCATGTAAACCCAAATTTTATAAGTCAAGTTCTATTTTAAAGTCATCTGAAGAGTTGTTATTTATGGAAATCATGTTTAAAAGAATCACCAGATCCCCCTGAAGGTTAAGAGTTGGTGGGAGCAGCAGGCCTTTTTTAAGGAGGGTGGGAACATGACTCTTCCAGCCATGCTGGTTTACCCCCAGGCTGGTGGGGCCTGGGGAACACAGTGTTATTCTTAGGGAACTTTGGGAATAGTAAGAGAAGAGAAAGTGGGTTAAAAGTTCTATAGAGAAAAGACAATGGCTTCATTTCTCTCCACTGGGGAAAAGGATCCCCCCTGGGAAAGGATTCAGAGAAATGGTCTCAGAGCATTCTGAAAGGGTTGGAAGGAGGATGAGGACATGCTCTGGGTGCACAGTACCCAATCATGGACAGAGATGATTTCCCAGGGGTCCGGAGAGGCAACACTAGAGGGAAAGGGGAGTTTCCACTCCTGTGGGGAAAAGTTCCTAGGAATGTGTTTGTAATATTTTATTTGGAAAAGAGGCAAGATCATCTGTTTGAACATCTGGATTGGCCACAGGAATCCCATCATTTGCATTTATCAGGGCATTTTGTGGGTTGTTATCTTGAGAAGGAACACAGAAAAATTTGGTTCCAGATCCAACATTCCATAAGGAAATGGAAATTTCACCGCTCCTTTCTGACATAAAAGGTCATCTTGTTGTTTATCTTCAAAGCCAGGGGACACTGACTGTTGAGTATTTTGCATTTGGAAATGCTGGCCTTAATTCAAAGTCTGATGCTTCCTCCACTCCCTGGCCTGCTTTTCTTTTAAAGCTGATGGACTCACGGATCATTGGGCAAAAGCTTGAAATACAACTCCTCTGTGCCAGAAGATGAATGTTCTAGCTCAAAAATGGAAACCTAAAGTCAAGGATGCCTCAGAACTCCTAAGTAGACATGGGGAATGTAGCGGCTATGCTCCTTTTGGTCGCTGGGTTTCAGGATACTCTGGACTCTCGTGCTTGATAAAATCACTAAAAATCTTTGGCAAGATAGGGTTCTCAGGCCCATCCTGAAGTTGATTAGAGAGTCTTAAAATAGTCATGATCCAAGCAGAGTGGTGACATAATTGGCGTGATCCAGTGCAAAATGACAATGGGGGGCCCCTTTTATAAAGTACAGCTAAAGGTGTTAAAACATAAACCTTTTCCTTTAAAAATATTTAATTACATATAAAACTTAATGGTGTGATTGTGATACACAAGGTAACAGCAATCATAAATAGTAAAAAAATGTTGTCATAATTTTATACACTACAGTAAAAAGCAATACTTTCCCAATGTGATGGCTTGATTGACCATAAGATATTTCTATCTTTTCTGCAAATTCAATGATCACATTATCAAAATTTATCCTTTTAGCAATTTCATTTCAATCAATGTGACTGAAAGTGATGTCAGTTATTCTTTGCAAGTACAAGATCGCATATAATATTTGGTTTTGAGAAGGATCTTTTTGCTGATGCAATGGTTACTGAAATAGCATTAAAGTAGCTTATTGACTGTAATAGCAGTAGGATAAATCTCTAAAAACTTATTTTGAAATACAAATTTCAGTATATCTAGACCTGATATGCCTAGCCATTTTTCCAAAACGATTTAAGTCTTCATTCATATCGGTTTTGTGTAATTTTGAATCTAATTTTAAATGTAAATTTATATCATGGCATTTTACTATTTTCTCTGACATTTCCTATAACATAAAGATTTGCAAACTATCAAGAATGACTTCCCAATTTGCATAATAAGTCAAAGTGCTTGTTGTGTGGTCTACTATGTCCACACAAGGAAAAATTAATTTCAAAACTGTCCATATTCACCTTGGTTCACTTAAAATTTCATATAAAAATAGTGTTCTTTACTGTTGACTGTGACACCTTAAAATTTAATGTCTATTTCAAAGTTGGTGAATATTTGCTTTGCAATGTCAAAAGCAGCTGTTTTCAAAACTGGATATTTTAGGCTCTTTGAAGAATGCTAGTAACTCCTGCTTTGATTTATTACAATGTCCACATGTACGTTTTTATTTTGTAATAATTTGCTGACCATTTACTGCCTGACCACTGGCCATTCCTGCCTGGCCCCCAGGACAGAGAGCTCACATTTATGCAGATCCACAGGGATGAATTTCTACCTCCTACACCATGGCCGTGGCTGTACTTTCTGCTGCTGTGACTGCCATTGCTACTGCCCATCTGGCCTCAATTTCCATGATTATAGCAGCCTTATTCATAACACTCCAAAATTCAAATAATCTAAATGTCAATGAATAGCAAGCTGGATATTCATAAACATATAAAACGCTAAGAACAATCAAACTACAAATACATCCAATAACACAAGTGAATCTTATAAACATAATGTCAAACCAAATAAACCAGAAACACATAAAAATATGATTCCATTTATATAAAGTTCAAAAACAGACAGAGCTGACCTATGGCATTAGAAGTCAGAATAGTGGACATCCTGGGAGGTCGGGATTGGTAGGACACAGATATTGAAGTGAAGTGCATGAGGGAAGCTTCTGGGGTACTGATAATATTCTGTGTTTTGATTTGGGTGCTGATTAGACAGGTGTGCTGTTGGTGAATATTCATCGAGTGATATATTTATGATCCTTGTGCCTTTCTAAGTGCATGCTGTGCCTAATAATAAGTTTACATGTCTCTGAAAGGAACTCTGAAAGGAACTTAAGGAGTGTTGGAGCTGGAGGAGACAGGTTAACAAGAAATATGTGGGCCCCTGATAAGCACATTTTGCTTACCAAATGCAGCCCAGAGTTGTGAATAGGGCCAGCCAGTAGGAAAAAGCTGATAAGAAATAAAACTTGGACGAAAACTCTGGTTTGATATAGGCAGGCAGACCTTGCTCAATTGTCCCATTTTTCCCATCAATTTTCCCCTTTCTCTCTTACTCCCCTGCACAAGAAGAGGATTGAAGAGAGGGCTGGCATGGATGCTCCATCCTGCACTGTTTCCCCACCATCTCGCCAAGTGAGGATGCCAAGCTCTAATGGGAAGCTTTACAGTGAAAGGCAGCACCACAGACCATTCTAGAGGCCAGAGAAAGTGGATGCAGGTCACCCGCCCATCCACTAGATCCCTTCTTGGGACAAATGGATGTGAAGACATTGGGAAAACAGAGTTCTTGGTGTCAGCAAAACCCTGAAGCTCTGTCCTTTACCCTGCTATCAATCAAAGCAACTTGATGATTTCATCTCCAGATAAATACTCACTCTGATGACACTTGTGTCCTGCCTCTGGATCATAAAGTCAAGATTTAGGAAGGATGTGCTACAGGAAGCTTGGGGATTAATTGAGATCGTCTGGAACTCATCCTTAGATCACCAACTAAGTCCTGATTTAATGTCAAGTTCTTTCAAGGGTGGGGAACATGTGGAGTCACGTGATTGGTCTGTAGAAAACTTGGGCTGACCCTGTGTGCCTCCCTGAGACCATCTGTCTTTACAATGTCCTCTCACTGTCTGGCCTCCAGTGGCATCTCATGAGCCAGAATGTCCCAGGGTCTGAGTTGCTTCTCAAGTTACAGCTACCCTGATGACTGCATTGAATCTTCATTTGCTTATACAGCAACCAGGTCATGGCGCCAAGTATCCCTCCAGACCCAGATCAGGATTCCCTCTCAACAACGCCCACCCAACCCCACACCCCGACACGAGTGTGGCTCTTGCCACATGGCACCCACACCCACTGTGCGCTATTCCCACTACTATTATTAAGGCTCAGGTGGTGGTGGAATTAATTCCTTCAGTGGCTTTCTCTCCTACTGACCTTGACCTTTGCAAGGGTGGGGACAATCACCTACACATCATGTTACCCACAGCTCCCCTCACATATCTTTACCGTACATTCTGATCAGGCATGTGATACAAAGCAAGAAAAAGGTCAAATGTATAGAAATATAGTGCAGGCAATGAAAGCTCCCCCAGAATCTCTCTGCTGTCACAAGATAAACACTGCCAGTGTGATATCTATTCTGCCAATAATTTCTGTTATCAAAAATAAAGATTATTAATATTATATTTTTTCCCAAAGATGAAATCACTGTCTACATGCTCTTTTGCAAATTGCTTCCACCAGTAAGCAACACAAGATAGGAGGCATGTCCTTGATGAAGCACATGCTCTATCATGTTCACTTTAACAGCTCTGTAGAATTTCATTGCAGGGAGGCACCAAAGTGTGCCTCCCCACTCCCCTATGGGAAGATCTTTGCATTCTCTCCATTTTCCTTACTATACAAATAATACTATGATGAACTTTGTGCATTTCTCTTCATGCCCACAAGGGATTATTTTTCTAGCTTAAATTCTAGAAGTTGAAATACAGTATCCAGAAAGCTTCCTTTACCTCTGCAGAGAATGGGTGCAATGTCTGTAACCAGCTGTGCCCCAGAGTGACTACTGACTGACCAAACAAGAGGAAATAATGTGTTTTTTTTAATTTTTTAAACGTTTTATTTTTATTTACTTATGCATACAAGAACTGGGGTGTAGGCCAAAGGTGAGGGAGTTGAGAGGATTCACCGGAGACAGAGAAGAAAGCAGAACAGGTCGATTTACTGAAAAACACTGCTGAGGGGAGCAGTGGGTGAGACAGGGGAGGCGCTGTGCTGGTAAGTGGGATAGCTCTCTGGCCCAGGATCAAACTCATGCTGCAGTGGCTGGTAATAGCTTGATAAATGCTGAAACTTTAACCCTTGCGCCACCAGGGAGGCCCAAGAAGTTTGTTGTTTTTTTTTTTAATAATGTTTTCTTTGGTGAAGTAGCTTTTGGAAATTAGCTTTTTGTATTATACTCAGTCCCGTATGTAAAGACTCACAAAATAAATTTCTCGCCACTAGACTGAAGGCAAGGATCACACCTTATTTCTGTTTGTTCAATTCATCAAATGTTTTCTGAGTCTATTCTAACAATTTCTGGTAAAAAATTGATGACTCCTGATGAATACCAAGCATCCTTTATTAACTAATTTCCCTTTATTCCTTGCCTGTCTGGAAATTCAACAGCCAGTACTGATAAGGACTCTTTCTGGCATCAGATTTATCTTTCTCAGTATTCCATTGTATACTTTGTTACATTTTTTTACCCATATTTCTACAATTATAGGTGTATGCATCTTATCTCAAACTACCTCAAATTCATATTAAGAGTAATAACAATGACTAATTTCTTTATATAAAGAACTTACACATTATTTTATTTAACCCTATTTTAAAGTTGTAATGAGGGTAGGACAGGGATGATTATTATCATCTCAAATTGTCAGTAAGCTTAGGATCAGGTACATCAAGAGTCCCACCAAGATAACACAGCCAGGAAAACACAGATTGGAGAATCTAAGTAGAGTCTCATGATTTAATAACTGAAAAAAGTAAATGAAAAATAAAATCAACTTGGGCACTGAGTCATAGGAACACCTATCCTCCCTTCCCCTTCACAGTCGAGTGTGCTGCCCTTCTCTCCCCTGGGCACCCACGTTCTCCCAATAAACTAATAAGAAGTTCTTGGTAAGGACCTGGAAGCAAAGCCTTTTTTCTCCATGTCAGGGTATCAGGAGACGAACATTGCCGCCCCCACCCCCACACGTCACTCCTCTACCTTGGTTTTTATTTTGCACCACGACACAGTTATTTCTCTAATATCTCTGTGACTCCCACCAAATTCTTCCAGAATCTTCCAGAAATGTTAAATCATGTGGCAGGTGGAGTGAAGAAAGTTGGGGGAGCCGGGGGATGGTGATGATGGGACAGAGGACGGAGAGAGTGAGGAAGGAAGGGAGACAGAGAGAGACTGTGAATGAAAATGGGACTGTTGGATGAATTCAACCAATGAAAGACCCTTCCCAATGTCCAGATAAGAGCCCTGTCTTTTTCTTCCTAGATTTTCTTGGCTTTTATTTTCCTCTTGATGGGGTTGGGAGGACTGAGCTTTTTTGCACTGTTGCAAAACAACTGAACAATGAACTACATGTCACAAGTGATGTAGTGACTTCCTGTCATTCTGGAGTTCTACTGGCGTTCCAGTGGTTTCCTCCCTGGGGAGATCCTCGTGGCCCTGTCCTGGGCACTTCACAGGCTGCTCTCGTCCCCACCAGCCTTTCTGAATACCTGGCTCAGGGCTTTCCCAGCTCGACCCTGGTCTGGCTCACCCTCCTCAGTGCTCCCTGACTCCCCAGGGACTGCTACAACCCAGGGTGTTGCTGTGGCAGAGCCCTCCAGCGGCACTGGTGCTGCCCATTCTCTAGCTGGTGACCAGCCTGCTGCTGCTGTCCCAGCTCTGTGGACACTAGTATCCAGCACGCTGGCTGCTTTTCTCTCTCTCCCCTCGCTCTCCCCTCCCTTGTTCTCCTTAACCTGAGACGTCCATCTTCTGCTCTCAGTGCTCCTGGGTTTTCAGACTGAAACCAGGAATAAATCATTGGTCCTCAGATTCTCAGGCCTTCAGACCCTGAGTTACATCTTTCTGGATCTCCAGTCTACAGAGAGCAGACTGTGGGACTTCTCAGCCTCCATAATAACTGTGCAAGTCAGTTCCTATAGTAAATCTCCTCATAGACATCGGTATACCTAGATCTAGATAGACTCTATTAGTTCTGGTTCTCTGGGAACCCCGACTAATACACTGACTGAGCAAAGGAGCTATGGGCAAAGAACAAGACCACCGTCTTGAAAGGCTTCCAGACACCCGTCGTTGAAAGTTAAAGCTGGCATCTGGCACTTTTGCAATCCCATCCTTGCAAGGGTTGCAAGGGAAAAGCTGTGAAACCTTCAACACCAATCACAACACTTGAAGTGGTAATTTAAGTCGGAAACACTTCAAGTCAAGAACAAAACATGTGCTAGCAAATGGTGAAGTTTCACAAGTATGTGCCTCTGGGCCGGATCTGTCTTGGGAGGCCCAGTCCTCAGATCCCTGCCTTTCTGATGAGCCCACTTGGTCGACTGACTGGAGGCTGCTTCAACTTCCTAAGCTCAAAGTTGAAATGACCACGTTCTCCACCTCCAACCCTCATCCAGTCTCCGGAGTTTAGAAAATGCACTTCTGGGTGTTCAAAGAGGAAATGCCAGGCCCATCCTGACCCCTTCTTCTCCCTCAGCATCAAGTCATCTCCCAATTCTCTCTTGAATATATTCATAACTCCCCAACCTCACCACCATCACCCCTTTCAAACTCCCATGATCTCATCACTGGCTATTTCTGTGGTTTCCTAGCTGAACTGCCTGCTCCTCCTCTTGACTCCTTTCAATCAGATTCAAATGCGGGTGAGGGGTTAAGAATACAAATACTTGGGCCTCCCCGGTGGCGCAGCAGTTGAGCGCTGGGTTGCGAAGCTGCCCACAGCCTCTGCAGTGCCAGTTCGATCCCCGGCTGCTCCCCGGCCACCGGAGGAGGGTCCCACATGGCGCGCAGACCTCTCCTGCCGCCCGCTGCTCCCCTCAGCAGTGTACTTCGGTCCTTCTGCCTGCTCTGCTCCCCGCTCTGGCTCTGGTGAATTCTCTCACCCTCCCACGCTTCTGACTGTACCTAGTGCTTGTATAAATAAAATAAATAAATCTTTAAAAAAAAAAAAAATACAAATACTTGCACAAGCACTCCAGGGGGGTGTCATTCACATTGACTTTGTAAGGATCCTGGCCTGGGGTAGTGGAGCAACTGAAACTATCCACTGCAAAGTAAGCACTTATGAACACAAGGAGAGATACATGAAAGGCAAACAGATAAAACCCTAACTCTGCTGAGAAGGTCCCCCTAAATTAAAATTAACAGGTGGTCCTGATAAGATGCCTCCAAAAAGTAGCATAAATACAAGCAATGTGAGATGTTTTTGGACATCTCCCTTCAGTCCTGAAGCCTTCTCCAGATTTTAGACACAACCACAGAGACTCGAGCTCTGAGAAGTGGTGGTCCCCTTCCTGCAGACAGACAGCTGCTAAGGGCTCTCTGGATCTAGCCCCAGCCAACCAACTCTATCAAGAAGTTCCACTTTTTTTGGTTGTCATTTGAACTGCTCTATTATTGTAGCATGGATGCCCCCTTGTAGTCTCATGTCGTGGTTATACACATTTGACTTGAATCATAAATGAAACATTCCCACTCCTTGGATATTAGCACTCTAAAAATCTTGAACCTGATAAAACAATTTCCCACTGCTTTTGCATCTAAGAACACAGATTTTGCTTAGGCTTACAGAGGCTTCCATAGTCTAACCCCTGCAAATATCTCCAATCTTACCTCTCAACATTCCATACCATATCTTTATTTGGGTTGCTCAAATGCACTCTATCCTTCCCTGCCCCAGAGCCTTTGCACATGCTGCTTATATGTTACTGTATGGAAGTTCGCCCCAACTCATCTTCATCCAGCCAACTCCTCTTCATCCCTTAGGTCTTCATTTAAATGCCACCTTCTCAAGGAAGACTCCCTGACTCTGTGTAATGAACTCCCACAGTATCTTGTATTTTTTTCATAGTATTTAGGACAACAGTAATTCTTTCTGTAATTATTTATCAAACGCCTATCTCCCCCTCCCTTACCTCAATCCTCAAATTGCAGGTTCAGTGAAGGCCGAGACTATAAACCAGGCACTTTCCTACATTTTGAGCATTCAATTGTGAATATCATGGACCCAAATTAAAAGCTCAGTAAATATGGAAGAACAATGGAAAATGAAGGGCAGGATAGGAGGGGAGCACAGTTAGCTGGTTGCTTTTTTTTTTAAATAATAAGTTTTATTTTTATATTCCCCATACAATTGCACCCCCCCCATTCTGACCCCAATCCCTCCCCTCCCACCCCCCACCCCCCAAAAAGTGTCTCTGGTTCATAGTTTTTTGTTGATTTTGATTTTCACTTTCTTATAGTTTTTCATTTTCCTGGTCCCTTATTTAAGTTTTCTAGATTCCTGCTGAGTGAGACCATCCGGTATTTTTCTTTTTCTTTCTGGCTTACTTCGCTGAGCATGATCCCTTCCAGCGCCATCCATGTTGCTGCAAATGGCATGTGTTTATCTTTTTTGAATGCTGAGTAATATTCCATGGTATATATGTACCACATCTTCTTGATCCAGTCATCTATTTTTGGCCATTTGGGTTGTTTCCAAAGCTTAGCTATTGTAAACAGTGCTGCTATAAACATAGGGGTGCAGGTGCTCTTTGGAATGGATGTTTCTGTGTCCTTTGGGTAAATACCTAGGAGTGGAATTGCTGGATCCTATGGAAGCTCTATGTTTAGTAGGTCCAGAAATCTCCACACAGCTTTCCACAGTGGTTGGACCAGTTTGCACTCCCACCAACAGTGCAGGAGGGTTCCTTTTTCTCCACACCCTCGCCAACATTTGTTGTTGCTAGTTTGTTTTTTTTTTTAATATGTGCCATTCTCACTGGTGTAAGATGGTATCTCATGGTAGTTTTGATTTGCATTTCCCTGATGACTAGTGATGTTGAACATTTTTTCATATGCCTGTTGGCCATTTGCATTTCCTCTTCAGAGAAGTTTCTTTTTAGCTCTTCTGTCCATTTTTTGACTGGATTATTTTCTTTGTTGTTGTTGAGTCTCATCTAGCTGGTTGCTTTTTGACCTAATTTCTACTTTGTGTTTGGAATACAGGAAACAATAGTTTCCTAAATGACTCGAAGGAAAACTAATTTTGACAAGACTGAAAAGATATGTGCATATTACATTTTTTTCTTTCTTCCTCATTATTTTAGTAAGGGAACTCCAGAAAATCCACACTTGGGCTTATGCATAAAACTTGATAAAAATGGAACCATCTAAAGATAAAATGCCAGATATAAATATGGACTGTATACAGAAAATTCAACTTACTATTGCAAACCACCATTCTCTTGGATTCCAAATCACTGAAGAGCAAAGATCACCCCTACTGTTCATTTCACTTTCTGTGTAATAATATTCTTGTCATAATCTTTTATCCTTCTTTGGAAAATTTGCACAGGTCCCTTGGGGATATTATGGAGTTTTAAAACTTTGAGCAGAATCAGTGTAGCCCTAGAATCCAGTGTTCCAGAGCACCATCAAATCTGTCAACTGACAGTGGAAAATGTCTCAATCCAGTTGCAATCTGAAAAGTCTGTGCAGTGGGGCTCGGCAGGAGCACCCCTCCCACAAGTCCAGTGCCCCCTGGGCTGGAGCTGCTATAGCACCTGAGCCCACATAACAAATATGCCCCAAAACACTGGTTTCACAGGCAGTCACTAGACTGCCTAGACTCCTCTAGGAGTCTCTAGACACTGTCACTAGACACTGACTCCTAGTACAAGGCTGTTGCTCAACCCATGCATATATCCTCATCTCACTAAGAATGAGGGCCTGGGAGTTTTTAAAAGATGTCTGGGGTCAAGCAGGGTGATAACCAGGAAACAAAGCTGAGTCACACCATTTTTTAAATTTTCATAATATGTGGACATAGAAAGTCTGGGACCTCATTTGGTTTTTCAATAGGCACAGCCCAAGAGGAATCTATCTGTAGGGATGTCCTGAAAACCCATCTTGAGCTGTTTTCCAGGACAGAGAGGGAGGCAGATTTCCCACCCCAGGTCACAGGGTTAGTGGAGCTCAAAAAATACAGACTTCAGAGTCCCATCGTGAGTCAATGATCTCGCACAGAGCTCGTCTCTGCCTAACCCTTGCATGGAGACTGGATCCACTTTGTTGATAGGAAACATCCAGAACTATAAGAATTATGTTCCCAAGGACTTGTGCAAGGCAGTTTGCAAATTCTCAATCTCAAATGCCAATGTCTCCCCCACCACTTTGTTCTCCTCATTGCATTCCTCAAGCCCAAGGGGTGCTAGGTTTCTGGTACAGATCCATCATCCCTGAAATTCAAAGACATTGCAAGGAAAATCAATCTCATCCTGAAAACCAGTAATCCAAAGGAGACCTCCTGGTGCTAAGAGGAAGTGGGTGACAGCCAGGAAAGCAAATCCCCGAGCCACGTCTCAACACTTCAAAGTGACTGAGCACACAGCCCTGTTCTCACCAGGAGAATTCTGTTGGGCTCAGAGGAATTAAGTGATTCCCAAAATGGATGCTGGAAGAATCTGAAAAGTCATTAGGGAGCAAGCAAAATATGACTTTGAGTAAACTGTCCCCTGACACAGACTGACAGCTCAGCCTCCACAGCCATTCATCGTGTTCCGGGAAGGGAAGCTTCATGTCAGAAGTCTTTTGCTGCCAGAAGAACAGGGCAGCGATGTTTGTGGCTGAAGAGACAAGACAGGCTGGAAAAAGCCACTCCCTGACACCAGAGCAGCAAGGGAGTGGTATGATGGGGACGGGGCCACACATCCAGCAGCCTCTGCAGAGCAATCAAGCCCAGTCTCAAGACCACAATCAGCAGGCGAGGGGCACAGTGACAGCCTGGGAAAACCTGGGGGGGAGAGTGGTCCCAACCAAGAGAGCAAAACATTGCGGCCCAGCCGTGGTGTAGGTTTATGATAAAAAATAATTGGATTCTACATAGGGGACGGCGGCCAGATGCAGAGAGGGTGAAAGAGGCAGAGCCGCCAGCCCCTCCTCTCCCGCTCCAGGGAGCTGGATCCCAGCCCTCCAGGTAAATTGCTGGCTTGTGGCTTCTCTAATCAGAGACAAGGCAATCGCCAGGATCACAAGATTTTCAGCATTCATGGGTCTGGTACAAATGTCAGTCTATGGCTATATGCACAGCTCATCGTCCTGTCCCAAAACACAGAACATTTAACGCAGACCTGACTCACAGGGTGGCATCACCAATACCACGCCAGACAGAGGGGTGTCAGTCCCACATATAAATTATCCTCCAGCCAAAGGTCATTCAAACATGTGATATTTAAATTAGCCTTGTTAATTCCTGCTGGGAATTACAACTGGGGGGAGGAGATGACCATCCAGGAGAGAATGATAGAAACAAGCTTTTCCATTGCAAAGGAGCAAAGAAGTAGGACTCTTTTCTACAATGAAGTTGGAAAGAGGCAGGGCTAGGGCAATTTTTCATTTTAGTTTTTAGACGCAGAAGGATGTCATTAGCATATGACTGAAATGGAGACATCTGTCTGGGGCTGCCTGAGAGGGCCCACCCCAGAGTGCTTTTTAATAAAGCCATGGGGTGGGTTTGTAAATATGCATCCATGCCCAAAAACTGAAGGGGGCCACTGGCTCCTTCCACTGCCCTCCCACTCGCTGGTCCCCCACACCTACTCCCTACCACCGGAGAGCAGACATTGCTCTCTCCAGCAGATGAGAACCATGGCCTGCCTGCAGCCAGACTTCATCTAAATGCCTGGCAGCTGGAGGAGGCTTCTAGAAAGAAGAAAAAGTCTGTCAAGTTTAAGGTCTCCCCCAAACTGCCCTGGTCAGGGGATTCCCAAAGCTGCTATCACTACTACACACCAAGGGCCTGGAACAAGTGTGTACCTGGTCATTGAGCAGGGGTGATCAAGCACCTGATTCACGCCAGGCCCTTTGCTAGAAGCTAAAGAGACAAAACACGGGGACATGGAAGTTACGTGCAAGGGGAAAGGGAGGAGAAGCAGGCACGCAGAAGGGCCGGGTGCGGGCGGAACAGGTTCAGGGCCACAAGGAAGGTAGCAGGGTGGTATAAGAGAGGGTCCGTGGGGTGAGCACCTGCTACAATGGAGCAGAAGGGTCACTACTCCCAGGATGAGACACTTGGGCCAAAACATGGAGACGATGAAGGAGGCAGCTTCTAGTAAGTTCCCGGAGTCACTGCCTGGTGACCTCTCCCAGCTGTGCAAGGTAAAAGAGAGGCATACAGCATACAGATGTGAGGCACACGCACGGGCACTTCTGCTGAACCCTCACTGCTGGCACACGTGCACCATTCTCTGTGTGCTTGTATGTAAGATGCCCCATGTGCCTCTGTCTGGCTTTCTTGAGCAAGCCCAAGGGAGACCCAGAGCACGGAACAAATGCCGGCATAGCACAGCAATCCAGCCTGGAGCCTGGGCTGGAAAACCACTGCACTGACGTCAGGGCTTCCTGCCCTTCACGGTGAGTGGACAACACTTCTGCTCCCTGGGTCCTGAGGGAAACCTTCCATCACCCCGGGGGTTTGTTGGGGGGGACACACCTTGCTCTCCAAATGGTCTGGAGCAGACAGAGCTCCCTCAAGTCTCACAGTGAGCTGGGATTTCTGCCTGGTCATGGTGCCCATTAAGGTTGCCATGGTTACGCCAGGCCTGCATTACCTGGACTTTTGATGTGCAGGACACAGGGGCAACAGCTGCTTTGCTTCTGTAATTTGCCAGGAAAGTGGCAGAGAGGCTCAGAAAGCAGAAATGCTGGGCAAGACCCCAGGGATTAGGGAGACCCCAGGTGGGAATAGCATATCAGCCACCACCGAAAAAGTAAGGCTCTTTGTTAAACCCACTAGTCCATAAGCTCCACCAGTAGGGACACAGACTGAGAAATCTAAGCCTCCCAGCACCTAGAAAAGGGCCAGTCACATGACAAACTTTCAATAAATGAGACTGATTAATTTTCTGGCAAGGAAAAGAATAACATAGATTCAAACAAAGAATACATGTTGGTGGGGGGACCTCCCTGGTGGTGCAGGGGTTAAAGTCTCAGCATTATCAAGCTATCACCAGCCACTGTGGTACGAGTTTGATCCCCAGTCAGGGAGCTAATCACATGGGGCAGCAGACCTCTCCTGTCCCACCCCCTGCTCCCCTCAGCAGTATATTTCAGTAGATCCGCCTGTTCTACTCCCCACTCCGTTTCTGGTGAATCTTCTCACCCCCCACACCTCTGACCTATGCCCTAGTTCTTGTATGCATAAATAAATAAGTTGTTTTTTTTTTTTTAAAAAAAGAATATATGTTGGGCCCTACCTTCTTTAGAAGTCAAGGAGAATAGCAATTACAAGGAATCGCATTGCCTGTTCCATCATAAACTGGAGATCATAATGAAATTTCTAGATGAGGGGAAGGGTCTGAATGGGGGGGGGTGGTCAGTGTCCCTCCACCAAAAAGGAGTCATCAAATCAGCATTAGATATGCGAGACATTGGGGAAAATACCTGTAAAGGAGAAAAAGGGAGGGAGAGGAGGGAGGAAGGATGAGCCTTTTGGCCACACTGCATCTGAACACTCAAGAGAGAAAGAATAAAGGGTAGGGGCAGCCTCAGACCCAAGGCAGCTCTGGACAAATCTTAGGTGTCTCAGACATCAGAGAGAACTGCGTCAAGTTAGTGTCATTTGCATCCTAAGTAACTACGCCCAGGAAGATGATATGAAGATCAAGCGATGATGCCATAAAATCATTGAGCACCACTTGGGGCCAAGTAAGTGCTCAATAAAGACCAGTTGTCCTTTGCAGGTTCCACGGGAATGATGCACCTAGAGTACTTCCCCAGTTGTTCACACAGGGTAAGAACGTATTCAAAATGTGGTAGCTGTTACTTCTCCGTGCAGCTGCCTTGAACACCAATTCATTCATCCAGCAGCCCAACCAGCCAGGAGACTCACAGAAGCATATTGCCAAAACTCCAGAGATGACAAGCTAAAAAAACAAAATAACTGTCTTTTTTTTTTTTTTTGTAAGTGGCACAGTTTGTTGTAATCACTACTGAGCTCTGTGTGGTGTCTTGACCCTCAGCAGAGCTCTTCAAAAGGGTAAATCCCTTTGGTACTGGTCAAGTCAGGACAAACTGAAAAGTAATGGTAGGTTGCTGCAGAAAGTTGAACATTTTCAAAAGGAAAAAAAGGGTCAAGGAAAATATTCATCATGTTTCTAAAATCCAGATTTAGATGCTGACAAGAGTTATGCATGACACACAACTCTACTACATCTGATGACAAGGAAGATTTAATAATTACTTTTTTAAAGGTTGATGTACTTAACCATTTTTCCAAAAATACCAATGAAGAGGGAAGGAGGGGAAGGGGGAACAGATGGAAAGTGACAAGATGCATCAATTGCCCACATCATTTCACAACACCAGCAGTCAGAAGACACTCAGCCAGCAAGTCATCAAGCTGCCATCTTGGGAGCCAGCTCCCATTGGCAGATCTCATCTTTAACTGCTGCAGACACATCCCATCCTTAAAAGATAAAAAGAGAGGGCCTCCCTGGTGCCACAAGGGGTTACGCACAGCACTATGAAGTTATCCACAGCCTCTGCAGCATGAGTTAGAACCCGGGCCAGCCAGAGAGCTGCCCACATGGTGCAGCAGACCTCTCCTGTCTTGCCCACTGCTCCCCTCAGCAGTGTATTTCAGTAGATCTGCCTGTTCTGTTCCCCACTGTCTCTGGTGAATCCTCTCATCCCTGTACATCTGGCCTGTACCCCAGTTCTTGAATGCATAAATAATAATTTTTTTTTAAAAATCAAAAAAGAAAAACATTACAGAATGGATTTTGCTGGATAAACACCTTATGAGTGATCTCTTGATGGACCATGGAAAACCAAGGTTCAAGTCATGGCCATGCAAGTTATGACACTGATTCATCTTGTTGGGTAAGGACAGGAGAGAGGTACGAAATTAACATTTATTCAGTAGCTATGGTGTAAGTCCTCTCCTTTATCCTCACCCTCTCGTCCATGAAATAGGTAATTAGTAAACCCATTGTATAGATTTGGAGTTCGAAATGGTTGAACAATTTCCTTTAGGTCACACTAGAAATGACAAGGACACATCTGTCAGATCTAAAACCTGTATGCCCAATACCATCTCCACCCTACGAATGTTTATCTCCCTCCCTCCATTCTTTATCTCTTCCTTTACTCCTTCTCTATAAGAATTGGTGCTCAGGATGAAGGAGGTCTATCCTGCTCAAAAACTATTTGAGTAAAAACATAGAAAAGCAGAAAGGAAATTCAGACTAGCCAGGCCATTGGTCCTCAAAAGGAGCTTAATCCCTGGATGGATATTCTGATATCCTTTGTGGATGCTCCTTGACTCACGATGGGGTTGCATTCTGATTAACCCATTGTAAGTTGAAAATACTGTAAGTTAAAAATGCATTTAATAGGCTCAAGGGGTTAAGCGCCACACAATGAAGCAATCCGCAGCCTCTGCAGCACAATGTCAATTCCTGGCCGGCAAGGGAGAAACCACATGGCACAGCAGACCTCTCCTATCTCACCCGCTGCTCCCCTCAGCAGTGTATTTCAGTCAGTCTTCCTGTTCTGTTCCCCACTCTCTCTGGTGAATCCTCTCACCACCACCCCCAACATCTCTGACCTGTACCCCAGCTCTTGTATGCATAAATAAATAAATCTTCTTTAAAAAATTGCATTTAGGGCCTCCCTGGTGGTGGAGGCGGTTGAAAGCCGCACTGTGTAGCTGTCCGCAGCCTCTGCAGCGTGGGTTCAATCACGGCCGGAGGGCGAGAATCCCACATGGCGCAGCAGACCTCTCCTGTCTCACCCGCTGCTCCCCTTAGCAGTGTATTTCAGTAGATCTGCCTGTTCTGCTCCCCACTCTGTCTCTGGTGAATCCTCTCGCCCTCCTGTGCATCTGGCCTGTACCCTGGTTCTTGTATAAAAATAAATTTTTTTTAAAAATGCATTTAATACAGCCAATCTACTGAACATCATAGCTTAGCCTAGCCAACTTAAATTAGCTCAGAATATTTACAGTAGCCTACAGTGAAGCAAAATCTCATCTCACACAAAGTCTATTTTATAATAAAGTAACGTGTTGAAGACTGCACTGGAAGTGAAAAACAGTCACTAGACCGTGGGTAATTTACTCCGTGATCCCTGATTGGGAGCTGGGGCTCGCTGTCCTGTTCAAAATCACAAGTACCCTAAAGCATATCACTAGCTCAAGAGAAAATCAAAATCCAAAATTTGAAATACAGTTTCTACTGAATGTCTCTCATTTTCACACCATTGTAAAGTTGAGAATTAGTATATCAGGGGTCATTTGTATTTGAATGGCTTCTCTGTTTTTCTTCTTTCAACCCTTTGGGATCTATGAGGAATCCATGCAGATTACAACTTTGAAAACAAACAAAATCTAAGAAATAGAATGAGATTGAAATTATGATAATAATTCCCCATATTTTTTTTACCTGATATGCTTAGGCACATTCCTAATCATTTCATTTATAGTCACTCCAAGAATTTCCAATAGCAAGGGTGTGAGGTAGGGACTACTGCCATCTGCCCTCTAGGTCTTTATACAAGACCCAGAGAAGTAAAGTCACGTGACCAGGAAGACACAAGCCAAAGCAGCTGGTTCTGGAGTCCTGGCTCAAATCCACCACATTAGTCCCCAGTGGATAAACAGATTCAGGAACTTCTAAACAAGAGGACTTTGCCTGAAGAATCAAAGAATCTGGGAAAGCACAAGAGAGTGGAGTTGCTCAAGTCTAAACAATGAATAAGCCAGCATCGGGATGGGGACGAGGCTGCACATACAGCTACCCATCAAACCATCCTCCAGCCCAGTCTCCAAAGGTTCGTGTGAACCTTAGCAATGGAGGGTAAAATAATAGAGCTGTTAAACTGGAAATTGCTGGAACCCTAGGAAGTCTTGGCTGCTATGGGAGACGGCACTGCCCTCCGCCTCTCAGGAGTTGCTCACAGGGTACTAATGTCAGAAGCAGGAGCAGCAGCAGAACTGGAGGCAGAGATGCCACTGTTGGTTCTCCCTGAAAAGGGAAACCCCAGGCTGGGGAGAAAGAGACAGCAACTGCCTCGGGTTACCAAGAGAAAAGCAGACGTGTTCACACAAGTCCTTTGAGGAGGGTGGTGTTCCCACAGGACACGGGAGAGAAGACAAGAGAAATCTGTATATGTCTCTATCATCAGACCCTTCCTTTACCCTTGGCTGGTGTAATCTGGAAAGTTCCATAATCTTTATCCAGGAAAAAAAAAAATCAATCAAACTCCAGTCAGGTGTACATGCACATGTGCACCCAAGGGGATGCACGTGTGCATGTGGATAGACGCATGTGTGCTTCACTTATGATTTTAACAATTGTGTATATTTCCTGCTCCCCTGTGGCTCTGAGTTGCTTAAAAAACTAGAGAAGAAACTGTTAACCTTTGTGGTGATTTCTTCTGCTTAAATATCAAAAATTCTTCTTAGAATTCTTTAGGAGAGAGCCACATGGAGCAAACCTCCAACTAATAAAATGCATCTGGCCTGCTTTTAAGATCCTGCAGCAACAGCACCTCCCCATTTCTATAGTCCTCATTCCCACCCACACATGCTGTTCCTTCTGTCCTCGGGGGTTACCTGCTTCACCTCCCCAAGCTGCTTATGAATCCAGCAACACATTTACTTACTTATTTCCCTCCTCGCCTAGTGCCCAGCCAACAGTGGTAAATCCTGCAAACCTTCACTCAACGTGGGGTAGCTGAGACCCTTGGTCAGCTCTCCCCCTGCCATCCTGTCCTTGCCATCTTGCCTGCTTGCCCACAATCTCCAAATCTGGAATGATCTGTGGAGGTGAAGAGAGCAGAAAAATGCACCAAGGCAGAGAATCATTACTGCAAGGCACCATGGAGGTCTCTTCCATCATTCATTCGGCAAATGTTAATTGACCTCATCCAGAATGCCAAGCAATTCTTAAACCC
Source organism: Talpa europaea (assembly GCF_964194135.1). Taxonomy (NCBI): domain Eukaryota; kingdom Metazoa; phylum Chordata; class Mammalia; order Eulipotyphla; family Talpidae; genus Talpa; species Talpa europaea. The sequence goes on from NC_140077.1 coordinate 13,340,496, forward strand.
CAGTGGAAGGTCAAGCAATGAGATAAGCTTATTTCTTTGGTTGTCAATTTATTCTCTTTTTGTGAAGCTCTAAATCATTATAAATTTCAGTCACATATTGAATCAAAACCTTCCTCCCCATAATTTAGCTCTTTTCATTTGGATCTTAGTTTTAACTTCACTGTAATTAAACCATGAGGACTTAAATATAAAAAAAGAAGAAAGAAAAAAACCTAGAATGTTTGGGGCAGGGGAATATAGGTAAACATGAGGGGCTTTTTTATAATAACCTAAAACTTTAGGTCATAAGAGATTTTTTTTCTAGATATGACATCTAAGGAAAAATTAAATTTTGATGGATTTAACCATATAAAAATCTGAAATAGGTATATAGTAAATCAAAGGCAAGAAGCAAACAGAAAAGAAATATTTGCAACCTAGACAGCAGACAATAAGCTAATAGTCTAATATTGAAATCTTTTAGTCAATAAGAAAAAAGATAATACCAGCAGGGGGAAAAAATGAACAATACCCAAACAGGCATTTCATAAGAAAAGATTAAATATGTCAAATAGGAAAGAAAAATGCTTAACCTCACTAACCATACAAAGCATATATATGAAAACAAGATACCACATTCACTTTTCAGTCTGGCAAGATATTTTACAATCATAATCCCAGGTGCTAGGGAGTGCGGGGGGGGCCGGTGGGGCATAGGGGTAGGCACAGATACTAACACACACTGATCGGGCACCCTTGGAAACAGTTTGGTCATTCGTATCAAAAAACTTAAAAACTTCAAAGCATTCCTAACCCTTGGAATCTTAGAAGCTCTGCTTCTAGGAGTTTAAGAAAACACTCAAGAGTGTGTACAAAAGTTTATTTCCAAGGCTGGTGAACCCAGCCTTCATTAAGATCAAGAAAACTGGAGAAGAAAATGCACAAAATAGAATTTTATAAACTATGGCAAATTCCTGAAAGAGAATACAACACTTAGAGATGATGTTGCAGAAAAGCATTTAGTGATTTGAAAAGATGTTTATGACATTTAGTTATAAAAAAGTCAATTTGCAAATGTCTAAAATTGAACTACACTATACATACCATGTGCATTTGCTTGGTGGGGAAAGATTTTAATAATTTCCAAATAATTTGGAAATTTGAATTGTTTCTCTCTCTTTGTTTCTCATCTGTAATTTTCTAAATTTTTGCAACATGAATTTCTAATTGTAAAATTTTGTCTTGTCTTAAAAGCAAAGATTGCATGCAATGTGTTAAGACACTCAAATGCACAATTACTATATGTTAAGTCTTTCATAAAAAATAAAGCCCAGGGACATTTTTCCCCTGATCTTATATTATCGAATTTTTGAACCTAAATGCTAGTTTTTGCACTTAATCCCGCAGAATGTCATCATTTTGGCTCTAAATTTCAGTCTTCAATTCCTGTTTCTTCCACGGACTCCTTAGCTTCCTGGCGCTGCACCTTTGGGAAATTTAATAAACATACCTTCTCTTCCCTCCTCCATTCCCTGTGGGTATGGAATTGGGGTCCACTGTGGGGCGATGTCCCCTATGCAGTGGGAAACAGATCTGAGAAGTGACAGGCAGTTCACCATGTCAACCCTCAGGGCCCGAGGGGAGCGGGGTGGAGGAGGGGGCTGGCATCGACACAGAGAGGTTATGTGCAGGAGCCACAGAAAAACATTCTCCCTCCAATCTGATTACAGAGCTGAAGAAATAAAACCTCTAGGGCCGGCTCTCCTGGCTGCCTGCCTCGCCCGCAGACCCAGGCACTGTGGGTGACCCACTCGACATCACTCACTTAAATGGCAACGACATCTGACAGGCAGAGCACTGAGCCTCGGCCCCGGGTTTCCATAATGTGGTTAGAGTTGGAGAAATTATTCATCAGAGAATATTCTAAAGCATTTAGTGTCCCTGGATGCATTAGGGGCAGGTTCTGTCAGCCTCCATGATGCACCTCTGTGTATTTATCCTGAAAACCCCTGCGCTGGCTCCACACCGGTGCCCTCATTACTCATGCCCAGAAGCACAGCCGGTCTCCATGACGCACAGCCACACGCCCTCATCATCACGGCCCCTTCTCTCCCTCATTCCCTTCTGGGACTCTTCTGGGCGGCTTGCCCCCTCATCCCTAGGAGCTACAGTCCCCAGCCAAGATCCAAAGGTTTCCTACTGTTGTCCTTACCCTCATCCTATGCCCAACTGTTCCTGGCTCCCAGAATCTCTGCCTGTCCCTCCTGTCCTTCAGGGCCTGGTTCAGGCAACCCTCTCCTGCAGGCTTTTCAGCTCTCATTAGCATACTGCCTGCTCTGGGGTCCTCACAGAGCACTTGCCTTGATTTCTCCCTGTACTTCTCAGGCAAGAGGCTAAGGTAGGAGAGGGGCAGGTGGGTGGTGACCACTATGGAGGAGAGACCACCACCCACTCTCTCAGACATAAAGCCAAGTGCATCAGCTGTGTGCCCTGGCTGGAGTTTCCTACGCTCTGATTTCCTTTGCAGAGAAGAGAGGGTTTCACCATCACTCCCAGCAACCATCATTATATAAACATTTACCTACCTTAATAATCTGAAGTCTGAGAATTGGAAAAAATCTCCACTTACAAAAGAAACTCATCATAATTATCATCATTGTTGTTCATAGCCTTCATTTACTATGCAGCTGCTATGAACCAAGCATGTCCTGTGTATACTGTTTCTAATCACCACAATAATACCAGAGTACTGATTCCTTGTTAGAAATGGGAAGGTGAAGGCACAGAAAGCTTCTGCGATTTGCCCAAGGACTCACATTTGCTAAGTCAGGACTTCAGCCTGAGCTCTCACACCAGTCTTGTTCTCTGGGTAAACTTTAAGACTCTTCTGCAGGTTATTCTGAGATTTACTGAGCTGTACTTAGGTGTTTTTGTTGGGGGAGGACCAGGGTTCTGGGTTAAGAGTAGGGTTCTCACTTCAATGTAAGACCGGAAACCATGAAAGACATAGAAGAAAACACAGGCAATACACTGTTTGCATCAATCTTAATAATATCTTTGTGGATTCCTCTCCAATAGCTAGAGAAACAAAAGAGAATATAAACAAACAGCGATACCTCAAACTAAAAAGCTTCTGCACAGCAAAAAAAGCTATCATTAAAATGAAAAGATAGACTAATGAATGGGAGCAGATATTTACAAACCATATATCAATCAAGGGGTTAATATCCAAAATAAATAAACAACAGATAAACTCAACAACAACAAAAAGACCTAGAACTTGATTAAGAAATGGGTAAAGAATCTAAATAATCATTTCACCAATAAAGACATTTCACCAACAGACACATGAAAAGATGTTCTATGCTGCTTGTCATCAAGGAAATGCAGATCAAAACCACAATGGCTAGAATGGCTCTCATCAAAGAGTAAAAATAATAAGTGTTGGGAAGGATGTGCACTTTTGGTGGGAATGTAAATTGATGGAACCACTATGGATGACAGTGTGGACAGTCCTCAAAAAATTAAGAATAGAACTACCATCTATGATCTAGTAATCCTACTTCTGGGTATTTACCTGAGAATATGAAAACACTAATTCAAAAAGATACATGCGCCCCAAGTTTATTGCAACACTATTCCCAATAACCAAGATATGGAAAAAACCTAAGCACCTGATGATAGAAAAACAGATTAAGAAAATGTGGTTTGATGCAAAAGAATGAAGCTTGACTACTACCTAACACCATGCACAAAAACCAACTCAAAATGGATTAAAGAACTAAACATAAGACCTGAAACCATAAAATACATAGAAGGAAATATAGGCGAAACACTCCATGATATGCACCTCAAAGACATCTTTACAGACACATCACCCAAAGCAGTGATAGTGAAGGCAAAGATCAAAAGCTGGGACTACATCAAATTAAAGAGCTTCTGCACAGCAAAAGAGACAATAACCAAAACAAAGAGAAACCCCACCAACTGGGAGAACATTTTTGCACACAACACTAATGATAAAGGACTGGTCACAAAATCTACAAAGAGCTGATGAGACTCTACAAAAAACAAAGAAAATAATCCAGTCAAAAAATGGGCAGAAGAGCTAAAAAGAAACTTCTCTGAAGAGGAAATGCAAATGGCCAACAGGCATATGAAAAAATGGTCAACATCACTTGTCATCAGGGAAATGCAAATCAAAACTACCACGAGAGGAGGGGCGGAGCAACATGGCGGCGAGGAGACGCTGCGAGTAAGATCTCCCATTAAAAAAAGTTAATAGGGAGGAAAAGCGGCAGGTCCCAGTGAGAACTGGGACACGGAAGATAAACGGACGACTCCAGCAAACTGCCCGAAGAAGAAAGTTGCCATAAAAGAGGACGAGAAGGGAGGGAAGCGCAGAACCCTGCTCCCCTCCCCCGCCCACAGAGGCGGCACTCTCCGACCGGCAGAGAAGAGGGAAACAACAAACCAAAACGCCCAACAAGAAAAACGGATGCAGCAAGCGGGACTGTGAGTGGAAAGGAACTATTTCTGCCACCACACCCCGTGAACGGGAGCTGAGGCGAACCCTGCAGGATCCACCGCGGAGGTGAGCTCCACGCGCCATTAAAGAGAGCCCCGCCCCCCAGGAGGAGACCAGCACCAGCACACAGCCCCGGCCGCCCGGTAAGCTTGCGCGAAAGCGGCGCTCGGATTGCAGCTGCCCAGGTCCCCGCGCCTGCGACCTAGGCTTGCGGGGAGACGGCGGAGGCCCTCCCTGAGTGAGCAGGAACAAGGTGCCCAGGCAGGGGAGCGGGATTCAAAAGGCGCCATTCCCGCGCCACTGATCTGGGCTACAGCCCGCGTCCTGGAACTGAGGGCTTTGGAACTGAGACCCGGGCGGAGGCCCTCCCTGAGTGAGCAGGAATAAGGCGCCCAGGCAGGGGAGCGGGATTCAAAAGGCGCCATTCCCGCGCCACTGATCTGGGCTACAGCCCGCGTCCTGGAACTGAGGGCTTTGGAACTGAGACCCGGGGCACGAAATTAGGGTCGTGGGTTCCCCACGACGGTGGGGCACAAGGCAGACACAGCACCCCAAAGCCGTTGAGGTGTACCCTACCATCCCCGCTCTGCTCCCTGTCCCACGGGGTGGAAAATCAGCTCCCCAAGGGCTCTAGGAGAGATCTCTGGTGCCACCTAGCGACTTGACCCCAGCACAGGCTACTGAAGGAGCTAGTGGCCAGCTGGGGAGTTAGCCCACACCGGGCCCCTTCCGAACAAGTAGTCTGAGCCCACAGGGAGAGCGAGCACCCACAGCCGGGGCAGACCAGGCGCGCAGAAGAGTGTGCCTGAGACCAGAAGCGCAGGGAGTGTGTCCCACATCACCATTTTAGAACAGGGACATTTCTTCAGTAAAGACTACCTGCAGAAGGCTTCCTCAGGAGCCAGAGGTGAGCGGGGGAAGTTCGCCCACGCCAGACCCCCTCTGGCCTGCAGTCCAAGCCCAGAGGGGAGCAGGAACCCACCGCTGGGGCAGACCAGGTGCACAGGGGAGTGTGTCCCCACATCGGCATTTTAGAACAGGGACCTTTCTCCAGTAAAGGCTGCTTGAAACTGACAGATGACTCCTGGAAGAACCAGAGGGGAACAGAGAAGCCCACCCAAGATGCCGGCAAGTCCCAACAACACAGTGTCCCAACGCATACGGCAAATTAGAAAACAGACAGTAGGGAGGAGAAGAACCACACGCAACCTAGCAACTCTCCAGAGAAAAAGCACACCACAAAAAGAAAGCCAGCCCCCAGATTGCAACGACAATAACTTGGAAGAATTTCTGAGCCTTCCAGAAAGAGAATTTAAAATTGCCGTGATTAAAAAACTGACAGAAGTCATAAAGGAAAACAATGATAAGGGAAAAATAATCAACGATCAGAAGAATGCAATTGAGTCCCTAGAGAGGGAAAACAATGGTCAGAAGAAAGAAATTGAGTCCCTAAAGAGGGAAGTAAAAGAAATGCAGGAGATCAAAGAATTAATGGAAGAACTAAAGAATTCTGGGAAAAGCAATGAAAGCAGAATAGATGAAATGGAAGAACGAATAAGTAATCTTGAAGACACAGAAATAAAAAGAACCAAAACAGAAAAGGAAAGAGAAGTACGAAGGAAAAAGAACGAAGAAAGACTTCGGGAACTATCTGACTCCATGAGGAAAGGAAATATAAGAGTTATAGGAATACCAGAAGGAGAGGAGAGAGATGTAGGAACAGAGAAAATATTCAAAGAGATAATTGAAGAGAACTTCCCAAATGTGAAGAAGGAGCTGAAAATTGATATACAAGAAGCAAGAAGAACACCAAACTTCCACGACGAAAGGAAAAATACAGCAAGACACATAATAGTAAAGCTCCCAAGAATCCAGGACAAGGAAAAAATAATGAAGCTGGCAAGAGGGAAGGAACAGATAACATTCAAAGGAAAACCAATCAGGCTGACATCAGACTTCTCCGAAGAAACACTACGGGCAAGGAGAGAGTGGAGGGACATAGTCAACAGACTCCAAGAAAACAGATGCCAACCAAGAATACTCTATCCCGCAAAGCTCTCCTTCCTCTTTGAAGAAAGAATATGGACCTTCCCAGACAAACAGAAACTCCGGAATTTCATTGCAACTAAACCCCCACTCCAAAAAATACTACAAGGAGTCCTAAAGCCAGAACCTCAGAGCGACGAATAACAATGAAAGAAGGCCAAAAAAAAAAAAGTTATTAAAAGAATAAATAAATAAAATCAAAGGAAAAGGAAAGACAAACACAATGGCAAATACAGATGTTAACATATCAATATTAACTCTAAATGTAAATGGACTAAACTCTTCAATAAAAAGACACAGAGTTGCAGCCTGGATTAAGAAACAAAACCCAACCTTTTGCTGTCTCCAGGAAACACATTTAGCTACAAAAGATAAAAATAGGCTCAAAGTTAAAGGATGGAAAACAATCCTACAAGCAAATGGACCAAAAAAGAAAGCAGGAACAGCTATACTTATATCAGATAAAACAGATTTCAAACTCAAAAAGATAAAAAGAGACCCCAATGGTCACTACATTATGATCAAGGGGACAATACTTCAAGAAGAAATAACACTCATTAACATATACTCACCAAACGAAGGAGCACCAAAATATATCAGACAACTGTTGTCCTCTCTGAAAACAGACATCAGAGAAAACACATACGTAGTGGGAGACTTCAACACACCACTATCAACAATGGATAGATCAACAAGACAAAAAATAAGTAAAGAAACCAAAGCTCTAAATAAAGACCTAGAGCAATTGGGCTTAACAGACATCTATAGAACACTAAACCCCAAAAAAATGGAGTACACATTTTTCTCAAGCGCACACGGATCATTCTCCAGGATCGATCACATACTGGGGCACAAGACAAACATCAACAGATACACCAAGATTGAAATCATATCAACCATCTTTTCTGACCATGAAGGCATCAAACTAGAAATAAACCATAAAAAGAAGGCAAGGAACTTTCCTACCTCATGGAGATTAAAAACCACACTACTGGAAGACCATTGGACTAATGAGGAGATCAAAGAAGAAATTAAAAAATTTTTTGAATTGAACGACAAGGAGGACACCAATATCCTAAATGTATGGGATGCAGCAAAAGCAGTAATAAGAGGAAAATATATAGCAATAGAAGCTCACATCAAGAAACAAGAAAGAACGCAAAGAAACAACCTAATCTCGAAGCTCAAAGATCTAGAAAAAGAACAACAAAAAAACCCCAAAACCAGTAGAAGAAAAGAAATAATAAAAACCAAAGCAGAAATAAATGAAATTGAAACTAAAAAAACAATCCAAAAGATCAATGAAACCAAGAGCTGGTTCTTTGAAAAAATCAATAAAATAGACAAACCCCTAGCCAGGCTCACAAAGGAAAAAAGGGAGAAAGCACAAATAAACAGGATCATCAATGAAAGAGGAGAAATCACAACGGACACAGCAGAAATCAAAAGAATAATCAGTAACTACTATAACAGTTATATGGAAACAAGTTTAACAATCTAGAGGAGATGGACAAATTCCTACAACTCTACAATCACCCAAAGCTAGATAAAGAAGAAATAGAACACCTAAACAGACCAATTACAATTAGCGAAATTGAAATGGTAATCAAAAACCTCCCCAAAAACAAAAGCCCAGGACCTGATGGATTTACAAATGAATTCTACCAAACATTCAGAGACGAATTAGTGCCTATCCTTCACAAACTCTTCCAAAAAATTGAGAAGGAAGGGACAATACCAAACACGTTCTATGAAGCCAACATTACACTAATACCAAAACCGAACAAGGACAACACAAAAAAGGAAAACTACAGGCCAATCTCCCTAATGAACACTGATGCAAAAATCCTCAATAAAATTTTAGCTATCAGAATCCAACAATGTATCCATAAGATAATTCACCACGACCAAGTTGGATTCATTCCAGGGGCACAAGGATGGTTTAACATCCGAAAATCAATCAACGTTATCCAACACATCAACAAAAAGAAATATAAAAACCATATGATAATATCAATAGATGCTGAGAAAGCTTTTGACAAAGTGCAACACCCATTCATGATAAAAGCCCTTGAAATTCTTGGGATACAAGGAACATACCTCAACATCATAAAGGCCATCTATGACAAGCCAACAGCCAGTATCATTCTCAATGGTGAAAAGCTGAAAGCAATTCCATTAAGATCTGGAACAAGACAAGGATGTCCACTCTCACCATTGCTTTTCAATATAATACTGGAAGTCCTAGCCAGGGCAATAAGACAAGAGAAAGACATCCAAGGAATCCAAATAGGAAAAGAAGAAGTCAAACTATCACTATTTGCAGACGATATGATATTATACATAGAGAACCCCAAAAACTCCACAGAAAAGCTAATTCAACTCATCAATCAGTTCAGTAAAGTGGCAGGATACAAAATCAACACGCAAAAGTCAGTAGCCTTCCTATACACAAACAATAAATCTGAAGAAGAAGAAATCAAAAAGACCATCCCTTTTGTTATTGAAACAAAAAAAATCAAATATTTGGGAATAAATCTAACAAAAGAGGTAAAGGACCTATACAAAGAAAACTATAAAACACTGTTAAAAGAAATAGAAGAAGACACAAAGAAATGGAGAGACATCCCCTGCTCATGGATTGGAAGAATAAACATTATTAAAATGGCCATCCTTCCAAAAGCAATATACAGATTCAATGCTATTCCAATCAAAATTTCAATGTCATTCTTCAAAGAAATAGAACAATTATTGATGAAATTCATATGGAATCACAAAAAACCCCGAATAGCCAAAGCTCTCCTGAAAAAAAAAGAAGGGAATGGAGGCATCAGACTCCCAGACTTCAAACTATACTACAAAGCCATAATCATCAAAACCGCATGGTATTGGAACAAGAACAGACATACAGACCAATGGAATCGAATAGAAAATCCAGAAATAAACCCACAGGTTTATGGTCAACTAATCTTTGACAAAGGAGCAAAGACTATGCATTGGAGCAAAGAAAGTTTGTTCAATAAATGGTGCTGGGAAAACTGGGTCGCTACATGCAAAAGAATGAAGCTTGACCACCACCTCACACCATACACAAAAATCAACTCAAAATGGATTAAAGAACTAGACATAAGACCTGAAACCATAAAATATATAGAAGGAAATATAGGCGAAACACTACGTGATTTGCACATCAAAGACATCTTTACAGACACATCACCCAAAGCAGTGATAGTGAAGGCAAAGATAAACAGCTGGGACTATATCAAATTAAAGAGCTTTTGCACAGCAAAAGAGACAATAACAAAAACAAAGAGAAACCCCACCAACTGGGAGAACATTTTTGCACCCAACACTAATGATAAAGGACTGATCACAAAAATCTGCAAAGAGCTGATGAGTCTCAACAACAACAAAGAAAATAATCCAGTCAAAAAATGGGCAGAAGAGCTTAAAAGAACCTTCTCTGAAGAGGAAATGCAAATGGCCAACAGGCATATGAAAAAATGTTCAACATCACTTGTCATCAGGGAAATGCAAATCAAAACTACCATGAGATACCATCTTACACCAGTGAGAATGGCACATATTAAAAAAACTAGCAACAACAAATGTTGGCGAGGGTGTGGAGAAAAAGGAACTCTTCTGCACTGTTGGTGGGAGTGCAAACTGGTCCAACCACTGTGGAAAGCTGTGTGGAGATTTCTGGACCTACTAAACATAGAGCTTCCATATGACCCAGCAATTCCACTCCTAGGTATTTACCCAAAGGACACAGAAACATCAATTCCAAAGAACACCTGCACCCCTATGTTTATAGCAGCACTGTTTACAATAGCTAAGCTTTGGAAACAACCCAAATGCCCAAAAATAGATGACTGGATCAAGAAGATGTGGTACATATATACCATGGAATATTACTCAGCATTCAAAAAAGATAAACACATGCAATTTGCTGCAACATGGATGGCGCTGGAAGGGATCATGCTCAGCGAAATAAGCCAAAAAGAAAAAGAAAAATACCGGATGGTCTCACTCATAGCAGGAATCTAGAAAACTTAAATAAGGGACCAGGAAAATGAATAACTATAAGAAAGTGAAAATCAAAATCAACAAAAAACTATGAACCAGAGACACTTTTAGGGGGGCGGGGGCGGGAGGGGAGGGATTGAGGTCAGAATGGGGGGCTGCAATTGTATGGGGAATATAACAATAAAATTTATAAAAAAAAAAAAAAAAAAAAAAAAAACTACCACGAGATACCATCTTACACCAGTGAGAATGGCACATATTAAAAAAACTAGCAACAACAAATGTTGGCGAGGATGTGGAGAAAAAGGAACTCTCCTGCACTGTTGGTGGAGTGCAAACTGGTCCAACCACTATGGAGAGCTGTGTGGAGATTTCTGGACCTACTAAACATAGAGCTTCCATAGGATCCAGCAATTCCACTCCTAGGTATTTACCCAAAGGACACAGAAACATCAATTCCAAAGAACACCTGCACCCCTATGTTTATAGCAGCACTATTTACAATAGCTAAGCTTTGGAAACAACCCAAATGCCCAAAAATAGATGACTGGATCAAGAAGATGTGGTACATATACACCGTGGAATATTACTCAGCATTCAAAAAAGATAAACACATGCAATTTGCAGCAACATGGATGGCGCTGGAAGGGATCATGCTCAGCGAAATAAGCCAGAAAGAAAAAGAAAAATACCAGATGGTCCCACTCATAGCAGGAATCTAGAAAACTTAAATAAGGGACCAGGAAAAAGAATAATTATAAGAAAGAAAATATCAAAATCAACAAACAACTATGAACCAGAGACACTCTATGGGGGTGGGGGGCAGGGAAAGGAGGGATTGGGGTCAAAATAAGGGGGTTGTAATTGTATGGGGAATATAAAAATAAAATTTAAATAAAAAAAAGAAAATGTGGTCTGTACACACAATGGAATATTACATAGCCATAAAAAGATGGAATCCTGACATTTGCAACAAAATGGATGGATCTTGAAGGGATTATGTAAGTGAATTAAGTCAGAAGTGTCCTCATCTGTGAAATGGCAAACTGATTCACTGAAGTCCCAGCAACTTCAGTCCTATGTGCCATACACATCCTGGCAATGAGCTCACCCATTCCTCGGAACATAATCGACTTGGCAAGGTGGCTTGTGAAATAAAGAGCTAGTAAGTGTTTCAAAGCCACCACAACTTGAAAGATCCCTCAGAAATATTTTTAAAATCTTAAAGTATCATACAGATAATTTAGAAGTCATTGTATGGTTTATAGAGTGCTTGTGATGAGCACATTTCAGAAACAAGCAGTTTACCAGTTGTCCTGGCAAACTGGGAAGGTTTGTTAGAACCTGGGGAGCAGAAAGCAGCCCTACATTTTTAGTATCTCATTTAAAACCTTTCCTTCAACAGGTACTTAATATGAATAGGTAAAAGTCCAAACACCTGAGCTGGCCCAGAGGAATCATAACCAGTTAGTCTCAGGACAAACTGCCAGTCTTATCACCTTGCACAGTTATCTTCCATTTCTGTACATTGCAGGCTTCGACTCTTCCTTCAATACCCAGCTTTCATGTCCTCTACTCAGCAGAGCCTTCACTGATTCCTGTGGGTAGAGGTAATTGTTTCTCCAACCCTGTTCCCACAGTCCTTTTACACACTTTTCTACTATAGCGCTTCTTACACTGTATACTATTTAAAGGTTTTGGAGCATGCCTCCACTGTTAGTCAAGGAGAGTGAGCTGGACAAGAGTCATGGTCATGTTCTGGTTATCTTTGTATCCTGCATACCTAGCACATATCAAGTACCAAGTAAATATTTTTAGTACGCACAACAATTAATAGCTTCCTATATTGGTGAAAATAATCACTCCAATTCAATTAGATTTTGCTTGAGCTTAATAAATTAATCCTTCATCAATTGTCAAGATCCCCGTAATACAGCCTGTGTAACTGAGAAAACTTAAGCGCCTTCTTCTATGGAGGATTATCTTGCATTATTCTCCTAGATAATCAATTACAATCAAAAGACTTTCTTAGAGGGCTCAGATATCACTTCCTCGCTCATACAATCAGTCTTCTAGCCATGATATTGCAAAAGCACAAGCATCATTCAAAGGTTGATTTATTGCTCTTGTAAGAACATGAAAGCTTATGCCACTGGGATGGCACCCAGTTGACACCCTGGTCAATATCTGCAGCATGATGAATATTACAGTGTGAATCAGGTTTCCTGTGGTGCCATCTGGGAAAAAAACAGTCCACACAACTCTAACTCAGCCTCCACAGTTGTGAAGGAATGAGTGGTGTTACAAGGAAAAAAGTGAGAAGACCCAAGTTTAAGTCCTAGCTCTGCCACCTATCAACTGAGTCACTTCGGGCAAATCACTTTCTGGAAAAGTGATTTCCTCACCTGTAAAAATGAGATAACTCCCCTTGCCTTGTTGTGAGGACTCCACAAAATTACCCTGATAGGGTGGTCAGTGAACATATAAAGGATATGAACATAAATCTGTGTCTTTGCTAGGCTTTCTTTCTGCACCTCAGTCTTGGGGCCCAGAATCTTATTAGTATGCATCCCAACAGCATCTAGAACAAGAAGATGAGGGGAGAATAGAAAACAGAACTAGAGGATTGACTCCTTGGCAGAAAGAGCACCTTATCCAACAGGACTACCAGTGGGACTGATAGAAAGTATCAGGGGAAACAATCACACAGATTCTTTCATATTCACATATATAATACACACACACACACATGCTGAGTATGATATTAGGGACAAGTTAAGAGAAAAAGTCCATTTGTTTTGGCCATAAAAAAAATTGACAAAGGGCCTCCCCTGGTGGTGCAGCGGTTGAGCGCTGAGCTGCGAAGCTGCCCGCTGTCTCTGCAGCGCCAGTTCGATACCCGGCCACCGACGAGGGTCCCACATGGTGTGCAGACCTCTCCTGCTGCGCCCGCTGCTCCCCTCAGCAGTATACCTCATCAGTCTGCCTGTTCTGTTCCCTGCTCTGGCTCTGGTGAATTCTCTCAATTCCCGCACTTCTTACTGTACCCAGTGCTTGTATAAATAAATAAATAAATCTTTAAAAAAAAAAAATTGACAAAGTATTCTCCTTTATGGTGCCCAATTTTATGCCACAAACAGTTTTAAATTCATGTTGGTTTTACTTGGCTATATATGTCAATACACATGTTGTATCTATTTTTAAAAATTAAAACATATATTGGCTTCTGTTCTTGTTCACCAGAAAAGAGCAATGTAAAAAAACATATATGGACACACCCATTATTATGACTATTACTCATCTTAAAAAAATTAAAAATAATAAGTGTTAGTAAAGATACAGAGAAATTCGGAAATCTTATACACTACTGGTGGGACTTTAAAATGGTGCAGCCAGTTTGGATAAGAGTATGTGGCTTCTCAAAAAGTTAAACATAGATATACCATATTATACAGCAATTCCACTTCTGGATATACACCCCAAAGAATTAAAAGTGGGGACTGAAACAGATACTTGCACAACAATATTATTAGGAGCATTGTTCATAACAGCCAAAAGGGAATGTTACAGGGCAGAGAGAGGGGTACCCCAGAACCCCCAAACCTGTCTACTCTAAATAGGTTCTGACATCCACCACATCAAGACAAAACATACCCTAGTACATAAGACCTTTAATGGAAAGGAACTTTAACACACTAATAGTTAGTGTGCAACAAAGACAAAGAATAAAGATTCCCAATCAAGCACCCAAAGTTACCCATCCCCTCGTGGGTAAATGCCCAGCCAAACAGGGTTGGCCCAAAGCAGGGCCAATGAGGCCTGAAAACCTGCTCAAGTCTAAGGCACCTTCTGGTGGGGACCCATAGGAAAGGGGCAGAAGGGGCAGACAAATTTGGAAGGAAAAGAGTAAAAATCAAAATCAAGATAAAAGCTGCCATTGTTAACCTCCCACGGGTCTCTCACCCACATCTGTGTCACCCAGTCCAGGACCAAGAAGCAAGTGCAGCTTCTCCCCATGTCTCTCTACTCCACATGCCTCCTCCAGGTCTCCTTCTGGCTTCCCATCCTCCTTCCTTCACCCAGTCTCTTCTCTAGCTTTTCCTCCCTGCTCATCTCTACTCTCCCTTGGGTGGGGCAGGGAACCTGGAACCTCCCCTTTCCCTGGGGACCACCCTGTTATAGGAGCTACCCAGCATGTTTATGAAAAGGTGAATGGATAAGCAAAATATGGTATATCCACAAAGCAGAATATTATTCCACCTGAAAAAGGAAGGAAATATTCTACAGCCTGGATCAGCCTTGAACATATCATGCTAAGTCAGACATGAGAGGACAAATATTGCATGATTCTACTTGTAGAAGTAACAGACAAGGCTAATTCATTGATACAGAAAGTAGAATGGTGATCACCACAAGTTGGGGAAGGGGTAACAGCTGTGGGATGATGCAAAATTTCCAGAGAGGGATAGTGGCTGTGATTGTCCAGCACTGTGAATGCACCACACTGAATTCGTCAATGTTGTTAAAAGGGTAGATTTTATGCTATGCATATCTTTTCGCAATTTTTAAAAGCTTTAAGAATATATATATGGAACACTTTTCTGTGAGGCAGAGATTGAGATGGTTCTCAATTTCTCCTGAATTGTTTCAGTATAATAGCTGGCAAGCTGTCAATGGGAGAAAGTTTCCAAGCTGGCCAGCTCAGCTCCTTTCTGGAGCCCTGCATTTGGAAGGTTCCTGAAGGGACACAAATTTCAATTCCTCTTCTTGAGCATCCAAAACCCTGCCAACAGCACTGGCAAAATATCGAACTAGGTCATTCCCCTTCCGGAGCCCGGGACTCCCCTGGCAGGTCCCTGACTGAAAACAACTCTGCCCCATAGTCCTGTCCTGAGCTTCTATACCCGGTCACCAAAATCACCTACTGGGGCTCCAGCGAGGCAATCAGAACTAACTCAACCAACTGGTGGTGTGGACTTAATAGCTTAATAGGCTGCTGCTCCCAGAAAACATATTTGCATTTTTACTGAGTTTTCTGGAAACAACAGTTTAAATAAAAGGAGTAAATACAAATCTATTCTCTCAACAAGAATTCTTAAAAAAAAAAAATACTTATTTATGCATACAAGAGCTGGGGTACAGGCCAGAGGTGTGGGGGAGTGAGAGGAGCCACCAGAGACAGAGCAGGGAACAAAATAGGTGGATTGACTGAAGTCACTGCTGAGGGGAGCAGCGGCCAAGACAGGAGATGTCTGCTGCACAATGTGGGTCTCTCCCTGGCCAGCCGGGGATCGAACTCATGCTGCAGAGGCTGCGTATTTCTTCATAGTGTGTTGCTTAACCCCTTGCGCCACCAGGGAGGCCCTCACCAAGCATTCTTGCTTCTGGAACACACCACTGCAGAATCCTTTTTCTGCCATGGGTGTACAGGTCATATGCTGCAGGTAAGGCCTGAGTTGACCTGCCCCATGGAAAGAATAGAATGCAGGGCAGCTGCAGACAGCTAAGGGCACCTTTCTGAGCTTGGACCCCAGGCTTAGAAAGGACACGCTAGCTGTATTTTCTCTCTCTCAAGTTTCCCCTCTACTTGAAAAGCTTGTGCTGCTCTATGAACTGGCCAGCTCAGCTGCAGCCGCACAAGCCTCTCAGGTTACTCACCTAAACCACATTTCAAACAGAGGGATTGGTAAATAAATAACACCACCTTCCCACCCAGGAAATCCCATAGGTTGCCTGAACAAAGGCAAGGCCAAAGCAGCTTTCATCCTCAGTGTTTGTAGTTATTGGATTAACCCCACCCAAGTCCCCAGCTAAGTTTCCTTAACTCAAAGCTCGAGTGTTTTGTTTTGTTTTTTTTAATTTTTATTAAGGTAACATTGGTTTAAAACACTGTATGTAATTAATTCAGGGGCCTAAGATTTATAAAACACATTGAAACTTGTTCCCAAATGAGCTGGGACAGGCCTCAAGAGGCACCTTATTTTCACTGGCTGAAAGTAGGCCATTTGAGTGCCCCAAAACAGCTCTTGATCCAGGAGCAATCACAGTTTAAGGTCCTTGAAGGAGGCAGGAAAGAATAGGGGTTCCATGAGCATGAACTCATCACTCAGGACATCTCGCCCCCAACTGGCCATTCTAGCACAAAGGGGTGAAGGTTCTCTGGTGCAAGCATGGAAGGAAGGACTGAGCAGGCACCTTGGGATCAAGGCAAGATTCTCATTGCCCCTCAGTTGAAGTTCTCACTCCTCCCAAGAGCCTAAGAGCAGCTATTAAGCATTTGCAACGCATCCGGCACGCACTGCACACCGTTGGGTGTGACCTCACTTAATTTTCAAGTAAAACTAAATCTATCACCCCCTCTTTATAAATGATGGGACTGAGGCTCAAGGAATTGACTCTGCAGGAAAGCAAATTTGTAGCTCCCTGTGGCTCCCCTCAAAAATAGAGTTTCAATTTTCTAAGATATAAAAGCTCTGGAGTTTGGTTGCATTACCACATAAATCAACTTAACACTGCTGAACTATACACTTGAAAATCGTTAAGAAGGCAAATTTCATGTCATGTATATTTTACCACAATTTAGATGTCAGTTAAACAAGAGTACACATAGGTAAAATAGACAAATTAAAAAAACCAGGAAACAGCTCCATGATACAGTATTTGGGTTAGGATAGTAAGCTTGGGGGCCATTCCCCATGCATGCAAGATTTGTGCATGATTTTATAACACTCTTTTTTAAAAAACAAAAAACAAAAACTTTTGAGAACATATTGTTCTAGCTACCCATAAAATCCAAAGCTTAAAGTAATCATCATCATCATCATCATATTTTTTAAAGGTTCAGGGGTGCATTCTTCCATGAAGGATCCTTGTTTTTCCCAACTGAGGTAGATGTCTCTCCACCATCCTGGATGAGTACTGGCCCCTTGCTCCCCCTTTGAGGACAGATTTCAGTGACACCTGAAAGCCTTCTGGAAGGGAAGTCCACTGGGGGTGAGATTCATGCCTTGTCCGTCCTGAACCCCAACTGAGCTGAGCCCAGGGCATGAACTGAATGGGGATGACACATGGAGGAAACCATAACGACTTGGTGTGCTTTCTGGGTGCCTCCTTCCCAGGGATGCTGTCACTGAGAGACCAACAGAGACACTCAGGCCCCATCCTCTGGAATCAGGGCTAACCCTTGCCTAGTGTCAGAAACTAACACCACTGTATAAGCCCGTGTATTTTCTTAGTCTCATACATTTACTTGCCTTGAAAATATCCAACAGCTGTGCATTCCACAGTTGACTGTACATTAATCATGCATCACAGGGGAAAGTGCCATTACTTCCAAATCTTCTGCTGACACACAGACGGGCACCCACTTCCGAGCTGCTAGGGGAGTGGAGACAGGTCTCCAAATTCCAGCTGGCCCCTTTCTGAATGCCATAAAGCCTCAGACATCTGGCTGGAGAGATTGGCAAGTGCGTGGTCTCTTGGCCGTGGACTGCCTGATTACATAAGGGTTTGAGGCCATTTGACAAAGCTGCGCTCACTCTCTCCAGTCCTGCTAAGGTCTAGGGGCAGCCCCCTCAGCTCGCTGCTCCTATTCCTGCCTCTATTTTCTTTCAGTCTCTATTTCTCCCAAGTCTCTCTCTATCACTGGCTTGCTCTCACCCTTGCTATCTATCTCTCTCCTTCCATAAATTTAGGACAGTTCACAATAAGATTTAGACTCACAACACTAATTTTTTAAAGCCCAGCAGTTCCAACTTGCTGATGACCTACTATGTGCCAGGGACTTTGCAGGCACTACTCTAAGCCTCAAAAACACCTTGCCTCCACATCTGACAATGAAGATACAGAAGCATATGTGAGTCATGTGACTGTCCCAAGTCACACAGCTGGGAAGAGCCAGGATTCAAACCCTGATCTGGCCTTTGCACTCCAGATACTTTTTTCTTTCCACAATCCTTTCGGGGCCTCTTGCAATGGCTGTTACCTGGGCCACGATCCTGAAGCTGGGAAATGAAAAGTGATTCACCAGAGAGGTCAGGCCAAATGAGGGCGGAGCAGGGGCCCGGACTGATGGATCAATCGGGAAGAGGAAGGAGGAGGGCTACCCGTGCAGAAGAAACCAGAAGAAGGTTATGCAGAAGGAAACTGTTTGTTGTGAAATATTTAATTATTGCACTTGGGAGTAATTTATTATTGGGAAAATTAAGTGATTCCATTAGCCTCCTGTCGCTTTCCAAAATAAATCTGTCAGATGGGGTGAGGGGAAAAAGGAGATGAGAGCGCCTCTGTTTTAATTTGTTTTTCTGCTGATTGCCAAATGGCGGTCCAGACTCCATTTATCTATGCGAGGGGAGTTGGCCAGGGTCCTGCATGAGCCTCTCCTACATTCAGCCCCTCAGCAGTAGCATTTCCATATCAGAACAAAATGAGTCCAGCTTGCGGAAATGGGGGAAGCGCTCAGCCCATCCAGAGAGAAGCAGGGACCTGGGAGCCTGGGTCTGAGCCTGAGTCCCAGCCCAGCTGGCCCCAGGCCCCAGGCAACTCACTCCCCAGCTCATAAATGAGATTCTCAAATGGCAATGCCCTTCACCTCCACATCCCCTAAGCAGCCACTGATTCAAACTCCCTGCAATCATTGCGCCTCAGCACAGCATTTAGCTTATGATAAGTGCTCAATCAGACACCACACGCTCCTTCCAAACTCACCACCAGGTACTGTTGCTATCTGCCTCTAACAGATGTGGCTTCAGGGGAGCAAACGCTGGGGGCCAGAACAGGAACCCGGATCTGAGCCCTCAGCCAGTGCTTTAAGCCACTGCCTTGCACTGTCACATCAATCCCTGAGTGTCCTGAGAAGCTCTGCACGCCCCTCCATGGCCTGCATCCCCGCAACATGAAGTCCTGCCCCCTGGGTGGTGAGCAATTGAAGACCAGACACTGTGGTTTCCTTCTTTATCTCTGAACTGGCCCAGAGCCTAAGCAAATGCAAAATGCCTTATTACTTTCTGCATCCCCATGGCTTGGCACTCAGCAGGTACCCAAATGATTTTGTTGATTATTATATTATCACATTTTTATAGAGAAAAATATTTGATTGTACATTTATAGATATAATCATTTTATTTGTATTATATGATTAATATAATATTATTAAATATTAATTGATCACTGTAATATGAAATTTCTCACTTAGCTGAATGGATAACCAGATCTTAATCAAGGGAGAGTGAAAAATCTAAATATCTGAAGAGAGAGGAGCTGAGGACAGTCCAATTATCCTATTGGGGAGAAGCCAAATTATGTCCTTCTGCCCAACGGCTGCAATTTCCTCAGCAATAGCTCTGTGGCTCCATGGAGATAAATGCCACCAACTGATAAGGGTGCCAGGGACCATGGCCACAGGAATCTGCCTCTCCCAGATGCCCGGCCCTGGCCATGTCTCCAAGGAGTGGTACTCATTCTCCTGGCACATCTTCCTGGCTGTCCCATCCATCTCTCACGAGATAGCAGAGCAGCATGGCTCAGCCCCTGAAGATGGGGCCAGCAGCTACAATAAGACTCGTTCTTGGCCACTGGCAGAACCGGAAGCACATGCTCTTCCAGAGGGTTCCAAGCCAGGGCATCAGGCTCTCAGGGATAGCAGTGCTGCTGGTGTGCACACCACAACTTCAGCAGCAATGTACTCCACTCTCTGAGACTCAATCTCCTCTGCAAAATGGGGCTACTAGTCTGTTGGAGATTAAACACCATTATACTTGTGTTGTGCCCAGCAAAGTCTGGCATTAATGGACTTGTTATTGCAATAACAAGGAGGTTCTCCTCCCTGTACCGCCTCACCTTTCTAACTGACCCCTGAGCAGATGGTTCTAGAACTTCTTGACCCCTCTGAGAACTTAATGCAATAGAAGACTCTCTACCAGTCAGGAGGTGTTAGACTGTGCTGTGGTTACAATTTTAAAACCTCTACCACTGAACATAACTGCACTTTACTGCCAACTCCTGCTCTATGCCCAGCGTGACTCGCGGGCTCCTCATTCAGAGGCCCAGGCTGCTGGAGGCTCCATCTCAATCAACCAGTCCACGAGTATCACTGTGGAAGGAAGGAAGCTGGTACATCACACATCACCCTTAGAGGGCCTGCCCGGAAGAGACACAAGTCACTCGACTCGGCTGCAGAGGCCACGGCAGCAGGAGCTAGCTGACATCTTGGATTTTTGAGTTTTCTTCAGGAGCCCTGACTTGGTAACTATTGCACACACACACATTTCACTTCTCTTTGAGCAAACTGTAAGCACCTGGAGGGCAGGTGCCCCTGGGGGCATGCTCCCGGGTGCCTAGCAGAGCTAGTACTCCAAAACAGTGTGATTGACTGGGGCAGAGACAGCAAACTGGGAAAGGGTGACGTTTCCATCAGTGCTGGGGCCCTGGATGACAGGGATGGGCTCACGGCTTGCTCATCTCTGCATCTCCCATTCTCTGACAAGGTCTGGAGCTGACCCAGGGCTCAGTGAATACTCAGAGACTCATCTGGGACTGGTGATCTTGACCAGCTGACTTGACTGCCCTTCTGTGTCCTTATCTCTAAGCCAGGGTGAGTGAATTCCTTCCCCACTGTGTCTGTGGAGATCAAATGACTCATGAGAGAGTCCCCACATAATATATACGGTTGAATGGATCCCTGGTCAACAGAACTTGTCATTTCCCAGTGGACACCACACCCAACGGAGAAGGATGTGAACCAGAGAGTGGACTGAAGTATCCTGCTTTCTACCAAAACAAGCCAGTCCAAAGCAAAGAACGAAAGGGTCATGTTTCAAGAAGGAATGTCTGTGCTTCGAAGACGTGTCTTCTCACCCATCACGTCCAGTAACAATTCTGCTGCCCTCTGATCCTTTCTCCTGGCCTTGTGGGGACAGCGAGGGGACACTGGGTCCCCAGTCTACCTTATTTCCTTTTCAGGAGCGCCTTGCTCAAATTGGCTTGCCTGCCTGAGCTCTGCTCAGATTCCTGCACATCTTATACATCAGGGGAGAGCCTGGGCCCTGAGGAGCAGCAGGAAAAATCAGAAAGTCTATCTTATGCACAGACAAGAGGTTCTGAGCAGTGAATGGCACAGGCCTGGGGTCCAACACCATTCCCAGCACCCACACAACCAGTAACACCCACAGGAAGACCATCCTGAGTGGACTCCCAGCTCGGCCAAGCACGAGCCGTGTGATCTCGGGCAAGTCCCTCCGTCCTTCAAGCTTCAGTTTCCTCCCAGCACCTGCTTACATAAGGTTGTTGTAAGAACATGTGGAGATTATGTCTGTAGAGCATGTAATCCAGGACCTGGACTTGTGATTGGCTTCTGAAGGGGGTGGGGCAAAACTGAGCCCCCGGCCTGAGGGATCTGAAGCTATTTCCAGCTAGATAGTGTCAGAATCCAGATAGTAAGACACGCGGCTGGTGTTACAGCACTGCTTGGTGTGGGGAAACCCTCACCCCTCTGGGGTCAGAAGTGGGGTAGTCCTGTGAGAGAAAAGGAGAAACACAGGAGGGGAGCTGTGTTTTTCTCCTCAGGTGTTAAGAGCACAGGCCTGCAGTTAATTCCCAGATCTAATCCCAGTCTGACCCCTCACTTGCTAAGCAACTTTGGTAAGGGGAGTTGTTACCCTGCTTCAGTGTCGTCCTCTATGAAATTGGGGGTTAACGGTGTTGACTTCAAAGGGGTATTGTGAGAAGAAAAGAGAAAATGAACAGAAGGAATTGTGGAGTAGAGTTCAAGGTCAATAAAAGCCCTTGGCTACTCCCACACACATGGAGAGCACCACTTCCAAAAGCGAAGCCAGCTGTGTGGACAGAGTTACCATCCACACCAGCCAGGCCAGGAATCTGTGCCTCCACCCTTTAGTCAGAGGCCAAGAGGCTACAGTCACAAACGCACACGACCACTCCCCAGCTTACTTTTATCGGCGGCTCTGCCTGGGAATGGTCTCCAGCACGCAGAGCTGGCATTCAGGCCCAGCCGTCCCAGGCCTCTCCTGAGGGACACTTGGCACGTTGCAAGCTTAGTCACCACACATCAGACAATTGATTCAGATTTCTTCAATTCCATTACCAAGCCCTTTGGGAGCCAAATGGGAAAAAGAATCAGTGTATGTGCTGGTCAGAGAAGCAACGGCGTCCACACAGCCTTCCTACCCCAATATGCTCGACAGCCACACTGCAGGGCTCTGCGGGGAGCACTCTGCATGCCAGCTGAGACAACTGCCCGGTCCCTCTGTGCCTGTCCCTGCCCCAGGGCCCTCTGGACCATGCCACAGTCCAGTAACTAAAGGGTAAATGCCCAGCACAGCAGGGCCTTGGTTCTGCCCAACATCCAGTCCAGAATTTGTGGGGTGTTTTGGATACCCCCATACCCTGCCCCTGGTGATCACTGGTGCCCCCCACACATAGCTGAGAGGTCCCAACTTGCTGAGTACGCCCCCTGGAACTGGGTGTACAAGGGAAACCATTTTTTTCCCCAAATTCAGCCAGCAGCCAGAACAAGTCCCCCAACAGCTGCTGAGTCCATGTTTTGCCAACCAGGACATCAGCATTCCTTCTGGAATGTTCCACCTCCCCCCAGACCCCCCACAGAGAAGAGGCTGCCTGACCCAGGGGACCAGATAGTCAGAGAAGAGGTCAGCTCTGGCTCCATGTACCTTATACCACCATCTCCTGCCCCCCAGCCTGGGAGCCTGGAAGGGAAGCAGGATGAGGGAGGCAGGACAAGGCTGGGCTGAGAATATTTGGGCCCAACCCCTGGGGTTGGGGAGCTAGACCATCTAGGGAGACAAGTCACCTCAACTGGAGAGGAACAGTCTTCTTATCATCAAAGGGGGACCTGCATGGAGCCTCCCAAGGGTGAGGACAGACCTAGAAGTCAGGCAATTAGGCCTGACTTCAAATCCTGGCTCTGGGGCTCACTGCCTGTGAGGTGATTGTACCTCTGGGAACCTCCCTTTCTTTATCTGTGAAATGGGAATGAGAATAATAACAATGTCTGCCCTGAAGGGGTTGGGTGAGGTTAAAGGAGATGAAAGGACAAAGAACAAGTAGCCTGACCCTTGGCTTGTGTGCTCAACAGATGGGGTTACCACCTCATTAGCAACACCCTGCCCCCAGGCCTGGCACAGAGCACTTGGACTAAATGTGCTTCAAAGTGAACCAAGTTGGAGTCCTCAGGAATACTCCCTGGCTCCCAGGTTTGCCTTCAAGCAGATTCCAGGGGTGGATAAAGCTGTCAGTCTCCCAGTAGCCCTCACCTGTGTCAGCAGGACCCAAGGCCCCAGAGACAGGCCTCCCCCTAGGCTCCTCCAGGGCAGACAAGAACTCAGCAGTGTTCGGGAGCCCAAGACTCCTGCAGCTGAAGCTTCCACATCCCGCCTCCGTGGGGGTGGATGAATCGCCCCAGCAGGCCTCCTCCATCTCCATCAGACCCAAACAGCTTTGGCCTCAGCATTCTGTCCTCTCGCTCCCTGATCCTCCACCACCACCCTCAAGGAAAGGCCCCTTGCAGTGAATGGAGAAGGGAGTTAAACCCACACCTGTTACATCTGACCCCAACAGGCTCCACCTGATCAACCCATTGAGACAGGCCTGTGGGCCACGGTGGCCTTGCACCTGCTCACCCCAGCTGGCCCAGGCTCCCAGCACTGGGCCTGTGCAGACAATTTGGTTAACAGCGTTGCCTGTGTCTTGCTCTTCCTTGTGGGGCACCCAGTGGGTAGAGGTGGACAGGGAGGGAGTAGGGTAGGGATAAAGGATGCCCACGCCAATGCCCATGTCTGATGCACCCATGGGGAGGGCCCCAGGGGCCTCTCACAGATGCAATGCAGATCCTAGGGTTTCTGGGAATGTGTCCTTGGGGACACAGCATGAGAACAGGTCCATGCAAGAGGTACTTACGGTCCAGTGAGTCCCCCAGGTGAGGCTGAAGAGAACACGGGTCATCCCAGAGAGGTGGGCCCCAGAAAAACAGAGATGAGACCCAGAAGAGGACGCTTGAGCTCCTGGCATTAGGATCTGATATTCACACATCAAATGGTGTGGGGAGAAACACTGACTTGCAGAAGGACACTTGCCTGCAGGGGTCAAGGAGAGGTGTTGGAGGAGAGAGCACTGGAAGCCACTCTCAGCTCACGCTGCCCCATCCAAGAAGCGGGGGTGAGCTCAGACCTTGGAGACCTCAGGAAATCCAGGTTCCCACCCTTCTCCCTGGATGCTAAAGCAGTGTCTGGAGAGGCCAACCCCCAAAGGTGGGTCTGATCTCTCTCAACCAATCGTAGTTGTCCTTTGGGTCTGGACGTGTTATTCTGGCCAATCAAATGCCAACCTGCTGGAGGATGAAAGCGCAATGAGGGGCTCCAGGCGGCGACCATGTGGATGTGACACCTGAAGAATCTATGTCCCCTAGTGACCAGGAGGGGCTGAGAGCGCCTCAGGTGGGGCTCAGGGAACCTCCCTGATCTAGACTCTAAGGGCAACTGTAAATGTCCTTACTAGGGGCCTCCCTGGTGGCGCAAGGTCGTGTTAAGTCCTAGAAGGCCTTCTACCTGGGACGCTGGCAGGCCTGGTGCTAGGCAAAGTGCCAGGGACACAGCAGGGGGCGTTCAGAGCCCATAGGAGCAGGGGTGATGTTGGAATAGCCACTTCCCTACAGTTCTTCACATGGCAGGATCTGGGCCCATTTTCATCACACATCTCCACTTAGCAAGAGGATGCAGAATCATGTGTGCTGACGGTAGGAAGCCACCTACAAACCCTGACAATTGTTGCATGACTGAGTGGGTTTAGACTCCCCTACAGCTTCCCCTACAGGGCTGTTGGGAGGGCTCATGATACGCCACAGGAATACTTGCAATGCTGTTGTATCACTGTTCCTGTTACTATGCCCTTCTCTCTCCTCTGTAGTCCAAGAGTCTCTCTACACAGGGGAGAGGAATGAGAAGAGGAGGAAGAGGAAACAGGGGAATTGTTGGCTGGGCTTCAGAAAGTCAGGTGTAGATTTGGTGACTCCAGCCAACAGCACTCCCTTGGCCCAGGTGCTGTGTGTTGAGTCTCCAGACACAGGTGCTGAAGGAGGCCCTCCCACTGGTGGAAAGAGCCCACCCAGGCCCCACTCCTAAACTCAAGGCCGCACCTGAGCTGCCTTCTTCCCTCATGTCATCAAGATATGGCTATTTTGATGTGGGCACACACTCTTGGAGACATTATAGTGATGATTCTATTAATAATAACATCAGATATAATCATTTCATTGTAGTTGGTACATAGTAAATGAAATAAATGTTAGCTGAGTTCTTCATGTGACTATTCTCATAATACAAAGCCTTATGAAATATACAATGGGGAAAATGAAGCTTTAAAAATTAAAGAATTTGCCCAGACTCATAAAGTCAATGGCAATCACTGGATTATAAAATACCTCTAATCACTGGATTATAAAATACCAGTGAGACTGAGGCAGGGAGGTGCAGAAGGAGACAATCTGATTCTAAAGTTCAAATAGAAAAATAAACCGAAATATCTCTGGAAACTCAGAAAAAGAAGAGCTATTAGAGAGCACAGGCTATACATGCCCAATAATTAAATCAGTGTGTTGCAGCCTATGCCCAGGCAGATATCCCAATAGAACAGAGTGAAAATGTGAGAAAAAGACCCAGCTACATATGGAATTGAGTATGTGATAATGTGATATCTCAGATCAGTAAGAGAAATATGAAAGAATCAATAAATGGTTTGGGACCCACTGGGTGGCCATCTGGAGAAAAATTAAGTCAGTTCTGTACCCAAAACCATCAATTCCAAATAGATCAAAGAGATAAAGCTAAAGAAACTGTGAAACTATAAGGGCCTCCCTGGTGGCTCAGGGGTTAAAGGTATAGCACTATCAAGCTATCTGCAGTTACTGCAACACAAGTTCAATGCCCTGCCAGGGAGATGACCCACATGGCACAGCAGACCTCTCCTGTCTCGTCCACTGCTCCCCTCAGCAGTGCATTTCAGTAGCTCTGCCTGTTCTGCTTCCCACTCTGTCTCTGGTGAATCCTCTAACTCCCCACACCTCTGGCCTGCACCCCAGTTCTTGTATGCATAAATAAATAAATCTTTTTTAAAAAGAAACTATGAAACTATAAAAGGAAAGGAAGAAAACAGCAGAATTTCTCTATTGCCACAGATAGATATCATTAACCACAGCTCAAATTCCAGAAGTCATGAAAGACTGATCAATTGGACTAATAAAAATTTGAACTTCTCCATGGAAAAAAATGATAAGCAATGAAAATCTGGGAGGAGATATTTGTAACCCATATCACAGATTGAGAGCTGATCTCTCTAGAATGTACAAACTCTTACAAATTGCTGGAACAGGACTGTGATATAAATGGACATTGAGTAGACAGTACATTTAAAAGGAAGCACAAGGGGTGCTTAAATATATAAGAAAAGGTACTTGACTTTATTCATAAGAAGAAAAATGTTACTGAAAAATACACTGAGATAATATTGTTTATCTAGCAAGTTAGCCAAAAGTCAAAAAGCTTGACTGTTGGACTCACAGGAGAAACAAGCCCCTTTGTATGTGACTTGTGGGAGACCCCTATGGAGACAACTCGGGCACTATCTGTGAAAAGTGCAAGTGTCGTATCCCTACACCCACCGACCCCACTTCCAGGAACTTATCTTCAGATAGACTTGCAAAAACATGTGAAGTGACATAGTTACAACGTTATTTATGGCAGCCAAATTTATCATAGCAGAAGATGGGGAACAGCCAAATGTTTGCCAATGGGGACTGGCTAAATAAATTACAGAATTATGGTGGGTCCACCCCGCGAGGTAACATGCAGCTGTTGGAAAAAACACAAGACAAATGAGGAAGTCCTTTCTGTTCTGCCACACAAAGAACCGCAGGATTTATCAAGATCGGGGGTGGGGGAGAAGGTGTTTATAAAACAATAATTTGCGTGTAAAAAACTGGGGGAGGTTTTTTTCTTGGCTTGTATCATCAAAAGAAACCAAAACTTATCAAAGAGACAAAAAAGGGTGTGCGGTGAGGAAGGAGGCAGAATAGGCCTGCCTGAGGTGGGGAGAGGGAGGTGCGGAGGGAGGGAGAGTGTTCACTCTCCAGCTTTTCTTTTTTTTTTAACCTTGTGACTATATTACTTATTCAAAGAATTAAATTTAAAAGCTTTAATTTAAAAAAAAAAAGACTTTAGCTTTTCTTTCCTGCTCTCCCACGAACTGTAAGAGAACAGACATCCTCCTGCTTCTCCCAGCTTCTTCCCTTCCCAGACCCTGGTGTGAGGATCAGAGAACAATGAAGTTAAAAAAAAAAAAACGAGGGTAGAGGGTCACTATTGGGGTTGACACCAGGAAGTGAAAACCAGGGACTTTGCATTTTGATGGGACTGGATCAGAAAGCCCCACTTCCTGTCAGACATACTGGAAACTACAGAGGAACCAAGTGCAGAACTCAAAGCCCCCTGCAGGGGGTGCTCTGCCTCAGCCTGGCTGTAGCTTACAATCACCTGGGAAGCTTTTGTGGTGCATGTACACATGGAATACTACACAGCCATCAAAAAGATGAACTCTCATGTCATTTGCAGCAACATGGATGGAGCTAGAAGGGATTATGTTCAGTGAAATAAGTCAGAAGGAAAAGGAAAAATATTGGATGGTCTCACTCCTAGGAGGAATATAGGGGAACCAAACAAGGCATCAGGAAAAGATATAAAAGGACAAAACTAGCAGGTAAACTATAAATCGGAGACATACAGCATGGGGAGGGGAAGGAAGAGCACAAGAACTATGGTGACGGTTCACCGGTGTCTTGGTGGTGGGAATTTTAGGGGGATTACACCTGAGAGGAGAAATCAAACATTGTACAAAAATGAACAATGGTACCTCATTGCCAGTGGGGACTGGCTAAATAAATTACAGAATTATGGTACATCATATGGTACATCATATGTACCATATATATGGTACATCATTATATATATATCATATATTATATCATTATATATCATATTATATGTAACATATTTATATAAATAAATAAATAAACAAAAGCAGTGCTGTTATAGAGCAGCCCCGATATTGAACAGGTTCCTGGCTGTGGGTCCTCACCCGCACACTTATAAGGGACTTATGAATACTCCACTACAGGCACACACAAAAGGTTAATCAAAGGTTTATTTACAAGGGAAAAGGAAATAAGGAAAATATACAACTCAGGGAGAAAATAGGGAAATAAAGTCTTTAATGCGTCCTACCCGATCCGCCGACCTGGAAACCCAAAGTCACTCTCAGAGCTGGCCGGACGCTGGGAGCTGGCGGAGAGCCAAAATGGGGGGTCCCCCAAAGCCCACGTGTCTGCCTTTATATCAGCCTGGCTGCTTAACCCCACCCTCAGGTCCCAGCCACCTTCCCTTGGGTGGGGATGGGATTTGGAGTTCCCAGTGTCTTTGGCTTTGGCCTGGGGTGGGGGTGGAGTCCACAAAGCCTGTATGGAATTAGCTTTAGGACAGCCTTTTCCCCCTAACAGTACCAGTACCGGACCCCACAGGCTGGCCCTCCCTGAGAAGCACCATGCTCTTATCCAGGCCCTGGTCACAGCTGTGTTTGTGCCCTTGTGCATGTGGCAACTTGATGGTCCTGAAGCACTTGGACAGAAAATTCAGGGCTGCAGGATCTGCATTCCCCTTCCCTCCTGGCTGCAGCCATGCCTGGTTCTGAGGTGGGACGGGAGGCGGCCCCCTGCCCTCCATGGAGTCAGAGAGGAACGAGAGGATGAGGCAGGGCCAGCGCCCACTCTTAGGGAAACTTTCAACATCTCTAAGAGTTGTCACCGGACAGACCCACAGATGAAGTCAGCCAGCCCCCCGGGGGAAGAGAAACCAGTAGGCCAGTGAACTGACGTGTTGTTTCCCCACCCCTGGCTCCTTGGGGCCCCTCCGCAGCCCCACTGCCCCCCGGGGATAGCTCGGACCCCTTCCTCCCCCTCCCCGGCCCACCCCTGGGGTTAGAAGCACAGGCGGGGAGAAGCAGCTCGGCCAAGGCACGAAATGCATGAAACAGGCACTGGTTTATCTCAACCCTCCCTTTTTTATCCCAAAGGAGAAATGTTGGTTTTATCAAGAGCTTTTTATCACCGCTCTTCCTCCTCTGCGCTCATTACACCGGGCGCTGTAAGCTGCGTCCCTGGCCGGCTGGCGTGGTCTCGCCACGCCACCACCTGCAGGCCTTTCATGATTCATCCCGCGCCTTCACCAGCCCTTCTGGGAGCTTTTGGCTTGTTGGGAATTTGGGGGGCCGGCGTTGCATGGTTTGGGGCAGTGGAGGAGAGTTTGAAGACCACTGGGTCCTCCCTGACCCCCTCTCAATTCAGCAAGAGTTAATTGTTACAAGTTTTCTAGTTACTTGCCAGCCTGGGGCAACCACATCCTCTGATCAGCCCTATTGTACGTGCCAGGGCAGCACCCGGCAGTCCCGGGATCCAGGCTGCTGCTGGGGCTCCCTGGAAGGCCCTCCACAGAAAGCCAGGATGTCCCTTCCCAGGGGAGGCAGGGCCTCTGTGTCTTGATCCCAGGGACAGAGAGGAAAGCAGGGAGGCATCGGGCATGTGATTCACCCACCAAGATGCCCAGTCCGACCTGGCCCATGTTAGGGTGTGGGTATTGGGCAGAGGTGGGAGTGGGGTGTATTTGGCAAATGTTGTGGAAAGTCCCCTAGTGGATGCCCAACTGCTGGGGCCCACTGATCACCCAACGATTCAGGTGGCCCTGGAGGTAGGGTGCCGGTAATGAGGGTCATGAAGGCCACTGACCCAGAGGCCCAGCCCCGTCCTGCAAGGTGTGCTTGTCATTTTG
The DNA here is from genome assembly GCF_964194135.1 of Talpa europaea. Classification (NCBI taxonomy): domain Eukaryota; kingdom Metazoa; phylum Chordata; class Mammalia; order Eulipotyphla; family Talpidae; genus Talpa; species Talpa europaea. The sequence continues at coordinate 13,370,979 of NC_140077.1, forward strand.
CCTTGACCTTGAGCTGAGGTGCTGACACAGCTCTGCTCCTCCACATGCAAAACTTCACCTGTTACTTCTCAGCAACCTCCCACCACCTGCAAGGGTGAGCATTGGCTCCAGGCCTCCTGGCCTCCCCACAGCCAAAGAAGTTGAACTGCTGGGTGTTCTACACCCCAAGAGGATTGACCAGCAGGGTGTTAGGTCCTTTCACCCGGACACTCCTAGGAGACAGCTGACCCTGGGATGACAGCCAGCATGGGCTAACCCTACTGGGGCAGGTCCCAGCCAGGTGGTTCCTGCTGCACTTGGTTTTTAATTCTCCCAACAAGCCTGCAAAGTCCACTTTATGGAGGGAGACACCGAGGCCCCGGTAAATGCCTCCACCAGGAGCTGGCTGAGCTCCCTGCCCTGGTCTGGAAGTGGCCTCCAGAGACTTCTACGCTGAAGCTGTGCCCTGCTGCAGGGTCCCAGTGTTTGCAGCCCTCCACTCCTCTGAGGGTCAGGGAACTTCAGAACCCACAGATGTGGCTGATTTTAAGTGTGGGGAGCCGGGTCCCCAAGCCCAGCCAGGTGATGAACCCTTAGCCTGGAGGGGCCAGCGGAGACTCTGCATACTGGGGAGATGGGGAAGCCAAGACAAGCGTATGTGCAGTGCCCGGGGAGGGAAGGGGCGTCCCCAGGGCACGGACTGGGACCCTGCCTCACGGCAGGCTATTCTACAGCTGAGGATTTACTGGGGATGCGGGGAGGGCAAAGAGGGAGGAACCCTAAAGGCCTGTATGGCTTTCCTTCTGCTACGTGGGGTAGGGCTGAGGAGACTTGAGAAGGAAAGGCAGGCCCTGGGCAAGGGTCAAGCACAGAAAAGGGAGGCTCTAAAGTTCAGTGTGGTATTTGCTTGTCCCCTTCGCCTGCCAAGACCACAGGGAAGCTGACTGGCAACCGGAGCACAAAGCCAGGATCTTCTGAGGAATCTGAACCCTGTTGTTCTGGAATTCTCTACCAGGAAAGGGCAGAGGGAGTGGTGAGATGGATTCTCACCCAGGAAGATGCCTCTTCCTGGGCAGAGGCATCAACCAGCCCTCTGGGACCAGAGAAGGACTCTAGCTGACCTGCCCCAACTCGACCATCTCTTGTTTACATTCGGCTTTGCGACTCTCCTCCTGCAGACAAACGCGGAAATTGGAAGGCAAAGCCTGTGGCGGCAAGGCCTTGAAAATTGCTCGTAATTTCCAAGTGTGTGGTGCAGAGACTGACAGGTTTATGATGATTACTGTGTGATTCTGCCGCTTCGTAGGAAAGTTCAACCCAACATATTTTTTTTAATGGTCCTTTCTCAAGCTTGTGAACTTGATTTTTCTCCACCAGCACCTTGTCTTTCTCCCGAATGCCACTTCTTGTCAACTTTTGCATTAAAATTCCCTAACTGATGCTAGTTTGTTTGCACTCAAATCCAACGTTAGGCTTTATTCCTCTGGGCCAAGAATGGTAAACACGCCTCATTTCCTGTGCCGGTGCAGCTTAATGGTGGTGGCTATGTGGAGCCAAGCCAGACTCGGCAGGAACCAGAGCTGGGATTGCATAGCCGTGCCTGCCTTGGGCAGAGGAGATAGGAGCAGTTGCACCTGCCCTAGGTTTTAGTGAATTGTGCTCGACACCTCCTCCCTTGCCTTATCCAGTCTGTAGTCATGAGACCTTTAATATAATACGTCAGCCCCTTTATACAGCGGTGGGCATAGCACCTACACACTCCAGAGTGGTCTGGACTCTATGCAACCACCTGGCTGAACTTCCTACAAAATAGAAACTGTCCGCCCCCTGTTACTAAAGCAACACACATGGCCCTACAAAATCTGGAACCAGGGCCTCCCTGGTGGCGCAAGGAGTTAAGTCTTAGCACCATGAAGCTATCAGCAGCCTCTGCAGCCTGAGTTCGATCCCCGGCCAGGGAGCTGACCCACATGGCGCAGCAGACCTCTCCTGTCTCTCCTGCCGCTCCCCTCAGCAGTGTGTTTTAGTAGATCTGCCTGTTCTGCTCCCCACTGTCTCTGGTGAATCCTCTCACCTCTGTACCTCTGACCTAAACCCCAATTCTTGTAGGCATAAATAGAACTTTTTAAAAAATCTTAAAAAAAAATCTGGAACCAACTTTTCTCATGGTTTCATCAATGATAGTCCAGCACATGCATCTTATGGGAGAGCACATGGCACTTCGCACCCTGTCCTGAGTTCCCCACGCTCCTTTACACGGGACTCAACACTGAGCTTGTTTTTCTACATGTGCACGTGCTGTGCCCTTTGCCTGGACCATCTCTCCCTTTCTTCTTACCCTTTAAGACTAGCATGTCACTTCCTTTGTAAAGACTTGCCCGACTCACCCATCACCTGTTCTCCCAAGCGTTTGCTCCGAGTAGCAGATTTATCAACAGACAACCGAGGAGAAGCATAGTGTAATGTGCAAAGGGCTGTGACGGCCAAGAGTCCTCTGCCCTTCCTGCTGAACTGAAGTGAATTCCTCCTAGAGCGGGAGTCACCCCTCTTTGTTCCCCAGGACCTGGAAGGCACCCGCTCCCCCTTATCTCCTTGGAAACATTTTCTGAAATAAACTAGCTCAGTGGGGGGGGGCCCAGCCCCCTCGAACCCTCAGACCTGATGTTCCTTCACTCCCGTGCGCCCCCTTAGTGTTCAGAGCAGTCACATGCTAACGCGTGAAGCCAGGTTACACGGGCCCCAACGTGATTTTTCCCATGTGAACAAGTGACACAAGATATGAAAATAGAAATGGGCAGATGAACTCCACCCTACTGCTATTTGGTCTCGCTGAGCTAAAAAGGAAAACAGGGTTTTAAGACCCAGGCAAAATCAACAATGAATTGGCTTGTGGGGAGGAAAAGAGATGGCATTTTCTTGAGCTAAAGGGACTAAAAATAGTGTGAGGTTTTCCAAGAGGCTGTGGTGGTACTTCAGGATGTGGCTAGAAGACGTTTATTTCAACGTTTTTGAGCTATTCACACTCAAAGCCAAAGCCATTCACAGTGAGGCCTGCCCTCCCAGCACCCAGAGGCTGAGGAGAGCTGCACCCTATCCCTGCCAGGCCTCTGTGCCTGTGGGCTCCTGCCTTCCCCCCTACGCTGAGCCAAGTCCCCTCATGTCCCTAATTCTAGTCATGCCTCTGATTAGCATTTCTCAAACCTTTCACCAAGGCACCCCCAACAGCAAAGGAGAAATTGCATCTGGCAGAGGGGGAGCTCTGAGGTGCTGGCCACGCATGGAATTGCCTCCAAATCTGTTTTATCCCAAGAATTCACAAAGATATCTCACTCCACTCCAAAAAAAAGAGAACTTTTTTAAATCCCACATTTGTGTTAGCGTTTAAAAGTCACTTTGTTCCCGTTTCTCACAGTTCTCTCTTCCCTCCAGAAAGAACAGTTTTGTCCTGTGATGTCAAGAGCCTCCGGCTCCGTCCCGCCTGTGTGTGGTGCGCCACGTGACAAGACAAGCATCTTCGCTGGGGACTTCAGCCTCAGAGTTGCTCTGGCCTTTGAGGTAAATGATCCATTCATTCATTATTCATCCCACAGGTATCCATGGAGCTCCTTTTAAATGCCCAGAAGTAGCGAGAAGCAAGGAGAGGCCCAGCCCGCTGGGCACTGGGTGCACTGGAGGACGCAGACAGGGGACCAGGCAGTGCAGGCTCCGTGACAAGTGCTCACACTGGGAATAACCAGGGAGGCCCTGGGGGCAGGGAGGTGGGGCCAGGCCAGGCTGTGCTCCAGCCTGTTTAGATCCTTGTGCCTTCTTATGCACAAAATGGGAATTACCGCTTCCTGCAGTTCTCACGGGCATTCCACGAGTTACCCGGCAAAACCCTCATACTGAGTGGTCAATAAATATTCTGTGTTAAGCTCAGACCTGAGGAATGGATGGAATTGGGATGCGGGGGCGGGTGGATACCAGGAGGGCGCAGGAGAAGAGCATGTTCCAGACAGAGGGAGCAACACTTTTCAATAAATATTGGTTGAACGAATAAATTCTTTAAGGGAAGTGAGAGTAACGCAATCTTGATAAGCCACACATTTATCTATTGTTCCCTGGTGCCTGTGTGGAGGTGGCATGGAGCGGCACCTGTGCCAGGGAGCTACAGGCAAGCTCGCTTTTTTCTAACCAGACTGTCAAATTCTCAAGGGCAGAGATTGATTTGTTCTCTCTTGGGATCCCTCAGCTCTGAGCCAAGGGTGACCTGTTCTCCGCTGCTCTGTCTTTCTGCTTTGGCCAAGATTATTGGAAAGAGCCAGGTGTCCTACCTCCTGGAGTGACCTAAGAAATGCAGGTGCAAGAGGGGGCAAATCCTCAACCATGAAACAAGGGGCTCTGGATTCAAGTCCTGGCTCTGGCACCTGGGAGCCCTCGAGCTTGACTGAGTGACCTGGCCTAGTCGTCCAGTTTGCACCCTGGCTCCTATGAGGAGCAGGTTTGGGGTGACTAACCATCCTAGTTATCCCCAGACTGAGATGACTCTCAGACTTTCAGTGCCCAAACCAGGAATGTTTCTGGCTAAGAGAGAGGAGGAAGTAACCCAAAAGGTGACCACTGGGAAATAATCCTGCTTGTGGCCTTACTTGTCCTCAACCAGCCCTGCTTCCTGTCAGCCCAGAGGCCTCCAGCTGCACAGCTGAGCAGGGACCGCAGAAGGGAGGAGGAAGAGGAAGAATGAGCCTTTGGTGTCGTCGCCATGATGTGCCCACCCTGGAACTTGGCATCAATCACTGAGGTGAGAGGACCAGGCCAGTATTCCAAGATTCCACGTAGGGTCAAAACCAGGCTAGCTGGGGTGTCCACGGTGCCGGGACCAGGGGCCAGGGGATGCTGGTCTATGCTACTCCCCAAAGGGTTGTGTTAAGAGAATGTGTGTCCCTGGTGGCATCAAGCTCACCACGCCTCCCCACAGAGCCAACTGGTCAACCTGATGCTGCCCACTAGCCAGAAAAGAGGCAAGAGACCGCCAGGGCCTGCCACCCACCCACACCGACAAATCCAGGAGTGCCACGGGGCCCTCTGCGATCTCCACGGCAGGCTCCCTGCCATCCCATCGGAGAGACATCTTGTGTTTTCAATTACCAGTCCCCATTTACATCCTGGTTCGGGCTTGAATGCCAGGCTATATTAGGTCATGCCGAGCCAGGCCTTTTGTGCTTGCTCATTAGCCGCATCACATCATATTTTTAGGGACGGCCAAGACTGAGACAATGCCAGAGGGCTGGTTCTCTTCCTGAGTCGGAGCCCCCAACCACCACCTCCATAAAAATATCATGCTCGAAGGTCCAAGGGCTCCCACAGTTCCTGCTGCCTCTTGGAAAGGAACCAGCTCGCAGACGGAGAAATCAGACATGTGGGAGGTGGTAGGGATGGAGACTTGGTAGGGACGGACCTGCCTTCTCCAGGGCAGCCGCGGCCATCGGCCCTGCTGTCCCTCTGCAGCCCCGCAGCCCCGGCCCGGGTTCCCTCCTGGGCCCGTGCACTGATGCTGTTAGCAAGGAGGTTACCGTTTGCTAAGTGCAGCCCACCCCAGTCTCCCTGGCCCTGCCTGAGGAGGTGGGTATCCATCCCGCAGACGAGGACTGACAGTTTCTTTTATGGTGAATAAATCCTTTTATTTTATAAATTTTATAAATCCTTTTATTTTAATTTTTTAAATACATTGACCCTGTCCATCTTGTCCAACCACAGTCTTCATCTCTTTGAGGAAAACACAGCCCTTTGGCAAACTGGTGCCTTTATTGTGTCTCCTTTTCTTCAAGGACTTTTAAATCTTTGCTACAATAACGATGGGGGCTCACAGCAAAAACGCTCAGATGCCCGCAGGAAAGCTCCACGGAAACCAGCGCCCGTGGGAACTCCCCACCCAGAGGTAAATACTGAGCGTTTATAAATTAACCTGTTTATAAATTAACCTGTGCTGTGGCGATAGCAAACTATTAAGGCGGGTAAATGTTGCAGAGTTAAGCAACCCCCTGCTGCTGGTCAGAGCTGTCTCGGCTTCTCCCGGCTGCTCCTGCGCACCCGAGAGCTGCAGCGGTGGTTACTGACCCCCGATCCCTGAGGCTCTCTTAGCACCTAGCCGGGGGCCAAACTCAGAAAAAGAGTCAAATAAATACAGTACCGAGCAGTTGCTTTGTTCCCCACATTGTTTGAAGCACCTGGCGCTGAAACGTCCTACCCCGCAGGGGAAACAGTCTTACAGGCGAGGAAACCAGAGTGCTGAGCGCCATGGCCTCGTGTAGTCCTGCCCGCCGCCCTGTCCTCTCCTGGGCCAGGACAGGCTGGTGGGCACGTGAACTGGAATGTGGATCCCAAGGTCACACCCCACAGAGGGTCAGGGGTGTCAGAGGGCATGTCAGAGCTCCCGAGGAAAGATGGGGGCAGAGCGGGACCTGCAGTTTCCACCTGCTCCAGGGAAGCAGCCTGGCGGCGCTGGCTCTGCTGCTGCCGAAATGCTGAATTGTTGCTGCCAATGCATTGCCTCGTTGGATTCACCACAGCCCTACGCGATGGGTCATCTTTGATCTGTTTTTCAGGTGAGGACACTTCTGAAGCCCTGGAAATGAAACCACGTGTCCGAGCGCCAGAGAAGGAGCCGCTGAGCCAGCCGGCATCCCTGGGCGCTGGGAGCTTGGGAGCCTGTGCAGGCTGGGGGCGGCTGAAAAGGGAGAAATCTTTTTAAAAGCAAAACATTTGCATTCTCACATTTTCCTCTCGTCTAAAGTCTCAGCCTCATCTGCCCTAAGAGTCTCGACCAAGTGGGTCTGTACAGCTGGTGAAGGCCCCAGGGCCCCACCCAGGCACTGGGCCAAGAAGACTGGTGAAAGACCCCTCCCTCGCAGCCCGGGGGTGGGCTGGGGGGACACGAGCCCCCAGCAGGCCCTTCTTAGCAGCTAGGGGGAAGGGGACCTCGCTGCATGGCCCCTTGGGCTTTTGCCTCCTGCGGAGAGAGGGAGAGAAGTTGAAGGGCATCAGATTCAAGATTGCAGCCCTGGAGCAACTGATGTCAAGCCCCAGAGACTTCCCACCACCGCAGTGAAAAGGCGTGGTGATAGCTGGGCTTTCAGGCTTGCTGGGATTTTGCTCAGCTGCAGGGGAAGGAAAATGTGGGTTCCATGCAGTGGAGCAGCTCCAACAGAAAAGCAAGGACATGCGAATCAGGGGACAGGAAACCAGCGAAGAGCCCCAACCTGGGACTCAGGAAACTCCCGCTTCGCTTCGGGGCTGCTTCGCTGGAACGCACTGTGGGTCGCAGCTAGTCAGTCCCACCACTGCCTCTCCTGAACGGCACAGGGGTTTTCTTTCATCAGACCCGACAGAGAGAACGCTCAGAACCACATGGATCAAATTCCTGTCACAAATCACCCTCACCCACCCATTCTAAGGGCAAGGTGCCCGCCCCACGCTAATGAACACCCCAGCCAGACTGGGCCAGAGCAGCCTCTTGAGCAAAAGGAGGCCGCCCACTCCCAGGCAGCAGCAGAAGAGGCTGGCACTCCTGAGTCTCTGCCCTCAGCCACTCACTGGCCTGGCCCGCCCACCAGCTGCTAGGAGCCATAATCTCCAAGTTACAGGAGGGGACCTGAGGCTTGGTCAGCTGTTCCAGGTTAAGATGGAGCCAACGTAGTAATCAGACTCCAGCCTTGACTTCAAAATGCCCCTCTCACGTCTATCAGCCATTTACTACCTCCATGCCCTTGACACCCTCCATGCACCTTCCCGGCAGGTAGCTCCCTCCCAGGTAAGCAAGTGTGGAAAGTGTATGGAGCGCTGGGAGTTGGCTGCTGAGAGGCGGGCAGAGCAGAAGGCGTCAAGTCAGTTTCCCCACAATCCTTGCAAACAGGGTTTTCTCCTCAAGGGCCCTGAGCAAGCCTGGTTTGAGTGGCGCAGAGCACAGGCCTTATCAGATCTTCCGACCCCATGCAGAAGCCTCAGGCTGCCGAAAGCCTGGCTGCAAGCTCTGTTCGCCCTCCCTACTCAACTTGCTCCACAGAGTGCCCAGCCTGCTTGTTTGCTGCGGTCCCCTCGGGCCTCTCTCACCGGTTGCATCAATGAGGCGGCTGAGGCTGGGAACAGACTGACCAGGTACTGCAGACAGGTAGGTCTATGGACCACCAAGGCCACTGACTTACCTTGCCAAGGGGCTGTTTGCTTGTGACCATGGACAGAAGCCCTGAGCCCAGGAAGTGTTACAGAGCAGCCCCGATATTGAACGGGTTCCTGGCTGTGGGTCCTCACCCGCACACTTATAAGGGACTTATGAATACTCCACTGCAGGCACACACAAAAGGTTCATAAAAGGTTTATTTACAAGGGAAAAGGAAATAAGGAAAATGTACAACTCAGGGAGAAAATAGAGAAATAAAGTCTTTAATGCGTCCTACCCGATCCGCCGACCTGGAAACCCAAAGTCACTCTCAGAGCTGGCCGGACGCTGGGAGCTGGCGGAGAGCCAAAATGGGGGACCCCCAAAGCCCACGTGTCTGCCTTTATATCAACCTGGCTGCTTAACCCCACCCTCAGGTCCCAGCCACCTTCCCTTGGGTGGTGATGGGATTTGGAGTTCCCAGTGTTTTTGGCTTTGGCCTGGGGTGGGGGTGGAGTCCACAAAGCCTGTATGGAATTAGCTTTGGGACAGCCTTTTCCCCCTAACAGAAGCACTCTCAATAGACAGACGTTCACAGAGTGGGGAGGCAGAGGGGTGCAGGGCACCTCTGAAATCCCAGTGCCAGCTCTACATGGAGACTGGCACTGCATTCAGGTGACACTGGGGGAGTCAGGGGCCCTGGGCATCCCCAGTGTCATGTCAGCACCCCCATTGTCTTTCCTAGGTCTGGTGACTGCAGCCAACACACTCGCTCCTCCTCCACCCTCAGCTCCATCCAGCAGCCGGATGATTGACTCAAACAGCGTGCCTAAAATCCCTCCGGTGGCTTAATTGGCCTCAAGAAAAATCTTCCCACGGCTGCACAATCTACCTGCCTCTCCAGCCACTCTGCTCTCCTTCGGCCTCTCATACCATCGGGTTGATCAAAGAGGACTTGGTTTACCCTTCACATCCAATGCTGCCCTTTGCCAGCCTTGCTCCCCACCACCCTCGGCTGTCAGGAGGCTGCCGTTTCTCTAGCCACACTGGCTTGCCTTAGCCCAGGCTGGATTCCCCCCAGGAAGTCCCTGTCACTCCAGATCCACCCTCATCAGCCAGTTTGCGCCTCCTGATGCCCACTTAATGTCTGTCTCCCCACACGAGGCGAAGCTCTGTAGCATGAAGATCCTAACTACCATGTTCAGACTCGACCCCATCATGGAGTTCAATAGAGCCATATTAGCCGTAGAAGTTTGGGAAAAGCTCCAAAAAGTCCTTGTGGGAGGGAAGGAGAAAGAGGCAGGAGACACAGAGGAAGCGGGGAGAGAGAGGGGAGAGAAGTAGGGAGAGGGAGAGGGTGAGAATAAATAAATCTATCATTCATTAAAACTCTCAGTGCCTCCCCTGTGGCCAAGGCACAAAAAATCCTTAAGGTGTATCTGCTGAGAAGGAAGACTAGGGGTACCCATGGGTGCTGAGTAAGGAGCAGCAGAATCCCTCCTGTAGCCCAGGGACAGGTGTGCTCGCTCACCTGGGATGGCTGCCGTCCCTACGCCTCACCCAGGCCCTCATGGGGTATCACTGCCAGGCAGTTGCTTCTTGGCTGCCTGAGGTGGGGCAAGCCACTGATATGAGGCCTAGAAAACTTGGGCCAAGAGCCAACCATATGGTTGCCTGAGAGGGGCTCGGCCCTCCCCAGCTGGCAGGGAGGATGGTGTGTGTGTGTGTCTGTGTGGTGTGTAGCCTGCCAGACACATAATGACCACATCACAAACCCTCACATCCAGAGTCCAGGAAGCAGGAAGTTTTCTTCCACAGCTGCCCAGTGGCCATACAACTGGTCTGTGCACAAACTGAAGGAATTACGCAGCTGCCCTGCAGGCCCCTGGGGTTACAGCCTCTGCCCCTGGTGCCTGCTCTGAGCCCTGGCAGCTGCTCCCAGAGCTGCCCCTCACTCTTGGACCCCACAGTGCTGAGTCCTGGTTCAGGGCAGAGGCCAGCAGCTATGTCCCTGGTGCAGGAGTGTGAGTGGAGAGGGGGCTGATTCTCTGGGTTCTGTCCCTGCCCAGGCCAGGGTTGGCAATGGTCCCAGCAGCCCTCTGCCACCAAACCCCCCCAGGTCCTTCCCCACAGCAGCATTTCCCAGCTTGGAGTGACAGCTCCCTCCCCTCACCCCTGCAGGCCAGGGTATGACAGCCCCACTCACCATGTATGGCCCTTGTGGGTCTCCTGTCACCCTACCCACACCTACCTGCACCTTGTGAAGTCTCTCTCCACTCAGCCTTCTCAGAACACTGTCTTTTTTCTCAGATAAAGATTTAAAGAGACCCCAAGTTCCCTCTTGAGCAGATTGGAGCAAGACTTAAAGACCGGAGGGGTTCTCCATCCCCTCCTGAATTTCCTCAGGTGAAGTAAAATCCCCATCCACGGAGAGTGGGCTGTTAAGGAAGCCTGCTGGAAAGCCAGGTTGGCCTCCTGGCCTGACTCACCTGGCTCAGCTGGGCTCTTACCCTGGTAGGGGAGTGGGGTTCCACCTGGAGGCTGGGAAGGGGTCAACTCACAAGCAGCAGAGGGGTTCACTGTAATTAGAATCAGTGACACGGGCCTCCCCTGGTGGCACAGGGGTTGAGCGCTGGGCTGTGAAGCTGCCCACAGCCTTTGCAGCGCCAGTTCGATCCCCGGCCACCAGTGAGTGTCCCACATACGCGCAGACCTCTCCTGCCGCCCGCTGCTCCCCTCAGCAGTGTATTTCGGTCCATCTGCCTGTTCTGTTCCCCCCTCTGGCTCTGGTGAATTCTCTCACCCTCCCGCGCCTCTGACTGTACCCAGTGCCTGTATAAATAAATAAATCTTTAAAAAATAATAAAAAATAAAATGTAAAAAAAAAAAAAAGAATCAGTGATACAATGAGACTGTCCCTGTGTGCCCTCTGCACCCTGTACCCACCCATCAACCCTCTGGTCCTCTTCTGCTTCCCTTCAGGTGCTCGTGAGTGAAATACCCACTTGAAACAGGCTGTTCCTGGGCCTCCCCGGTGGCGCAGTAGTTGAGCGCTGGAGGTCCTTCCGCCTGCTCTGCTCCCCGCTCTGGCTCTGGTGAATTCTCTCACCCTCCCGCGCTTCTGACTGTACCCAGTGCTTGTATAAACAAACAAACAAACAAATAAATAAAGCATGTCTCTATAAAAGAAACAAGCTGTTCCTGTTCTCACACACAGACACATGCACACACACATTCACACACATGTTCACACGCACGTTCACACCCCCATATACACTTCTCCTCATGCACTCACTGACACGAAGGCCTGGCCCACATCTGAAATACACCAAGTGTCACGTCAGGGCCGGAGGGGGTGTGGGGGGCGGGGCTCCCTGCAGCCGGGACCCTGCAGGTCAGCTGTGCTGAGGAGAACGCGGGGCGGGAGCAGAAGAGCAGGGCTGGCATTTCCTAGACCCAACACTGATCAGCAACGAGACCCCCTCACCCGGGGTGGCCAGCAAGTGTCCCAGCAAACACGCTTCACCGAGGTGCTCTGTGAGAAATGAGGTTCTGCTGTCCGCCTCCAGAGTGCGGGGCAGACCCCCATCTCCACTAACGCCTCAGGGACAAGTGCTGGGCTGTGCAGGGCACCTGCCTGGGAGGAAGAGTCTGCCCCAGGTGCCCCCCCTTCTGGGGGGCTGACACACAGTAGGCATAGAAGGACCTCCCAGGGGCACCAGCAACTCCCCACATCCCCCAGCAAAAGGGAATCCGTGCTGGACAGCTCTGGCATCAGACGCAGTCATGGGGAACAGTGGACGCGAGGGATGCCAGGCTGCCCGCCACCAGATGGCTTTTCAGGGGCTCCGGGCCCTCGGGCCCTCGACAGCGCAGTGTGGGAGGTGAGGATGTGCAGACGCTTCTGGTATAAACGCTGCCACAGAGAAGGGCAAGTCTGGGCCACTTTGCTCATGCTCGCCTCCAGCCCTTTAGCACAGCAGAAACTGCACCGAGCCTCATGGGGAGGAGCTTTCCTTGCGCTGCGTGTCCAACGACAGCATCTCCCAAGCCCCAGCTCAGGCAACTGGCGGGAGTGGATGTGGCAAGGCACACTTCCCACCCAAAGCCACTGGCTTTTGATACCCCAGCTGGAGATTCAGTCCCAAGGCAGATGCTCCTGACCCGGATAACTGGATCAGATGTAGCAGGAATCCTTGGGGCGACTGTCTCCTCTGGGCTTCAGGCTGAGACCCTGTGCAGGTCATTGCGCTTCTCCAAACCTCCTCCCCTTTGCCGAGTCCTTGCAAGAAGCAGTGACTTCCTACTGGGAGCTCAGGACCCAGCATCCCAGCAGGCTCCCGCCTGCTCTCCGCCACTCTCCTAAGGCCCTACCCATTTTTCAGGCTTTGCCACTGCTGCAGTCTTGGAGGGTGGGGACTATTCCCCAGGGCTGCCACTGCCCACACTCACCTCTTTCCCAAGGCGCGGGGGCTCTGGGAATGAGGCAAAGCAAACGTGTCCCCAGCAGGCAGAGCAGACTGGAGTCAACAGCCAGTGAGCTGCTGTGTTTGCGTCTCCCCTACGTCTGGGACGTCTGGGACACACACAGCCCAGTTCCTGGGGGCCTGCCAGGCTGGCCTATTGTCTGGCACTGTTTGCCTTTGGCCTGATGGGTGCCCTGGAGTGTGGAAGCAGAGTGAGGCTGGGGTGGAGGTGGGGAGCAGGTTACAGCACCAACCAGGCAGCCAGCCTGGTGCCAAATGCCAGGGCAATTGTCCCGACAGCCCAGCCGCCTGCCTGCAGGCTCAGTGACTTAGTGATCGTAGAAACTCCTTCCCACCTCTGGCAGAAACCCCTCAGGGCCATGACCCTCCCTCCCCAGGGCCCTCAAAGGCCAGAGATAGTGCTCAGTCCTCTCTGCCCTCTGCCCCCACCGAAGAGCTGGGGACGATAAGGAGATACTGCAAGTGCTGCCAAAGTGTGGTGGAACCCCTCAAGGAGAGTTGAGGACCTGCTTCCGGGCACAAGCAGAGCTGACGTGCATGGGTGTTCCAGGTGGCTGGCCTGGCCCAATGTCATCTCCCCAAACCACGACCTGTCACTTCTGTTTACCTGGCTAAGGCAACAGAGTAGTGGGAGCGTGGGGCGAGTCACTTCCTCTTGAGTTCTGTCTCCAGAGCCATTAGATGAGCTGTTGGATTCCTACACCACTAAGTGCCCTTCCAGCTTCCCAGGGTCATTACTGTGGACCGAGGCTTGAGAGTCCTACAAGACAGCAGAGAGGAACTTGCTGTCACAGACATGCAACAGGGAGGATTCAGGCCCCTGGCTAGAGATGACTCAAGCCACCGAGTGGTATCTGGCTCAACTTAGGTGTTGGTACACACTTTGTGCCCATGCCACAGCACGGCTTGCTACCACAGGTGCACATTATCACACTGTAAGGTGCGATGCACATTTTGGAGAATATTCCACACTTTGTGCATATACATCCTGTGGAGCAAAATACACACGTCGAGGCATATACACCGTAGGGCATATGGACACTTGGGCATGCACACCCTGCATGTATCCACGCACTTGGGATAGCCAAACTCTGTGTGCACAGCACATTCTGGGTAGACGCCTCACTGCTGGGAGTAGTCTGCAAAGTGGTGCTGATGTAACTCGGCCACCAATTCTGGGGTTAGAGTGTACAGACCCTGGAGCCAGGTAAAGCTGGATGCGAAGCATTGCCACCACTTGGTAAATCTGAGCAATCACTTGCCCTTCACTAGTTTCTTTGTGTCCAAAATGGGGATGATAATAACTACCTTGAAGCGTTTAAGGGAAGATTAAGTAAAGCAGAACCCACCTGGGCTTAGACAGCAGGCATTTAAGAAACACTAGGTAAATGGTAACTTTGCTACTGCTGCACTTTCAAATATGAGTGTTTTATAATGTACAAGCATTTTTGTACTAAAAATAGTAGAGGGGTCTCCCTGGTGGTGCAAGGGGTTTAAGCACTGCACTATGAAGCCATCCGCAGCCTCTGAGGCACGAGTTGGATCCCCAGCCAGCCAGGGAGCAACCCACGTGGCACAGCAGACCTCTTCTGTCTCGCCCGCTGCTCCCCTCAGCAGTGTACTTTGGTCAATCTGCCTGTTCTGTTCCCCCACTTTGCCTCTGGTGAGTCCTCTCACCCCCCCAAACCACTGGCCTGTATCCCAGCTCTTGTATGCATAAATAAATAAATAAATAAATAAATAAATAAATAAATAAATAAATAAATAAAAAAAATACTAGAAAGCTATATAATCAGGTGTTCCCAGAGTCTTACAGTTCTTGGAAACACAGATAACAGACAGGACCATTTAATTCATATTTATTTCACATTTGATCTGTAAACGTTTTATTTTAAAAATCCACTGTCATTAGCAACATGTGCTGACATTAGTTTTTCTTTAGTGAAATAAGAGTGCAGGCCTGGCAGGCCTTAAAGAGTCTCCGTCTAAACCGTGTAGAAACTCAGATGTAAACACGAGGTCTCCGCCCTCCTCCGCCCTTGACTTCAGGAGCTCATCAGTGGCACAATCTCCACCAGAAAAGCAGGGATTAAAAAGGGGCAACCCTGATACCTCACAGCTCTGGGAGCAGAAACTTGAGTTTGGCAGGCTCATTTGTCTTTTCAAACTGTTTACCTTGGGCAAATTGTATCAGGTTTGCTTCTTCCACTTAATTTCCACTCCTCTGGGTCTAAACATAGCAGTTCAGAGTTTTCCCCTAGTCAGCACTTTGAGGGGGGAGGGGCCCAAATACATACCAAACAGAAACAAAACATACCCTTCAAGCAGGGGCCCTGCAGCGAGGCAGAGGACATGGGACAGGGATGGTTTTTAAGTCAGTTACTGGGACAAGGTGCATCAGAGGATAATGGCTTTGTACACAAGGCTGATGCAAGGCAGAAAGGTTCATTTACTTCTGTCTTGGCCCATCACTGTAATATTTACATAGGAAAAGGCGCTCACTTGTGCTGTTGGGCACAGGGGGGGAAATGGGCAGACATCTCCCCCCACCCCAAGAAATCTCAAAGCAGGTCTAGGCCCAAGGGACAGTCACCAGTTGCTGGTGAAAAGGTCCAGAGAGAGGTAAAGACATTAAAATGTGGTTTGCAAGGCAAAGGGGCTTGCCTGAAGTAGAGACAAAAGCCTCCGCCTCCAGGACATCTCCAACAGCCAGGATTTCAACAACAAAAGCCAAGCACGGTTGGGGAATCTCCCTCCCCCGCCCTAACTATCAAAAATAGTGTATATTTACAGTGGGGGATGCAGAGGGCAGGCAGGGCCGCCCAGCCTTTGTTTAAAAATTGAGCCAAGTGGGGGTGGGGTGGGGTGGGGTGGGGTGGGGTGGGGTGGGGTGGGGGGGGCGCAATGAGCCAGGTCTGTGTAAGCCCCATCCATTTAACCCTTTGCGAGCCATGCCCTTTGGGAGCCTGTGCTTGCTGGGAACTGTGACAGCTGCTGCGCTCAGGGGGGTGTGAAAACACCTTTAGGAAACAATACTGATTTGGGGAGGCCCAGCACCCAAGAGGGTTGAGCTGGGTCTACAGGGGCCCTAACAACCATGGGGGGGGGGCATATGGCGCTCCCACACAGTACTTTTTCTGGAAGGAAGGTCAGGTTTTGGCAAGAGGCCTGGAGCAACCCCTGGGGGCGCGTGAAAAGCGAGTTCTGCAGGCCCCGGGCGCCGGTGCTGGGAGCGCACGGGCGCGCCCCTCCGCCAGCCCTGCTCGCGGCCGACTCCGGTCTATTCTCCGGCGCGGGCCTCGGTCACACGATCCGCTTCCTGTCGCCGCGGCAGAGGATCTTCTTGAAGGCGCGGCGAAAGTCGTGGTTGAAGATGGTGTAGATGACGGGGTTCAGCGAGCTGTTGCAGTAGCCGAACCAGAAGAAGAATTTGAAGAGCATACGCGGCACGGAGCAGCCGACCGCGGTGAGCGTGTAGGTGAAGAAGAAGGGGAACCAGCACACCACGAACACGCCGATGACCACGGTCAGCACGAACGTGAAGCGCTTCTCGCGGTTCTGCCGCCCGCGCCACCGCGACGCCCGGGCGCCCCCGGCGCGCTCCTCCGCGGCCCCGGCCCCCAGCGCCCCGGGCCCGGGCGCCCCGGGCGCGCGCCGCGGCAGGCTGTCCCCGGGCTTCACCTGGCCCGCCCGGGCTTTGCACTTGGCGCGCGCGCCTCGCTCGGGCCTGCGGGGCCCCGGGGGCCGCTCGGCGTGCTCGGACGACGAGCTCTCCTCCAGGTCCAGCGCGTCGGCGTCGCGCGGCCCCGAGGGCGCCGGCTCCCCGGGCGCACCGTTGAGCTGCGCGGGCAGCGGCTCCGCCTCGGCGCCCAGGGCGCCCACGCCTCGGTCCGGGCCCAGGCCGTTGGGCCTGCGCTCGGCTCCCCCCGGCGGCGCGGCCGCGGCGTCGGGGCCCGGGCGCTTGGGAGGCACGCGGGTTCGGCGCTTGGCGATCTGGTAGATGCGCACGTAGACCAGGATCATGATGAGGCAGGGCGCGAAGAAGGAGCCGATGCACGACGAGATGACGTACCACTTCTGGTCGTTGATGTCGCAGAGGGGCGCGGCCGGCTGCGCGCCCCCGCCACGGCCCTTCTTCTCGATGGAGATGAGCGGCGGGAAGGAGATGACGGCCGAGATGACCCACACGGTGACGATGATGGCCTTGATGCGGCGCGGCGTGCGCTTCAGGTTGTACTCGATGGCCTGGGTGATGGACCAGTAGCGGTCCAGGCTGATGGCGCACAGGTGCACGATGGACGAGGTGCAGAAGAGCACGTCGAGCGCCAGGTAGATCTCACACCAGACTTTGCCGAAGTACCAGTAGCCCATGACCTCGTTGGCCAGCGAGAACGGGATGACCAGCGTGGCCACCAGGATGTCGGCCGAGGCCAGGGACACCAGAAACAGGTTCTGGGGCGCCTTGAGCGCGCGGCTGGTGAACACCGCAATGATGACCAGCACGTTGCCAAACACGGTGAGCAGCATGAGCAGGCCGGCGAGACACACCAGCGTCAGCGTCACCTGCAGGGAGTAGGGGGTGCCCTGAGCGCCGCCCCCCGGCGCCTCCGTCCCGTTCCAGCTCGCGTTGCCCGCGTCCGGCTGCAGGGAGCCCATGGGCGCGAAGCTGCCCTCGGCCAGCGGCTGCTCCTGGCGGAACATGAACGCGGGTGCTGCACGCTCGCCTGGGCCTGCTGCCAGCCGCCTTCCGGCCCGGCGCCCGCGGGTCCTCCTCTTCCTCCCGCGCCCGGCTCGCCCCGCCGCGCCTCCGCGCCTCACATGGGGAGGGGGCGCAGGGAGGCCGGGCCCGCCTGCCGGGCAGCTAGCGGCCCATGGGCCCGGCTCCCGCGAACGGCGTCCGGCCCGCGCTCCGGGCGCTCCGGGGGGCCGCCTTCTCGCTCCCGAACACTGCAAGTTTTGTGGCTCAGCGGCGGAGGAGAGCGGGTCGCGCCGATGGGTAAAGGGATGTGTTCTTCAAGGAGAGAAAACAAAAGTCATGGGGAACCTGGCGACTTGGAAGGACGATCAAAAAAAAGGAAATCGATTTATCTAAATCAGTCTTGACTCGCGCCCGAGGAAAGCGAGAGGGCTTACCGTGCGCGGGGCCCGCCCCCACCCCGGGAGGCGGCCGCGGGTGCTGGTGCGGGCCGGGGGTCCTAGGCGCGTCTGTCTTCACATCCCCGGAGCGATTCCCGACTCTCTCCCTTCGCCCGGGCGCGGCGGAGCCCGCGGGGCCCGGCCTGGGGCCGGGGTGCAGACTCTGCTGCTGCCTCTCGGAGCGCCGCGGGACTTCCAAAGTTGTGCGCCCTGCTGGGGCGGGGGCACCGCGCGCGGGGCTCGGGGGTGCAGGCTGAGGGATGTGGGGGCCGCATGAAGGCGCCCCCGTCCTTAGGCGGGCCGCGGCGGGTGGGTGACCGGCCGGCCGGCAGCTGGGGTCCGGGCTGAGGGCGTCCGGGGCGTTGGCCCGCCGCGGGGAGGGTGCCGGGGGCCGCCGGACGGGCCCGGGCCCCAGGGCAGCGGGAGTTGGGGCGGGAGCGCGGCGCTCGCGGGCAGGTGCTGGGGCGGCGGGGCGGCGGCCGCTGGGCGTCTGCACAGAGGCGGGAGCCGCTGCTGCTCCGCGGCGCTCAGCGTGGACTGGTTTTATAGCCCCAAGATCTCGCCTGCGTTGCCGAGCAGCCGGCGTCAGCCCCCACGTGGGAAGCCGACCCTCCCCCGCCCCTGGCGCCTCCCCTCTGCGGGGCTGGAGCCAGCGCGGGTGCCCCGCCACGGACCCTCGGGAGCGCGTCCCTCTGGGGGGGCCGGCCCCCCGGAGCGGGGAGTACCTTGAGCGAGGGCTGGAAAGTGCGCGTTCCGAGCGTGGGGAGCGGCCCCTGCGGGGACTTGGCCGAGAAGTTCGGGGCTGTCCCAGCGGAAAGCAGCGGGCACCGGGGAGCGCCCCGGAGGAGCCGGATCCCGGGGAGGAAATGGTGCTGGGGACCTCAGGCCCGCTCGGGAAGCAGCGGCCGGGAGCGCGGGTGGCGTCCAGAGCAGCCCGGCCACGCGTCAGGCCGCCGCGGCGCGGGCGCAGCTGGTGCCCGGGGTGAGTAGGGGTCCGGCCGCGGGAGCGGGCGAAGGTGCGGACTGGACCCTTGGGGAGGAAGGGGAAGCACCCACCCAGGAGCAAGCCCAGCCGGAGTCCAGACCTCCGGCCCGGGGACACGGGCCACGAGTGATCCCCGCCGTAGCGCAGTCCACCGGACCCGACCCCGAGGTCTGGACCGCTCCCCAACCTTGGGCCGCGGTGGGGAGGGGTCCTGGCGGCGGCGACCAGGCGCCGTGACAGAGCGAGGGCGCACTGACACCTGCTGGCCACTCGTGGTCATGGCTGGGAAGGTACCCGCGGGCGCGGGCATCTTCCTCCCGCCCCTGCAGCTCGCGCCTGCAGTCTTCCAGCTAGGGACGAGTTTGGGTCCAAGTTCCAAGAAGAAGAACCCAGATTTTAAATTGCACGTTGTCATATTGCGTACATCTTCCCACAGTCTTGTGTGTCTAACCCTGGCGGGAGTGGGGGTTTCTGACAGTTAATTTAGCAAGAATTTAGCAGGCACTGGAGCCCAGGCCTGGCATCCCGCCCTAGACCCGCACAGCCCACCCTCGGGAAGACTCCAGAAACCCAATCCTGTGTAGATGGTTGCCCACCTCTGGCGTGCTGTGAACCTCTGTGTCTCTGTCAAAGCAAGAAATCTAGGCTCATCCCCTCTCCCACCCCACTCCCATTTCAGATGCACACACCCTCTTTCGGGTCACTGGAAGAGAGGCTGTTCTTTGTGACAGGAATAGCATGAGTGCATGTGCATGGCTGGATTTTCTCTGCGTGCTAGGTGGCCTACAACAGATTTGGTTGCTAGAGTATCAGTTCCTATTGTGGCCTCTGCACTTTTCAAATAATCAGTAGTTTTAGGGGAAGGCCCAAGAGGATGGGACCTGTCAGCAGAAGAGAGATCAGCCCTAACGAAAGCTGGTCTTATTTAAGGACCCACTGAACTAAATTCCCTTGGTAGTGACCTAAGCTGGAATACCCAAGACTTGACTAGATCATGACCTCTCTGCCCAGTGGGTTGCAGACTCGGGCTCAGGGCTGCTGGGGACTCAGAAAAATTAAGGATGTCAAGTATCACCTTCAACCCCAGCTGGTCTCCATCCCATCGGTGATGCAGGCAAGGTCCTCAGTGACTGACGCTGCTCCTCTCCATGCAGATAATCACGTCTGTATTTTTCAGTCCTTCCCCGAGGTCTCCTTTAGCTTCAGTGCCTTTATCTCCCTACCATCGCCCTGGGGGATGGCCTGCCTTCCAGTCTCAGTTCTGAAGAGCCTCTCTGAGTCCCTTTTCTAAAGAATCTAAGAAAGCCGAGAAGGCAGAATTTCCTTCCTCTGTCAGTCCATCTTCCACTCAAATCTCAGCTGTGTCTCTTGGCAGGAGGCAGAGACAAGGACCTGGTTACACTCATTTTTGCACAGGAACCCCAAACTTCCAGTATGAATTCAAAGAGAGACAAAAGTCAAAGCCCACGGCAGCCTGAGGCCCACAACACGGGGACCAAGTGTAGGGGGGCCAGAGGTCTCCGTTCCAGCTGCTGACATGCTGCTCTCCATCTCCTTGCAGAAGGGGAATGAAACCAGAGGCAGCAAGACCACCTTCGTTGGAACCTCTGCTCTCAGATGACACCTCTTGTCACACTTTCTAGATGATTCCCAAATAGCCAGTCAGCTTTTTTATTCCTGAGTTTGGAGTCTTTCTCCTAAAGTGGAAACAGGCCTTTCATGGAGCCCTGAGGCCACAGCAGGAGAGTGGCTGCCTCCCTGGGTACTGGTGCCCCTGGGCAGAGCTGTCCAGAGAGCCCGTTAGATGCAGGTGCAGAGTTCTCTGTCCCATGTGCCAAGGCTCTGCTTCCTCAGCTTGGCACACAAAGCAGTGTCTCTGAGCTTCAAAATGCGACATGGAAACCATTGTGTTTTGCTGGACTTACTGCTGTGACAGCTGAGTGACACAGTGTTGAGTCGAGACATGGACGAAGAGCAGTCCTTTAGATCCGTGTTGCTGGGAAGGTAAAGTACACTTACCAGTGCTGCCCCAGGGAAATCAGGGTTCATAGAGTCTGCGGGGGGAGGCAGGATGATCATTTTAGCAGAGCTTCTTGGGAGATACAGTTATGTACTGCTTCAGCCTCCCTGGCGTACGCAGTAAATCTCAGTGGCAGCAGCCGTGATGAACAAGTGCTTTTGGGAGGGAGGCAGGGAGAAGGTGGGGGTGGTTGGTGACCTGGGGACTTTTACCTGAGTGACAAAGAATGGGCCCCAGATTGAGACTCACTGCCCTGATGGGCCTGTGAGCAGGGGCCTGGGGCAGCCAGGTCCCCTCCAGCCTCCAGCCAGGACTAGCCCTCTAGGGAGCTGGGTCAGGATAAGCAGTTGTGAGCCACTGTGGATATGGAAGTTGACATTCATGGCTGGAGGAAGAGACACTTCTGGGCACATGTAGGGGGTCCAATATTAACAAAAATAAATACTATTAGCACTGACCCATGCCAGGTACAGTGCTGAGCAGTTTATGTGCTATGTGTAATTTTATATAATTCCCAAATAACCCTATAATGTAGAACCTAGTATGTGCCTTTGTAGATGGAAAAAGCAAGGCCCGGAGGGCTGAAAAGGTTATCTACTAGAGATTCCCAGGATCACATCTGGACCGTGTCTCTGGATGATAAGCCCAGCCTGCTTTCCTACCCCTTCCCGTGCTGCCTGACCTCCACGCTGACCATGGGATACCAGCAAGAGGGTCGCCAGAAGCGAGAGTCCCCTGAGTCAGCAGATTCCCCTCTAGCTCAGTCCTCCCGGCCCGTGTGCAGCTCCTAGAGCAGGACAGAACAGGCATTGTCGTCCACTCGAGCCTGACGCCCCCTGCGTTGGAGCAAGCAGCCGGCACACTACACAAGACTGAACATTTCCTGCTGACCAAGCTGATGCATGGAGAGCAAGCCCCATGCCAAATGGTGTGTGCCCCTGAAATTGCGTCCTCCTCTGGCGGGAGCAGCTGTGCCCTCTCAAGGATGCCCATGCACCTCAACCACAGCCTGGTGAACCTCTCTGCACGAGCTTGCACTTGTACATGGTCCAGAAGGGAAAAGGACTGCCCTGTTCACCTTTGTGTTCCCAGAGCATACCCAAAACAGCCTTTTTAAAAAGGAAATTTCTGGAACCTACCTCTTGGAAATTCAATAGGATTAGGGTAAAACCTAAACACTTACTTGTATTTTTAACAAACATATCTGAGCAATTCAATAAATACCAAAACATAAGCTGCACTGGCATAGATAATTGATAAAGGTTTGTGTGATGAATAAATGAACAAATGGATACTACTTATAATTAACCAGCCAAGAAGAGACGGGAGTAAGGGGAATGGTGAGATAGCTAGCATTTCACCCCAAAGTCAGGATGGGTTAAGGGAGATAGGTATAGAATTGTCCCTTTACACACACACACACACACACACACACACACACACACACACAACCACACACAATATTCCTAAAAGGAACAGGCAAGCAATGGAAGATATTTTATTTATAACTTTCAGTTAGGCAATTTACCAATAAATGCCAGCTGCTTACGCTGAGTAATATGTTTGACCTGGACTCACATCTCTAAGTAAAGTGCCAGGCAACACCATCTGACTTCGGAGGTGACATCATCTAAAGGGAATGAGCAAACTAGGTGAGGTGATATTAACAGGTTATTATTATTTTTTTTTGAAGATTTCACTGTCTAAGAAATATCCTACATAGCCCATGAACTAGGACTCCCAAGTCGCGCTGGAACCCTGGCAAATAGAAGCTGGGACACATTGGCACACAAGCCACACGCCCACGAGCACAGCACTACTTAAACACATATTCTCACTGGTCCAACATGATGAGCAGGTGGGGAACAGAATGTTCCCGCTGCCTCCCGTGCCATGTGCACAGCTGGAACCAGATGCCCCAGTGAACAACATCTGTCAAGTCTCTGTATCTCAGCACTGGGCAGGGGGTGAGGACAGCGACTAGAAAAACCTTCCCTCCCTCAGAGCTGTTATTTCATTCCTCCACTTTCTTGCAGCTGTGCAGGAGCCCTTTGGGGTCACATCCTCGCTGGATGCAAATGGAAGCGTCAGCAACAAGAGGGATGAGGAGCTGCGTCCTTGCCGCCCTCCTGGTTTCCCGCCATTGACTGCCAGCTCAGTCCCGCTCCACTCCCAAAACAAGTGTGCGGGCCCGCCACCCTTCACCTCTTTCTCTAAAATGCTAACCCCTGCCTGGAAAATTAAGCCAGGTCTTTTCTGCCTCTGCAAGCACCCCTGGCCAAGATCACAACGACAGCAGCTATGCGAGAACCAACTCTACTTTCAGGGTGCCAAGAAAAGTTGGGGTCCCATCTGGCTCTCTGCTGCTGCCCGGCCCTGTGATATGTTTGTGTTTCCACTAAAATGTGACTGTCCGTGTACACACGTGGACCTACCTTGGTTCCCTCCTTCTTCCAGGTCAGGCCTCACCAGTAAGTGCCCAGGTGAAGTGTCTTCCCTGTTTTGTCCAGAAACCTGAGGCAAAGCAAAGCCTGAATCAGTTACGGTGAGTGAGAGCTCTTTGTTGTCAGGTTTAACAGGTGAGCTAGAGCCGCTGGCCCTTGGCTGTCAAGGTGGTATCTGTCACCACCATTAATAAGGCTTAAGCTAACATTCACTAATCTAATTAGGTGGGGTGACGCATCACCTTTACTCAAAGAAACCATGGAGACTCGGTACCTGAAACATCACGTGTGGTGTTTCACACATGTACATGCGCGCATACACGCACCATTGAAGAGATGGTGTCTGGCTGTCATTGCTCCCCGGAAATGATTTCGTTTTTCCATGCTCCCTGGTTAATGATAGAGCACAAGTCCCTCCCTCCAGAAGGGACCCCTGCCTGTCAGGTCCTGGGAGGTATGAGAGTGAAGTCGTTAGGAATTCAGACTTTGGAGTAAGACAAGCCTGGATTCTGGTCCTGCTTCTGCCACTTAATAACGATATTAATTTCTCAACTTTCTGGGCCTCAGTTTCCTCCCATGGAAATGGAAGCAAGCTCTACACACCTCGTGCGTCCTCTGGAACGAAGATTAAATGAATACAGGGAAGAGACATAAAATAAAAGTGCTTAGTGTTTTACAGGTGCTTGACATACATGAGATAATTTGTCTGTTTATTTGATATCCTTTCTCCTTTATTAATCTCATTCTTGCTCAGACAGATGCACATAGGTCCTTTGATCTGTACATACTGAAGGTTGATAGTTAATAAATTAACTTGAGAAATAAGAACTAAAACTAACATGAGTGTGGAAAAACCCATGTTTATTCCATTTTTGTGAAAGGCAAGGGAAGGGGTGGAAGTCTGTAGTTTTGAGCTGTTCGTAATATATAAGGAAGACACACGTGCAGTGACTTACGGTATTAGCCTCCAAAGAAGAAACACAAATGGCAATGAAGTTGATAGAACCAAAAAGAAAAAAGAAAAAAGAACTCCAGAAGGAAAAGCTCCCAACAGGGTTATTAAGCACTAAAATGCTTCGGAGATGAAAACTGGAAACTGCCTTCTTTGGAAAATTTCAAAGCAGGATTCACGGCCATCGGCTAATTTTGAGTCACTGGGGATCAGACTGGAGGTGTAGGAAGGGCCTAGAGAAAGAGAAGAGAGTCACAGATTCTCCAAGCTGATGGAAATTTAGATGAACAGGATCAATAAAGGCAACGCTGTTTCGGGTGCTTTCTTTTGTAATAGAAAGCCTGCCCTAAACTGGCTCAGTAGAACAGAAAATGGATTGATTCAAATAAATGAAATTCCATCAAGGGGCAGGCTTTGGGCAACAGTTCAACATTCTCACTAACAATCCTGTTTCTTTCCCTCTCTCTCTCCCTTTGGAGAAAGAAAGAAGAGGAAGCAAATGCACAGAGAATAATAGATGCAGGACCTATGTAGTTCTCCGAATTGTGCGTGAGAAAGAAGTAGCCTTGCTTTTTCCCTGAGCTCCGATTTCCAGATTCATTGCCACGAGGCAGAGAAAGGCAGACCTTTTGCTTTTGTTCTTGGATTCCATGGGATTCCAGACCCCACAGGACTACCCCTTTCTTAGTTCAGTCTAGTTGAGTTGGTTTAATTCTGGACAAACAGAATGACTTTAATTTTGCAAATTAGTATTGATCATCTTCAAAGAACCAGAGTCAGTGCTAGATACCGATGCTAATAATTATCAACAAGACATAATTCCCAAGTTCACTGACCGGGAAGTCTCAGAGAGGAATGTTTTCCTTTGACCTACATATATTCAAAAGACTTAAAGTAACTGAGATTTTTTTTTTTAAGTGCCAAAAATGTGATGATGGCACAGTAAGTTCATGCGTTAAAGCATCCTTTTGTGCAAGCATATACAAATAAAAGATAAGAGAAATTAAAAAAGACATACCCAACGTCATACAAGAAAGGATGTCTATAAGAACCGCTCTCTCCCTCTCCCCTCCCCCCACGTTTATTACCAATAAAACATTGGACAAGATACAGAAAGTATTAAAGTAACTACTTAAAAAGTAAACAGTACCAGATTGATTGGAGAGGGGAAACAAAAATTGAGAAAAATAAACCCACAGGGGGGTGATTTCCTCTCTGTTTTTATCTTGTGTTTTATCTCCCAACTTTGACCCTAGGAAGGCCTCAATTGTGGAACTGAGCAATAGGTGTGAATGACTGAGACAGAGCTTCTACTCCATCTTTCTTTTTTTTTTTTAGACTTTTATTTTACTGATGTTGTGCTCCTCACCACTTTGTTCTCTCTCCGTCCCTCTCTTGTAGCCTCAGTTCTTCAGTCAGATTTCTAGGGTCTGTTTCTTGTTTAAGCCATTTAAGAGATGAAATTATTTTTAAAAATTTTGTATTAGGGAATATGGAAAAAGAACCACGAACATCCCTACTCCCCTCAAAAAAATGCCTTTGGAATTTGGGCATACGCTTCATTTGTATGACATTTGCTAACTTATTTTTTAAAAATCTGCTTTAGAAAATGCTTGACTGACAAGAAAAACTTACCTAGTTACTACTCAGTATTTTAATCTGTATACCTGGATGTTGATGGATCTTCTATAGGTCTTATGTAGCCAGGATATAGAAGACTACTCTGCCTTTTAGTGGCATTTTAAATGGAAACAAAACAAAACAAAACAATCATCAAGTGAGTTCTTTAGGTGCTTTTATAGTCAATGCCTTTTAGGCAAATAGTACTTTCCTAAAATAGTTCAGATATATTTTTTAAAGGGCCAAGTATAAGCACAAGTGTAAAATCTTTGCTTCTATTTCAAGTAATGGTCGTGCTCCATGTTAGGTATTTCAGCAAAATAATCTATCCTCCCTCCAAAAAAAAAAAAAACCAACAAAAACTGTCTAAACTTACATATAGAACCAGTGTGCAAGGCTTGCTTTATGAGGTATTGTTGAGAAGTAAATGACAGTGATATGAGGACTCAGAAGGCACAGCAGGGGTGGTCATGCCAAAGAATATGTTGCTAATTAAGAGCTACTTCTATGTTCAGACACTGTGTATTCCACTTCATATTCCATACTTCTTAAAAAATGGACTAAATGATTTCTTGAGGATACTTTTACCAATACCTGGTAAAGAACCAGTTATTGAACTGTAGCTCCCAATAGCAAGGTATCTGAGAAAATTCCAGGGTGTCAAACATGTAATTCTGGACACTTGCAATACTCTATTTTCTCATCTGTAAATAAAGGCACCTAAATATAGGGGTTTTGAGAGTTAAGGAAATGATAAACAGCAAAACAATAGACACTCAAGTCATTTGTAAAACTTATGCCATGCAAATCACAGCCAGCAAATATTCTTGAATGAAGTCACTAACAACGAATGATTATTAAATTTAACTGCAAACATATACCTGTATTACTTCAGATTACTGGATTTGTAAGGTGACTGACATTTACTCATTCCCTTTAAAGGTCATTTATTTTGTGATACAAACATCTAGTTAACGCTACGAAACACTACTCATTTTTTGTGGTCTTGGTTTTCCAGGAGTGTTCATCAAGTGCTTGTTAAAAAAAAGGGAGGGGGGGGCCTCCCCGGTGGCGCAGTGGTTGAGCACTGGGTTGCGAAGCTGCCCGCGGCCTCTGCGGTGCCGGCTCGATCCCCGGCTGCTCCCCGGCCACCGGAGGAGGGTCCCACATAGCGTGCAGACCTCTCCTGCCGCCCACTGCTCCCCTCAGCAGTGTCCTTCGGTCCTTCTGCCTGCTCTGCTCCCCGCTCTGGCTCTGGTGAATTCTCTCACCCTCCCGCGCTTCTGACTGTACCCAGTGCATGTATAAAACAAAACAAACAAACAAACAAATAAATAAATAAAAACATGCCTCTATAAAAAAAAAAAAAAAGCAGATGATAAAAAAAAAAAAAAAGGGAGGGGGGGTGACAAATTCTGATCCTTTTGGCTTAGACCAGATCCAAGACTGTTTTTTAAAAAATAATCCTACAAGCATCCCTATGTAGATGGTGTGAATACCACATTTTGAGATGTCTGGAAGAAAATATTCAAACTTTTGGCCTTTTTCTTCCATGTGTTCTATCATCTGGTCACAATGGCCAATTTCCTCAAATAGAATATTTGGGACTGAGATTGAATCCAAAATTTCCATGGGTTAAGAAGAAAAATTTCACCATTTACTATTGAATCAAAAAATAACTCACTATTCACCTTAAGGTTTGTAAAAAACACCTGGTGGCTGGGTTGAAATAATTCTTCCAATGTACCACTTACGTGTTAAGCAAATGGTTCAATCCCTAAAAGTCACATTTTTTTAAATGCTACTTACACCATAATCTCAATCACTAGAATTATAAATCCTATAACTGCTCATAATTAAATGCAAGACACAGCTTAGATACTATATATGTAACAGCCCCATTTATACAAAAATATGTTTATAAATATAAAAAAATATAATAATTTTTTAAAAGACAGCAGCTTTCAGTTCTTCAAAGAAGGATAACTGAAACTTAGTAACTGAAGCAATGGGTATATTCATAACCAGCTTAATGAGGATGTTGCCCACTGCCTAACATCCATAGGACAGTTGGGGTATTTCTGCAAAGCATTCATAATTTGCTACTCCATCTTTTTGGCCAGAGAATTGTGAACTGGGAAATGTGGAGAGAGTCTCTGGCAATTTTCTTTCTTTTTTCTCTTTTATATTGACATGGCCCTGACACTACAAAGAATATACTACATTCTGTTTATCCATTCATCAGTTGTAGTTTACTTGAATATTTCTACTTTTTAGCTGCTATAACTAATGCTTTGTGAATATCGAGGTATAAGGATTTGTGTAGACAAATATTTTCATCTCTCTTGGGTCTATATCTAGGAATGAAATCGTTGGGTCTTATAGTGCCTATGTTTAACATTTTGAAGAATTCTTTTTCCAAAGTGAATTACCATATCATGTTGCCACCAATAGTTTATGAGGGTCTGATTTCTTCACATGTGATTTATTGATTGTATTTTTGATGATCGCCATCCTGGTGAGTGCCAAGCAGCATCTCATCGTGGTGTTGGCCTGCAGCCTCCCCTTTTATGGATTACATATTAGCCATCTACACTCATTCCATTCTTGTTTTAATCTTAGCTCTACAATTAAATATACAGGATGCTTGTAAATATAAAGCACTAAATATACAGGATGCTTGTCTTCTCAGACATTCTTTGACTGAATAATATTTGCCATCTGGTGGAACCCTCATGAAGAGTGCATATTTTGTTTAACCTGAGATCTGGAACATCCAGACTGTAACTGGGGGCTGAAGCCAGACTGGTAGAGGTGGCGCCCCCTGGAGGAGAAGCTGCAGAGGAGGCTGGAGAAGGAAGGTGGATGGAGAGCCAGAAGAGCTGGAGGAGGCACATGGAGCAGAGAGACAAGTGAAGAAGCTGCACTTGCTTGTAAGCCAAGCACTGAATCGAAGGGACTGGGGGACTGAAGCCAAGCACTGTTACAGGTGGTGCCCAGCTCCAAGTCTTCACCTTCCCCTCCAGGCTGTAACACAGCAAATCTGGGAACAGTGTCAGTGGCTCAGCTACCTGAAAATCCTCTGAACTTTCCTGCTTTGAGGCTGGCTGCTAGAAGCCGTTCCACAACCTTCAGAGGCCGGCAACAGCCTTCTGGAAGATCAGCATGGTGGGGGCAAAAATGGCTGATCCCGTAATTGCTTAAGGTCCAAAAATGCTGAAATCAACACAGAATCTCAGGGCCTGCTTCTGCAGTCCTTATGTTTCTTATCAGAATCCACCCCACAGATACTTTGTATTTTGCCTGTGGCTCTCCATCCTCACCAGCATCCCCCTCCAGGGGGCACCACCTTTAACAGTCTGACTTCAGCCCCCAGTTTCAGAACTACTTATGGCCTTGATACTTAAAGATTAGATTTGAGGGACAGAATAATCTTAGTTCACACTGTTTCCTGGAAAGGATGGTTCCCTTTTGCTGTGGTTTGCATGTTGATTTTGAAGTCTGGTGTTTCACCAGTCTCTTGTCTTTGTAAGATTATCTTTGCTTGCTTGGAGGATTTTTTGTTTGTTTGTTTAACAGTTTTGCCATACTAGGTCTCTGAGTCAATTGCTTTGACCAGTTCTCCCAGGTAACCAAGTGGGCCCTTTCAATGTATACTTCAGTTCTTTTGTTCGGAAAGTCATCTTCCCTGCAGCCAATATGATGAACTACCAAGTCCCAATGACACTGTGTGAGCTGTTAATTTAGCCCTTGAACCACCACAGGTTTTTGTTCCATGAAGCCGTAGGAAGGAATTCACAGACTTTTTAGATAAACAAGCCGAGAGAAGCAAACTTTATTCAAGAAAAGAAAGAACAGTTTATTTAAAGGAAGAAAGCAAGGACTCCCACGCTGCACCTGGGAGAGGCAAAGAATCCGCTGTGGACCCATGTCTAGGGGCATTTAAACTTTTTTTTTCTCTATTCTAAAGCCTCATCATCCTACTTTGTGATGGGCTCGCTCCCAGTGGTCATACTCCTCCAGGCTGATGTGCCCATTTTCCCAGCTCTTATCTTAGTTTCTCCTTTTACCTCCCCTGTCCAAGGTCTTATTCTCTCAAGTGTTACTATCCTTGTTTATTTAGTCCTCCTGGACTCTCTGACTTCATCTCTGGAGTATGTTTTGGTTAGCACCTCTTAGCATTTATGCCCTTATCTCAGAAGCCTCTTTAACTCTCCTAGAAGCCCCTGCCTGAAGTCCCTGCCTGAAGCTGCCTACTTAACCCTAACTTGCCCTGGGACTCACTAACCTATATTGTTTGTTGGCATTTAACCTTGAACTTTGTTTAGAGTGAACTTCAAAGCCTCCCATTCCCTATTCTCCACACCCACAGGCTTGGAGCAACAGCTGGTGGTGGAAATTCCTTTACAATTTCTTTTCTGGCTTCTAGTTAGGCTGAAGGTATGGACCATGTGTAACCCGGTTTTATTTGGTCTTTTTGTTCACTTTGAAAGACAGGGGTGGCAAAGCTGAGTCACAGGATTGGTGGGGAAATAAAATCAAGGAGCTTCCTTGTTCTCAATACCTGGAAGTTCTCGACCAAGCTGAAATGAAGTCTGGGGCAGGCCCAGGCTAAAATACAGAAGCAAATCAGACACCATCAAATACTGTATAGTAAGTAAACTCAGTAGATAAAATACTTGGCTATTTTCTGCTTTATTCAAAGACCTCATTTTAGGTTAAGTTTTGGCTGCAAATAGGCCTGGGTTTTGCAATACTGTAACATATTTTGTGAGAGCAGAAAGCTCTTTCAAGAAACAAGGATTGGTTAAACAAAGATAGTAAACCCTGTTCACTATCCTGGCTGACTTTGTTTCCAGGTATAGAGGAAGAGGAAGATACTGACATGATACTGGAATCTCTGATTGGGGGAATGAAGAAATGAATTGAGGTCAAGTCAGAGCTGCAGCAAATACTGTTGAATTTACTCTATAGGTAACAGAATGTTCTTTATTTTAATAATCTCCACATAACATATCTGCATTGATTCTCTAAGGTTATGCACAACAATCTTCATATTCATCTTTTAACACACACACACACACACACACACACACACTGGCTTACAGACAAATGTTCTAAATGCAATCCTCTGCAGGCCATTTTTCAATTTCTAAATCAAAACTAGACATTTATTTTAGGACATTCTCAGCACTTTTGAGACAAACAGACCTACATTTGAGTCGGCTTCCTCTGTTTTCTTACTCTGTGCTCATACAGATGTTACTCAGCCAGTTTCATCATCTGTAAAATGAGAATAATAAAATAATAGAACTTACCTCCTGTGGTATTATATTACATGATAGATATCAGCTGCTTACTATAGTATCTACTATGTAGCAATGGCTCATTAATAATACATGTCACTATTAATCATTGCTATTCACTTACCTCCCTCTTATACATACATGGTCAGCAAGAAGTAAAAAGGAAGTAAAGGCCACACAGCACAAGTGATACCATAAAATAGAATGAGCACACCCACACCACCAAAAATAAAAAAGACATTTTATAAAATATGGGGTAGTGATGACATATAATTGTAACAGGGTAATACCCAGGGAAAGGGGAGGTTCCAGGTTCCCTGCCCCACCCTGAGGAAGGATGGAGCTGGACAGAGAGGTGAAGCTGGAAAAGACTGGAAGACTGGAAAGAGGAAGAAGCAGCAGGGAAAAAAGAAGAAAGGAGACAGGAAGAAGACCTGGAGGAAGCACGTGGAGCAGAGACGTGTGAAAAAGAGGTCACACTTACTTCTTGGTCTTGGACCTGTGCCAGGAACTTGGGTACATGGAAGAAGATATTTGAAAGAGACAGAGATGTGGGTGAGATACTCCTGGGGAGGCTGACAATGGCAGCCTTTATCTTAAGTTGGATTTTGCTTTTGCTTTTTCCCTTCCAAGCTTGCCTGGCCCCATCTGTCCCTTTACTCTGGGTCCCCACCAGAAGGTGCTTAGCCCTGTGGCAGGCTTTCAGGCCTCAGTGGGCCTATTATTGGCCAACCCTGTTTGGCTGGGCATTTACCCACAAAGGGGTAACTGGTTGTTTCATGGGGAAACTTCTATAGTCTTTCTCTTCTTTTTATTGCACACATTATATTCAAGTTAACTCCTATTGAAGATCTCACACACTGGACTGTTTTGTCTTGACGTGGCTGATGGCAGAACCCCTTTAGAGTGTGCAGGTTTGCAGGTTCTGGGGTACACCTCATGCTGCCCTGTAACATTTTTAGTGACACTGCTTCCTAAAACTTCAGGGGAGCGTGAGAAACAGTCCTTAACTTCTCCCAGCATGGATCTTAGCATGAGTCCATTATGCTAGGGAGCACTACTCACAAGCATTGGCAGACCAGACTGAGAATGACTAGGCCGCTACCCCTAGTGCCTGGCCAAATAGACCTCAGATAACATTCCTCTAGTTCATCCAGACAGCTGAAGGAAAACCAGGTTGGTATACCAATCTGGACAGCCTGGCTGTCTTCACCAACACCTCAGTGTCCCCTCAAGCTCATCGTGAAACTTTAGTGTATATTTTCTTTTTTTTTTTTTAATTTTTTTTTATAGAGGCATGTTTTATTTATTTGTTTGTTTTTGTTTTTGTTTGTACATGCACTGGGTACAGTCAGAAGCGCAGGAGGGTGAGAGAATTCACCAGAGCCAGAGCGGGGAGCAGAGCAGGCAGAAGGACCGAAGTACACGGCTGAGGGGAGCAGCGGGCGGCAGGAGAGGTCTGCGCACCATGTGGGACCCTCCTCCGGTGGCCGGGGAGCAGCCGGGGATTGAACCGGCGCTGCAGAGGCTGCGCGCAGCTTCGCAACCCAGCGCTCAACCGCTGCGCCACCGGGGAGGCCCTTTAGTGTGTATTCTCTATGTTACACAATCACCTGGATACTTATTTCCTGTTTTTATCAATATTAGAATATAATGAGTCAGAAGGCTATTAGTTACAAGGAAAATGAGTGGACATTTTAAAACAGGAAAGTCATACCAAAAAATGCAGCTCTACGGTGGCAATACCCGAGGGAAGATGAAGAACCAGTACTCCCTTAATACCAACCGTAATGCAAGACAGTGTTACTGCAATTAAAAATAGGATGGTCTCATAAAAAAAAAAAATTAAATGCAATTAAAAAAAAGAGAAATGTCATTTTAAGATTAAATTTTGGTGGAGGCAATTAACAAACTTTTAACATTATCCAAACCAAAAAAAAAAAAATGTTAAAAATGTAGCATGATTTTGACAATACTGATTGTAAAATATAGGTTTTTTTTAGTTTGCTACATAGAAGTAGACCATGCTCACTACTGGCATTCCTCGCACAGAAACTTAGGATGTTAGCATGTTGCCAGGGGTGCGTAATAATGGAATGTAAGTGCTTATAAATCATATTTAGAAGCAGGGTTAAAACGCAAGATGATAAATTATACTTTGAGGCTGCTTATTACATCTTGGGGCACTGAAGTACTGCCACAATAATTTCTTGGAGAAGGCACAGCAGTTGCTTTATCCCCAAAATAGACAATTTCCAGAGAATCTGAGAAAGATGGCCTCTCAAAAACGTGAAAGGTTTATTATAAATATATCAGAATGGCTAAAAAAAAAAAAATACAACACTGTATGTCAGGCAAAATAAGGAGTTTTGGAGATTCTTAAACAGATGCTGCTAAATTAACTATATATTAATTCTAACACTCCAGAAAATTATACAGTAGTATTTATTAAAACGGAACATATTATATTCTATAACTAATAATTTCATTGTTAGATATATAACCAACAGAAATGCATACATGTTTATCAAGAGACAGTAAAATATTTATAAAAGCTCAAAACTGTACACTATTCATACATCCATCCACAGTAGAATGATTAAGTAAATTGTGGTATATTCATATGCTGCAATACTATATAACAATGCAAATCACCAAACTACAACTGTATATAACACAATGACTCTCAGTTTAAATTTGTGCATTCCCTCGTATCCCTGGATTCCTCCTGCTCCTCCTTTCATTTTTAAACTTAATTTTTTAGAGTTTTTGGTTTGCACACTAATTAGAGAACACAGGAGTTCCCATACAGCCATCACCCACAAGCACACAAACTTTCAGACCATCAACATACTGCACTAAGGAGGTACATTTGTTACAATGATAAACCAGCATTAATACTTATTGTCACCTGAAGTCCATAGTCTACATTTGGGTTCACTCTTTGGTATTCTAAAATCTATGAGATTTGACATGTACATAGTATCCTACAAAACATCATAGAACAGTCGCATGTCCTAAAAATCTCCAGTGCTCTGCTTATTCATTCCCACAAGGTCTTGGCAAATGTTGACTATTTTGCTGTCTCAAAAAATTTTGCCTTTTCCAGAGTGTCATACAGTTGAAATCATACAATATTGTAGCCTTTTTAGAAGGACTTCACTTAATAATATGCACTTAGGGTTCCTCCATGTCTTTTTGTGGCCTGATGGTTTATTTTAAGTGCAGAATATTTTATTTACCACAGTGTATCTATCCATTCACCTACTGAAGGATGAAGCAAATGTGGTTGCTTCCCAGTTTGGGCAATTATGAATAAAAATGCTGTAAACATCGGAGTGCAAATTTTTGTGTGGGCATGTTTTCAGCTCACTTGGGTAAATATCTAGGAGCTAGATCATATGGTAAGAAAATGTTTCATTTTGTAAGAAACTGCCAAATTGTCTTCCACAGTGACTGTGCCATTTTGCACTCCCTCCATAATGACTGAGAGTTCCTCTTACTCCTCATTCTAACAGTTGGCATTACCAGTTTTGGGTTTTAGATATTCTTATAAGTATGCCATGGTATCTCATTGTTTTATATTTGCAATTCCCTAATGATGTATGTTAAGCATCTTTTAATGTTTATTTGCCATCTGTATCTCTTAGGTGAGGTGTCTGATCACACCATTTAAACATTTTTTTAATCGAGCTGTTTTCTTATTAGCATTTTACTTCTGTATTTTGGGTAACAGTTATTTGTCAGATGTTTTGCAAATAATTTCCCCCAGTCTATGGCTTGTCGTCTCATCCTGCTAGTGTCTATCACAGAACAGAACATTTAAATTTTAGTGAAGTCCTCAGCAACTATATCTTTTATTGTTAATGCTTTTGGAATTGTATCTAAAAAGTCACTACTAGACCCAAGGTCATCAAGATTTTCTATTACCTTTTTGGAGTTTTATAGTTTTGCCTTTTATATTTAGGTGCACGGTTCATTGAATTAATTTCTGGGAGAGGCTTAAGATCTAAATTCACTTTTTTGCATGTGGATATTCAGCACCATTTGCTTAAGACTATCCTTTCTCCACGGAGTTGCCTTTACTCCTTTGTCAAAGATCAGATAGACCCTTGGGTGGGTCTATTTCTCAGGTCCGTAGTCAGCTCCAACTGTAGTCAGTTAATTTGTGTGTTCTTTCACCAATACCACTGTCTTGATTATGGTAGCTTTATATATATCAAGTAGTATAGTCCTCCAGCGTTCTCTCTCTTCTTCAGTATTTTTGCCTATTTTGAGTCTTTTACCTTTGCATATAAACTTTAGGATTGGTTGGTCAAATATCCACAACGTAACTTTCTGGGGTTTTTGACTGAGATTGTGTTGAATCTAAGATCAAGTTAGAAGCCAATCTGTATATTGAATTGGGAAGAACTGACCTCTTGACAATATTGCCTTCCTATTCATGAGTATGGAAAAATCTCATTTATTAGTTCTTTGATTTTTCTCTAATTTTTTAATTTTTACTTATACTGAAGTATGTATTTTGGAGGTAATCATGCAAATGTATTTTTTCATTTCAAATTCCAATTATTCATTGCTGGTGGCTTTTGTACATAGACCTTGAGTCTTACAAACTTGCTATAATCAATTCCAGTTTGGTTTATTTTGCCAGCTGCTTTAGATTTTCCACATAGCTGATCAGGTCATCTGAAAAGTTTTATTTTTTCTTTCAACAGATATGCTTTTATTTAAGAAATGTCTCACTTCTGGTTCAATGTTAAAAAGAGTGATGAGCAATGGAATATTACTCAGCAATCAAAAAAGATAAACACATACAGTTTGCAGCAACATGGATGGAGCTAGAAGGGATCGTGCTCAGCGAAATAAGTCAGAAAGAAAAAGAAAAATACCAGATTGTCTCACTCATAGCAAGAATTTAGAAAACCTAAATAAGAGACCAGGAAAAAGACTAATCAATGCAAAGTAATAATCAAAATCAACAAGCAACTATAAACCAGAGACACACTATGGGGGTGGGGGGTTTAGGGAGGGGCAGGGAGAAGAACAACTAGAGTCAAAATAAGGGGAGGGGTGCAATTGTATGGGGAACATATCCAAAATGAAAATGCATACATCGTACAAAGACGAAAAATGATGTAAGAATTACATAAAATATTAAAAAAAGAAAAGTGACGAGAACATCCTTGCCTTGTTCCTAATCTTAAGGGAAAAGCTGCTTTTCTTACCATAAAGTAGTAACGTTAGTTGTATGGTTGGTTTACGTTTTTTTGTAAATATGCTTTAACAAGTCGAGGAAATTCTCTATTCCTAGTTTGCTACGTTGCTATCATGACTAGGTACTGAATTTCGACAGATGCTTTTTCTGCATCTAATATGATCATGTGATTCTTCATTAGTCTGTTATGTGATAAATTACCTTATCTTTACAAAGTAAAGAGTAAAATAGCAAAAATGAAAGGAGAAAGACCATCATAAGCCAGTTGATTAAATGAGAATAAGAAAAAGAGCAAGCAGTAAGAGTTTACATGAAGAAAAATGGGTTAAATCTTTAGGTGACATTTCTAGTGAGATTTAGGGGAATAAAATTTAAATAATAAAATTTAAATAAAATAAAATATTTTTAAATTATTTATTATACAAGCACTGGGTACAGTCAGAAGCATGGGAGGGTGAGAGAAATTCACCAGAGCCAGAGCAGAGAGCAGAACAGGCAGACTGACAAAGTACACTGCTAAGGGGAGCAGCGGGCGGCAGGAGAGGTCTGCGCGCCATGTGGGACCCTCGCTGGTGGCCAGGGATAGAACCGGAGCTGCAAAGGCTGCTGGCAGCTTTGCAACCCAGCACTCAATGGCTGCACCACTGGGGAAGCCCAATAAAGGATATTATTATGTAAGATTAGACCATGAAAAATTGCCCTTAACTTTGGCACCCTCCAGAGTTATTTGGAGAGATAAAATTGCACACAGGCCAAACCTGGGGAACATGCACTTAGAGAAATCTCTATCTCAACTTCAAGGCTGAAAACTAATTTTGGAGAGAGTGGTTATAAACTAAAATCACTGTCCAATAGAACTTTTTGTGATGATAGAGATGTGCTGTATCTGCAGTAATACCGTAGCCACCAACTGCATGGGGTTATCGAGAACTTGAAATATGACTAGCATGACTGAGAAATAAAAGTTAAAAATTACCTAACCTTCATCCAAATGGCCACATGTGGTTGGTTAGGGGCAGCCAGTTTGGACAAGTTGCAGAGTTCTAGAAAAATAGGACTTGAAAGTGAGACTGAAACACAATACACTGAGAGTTTAGAAACACTGAACTTTAATGCAACTGGCTATTCTATTTTCTAAACACAATATTCCTCATTGCTTTCCCACTTCGACTGCAGCTATTTTTCAATTTCTGCAGGTTCCTCCTTATCAATACAAAAGCTGAATGTTGGAATTCATCGGGTTTCCATCCTAGAGGATTCCACCTTCATTCCACTCTACATGTTCTCCCTAGAAAGTCCTTGCTTCAACTATCTATATGCTCGATCCTGTTTCCAGAATTCATCTTCTAAGCACTGAATTTAAATATCCATTTGCTTACTTGACATCTCCACTTAACATCCAACAAGTAGTAGAACACATTTCTCTTTCTTCCTCCCAAATGAAAAGAACCCGTTTTCCTGCAAAGTTCCATGGTTGAATAAATACACCCATATGCTTAAGGCATAATCCTGGGAATAATGTTT
Organism: Talpa europaea; assembly: GCF_964194135.1. NCBI lineage: Eukaryota > Metazoa > Chordata > Mammalia > Eulipotyphla > Talpidae > Talpa > Talpa europaea. The sequence continues at coordinate 13,408,784 of NC_140077.1, forward strand.
GCTTTTCTCATTGTTTCATATCAATCATGGTCTCACTAATACATAGTTCTATGACTTCATTAAATGATTCTTTGCATCCCCACTGCTACAATCCCAAAGTCATTGTCACCTTGCACCTGAATTACTTTAACAGCTTCCACTTGCCTGCTTAGCCTCTAGTTGTGATTCTCTCCAATCCATTCTTCTCAAGATTACTGGAGCGATTTTTTTGCAAAATACTATCACAGAATGTTAAGAGGAAATATAAACATCAATCGGGTTTTGATTAGAACTACTTACTATTTGTTACATTCCTTGATAAGTTTTCTTCAGCCAATTAAATAGTCCCCATTTGGTCAGGTTTCCTTTCCCATTAGAGTTTTTGTTCTCAAGGAACATTAAAAACACAACCTAAAAAAAAGTTCTTTTCAAACGAGTATCACTTTTTCTAGGAATCATGAACTCAGTTTCCACCTTTATTTACCAAGACATCTTAAACATCTGAACAGACTTCCTCAAAAGTTTACAAAACAAGCATTTTCTTTATGGCACACGGAGAACATGACAAAAATAAGACTAAGGCTCACAGAATGGGGGAGGAATTACCTCTAATAATTCAATGTCTCCATTATAGAACAATCTTTACTGTAGGATATATTCATTATATACTTTAATAGTGGGAAAAAAGTTTTTGGGGGGAGAGGTGTAAATAGTAGATAAAAATATAAATAACTGTATTGAAGGTCATTATTGACCATATAAAATACTTTGTTGAATCTCTCGGTGCATCTATGCATGTATACCTTATGCAGACAATTTGGCATTTTAGTTTTCCAAAAGATCAAACAGTAGTGAAAGTCATTTCTCTCAGTTCCACAATTTTGTGGTAGGATGACACTGCAAACTGATTTGATGTCCAACCTCAGTTATTTGTAGCACTGGAAAATTTTCAGAAGACTCAATGGCAAAACATTTACAAATACATTATTTACATGAATACCTTAATAAATGACTTTTTAAAAGGTAAAATGATTTTTATATAGGCAAAATAATCCACAATATGATTCAGGTTAAAAGTACATTTTCTGAAGGCCATTTATACCTTTTTCCCTTGAATCATAATTTACACAGCACAAGCCCTATTAACTATCAGTGGAAACTTGGGATCTTAAGTAAAAACAAAGTCAATACTGATTAAGTATGTTTTCAGAAACTATCAACTTTTGTAGTGTTCTATTTATAACACTTATACTACATACTGCACAAACTATCATATATCTAATTAAAAACAAGTTCTGATGTACAGATTAAAATATATATAATTATATAATTTTAAAATAAATACAATTAAAAGACACTACTAATACAAAATTCCTCGTTACATTCTTATTTAACAATTATAACTTTCTGATTTATGAGTTTTGAGGTGAGAAATAAACACTAAAATAAAGGAAAATTATGTATTAGTATACTTTCCCATTAAAGACAAATATTAAAATAAACTATTTGAATCATATACATAACAATCTTCTAGTAGTGAATACCAGGTTTTAAGTGCTAGCTAGATGGACATATTCAATAACAGGTTCTACAAAATCATGAAAATGGTATAATACAAACGCTATTTGTATATTAAGCCTGAACAGACTAATGGAAGGTTAAATTTTCCATATAATACCAGTAATGATGAAAGGTAAATTAAGATAAAATGAGTTCTAAATAATAACGGTCACTAATAAAGCATCCTTAAGACTCTAGATTTTCCAAGCAAGATCATCTTTTGTAGTACCTATGACTTAAAAATGCTTATAATGTTATTTGAAATATTATTGAATCACCATTAGAATTGCTAGGATGAAGACCTAGTAATTTGCATAAAGATTGCATCTCCCTCTTACCCAACCATCTTCATTGTGCAAATGAAGAAAAAAATGCTCCTTCCTCAAAACTTCTTACTTCCATCTATCAGAAATTTGACATTCTATACTGCTCTTGATGGAATATGGTACTTTACTGCCACCTGTTGAAAAACTGAAATAAACAGATCTACAATGTGAATAAATCCCAAGATACTATTATACACTGACACAACCTGCAGAACTGGTACATGATAGCCCGACACATACTACTGTCAATAATGGACACTCATCCTCCTATTACCAAAGTTTAAAAAGGTCTCCGATCTGAAACATTTCAACTATCAAGTTGAAGTCTTGTTCACTAAAGCCATTTATGTTCAAACCAGTTTATATGTATAATGTGAGTGGAATAATTCATAAGGGTGTAAAAATAAAGTTTTTTAGGGGAATTAACAACCAACTTTAGTTTTGAACGTTTAAAAAAAAAACCACAACTCCCATCCTTATTTATATTTTAACTTATATGTTAATGTTAAAAGTAAATGTTTGGACTGTAAGACCAGTTAGTGATTTCCAGAAGGAAAGGGGGAGAGGGGTGGGTAAATTAGGAAAATGGGGGAAATGGCCTGGTGAGGGATGGATTTGGACTTTTAGTGGTGGACTTAATGTGGTTATATGCACATGCTGATTCCCATGATGCAGACCTGAAATGTGTTACAATGCAATATTACTTCAATTAAAAAATATTTTTTAAAAACCCACAATCGTTTCTTTAGAATTCTGCAAGCTGAAATCTGGACTCAATAATCATGAATTAGAAGTAACTGAGATGGATGAAAAGCAAAAATTTTAACAAAAATTATCAGACAGACATAAATTGAGATATACTAGTACTGTAACAGTTCATCCAATTTTAAATGATTTGGGTTTTTCCACTGCGATAAATTAGAAATATGCAATTAAAATTTTGGGGCTCATTCCAATTGCATCATCACTTTTAATATAAGCACAAACGAAGGTTTTGTATATTTTTCCAACAGTTTCTGTTGCCTGTTGTTTTCATTTGTACCCTTCAAAGTCATAAATTACTTAGCATCTTCCCCTTCATTCTGTATGAAATAATCATCTGGGGCTTTAAAAGTATTAAACAAGTACAAAGGAAGGGGGCGTCCCTTGTCATCCAGGGGCTAAGTCTCAGCGCTATCACCTTTACAAACAGAGTAAGATCCCAGCCAGGGAGCAGACCCACATATGGCATAGCAGACCTCTTCCGTCTCACCTACTGCTCTCCTTAGCAGTGCATTTCAATAAATCTGCCTGTTCTGCTCCCCACTCTGCATCTGGTGAATCCTCTCATGTTTCTCACCCGCCCCCACCCCACCCCACCCGAGCATATCTGGCCTACACCTCAGTTCTTCTACACAAAAATAAATCAATCTTTTAAAAAAATTTAAAAAAAAATAACACATATTAACAAAAAGAAAGTCTAAGCAATGATTTTATAATGTACCACTCTTTGACTTTTTTTAATTATTTACTTTGCCCCCTGAAGAAACTAAAGCTAATTTCTCTAAAAGAAAGAGAACTTTTCAATGTGCCAATCAGTCCCAAGGTAGTCCAGGAAAAGTATTAGCTCATATGTAGTTATTCAACAATATGTCTTATTATATTCAAACTCAGTATCAAATACCTTTATTTAACAATATCCCAATCAGAGTCTAAGTTTCTTGTTGGAAGAAGTGATGGATGAAATTCATGGTCTCTTACAAGGTGACAACCATATATAAGACACATGTTTTATGCTTCTTAGAACAAATTCTAACTCCTCAGCTATATATGGTTTGTGTGTAATATCCCTGCTACATGTAGACTATGATGAGTTAGCACTTTCATTATAGACTAACATAAATGAAGGTAGGGGAACCAAAATATTTTAAAAACCGTATCTATTTTCATTTTAAGAAACAACAGCCATATTATTTTTCAAGAAAAGATACTAGGTTACTGACTTTAAAGTTCAAGTTTCATCATCTTAATATATAAACACACTTGGATATGAGATTTTAAAAAACCACACATACACACAAGCTCTAGGTAGAGCTATAATAAACAAATTCCTTTTATAAACAAAACTTTAACTGAAAAGCCACAGTAGATGGAAAAAAAGAAGAAAGGATATTACTTGGTAAAATCCAGTGACATCTACAATAGTTTTACAGCACATTTAAGCATTCTACGGTTTTATATCTTTACCTGTCTTCCATTTCTTAGTTGCTCCTTAAAAAATTGCCAATTAAAGGTTTGACCTCAAGCTTAGCCCTGAATTTGAGTGCCAGGAAAAGCAAAACAACACTTCAAATTTCTATCTTAATATTATAGCCTTAATTCAAAATTGGTTTATTTAAAACACAATGCACATCTAAATGGAGGAAAATTAAACCAAGCAGCAATACATAATTACACATAATAGGTTTCCTTATATGGGAAGTGTTTTTTTTTTTTTTTTAGGAGGATATCTAGAATGCACTTGCTCTGTGAGACTTTTCAATAATTAAAATTGACTTCGATCAACACTACCAAGGTAAGAGTACTGTATAAGGGGCACACATTTACAATACTGCTAGCCTTCAAAGCAGTAAAGCAAAAGAAAACATATCAAATAGCACATGCACATCTTACAGAACTCCACTGAACTATCAATGATTTCTATGCAATGTGCCTCTTTTTCCATAATTGTATTAACAACTACCAAGAAAGGAAAGATGAGATTAAAATGAATGGTACTGAACTGAGTTGTTTGAAGCCAGTGCCCCACATGTGGGGAAAAGTGCATTTAGTTCAGCAGCAAAACAGCACAGTGTGAAGATATTGTGCTTAGACGCAGATATTCCAGAATTGAAAGATGTGCAAGGCAAGTCAAGATATAAAACCATAGTACACCGTTAAATAACCTTGAAACATACATATATTGCAGTGTTCAAAGGAAAACATTCATTTCATTGTATAAGGATAGGGAGAAATCCTTAAAGTTACCTATTGTTGTTTATGATATTATAAATACATATCTATATAGCATTGTATATACACATATAGAATGTGTGTTTATGTATATTTTTCCCAAAATTATTATTTTTGTGGATCTGCAACTTTCAGGAATGAAAACTCATTTGCACTGTAAGCTTCTGTTCCCCCAAACTTAAGATAGTTTTACCAGGAAATGTGCCCAAGCCCTCCCCGCCAACCCAAAACTCACTTCAGATATTCTGCTTTGTAAGTGAACCAAGAAACACGATGAAAGGAATTCTAGAATTTTTGACTGTATTTTTTCACTTTGCCAGTTGTTTCAACAAGCAAATATCTTTAAAAGAGCTGATGCAAATTGGTAAGCAGAGTATATAAACTCTAGATGTGAATGATTAAAACAGAGCAAATCAAAACAATTAAAAAAATCCAGTGATTTACTCTGACTGTAAACAATATATAAAATTTAAATCTCAAATTTCAAAATAAGTTAAAAGAAAAAGTCTAACTTCAGGGCCTATAATACTATAAAGATCTGACAATTGGTAAGGGGAAAATGTATATGAAGAGTTGTAACAAAATTTGCTTGCCAATTATTTTTGCTAAGAAAAAGTATATCTAACCATACTACCTCTGTCCCTTAAATTTATTAACTTCACAATCTGTTGGCAAATGTTTTAAGCAAACTGGCGTTATCATATTACACAACAGAAAAATGTCCTTCAGTTCAGCAAAGAAAACTTACACAAGCTTTTTGTACAGAATTAAAAAAAAAATCTAAATGGCTATGATTCCTCTATTAGCATAAACACATAATGCAGTCTTTATAAATCTGCCAAATATATCGATATCTACATAAATAGATACAGATATAGATATGAAACATCGATGGCAGTCTATTTTTGAACAGTGTGTGGGACCAGCAGATTTGTATCAGACCATGGCACGATATGGACCCTGCATCTTTAGGAACTGAATGATGAAGGAAGGACCCCCAGCAACAATCTGAGGCGGAAGGTGACTGAGTGGACAGTTCTCAATACTCATGATTGAAAGCTTGCTGCAAAGAGCCAGCTCAAAGGGAAGGCTATGCAGGTTGGGGTTGTCATTCAAATACAGTTCTTCTAGGTTCTCCAGTGTACCTGTTTAAAAAAAAAAATCAAATCAATTATTTTTTAATAAATTAGTTAGTATTAAATACACTCAACTGTCATGATGCTATCCTGGACATTATACATACTGAATATATATTTCCTCTTATTTTCTTCTCTTACTTTTAAAACTCTCTGCAATTGTGGTTCTAAAATTTTGCTGCATATTCAGATCAACTGGGGGGATTTTTAAAACTATAATGTCCAAGTCATACTCCATACCAATTAAGTCAGAATCTCTTCCTGGATGGTTCATTTTCAACCTTGGGCAGTGCGTTGGAGAAAAAAACAAACAAAACATGCTACATGCTGTTTGGGATAGCTTGGCATTCATATATGTTTTTTTCAAGACTCAAGAGGTAAATTTACAGTCAATGCCTATAGTTACTTTCTGTTATAAATAATGTGATAATCTCTCTTATTAATAAACTCTTGTGCAAAGTTTTTTGCTACTTGGTATAAATCTTTCACTAAGAGAATTATCACATTTTTGATAATAAGCCAAAAATCAATCCATGTAATCTTTCAAAAATTTTTATTAGACTGTCTTAGGATCCTAACTCTCACTTTCTAGGCAAATGTCTCAACCAATTGCACGAGGCAGTTAAATATATAGATTAGGAATAAAAGTGTAAAGTTGATTCATATGTTTCTATTTTAAACTTCAAAATCTATAATATTTGATAATGACACATAGAAAACAAATAAAAAATAATAGCTAGCAGGTAATGAATTTGTTTATATTTAAGACTTTATTCTTCAGAGCAACCCTATGAGAAGCTACTGTATCATCCTTCTTTTAATGGAAAGAAGGAAGCTTAGGAAATTTATGTAGTTTATGTACTTTATCTAAAGTCAAAAAAACCAGTAAGGGGCAGAGCCAGATTTTGAACTATCGTACTCCAAAATTATTCCCCAGAAATAACCTATAGTGCCTCTGGAACAGCACAGTATATATGGGAGCATATGATACATGGAATCACTAAGTGAAGAAGTAGCTTGTAAACTGGGGTTACAACCTGTACTGCCTAAAATGCAAGGTAGTCATACTGATTATATTAAATAATGGACATGAAAATTCTAAAGTACCTAAAATCTCATAAGGAAATATTCTTTTGAATACACTTCACTAATTTAAGTCTTTGTAACTTTTTGAATTTAGAATAAATATAAAAGAACTTCGAAATTAAGGTCAAACCTACTGGAAATGCAAGTTTGCAAAAACACTGTCAAACATAGTGTTATACTAACACTCAATGAGGAAACCCATCAAAACCAACCAACCAACCAACTACTGGTACCCTATAAAAGAAATCTTAAGTCTGATTTAACTTCAGTTGACAAAACACAGTTGATTTTTCATTTATCTGAAATAGTACTTGAACAAGTAAGAGCAAACTATCAGTACAGAGTCAAGCATCCAAAGGGTTCATACCAATTTCCTCAGGAAGATGAGTAAGCAGGTTCTCTCCTAGGCCTAGATGTGTGAGATTGGTAAGATGGCCAATGCCTCTGGGGAGAGTGGTCAACTGGTTGTTTGTCAGAACTAATTTCTAGAAGATTAACAGGACAAAAGATGATTAAATACATAAACTTCATATTACTGATGTAAATTTAAAATAATACATTGACTAAAAAAAGGAGATAAATTAACAGGGAAATTAGCTTTGTTAGGATGAGAATCACTTTGTTTTCCTCTAAAAAACACACTTTTTAGGAAGAAAAAACAGATTAAAGGAATATAAAATTTAGCCCTAATACTCTAACAGGAAAAATCTCTCTGTTCTAAGAATTAGATGAAATTCTTAAGAAAAACATGCAATTTGGAATGTATCCTCATAATCATACAACATAAAATCAGCATAAAGTTTTACCTGTAAATCCTTAAGATAAGCAATTTCATTTGGCAAGGATTCTAATTTGTTCTCCTCTAGATCCAACTCTCTTAACTTCCTAAGGTTTCCAAGACCATGGGGAAGCTTCTTTAGAAGATTGTTTGATAATATTAAAACCTAAAGATAAATTATTGATAGCGTTTGACCATTCGGAATTATATATTACCACTGCATGACTTAAAATTTTATATTAATTTTATACCAACTTGCTAAGTAGCAAATATTAAAGGTAGTAACATAATAACTTACTATTCTAAAAAACAATTACGTATTTAGATATTTAGAAATAAAAAAGATTTTATCAGATTAAGTCAAAACTAATTAAAGCAAATGGAAAGAATTTAATTAAATTACCAAAAAAGAAAATTATTAACTACTTGTTTTAAGGTACTTTTAGCTAATGATATTTTGATAATGAATAGTTACAAACATATATCTAATAGAAAACCAATTATTTATTCAAAACCCCTTATAAGCCCATTATTTAAGGTTAAGGTAATAAGTGATTTCTAAACTGCCTATATCAGCCCACAACAATTATTATTTGTAATATAATGCAAATTTATACAAATACAAATTGTGATTTGAAGAGGGCAAAAAAAGGTTGAGAAAAGCAGTCCTTGTTCTCAGAGAAGTTACAATCTAGAAGGGGGTTGGGGGGAAGGAGACAACATTAGGCATGGGAATAGTAAAAAGAACACTGGCTCCAAAGATCTATTGATACATAAAGATTTGGTTAGTATTTTATACCCACTTATTTCTCCAAAGGTTATACCACCCATGATATAATAAACATACACAATAAGACCAAAAAAATAATAATAGCAGCTACTACTGAGTTTATTATTTACAGGACACTGTACCTAATGTATTATATGTGCTGTTGTATTTAATCCTAACCACAACCTTAGGAAGAAATACCAATATCCTGATTTCAATTTTAAATGCTCTTTTATTACTCACTTCAAGAGAAACGAGACCAGACACATCCTCAGGGATCTTTGTAAGCTGATTGGTGGCTAAATTCAATTCTACCATACTAGTCCAAGTTCCAAAATCCAAGGGAAGTGATGTCAACTGATTGTCCTGGCAAAGACAAAAAGATGCTTGCATCCAAAGAACCACCACAAAAGTAAAACCCCTTATGTAACCCCCAATGCAAGAGCTTTCTTAATTAAACAGAAAACTTTATTTCCTTAGTTGATATCCAAACAAAAAGGGGAAAAAAGCAACAAAAACTATATGCCTTGGAAGTTTTTCACACAGCAACTAAGTTTTCACTTGGAGGCTAAACTGCAAGTTTGTTTCTCATGTGATTATCTATATTAGGTATAGAAAAATATAACACATATAACAACAATTTAGATTTCAAAGGTCCCAATGATAAATAGGATATTTTCCCCATTCCACAGTAATTTACAGAAATGTATTGAACACACTGAATTAGATATTGAAAGAATATCTAATTACAGTTCACAAGAAAACAGATAAGCTCAGCATTTCTAGAGATGCTGAGCAATAAAGGACAGGGGGAAAGTCTAAAGACTTTCGATCAATACCAACTTTCAACACATTGTTGTGTGACTATTAATATTGAAAGGGAAACCATCAGTACCTAACCCTGCCCCAGTTAGGTACCAATAATACATGCCAACATGTTAATAGGGATGTTGCCTCTCACTGGTGGGAGGGCTTATTTTATGTCCTCCTTGTTCACCTGTATTTTTTATTTTTTCTGCAATGTACATGGACCACTTTTCTCATTTTATATAAAATCCCCATAAGAGAAATTTCATGAGGCAAATATTTATTTACTTGCTTTATATCCTGCCACTTTACTGTACTCATTATTTCTGTAAGTTGTTTTGTAGAATCCTTCAGTTTCTCTAAGTAAATGAGCATGTTATCTGTGAACAGTGTCAGTTTCACTTCTCCTTTCCCAGTTTGAATTCCTTGTATTTTATTTTTATTATTATTATTATTATTATTATTATTATTATTATTATATTAACTTGCCTAATGTTTCAGTTAGGACTTCTAACTAAAACTATGCTGAATATCAATGGTGATAGTGGACATCTCTGTATTGTTTCTTTTTTTAAAGATTTATTTATTTATACGAGCACTGGGTAGAGTCAGTAGCGCGCGAGGGTGAGAGAATTCACCAGAGCCAGAGGGGAGAGCAGAGCAGGCAGTACACTGCTGAGGGGAGCAGTGGGCGGCAGGAGAGGTCTGCGCACCATGTGGGGCCCTCACCTGGCAGCAGGGGATCAAACCAGCGCTGCAGAGGCTGCGGGCAGCTTCGCAACCCAGCGCTCAACCGCTGCGCCACCGGGGAGGCCCTCTGTCTTGTTTCTGATTTTAGTGGAAATGTTTCTCACTATTATGATGTTGTCTTTGGGTTGCCATATATGGCTTTTGTAATATCTAGATAGGTTCCATTTATTCCTATTTTTTGGACAGTTTTTATCATAAATGGATGTTGGATCTTGTTGAATGCTTTTTTGGCACCTATTGAGATGATCATGTGATTTTTGTCTTCCTTTTTATAATCTGATGGATGACAGTGATTGATTTGCATATGCTGAACCAGTCTTGCATCCTTAGGGTGAAGCTTACGTGATTGTGGTGAATGTATCCGTTCGCCTGGATTTTGTTGAGTAATTTTGTATCTGCATTCATCAGAGATACTGGTCTCTATTTCTTTTTTGGTACTATCTTTGCTTGGTTTTGGGATCAGGACAATGCTGGCCTCATAGAATGTATTGAGGAGTTTTCCTCCCTCTTTAATTTTTTTGAAGAGTTTGAGTAGGCTAGGCATTAAATTTTCTTTCCAAATTTGGTAAAATTTACTGGAGAAGCCATCTGGTTCTGGGCTTTTTTCTGGGGGAAAATTTCTATTACTTTTTCATAATTTCAGTACTTGTACCTGCACTACTTTTTTTTAAAGATTTATTTATCTATGCATACAAGAGCTTGAGCACAGGCCAGAGATTCAGGGAGTGAGAGGATTCACCAGAGGCAGAATGGGGAACAGAACAGGCAGACTGACCAAAGTACATTGCTGAGGGGAGCAGTGGGCGAGTCAGGAGAGGTCTGCTGCACCATGTGGGTTGCTCCCTGGCAGGCCAGGGATCGAACTCATGCTGCAGAGGCTGCAGATTGCTTCATAGTTCAGTGCTTAACCCCTTGCACCACCAGGGAGGCCCCTGTACCTGGACTATTAAGCTTTCTATTTCATCCTGGTTCAATCTTGAGAGACTGTGTGAATCTAAGAATTTGTTCTAGGTTGTTCAATTTGTTTGCATGAGCTTCTGTGTAGTTCTGCAGTATTTGTTGTAATTTCACCTCTTTCCTTCCTGATTCTATTGATTTGGGTTTTCTCTCTCTTCTCTTAGTAAGTGTAGCTGATGGGCTGTCAATTTTATTTATTGTTTCAAATAACCAACTCTTGGTTTCACTGATCTTTTTGTCTTTTATTTCATTTATTTTTACTCTAATTTTTTTTATTTCTCTCCTACTGGTTTCAGGGTGCTTCTCCTAGTTTCAACTGCCATATTAGATTGTTACCTTGACATCTTTCTTTTTTTTATGTGGGCCACTATTGCTATAAACTTCCCATGTAGTACTGCTTTTAAAGCATCCCATGGCAAATATTTATTTGAAAACTGAGTTCATCTTTTATTATATTTAAACTAATTATCTAGCTGTGTCTAAACTACTGGTAGTTATAGTATGATAAGATACTATCATTATAAAAATTTGCTACTGGTGCTTACATGAAGAGGAAATGCCAGGTTTCATTTTGACTTCTTTCAAGAAAAAAAAATTTTTTTTTAATAGAGGCATGTTTTATGTATTTATTTGTTTGTTTGTTTTGTTTATACATGCACTGGGCACAGTCAGAAGCGCGGGAGGGTGAGAGAATTCACCAGAGCCAGAGCGGGGAGCAGAGCAGGCAGAAGGACAGAAGTACACTGCTGAGGGGAACAGTGGGTGGCAGGAGAGGTCCGCGCGCCATGTGGGACCCTCATCCAGTGGACGGGGAGCAGCCAGGGATCGAACTGGCGCCGCAGAGGCTGCGGGCAGCCTCGCAACCCAGCGCTCAACCGCTGCACCACCAGGGAGGCCCGAAAAAGTTTTTTTTAAATATTTGTCATGATTTTGAAGAAAATTTAAGGCAAAACTCTAGCCAAAGTTTTATTCCTTGAAAACAGTAAGCCTTCCCAAACTAACACATTACAATGACATCAGTTTAGCAAAAATGTGTAACCGAATGCAAAAACTAATCTACATCTGGACTGCTGTGTTCCTATAAATGGAAATTCAGAATTAATGCCTTTACCTACTAAATCTCAAATTGCCAATAATGATTAACAATAAATTTTATACTTAATATTATAATTATCTCCAATTTCCATGCATTCACTTATTACATACTTCCAAATAATTGTAAATGATACATGCATTATCATTTACAGATAGAATCAGGTATAGCCAGAATCAAGAAATTACATGTTTATAGAAATAAACCATAAAAAGAAGGCAAGGAACTTTCCTACCTCATGGAGATTAAAAACCACACTACTGGAAGACCATTGGACTAATGAGGAGATCAAAGAAGAAATTAAAAAATTTTTTGAATTGAACGACAAGGAGGACACCAATATCCTAAATGTATGGGATGCAGCAAAAGCAGTAATAAGAGGAAAATATATAGCAATAGAAGCTCACATCAAGAAACAAGAAAGAACGCAAAGAAACAACCTAATCTCGAAGCTCAAAGATCTAGAAAAAGAACAACAAAAAAACCCCAAAACCAGTAGAAGAAAAGAAATAATAAAAACCAAAGCAGAAATAAATGAAATTGAAACTAAAAAAACAATCCAAAAGATCAATGAAACCAAGAGCTGGTTCTTTGAAAAAATCAATAAAATAGACAAACCCCTAGCCAGGCTCACAAAGGAAAAAAGGGAGAAAGCACAAATAAACAGGATCATCAATGAAAGAGGAGAAATCACAACGGACACAGCAGAAATCAAAAGAATAATCAGTAACTACTATGAACAGTTATATGGAAACAAGTTTAACAATCTAGAGGAGATGGACAAATTCCTACAACTCTACAATCACCCAAAGCTAGATAAAGAAGAAATAGAACACCTAAACAGACCAATTACAATTAGCGAAATTGAAATGGTAATCAAAAACCTCCCCAAAAACAAAAGCCCAGGACCTGATGGATTTACAAATGAATTCTACCAAACATTCAGAGACGAATTAGTGCCTATCCTTCACAAACTCTTCCAAAAAATTGAGAAGGAAGGGACAATACCAAACACGTTCTATGAAGCCAACATTACACTAATACCAAAACCGAACAAGGACAACACAAAAAAGGAAAACTACAGGCCAATCTCCCTAATGAACACTGATGCAAAAATCCTCAATAAAATTTTAGCTATCAGAATCCAACAATGTATCCATAAGATAATTCACCACGACCAAGTTGGATTCATTCCAGGGGCACAAGGATGGTTTAACATCCGAAAATCAATCAACGTTATCCAACACATCAACAAAAAGAAATATAAAAACCATATGATAATATCAATAGATGCTGAGAAAGCTTTCGACAAAGTGCAACACCCATTCATGATAAAAGCCCTTGAAATTCTTGGGATACAAGGAACATACCTCAACATCATAAAGGCCATCTATGACAAGCCAACAGCCAGTATCATTCTCAATGGTGAAAAGCTGAAAGCAATTCCATTAAGATCTGGAACAAGACAAGGATGTCCACTCTCACCATTGCTTTTCAATATAATACTGGAAGTCCTAGCCAGGGCAATAAGACAAGAGAAAGACATCCAAGGAATCCAAATAGGAAAAGAAGAAGTCAAACTATCACTATTTGCAGACGATATGATATTATACATAGAGAACCCCAAAAACTCCACAGAAAAGCTAATTCAACTCATCAATCAGTTCAGTAAAGTGGCAGGATACAAAATCAACACGCAAAAGTCAGTAGCCTTCCTATACACAAACAATAAATCTGAAGAAGAAGAAATCAAAAAGACCATCCCTTTTGTTATTGAAACAAAAAAAATCAAATATTTGGGAATAAATCTAACAAAAGAGGTAAAGGACCTATACAAAGAAAACTATAAAACACTGTTAAAAGAAATAGAAGAAGACACAAAGAAATGGAGAGACATCCCCTGCTCATGGATTGGAAGAATAAACATTATTAAAATAGCCATCCTTCCAAAAGCAATATACAGATTCAATGCTATTCCAATCAAAATTTCAATGTCATTCTTCAAAGAAATAGAACAATTATTGATGAAATTCATATGGAATCACAAAAAACCCCGAATAGCCAAAGCTCTCCTGAAAAAAAAAAGAAGGGAATGGAGGCATCAGACTCCCAGACTTCAAACTATACTACAAAGCCATAATCATCAAAACCGCATGGTATTGGAACAAGAACAGACATACAGACCAATGGAATCGAATAGAAAATCCAGAAATAAACCCACAGGTTTATGGTCAACTAATCTTTGACAAAGGAGCAAAGACTATGCATTGGAGCAAAGAAAGTTTGTTCAATAAATGGTGCTGGGAAAACTGGGTCGCTACATGCAAAAGAATGAAGCTTGACCACCACCTCACACCATACACAAAAATCAACTCAAAATGGATTAAAGAACTAGACATAAGACCTGAAACCATAAAATATATAGAAGGAAATATAGGCGAAACACTACGTGATTTGCACATCAAAGACATCTTTACAGACACATCACCCAAAGCTGTGATAGTGAAGGCAAAGATAAACAGCTGGGACTATATCAAATTAAAGAGCTTTTGCACAGCAAAAGAGACAATAACAAAAACAAAGAGAAACCCCACCAACTGGGAGAACATTTTTGCACCCAACACTAATGATAAAGGACTGATCACAAAAATCTGCAAAGAGCTGATGAGTCTCAACAACAACAAAGAAAATAATCCAGTCAAAAAATGGGCAGAAGAGCTTAAAAGAAACTTCTCTGAAGAGGAAATGCAAATGGCCAACAGGCATATGAAAAAATGTTCAACATCACTTGTCATCAGGGAAATGCAAATCAAAACTACCATGAGATACCATCTTACACCAGTGAGAATGGCACATATTAAAAAAACTAGCAACAACAAATGTTGGCGAGGGTGTGGAGAAAAAGGAACTCTTCTGCACTGTTGGTGGGAGTGCAAACTGGTCCAACCACTGTGGAAAGCTGTGTGGAGATTTCTGGACCTACTAAACATAGAGCTTCCATATGACCCAGCAATTCCACTCCTAGGTATTTACCCAAAGGACACAGAAACATCAATTCCAAAGAACACCTGCACCCCTATGTTTATAGCAGCACTGTTTACAATAGCTAAGCTTTGGAAACAACCCAAATGCCCAAAAATAGATGACTGGGTCAAGAAGATGTGGTACATATATACCATGGAATATTACTCAGCATTCAAAAAAGATAAACACATGCAATTTGCAGCAACATGGATGGCGCTGGAAGGGATCATGCTCAGCGAAATAAGCCAAAAAGAAAAAGAAAAATACCGGATGGTCTCACTCATAGCAGGAATCTAGAAAACTTAAATAAGGGACCAGGAAAATGAATAACTATAAGAAAGTGAAAATCAAAATCAACAAAAAACTATGAACCAGAGACACTTTTAGGGGGGCGGGGGCGGGAGGGGAGGGATTGGGGTCAGAATGGGGGGCTGCAATTGTATGGGGAATATAACAATAAAATTTATAAAAAAAAAAAAAAAAAAAGTACAAATTTAAAAAAAAAAAATAAATAAAATAAAAAAGGAAGATGTTCAAGTGTTTTAGAAGATTACAAAAACATGCCTTTGCATAAGGAGAAGACATCCTGTCCTGTGAAGAAGGTGGTGTCTACCAGCCCTCATTCTCTCTCTCTCTTACTCCCAGGGGTGAAATGCCCTACTTTCCACTAGAGAATAAATAGTATCAGGTCATCTCCCTTTGCCATTTTGCAGATAAGAAAAAGTAAGATACTAAGAAGTTATCATTTCAACACAAAATAAAACCATCAGGAGGCTGGTGAATTATAAAAAAAAAAAAAAAAAAAAAGAAATTACATGTTTAGACTGTGGTTCAAAGAACCACAATTATGTTGAAATGGCACAAAGACAAAAGGATGTACTATAACACAATAGAAAAAAAACTACAGCTATAAGCAGAAAATAAAGATTTCCTAGATTCCCACCTCAATCATGAATTAGCTATATGCCAATTTACTTATCACATCTGGGGCTAAGGTTTTTTCACTACAAATTAAGTCACTGGAAAATAATCACTTTTCATTTCTTTCCTCCTTTGGAAACAGATTCCTCCCCATACACCCCTCCCCTTTACAACAATGTAAAAGTCATTCACTATAAAGGATATATATATAGAGAAAAGAAGAAATTAAAGATTACTCATAAATAATTCTTACACATTTTGGTAAATACTGCTTATATGTATGATATAAGTCTATAGACATTTAATATATAATTAAGCACATTAAAAACAACTTTAAAAGATATATTGAAAAAGAGTTTTACATGCTTTAACTTTTTTCTACTTAGTAAGTTGAAAATGTCAGCTAGTATTTAACATTCTTTAGACTACTGTTTTCAATAGCTCCATAATATTCCAATAAGATAAATTACTTTTAAAAAAAGGGAAATGTCTATTAATAACTTGGTATCAACTAAGTAGAAAGCTCTACAATAACTATCCCTACAGCTATGCTTTTATGGACATTCAAGATAATTTCGTTAGGACAAATCGCTAAAGGTAAGCACAGTCCTAAGAGCTTTGTTATCTAAAACAAATTGCCCTGAAGTACTCTTATTATCAGATTAGACCCCATTAGCACAAAACAAGTACCCATTCACACAGTGATAGAGAAAACATAAGTATTTGCACATGTTCTATTAATAACAGCTTTTACCCGCTCTCCCCATCACAGAGACTTACCTTCATATTCAGCTTACTTAATACTTTTGCTCTGGAGAAAATTCCAAATGGGATTTTATTGATTCGATTGTGTTCCATGTTCAGGGAATAGATGGTAGAAAACTGAGATGGACCACCTACTGGATATAACTGGAAGCAATTTCTAGCTAAGGTCAAACTATTCAGTTTCACAAGACTTGATAAAAGACTCTGTAAAAAATGAAACAAGCATAAGAACTATAACAAGACTTATTGTGTACAGAGCAGCAGTCCCAAACACAAATGTCTCAAAGGGCCCTGAAGGGAACAAACATTAGAGGCTGGGTTGGACAGATCTGTAATGCCTCACCCAGAATGACAGTCTCTCGCCTCAGCTCTAGTCATTGGTTGCCTTTCAACATAGGTTTGTGGAGCCAATGAAGTCATCTCTACATTTTACAAAAAACCAAAAAATTCACTAATTTGATATCTCCTGATTTTTATTCTTTGATTTTAATTTATTTAAAGCACTCAGTAAATGTAAAGAAAATATGTCTGCAGGAAGAGTTGTCTTATCGTAAGTGGCCAGTTGGACTCAGTCTACACAGCAGTAACTATCAGTTAGTCCTGGGTGTGAGTCCTGACTCTGACACTTGCTATGTGGCCAATACTATCTAGGTGTTAGTTAAGTACCAATCTCTAAATTATTTTTAAGATAAATATAATGCCTGGCACAAAGTAATTTAATGCTTTCATTTAGGAATATTAAATTCAAAAAATGATAGTACATCCTGACATTGTATGATACATTGCTCTTCTATGTGGTAAAACTTCTAAGGGAATATGCATCTACCAAACAAGTGTATCACCCTATCTCCCCTTATTTCAGTCTCTTACCATGTAACCACAGTACTAGGTATTAAGGTATTATAAAATAAATCTTTGTCATTAAGAAAAATAAACCCTATTTAGAGAAATAAACCATTCAGGAAAAAAACAGGAAATGGTATATAACTGCACATAATCAATAATAAATTATATAGACTAGGCTCTCACTATTTAATGTCTGGTATCAGCATCCCCTGAGAGCTTATTAAATTGCAGACTCTAAGGCTCCACACCTACAGAATCATAGTATGACTCTCAACAATATTCCCAGGTGATTTATTACATGCTCATACATATGTTTGAGAAATACTGGTATAGGCCATCAAACAGTTTTGAAACCTGGCTCTATAAGTAGCTTGTGACTTTTGGCAAGTTATTCTTCTTAGTTTATCCATTTGCAAAATAACACATTATTTTATCGGTCATAATGAAGAGTTTAAGAGATGACATATAAGTGATGAAGCTGTAAATTCCTTTTCTATTTAAATTCAAAGAAAACAAGAAATAGTGGAATAACAAGAAAAGCAGCTCTAGCTCTAGACAGATAGGTCTTGAAAGATGAAAAAAATTTAAATAGTCAGATAAATAGAAGAAAACCTTGTAGACTGAAGTAAAAGCCCAAGGAGAAAACAATCAGTGGAGGTGTCTCTGTGCGTGTGTGTTTTAAACAATGTTCATATTTCAACTATTTTCCATAAGGAAATTGAAGACTTGGTATCTGGAGATATCAGCTGATTTGCAAGGCCAACTGAAGAAAATATGTAACTATATAACTGAAGGTGCACTTTTATGGTGAAATGAAACTTGCTCTTTATACTAAACATTAAAGAAGTGTCTCCACTAGTATAAACAGATAAAAAGTAGACAAAGAGTGCTGTTGAGAAAATTGCATGGCAGTAATTTAGGAAAAATATCTACATCTTTCTTTACCTAAAACAAATGAGTTTTATTGCATCTCACGGTTAAAACAATATTCTTACAACTGATTACTTTATTGAACGGATATGCTTCAATGATAAAATGTTAATATCTAAGGCTATTTGAAAAGGGGTAACAAGGAAACTCTCTAGCCTCATTCTTAGATTATACTGTGAAGCTTTGAGATTGCTTATCATTGTTTTAGAGTCAGTCACTTCTGATTCCTATCTTACTTAGATCCTCTGCTAACCAGTTTTTGTGACCTTTGGTAAACTAGATAATCAATATCATTTTCACCATATTCCCAGAAAAATATTTAAGGCAACAAACGTGGCCAAGAAAATAACTTCTCTTATTTTCCTATTTGATGAGATTACTCCAATAACTAGTAGGATTACAGTAAAAATTTAAATGGGAAAGAAATCACATATAGCGTTCCCAGTCTTTGCTTTGAGCATACATGTTTAAATGTCTTAAATTGCTTGATCTTATGTTTACATTGAATATAGTCCATTTTCAGACATCAAATGGAACAGTAGAGTCATTTTGCAGGCTGTAATTTCAGCAATATAGAGAACCCCAATTGAAAATCACTTTCCTGATTTTTCTTGTCGAACTCAGCTTGAATGTCTAGTAAGTGCTGTTTAATGGATTTTATTGTTTTCCTTATTGTGCTTATTAAAAATGTAGATAATTACACATTGGCTTTAGGCATATGTTGCTTTCAAAGCACAAAGTACTTTCAAATATGACTTACTGCTTTGCCATATTTGGACAAGGCCAATCAAGGGTCTTCTTCTCTATTTGAAAATGGGCTGGTTTAAACATACACCCATGTGCACACATACACACTCACAAGCATAAACACACATACCTTCCAGAGCCAAACTTAAAGAGAGCTGTCCTCACTAAAGTTCTCTAATCAAAAGTAAATCCTGGGGGGCCTCCTTGGTGGTGCAAGGGGTTAATCCTACACTATGAAGCAATCCGCAGCCTCTGCAGCACGAGTTTAATCCCCGACCGCCAGGGAGCAACCCACATGGTGAGGCAGACCTCTCCTGACTCGCCCGCTGCTCCCCTCAGTGGTGTGTTTCAGTCAGTCTGCCTGTTCTGTTCCCCACTCTGTCTCTGGTGGATCCTCTCACCCCCCGCATCTCTGGCCTGTGCCCCAGCTCTTGTATGCATAAATAAATAAATCTTTAAAAAAAGAAAAAGTAAATCCTGGTGGCACAAGGGGTTAAGACGCAACACAATGAAACTATCCACAGCCAGTGCAGCACAAATTCGATCTCCGGCCAGGGAGCTGACCCACATGGTGCAGCAGACCTCTCCTGTCTCGCATGCTCCTCCCCTTAGCAGTGTATTTCAATCAGCCTGTTCAGTTCCCCACTGTCTCTGGTGAATCCTCTCACCTCCCCCCCCCCCGCACCTCTGGCTTGTACCCCAGTTCTTATATGCATAAATAAATCTTTTTTAGAAAAGTAAATCCTCACTTTTTTGAGTCACAAAATAAATATGAAAGTACTTAACACAATATCTGTATCTTAAGAGGTATCCAATAATTACTGCTTTGCCATATTTGGACAAGGCCAATCAAGGGTCTTCTCTATTTGAAAATGGGCCAGTTACTAGTATCTCAGTTACTATTAGAATGGATGTTGTTTACTTGCACAATTATTGCTTATTTGTACCCTTCCTTTTTTTTCCTTGCACAAGCTAGTTAGTAGTCTTTTAAATTTTGTCTTTCTTCTTTTAAAACACCAGCCCCTGATTTTATATTTGGAGAGGATATAAATTCAAAGCTATACAGAAAGAAAAAGAAAAATACCGAATGGTCTCACTCATAGCAGGAATTTAGAAAACCTAAATAAGGGACCAGGAAAAAGACTAATTACAATAAAGTAAAAATGAAAATCAACAAGCAACTATGAACCAGAGACACTCTATGGGGTGGGGGAAGGAGGGATTAGGGTCAAAATAAGGGGGCTGGGAATTGTGTGGGGACTATAACCAAGATGAAAATGCATATGTTGTGCAAAAATGAAAAATGATGTAAATATATATATAAAATAAAATAAAATAAAATAAAAATAAACATACACCCACGTGCCAATGATCTGGGTATTGCTGACAATCTGCTATATCTCAGACCAAGACTGGATATATATAAAATAAATTTTGAATTTCTCATTTTGTGAAATTTGACACTCTTTAGATTTAGGCATACTGACACTATAAAGGGGTCAGTGTTAAACTCATAAATCAAACCTAAAAGGAACCCATCAAATTATAATTACTACAAATCTGTAACTTCATCTACCCAATTGTTCTTTATAAATCAAAATATAAATTTGAAAATTTTTTATCCAAAACACCCTTATTTTTAACTCTCTTTCTCTCTCTCTCACACACACACACGAAAAACCAGTAACAGTCTAAACATAACAGTTACTTACAGAAGATATTTTGAATTGTTAGAAAAAAACTTTGCAAAGCTTATAAATCCACAAATTCACATTTCCAGCTTTTTGTTAGATTACAATAAGATTTGCTTATTAAATAACCACAAGCAGATATATAATTCATTGGGTATGCTAAAATAATAGGTAGCAAAATAGAAAAAGCAAAAGTGAGAAAATAATAAACACTGAGGAAAACAGTCTATAGAAAGTATAGAAAGAGTACTATATCTTTCCCAGTTGACATCTAAGCAAAGTAAGTGAAAATCTTTTTCTAATAGAAAAATCAAATTAAAAATAATTTATTTGAAAAAAAATAACAGATTCTGGTGATAGAGACATATGCTAAATAGGCTCTAATATTATATAAGCAAAATAATAATTTGGGTAATAGGAGTACTGTAGGTAATATTAATCTTTATAATAGTGTGTTGTATGTAGTTCTTTCTTTTCATTTATCATCCATCTACACTACTTTTTCTTTTTTTAATAACTGAACAAGGTGCGGTAGTTAAGTTTTGAATCCAGTCTGATACCCTTTCCTTAATAATTGTTATCACCACTTCCCAAAATGACATCAGAAAGATGTATGTGGTGCTAAAGAAGAATGCAGCACACTGATTTTCCACCTTGGCTTTTTCCTTCCGCACAAAAGAAAGAAAAAAATATCATTTTTTTAAATGTTCCTATAATCAGACATATTCTTCCTTCTTTGGAATTTTTACCACGGTGGGAGCTAGTTATTCATAGCATACTCACAATCATAAAATTATTTACCCTGTTGTAAAAATTTAGTTTCTCCTGTCATTATTTTGCAGATTTGTTTCTACTTCTTACCTCTGGTAAAGTAGAGATGTTATTATTCTCTAAATTTAATTCTTCAAGTGCACTGCATTTTGCCAATGATCTGGGTATTGCTGACAATCTGTTATATCTCAGACCAAGACGACTTAAGCTGGACAGGTTTCCTGTGAAGACAAAAAAGGAAATTAATACTTTCATTTTTAAATCTAGTGAGTCTCTCACTGTCTCAGGCTATCAACCAAATATTTATGAATTACTCTGAAGTACTATTTTAGCAAGATCCTTAACTTCTATTACCAAGGAACTACATTTTGTCAATTAGTATGAAAATGAAATACTTTTGTGTCTACTTGTCTTAGAGAAATAACGAAATGCACAGCATTTGTAAGTCTACAAATATTTGCAATAATTTTTCTCAGATACGCAACTTCTAAGCAGCCTATTTTTAGATATCACAGAGGAAAAAGAGAACAAGTACAACTCTGTATTCCCCCTACCTCACCAAATAATTTTTTTGAATTACAAAATACATGAATACATTTTTCTCTCCTCCCTAGATAACTACAATTTATAATCTAACATGCAATTAATGAGATCTATCTCTCAGCACTTTTTGTGTGTAGAAAAACTGGGTTATAGAGCAGAGGTAGGGGGAGGTAAGAAGGTTCACCAGAGACAGAGTGGGGAGCACAAGTGGCAGATTTACTGAAATACACTGCTAAGGGGAGCAGTGGGTGAGACAGGAGAGTCTGCTGTACCACATATGGCTTAGCTCCCTGGCCGTGGATATGTGACATATTACCTCTTCCGTGTAACAGGTCATAGAAATATTTTCTTATGAGTAAATATACATAGAACTCATTTTATTTAACCATTAAATTTTTTAAGATTAAATGATTTTGTTTGAAAAGAGTATTCTGAAAATATCATACATAATTTTTCACCTACACATAAGAAAACCAGACAGTATGTGATAAAATCAGTAATGAAAGAAAGACTGGAAAGAGCGAGGATTATTCACAACAATCTCAAGCCTCAATCATAAACTTTGTCAGAAGTAGAACCAGAAGGAGTATACCATCCCACTCCATTTAGCCTGTCTGTATTGCCTCTGAAAGGAAAGAAAGTATTAGAGCTAAAATAAACTTCACTGAATTTATCAACACATTCCTTCTTCTGGGCCTTAGTAAGTATCTCAAGTTCTTCCTCAAATACCTTCCATTTTTTCAAATCTTAATCCTCACCAATAACTCCAGTAACATATTGATGAATGGCATTGATGATTCGCTCTAGTTTCAAACTTCAATGAAATCACTGTGGATAATGTCTGAATTATCAGGAGTTTGCCTTAACTCCCGCAGGATGTACGCAGTGTATCCTAAACTACTGTCCAGCTCCAGTGCCAGTAACCTGAGTATTCTTGCATAACACAAGGAGTTACACTGAGTATACTTAAAAGCTGTGGTGCCTACAGTAAGGCCTCAGACTGTGGATTCCAGCAAATCTTTGTTTTTTAATAACAACATTGCTAAGTAATGACTTGTCAATGACACCATTATTTCTCTTCTCACTTAAAGACCAAAGAAAGTGCAAACTTCATTTTCATCTTGTTGTAAGACTGGTCCATCTAAAGAACACAGTAGCTCCCATTTTTCGTTTTATAAAGTATTTGTAAAGCTAGCTCTTCAAATCCTGATGCAACAATACCATCAGATAACTCTGGGGATAATTTTGGCAGTAGGGCTATCACAAACATTAGAAACTGCAATAAAGTCACCAAATGAAGACATCCTATCAGCCCCTCTTGCTCTTGCATATGCAGTTGGTATGGGTATAAGGGTTTGATATGGACTATAGACCAGGCGGATTTTTGCCATCATCTTCACTGAGTGCAGTACCTGCTGGTCTGGCATGTTTGAAAGAGACAGAGGATAGAACAGCTAAAGTTTGAGTTCCTTCACCAATTGTCAACATTCAAAGTATCATACAAGTTTATAAATCCATTTAAAATTGCAATGGGAAACTTGGGATTCAGTATGTACAAAAAGGGCATCTGAGATACTCCTTTACTTAGTATTTCCTGAAGTAATCTGAAATTGCTTTATCCTACTGTACCATATGGGTATCATACTATGCCTTCAAAACTAACTGGCATCTAGGCTCCAAGGAGACATCTTCATTGTTGGAGTTCTGTATCTACATGGAGACAGTCACCTAGTAAGCTGGTTCACACATGACTGTCACACAAGCATCGTTTTTGGTAGCTACTCTCAGTAGCAGCCTATATCAGCCTGTTCAACAGCCTCTCCAACAGTTATAGCTGGAGAAGCCACTGTCTGCACAAAGGGATAGAGATTATAAATGGCATCTCTTACGAGACAGAAATTAAGTCTGGCCAAGTCAGTACCTCTTGGTATATTACGAGCCAACATTCCGCATGAACTGCAGGATGCACACACCATACCGTACCCTGCTCCCAACATTTCAGGAATCCCATCAGGTGAGGGACATCTTTGATAGCCAGACAACCATCCCTGAGAACTTTCGCAGTCCCTCCAGAAGCAACCAGATTCAAAACCCATGGAAACTAGACTTCTGGCAAATCCCACAAGGTCAGTTTTGCCAGGGATACTACTGCCATGCCTGAAGGTGGTGGGGTTCAAAGGCATGTGGGAGCAGCCTTGCCAATGCCAAGTGTGGAGGATAACCACCGTATTCTTTGATGTGTGTGTACCATTATCTATTTAATCATTCCCCAATTGATGGTGTTTGTTTCTAATATTTAAAAAAGAATTCTTTAATGAATATCCTTAATACATATGTCCTTGTGTATGTGTGACAAGTCACAAATTTCATCTCCACCAAAAGTGAAGGCTAGTGCCCTCTGGTCACATCCTTTCAAAATGGGGAGGGCAGGGGAAGGTATCAATGTTTTCCCTTGCCTACTCCATGCTCTTGGCCCCTACAGCTATAGCAAGATTTGCAAAGGTAAAATTTTTTTGTAAGTAGTGATAATGTCTGACTGTGAAGAACTTTTTAAGATCTTCTGATAAAACTTTAGTTTGCTAATACAGTTGAAGATAAAAGGCAAACGCTTGTGAGAACTGGAAGTAGAAAAGACCATCTTTCTCCTTACTCTGACCACCACAGCCCTATGGAAGAAAGCTGTTCCACTGTAATAAAATGGCTGAAGCATTCACTAAGGGGACTATGAAATCTGCTGGAAGAGGAAAGGGCTTTTTAAGTAGAAATTCCTCAGAAATTTTCTTCATCAACAGGCATGCCTCATTCAATCACTGTTTACAGTAGAATAGTAGATGAATATAGTACCATATCCATTTTTTTTTTTAATTCTCACTGAAACCTAAAAGCGTCCTGTGGTAACAGATTAGTATAGTAACCAAATTCAATTCAGAAGTACAGTCAATAGAACAAGAGTCCAAGAACTTCTCTTCCAAAAGCAAAATAACTCTAAGTTTCTCACTTTTAATATCAGAATAGGTTTCCAGAATTTGAAAATTATAAAATAAAAATGGTGTAGTGAAATTACCACACACTAGTGCTTATTTTAACAAATTTAGTGCTTATTTAAACCAAATGGCACTTTCAATTTTCCTAATTTTTCCCTCCTTCCAATCCCTCATTTTTGTGGGTATAAAAGAGGTTGAACTTAAAAAAAATGTACTCCATGAGAATATGCTATTCTGACAAGGAACCCCACATTTGTAAATGCCTTATCATTTCTTGAGAGCATGGTATTATAAAACAGTCATCCATACTTTACCAAAACCCATTGTTATAAGCAAAATAAAAGATGAGAAAAATAAGGATGAAATATCCAAATTCTCTTACGCCAGAAGAAAAAAAACTGACCTCAGAAGTCTGGTATTTACTGTGATTCACCCTCTGCAGTGGTTTCAACTCTAACCTCTTTTAATGAGCAATGAGAAGTTTTAACCACAAACTAAACAGCAGTCTAGAAATCAAGTCAGAGCTTGCTTGAACCATTGAACCACTGAAGCTATGAAATAAAACAATGTTGCTGGGCTTCTGCCTATAAATGCAGTTATCATTACTAATCACCTGCAGCTTGCATTTAAGTGCTTAACTTTTACAAATAATTGTTGTATGTTTTGCTTTTACAGGTTTGCTTTCTTGTGCTGTCAATTTTTTTTAAATATAGCAAATTTTTTAAATATAGCCTATGAATTAAAGTAAGATGCTTTCAATTTCTGCAATTATGATCAGCATCTGTAGGTTAATTTAGTGTAACTTTTGAGTAAGACTAATTCAAATAGCCTTAATCTTATTTTAATAAAGTAGCAGAAAATCAGCAGGAAGACATATAGTTCTAATAATGAAACAAAGTCAAAAATACATTTTTTCACAAACACTACATTGAAAAACTGAAAGCAAACAGAAACACAAAATAAAAATTCTTAAATGTCAAAAACCACAAAAAACACCACCTTTAAAAAGAAAACTAGTAAAGTTGTATATGTAAGTTATACTGTAATTACCTAAAACCTATTTACTAAAACTCTACTTGTTGGTATAACCATAGTTAATGTAACAGTTCTTCAGAGCCCAGTGTAACAAAAAGACCTCTGTGAATTGTTCTGTGCTCCAGCCTTGAAGGCAAGGTCTTGCTGCATATTTCTCTCTTTATCTCATTTTGAGAAGAAACAGAAAATATAATGTTTGTTCTACTTCAAATTCCCTACCTTCTTTGTCATAAAACCCTTAAATTATCTCAAAAGTCTTTACAGTATCAGGTTCACAGTTTGAAACAAAATTATTTATATTGAAGCTTAGTAATTCCTGAGTCCATAGGTAATTCTTGAATTTAAATTTTTTTACACAAAGAGAATGTATTTTTTATTCATTAATAGAGCAGGCTAAGGGTTAAATCAGAGAAACCATAAATATCTCTTGAAGCACTCTCTCACTAAACTGCAACCAGCTTTACCTCTCACCATTTCTTTCTCCCTCTTTTCCATATTTTATGAGCTGTCAGTTATCTTGGCCTAGAAGTAAATGACAGTGATTATCACGAAAGAATTATCAGTAGTCTAGAAGTACTCACTTTAAAGGGGCCTAGTTATGGGCGGCGGGGTGGTGGGAGAGGAGGGGGGTGTGTGTGCGAAGAAATTAAGTGATTTTTAGAAGATTTTATTCTCAGTTTAAGTTTAAGGCAAGATTCTACAGTCTAAGGTATAGAGTAGGGCAGCTACTTATTGCAGGGCTAGCATCAACTCTCTAAAACAGAGTGGGGAGCAGAACAGGCAGACTGACTGAAATACACTGCTGAGGGGAGCAGCGGGTGAGGCAGGAGAGGTCTGCTGTGCCATGTGGGTCACCTCCCTGGCAGGGGATCAGGGATGGGGCTTGTGCTGCAGCAGCTGCAGATTGCGTCACAGTGCTGACGCTTAACCCCTTGTGCCACCAGGGAGGCTCCTGTTTGCTTTTCATTTTAATTTATACTTTTCAAGAACTAGACAAGTAATACAGAGAAGTATCAGAATTATATTCCAATTAAGTAAGCTGTTCTTCTCCAACAAATGAGAGGAAGAATCTCAAAGGTCAATTAAGACTGTTAAGATTTATAACAGTTCAAAACTCAAATCTCCAAATTTCTCACTATACCTCAACCTTCTGATATACAATCAAAATAATATAGATAGAGGGCTGGAGAAAGGGAATACAATTATTTTCTTTTGTTTTAAAGATTGATTTATTTATTTATACAAGCACTGGGTACAGTGAGAAACGCAGAAGGGTGAGAGAATTCACCAGAGCCAGAGCGGGGAACAGAACAGGCAGGCTGATGAAGAAATACACTGCTGAGGGGAGCAGCAGGCGCGGCAGGAGAGGTCTGTCGTGCCAAGTGGGACACTCGCTGGTGGCCAGGGATCGAACCAGCGCTGCAGAGGCTGCGGGCAGGTTCGCAGCCCAGCGTTCAACCGCTGCACCACCAGGGGAGGCCCCAATTATTTTTTTTTTAAAGATTTATTTATTCATGCATACAAGAACTGGGGTACAGGCCAGAGGCACGGGGGGCGAGAGGATTCACCAGAGACAGAGCGGGGAGCAAAACAGGCAGACTGACCAAAATACACTGTGAGGGGAGCAGCAGATGAGATAGGAGAGGTCTGCCATGCCATGTGGGAATCTCCCTGCCCAGCCGGGATTGAACCCATGCTGCAGAGGCTGTGGACAGCTTTACAGCACTGTGCTCAACCCAGAGCAAGCTATGATGCTGTTCTCCTCCATCCCAGCTCATGGGCCTGACCTTTAATATCTTCTCCTAACTCCTTTCAAGGGGTCAGGCTGTAAGTCTCCTTTGCAGCACTGGTTCCCTCATACACGAGTCTCTAATGAAGCTTTGCCTGGTTCAACTACACCTAGCAATCCCTGGTAAATTATTTTTCCTGGAAGGTAAAGGATCCACTCCTTTGGGTTGGGGCCTATAACGTAACCAAACAGATTAAGAAAAAAAGAGAAGACACAAGTTCTTTGGTATTAAGAATTAGAGATGTGGCACTGCTATAGACTATAAATTAAATTTTTTTTATTAACAATTTTATGCCTAGTAAATGTGACAAGTGAAATGAATATGTTCTATAAGACACATGATAAGGGTTTTTACAAGGAAAGTAATAATCTAAATATCCCTGTACCTATTAAAGTTAAAATTAATTTTAAAAAGATTCCCACATTGAAAACTCTAACCCAGATGGCTTCACCAGTGTATTTACCAAATACTAAATGAAGAATAATGACAATTTGATATAATCTCTTTCAAAAATTAAAGAGAACACCTCCCAATTTATGTGGCCAGCATTAATTGAAACTAAGAAAATATAAGTTTTACATTATTATAAATGAATATATTGTTTTTTCAAACCAATTTAGTAAATCTAATTTTCAAAATTTGTACTAGACTGTATCCTTTTCCATTATTTCTTCTTGGCAAACAATTTCAATCTTATTATCTGGGATCTTATCTAGTTCAGAGAAATATAACATTATACTGTATCAGTTGCTACATTATATTACTTCTATGCTCTTTCTAGAACTTTTAGTCCCTGTCTCCCATGACTTTTCTTCACTTATTTTGCATCTGTGCTTTTTGTTCTAGAACTTAGGGGACTTCAACTTTATTCTACACATCTCTTCTGTTTTGGTCTTTGGATGTATTAATATTATACAGCATTTTCTATTACATCTTATTTGGCAAAGATTTTTAAGAAGTATATTCTTTGATTTCTTTTGTCACAGAATCTGATAGTTAATTAAAAGTTTACTTTAAAATTCTTTAAAAATTGTTTCTGTTTCACTACATGACATGCACCTCAAAAATATCTTTACAGACACATCACCCAAAGCAGTGATAGTGAAGGCAAAGATAAACAGCTGGGACTACATCAAATTAAAGAGCTTCTGCACAGCAAAAGAGACAATAACCAAAACAAAGAGAACCCCCACCAACTGGGAGAAAATTTTTGCACACAACATTAATGATAAAGGACTGATCACAAAAATTTACAAACTGCTGATGAAACTCAACAAAAACAAAGAAAATAATCCAGTCAAAAAATGGGCAGAAGAGCTAAAAAGAAACTTCTCCAAAGATGAAATGCAAATGGCCAACATGCATATGAAAAAATGTTCAACATCACTTGTAATCAGGGAAATGCAAATCAAAACTACAATGAGATACCATCTTACACCAATGAGAATGGCACATATTAAAAAAACTAGCAACAACAAAAGTTGGCCAGGATGTGGAGAAAAAGGAAATCTCTTGCACAGCTGATGGGAGTGCAAACTGGTTCAACCACTATGGAAAGCTGTGTGAGATTCCTCAGTTTACTAAAGACAGAGCTTCCATATGATCCAGCAATTCCACTCCTAGGTATTTACCCAAAGGACAGAATCATTAATTCCAAAGGGCACCCCACCCGCACCCCTATGTTTATAGCAGCACTATTTATAATAGCTAAGCTATGGAAACAACCCAAATGCCCAAAAATAGATGACTAGATCAAGATGATGTGATACATATACACAATGGAATATTACTCAGCAATCAAAAAAGATAAATTCATGCAATTTGCAGCAACATGGATGGAGCTGGAAGGGATCATGCTCAGCGAAATAAACCAGAAAGAAAAAGAAAAATACCAGATGGTCTCACTTATAGCAGGAATTTAGAAAACCTAAATAAGAGACCAGGAAGAAGAATAATAAAGAAAAAATCAAAATCAACAAGCAACTATGAACCAGGGATACACTATGGGGATGGGGGGCGGGGAGAGGAGGGATTAGGGTCAAAATAGAGGGGGTTCAATTGTATAGGGAATATAACCAAAATGAAAATGCATGCATTGTGCAAAAATGAAAAATGATGTAAGGATTATATAAAATAAAATATATTAACCATTAAAAAAATAAAATAAAACACTGACACTATCGCTACAGATATATTAAAAAAAATTTGTTTCTGTTTCAAGTAATGGTAGACTAGGTAATTCAAGCAAGCATTCCCATTGAAAACAACTAAAACAAAATAAGGGGGTTGCAACTGTATGGGGAATATAAAAGTAAAATTCATATATATATATAAAGAAAACAACTAAAAATACTTCTAAAATAAAAATTAACAAGTAATGACTAATTACCAGGCCAGAGATAAGCTGGTAGCCCAGAGAAAAACAAAACATGGGAGAACATTTTGTCTTGAGAACACCTCCTTAACTAGAAGACAAAGCTGAAAGGCTAAGGTATATTTCTGCCAAGAGTAAAACTCTAGGGTCAAGAGTATAGTCTAGGGGCCTCCCCGGTGGCGCCCATGGGGCGCAGACCTCTTCTGCCGCCCACTGCTCCCCTCAGCAGTGTACTTCGATCCTTCTGCCTGCTCTGTTCCCCGCTCTGGCTCTGGTGAATTCTCTCACCCTCCCGCGCTTCTGACTGTACCCAGTGCATGTATAAAAGCAAAAACAAACAAATAAATAAATAAAGCATGCCTCTATTAAAAAAAAAAAGGGTATAGTCTAGTAATCAAATAATCTGGAACCCTACACTACAGCACCCTAGTACTAAAGGTGAACTGGAAGTAAAATGGCTCCAATTCATCTGTAGTCTGCTTCTGAACCACCTGGTAAACCATAAAAATCTCAAGTCTGAAAAAACAATGACAGACTGAAATGGTCCCTTAGGTACTTGACAGAAAAGCCTCTGGATAAAGATAACCTCATTATAGGCCTTGAATGATTTAGTAAGTCATTGAGTGATTCACTGCCAAACTATACAAGTATAGATGTAATTTTTCCAAATGAATCTTATAATATCCTTATACCATACCAATAACTAAAAACAAGTCCAAAATTAAAAAAAATATATATTCTGTACTGTTTATACATGAGCAGGCATTTAGAAAAATAAACAAGACAAACTGTACATATTACAGTAAGTTCAATTCAACGTTTTACAGTTTGGCTAAGTCTTTGAAACACGTCTTGCACTTCAAAACACAACACCAGATAGACCTTCTTTTAGTCCCTATATTAGAAATGAATAACCTTTAAACTATTCTTGCAAGTTAAACTAGTCTGATAGTGTTTTTAAAACACAAGAGCAATGAATGTTGTTTTGTTTTCTAAGTGGTTTACTTTAGCGAAGAAGGGACCGCACCCTATGCAATAGCATGCAACATTCTATAATAAGCAAAAACAGAAGATGAACTCTGTGCAATTTAAGCAGAGTTATAGTAGAAAATATTCATGTGACTCAATATTCCATAATCTTTATAATACAATTGAGCTTATTTTCTAAATCCTAAGTATTTTCTTTGCCAAGAAATGGAAAGTGATTTTAAAATACTATCTTTTAGAAGTTTTACTACTTTGATAGAGTTTTAATCTTTTAATTTTTATTCTCAAATGAATCAAAATTTTTCTTTTTAGTGTTAAAGCAGATAGAAGCAACTTTGTCTTCTTTTTATTCTCATACCTATAGTATCTGGGAGGTCTAGCAGTTCATTGTGCTGCAAGTCAAGGTTGGTTATCTGTGTACAGTTTCCAATCTCCTTTGGAAGGTGTTCAAGTTGATTGTGAGCTACATCCAGCGTAATGAGGTTACATAATTCACCTGTAAATTGACCAACATAAAAATTAATAAGGATTATTTAAAAATATACTAAATACTGAAAGAAAAATTCACTTTTTATATCAGAAGTATACTTTTTTCCAGAAAAGGTAAAAGTTGAACACAAAATCTGAAATCACCTTTTCAAGGTGACATCTGATAAAATGTGGCATGTAATTACCAACCAATGTTACATATTCTGCATTTTATGACTTACAAATTCCATACCTTATTTTTTAATTTTAAATTAACATGGACATCATTCTTTCATTCATTCTACAAATATTAAGTATTTACCACATGTGATACACTATCCTCGGGCTGAGGATACAATATGGAAAAAAGACAAAATTCCTGTTTTCATAGAACTTACATTTCATAAGTGGAAAAAAATCAGCAAATTAAAACATAATCAATGTGAGGAAGTATTAAAAAATGTAAAGGAATTAGCAGGATAAAAGTAAAAATGTGTAACGGAGGAAGGAGAGAGCAGAGGTGTTGATACTAAGTATGCAGGAAAGTCTGTTTTGAGCAAGTCGCATTTGAGAGTAGACCTGAACAATGGGAGAAGGAAGAAGAAATGGAGAGTATCTTAAGTGAAGGATGCTCCATACTGGTGACCAACAAGCGCAAAGATTCTGAGGGAAGACAATAGTTCAAAACACAACAGAATGCTGGTAGAAGAAAGAGGGAGGAGGTGAAGTAGCCACGAGTCAAACCATTCATGACCCTATATGCCAAGGTACGGGCTTCGGTGACAATGGTAAAGAGAGTGAGGTTTTGTGTGTATATCTAGAGCAGTTTTAGGCTCACAGAAAATTGCATTAAAAAGTTCAGAGTTGCAAAGATCATCTTCCCCATACAGTTTCCTCTATTATTAATATCCAGCATTAAATGTTACATTTGTTACAGTTGGTGAACTAACACTGACACATTATTAACTAAAGTCCATAGTTTACATTAGCATTCACTTTGTTTTTTCCAGTTCTATGAATCTTGATAGATGCATAACATCATGTATCTGTCATTACCATATCATACTGAATAGCTTTACTGCCCTAAATATCTCCTTTTTAGTGTTAAAGCAAATAGTAAATAGGGCATCACCTATTTATTCCTCTCCCTACCTATTTCCCTCTCTCTCTGCCAGAGTCCTTGGTTCCTGATTTTTTACTTTTGCCTTATCCAAAATATTATATAGCTGGAAATATAGAAACATATGCTATGCAGCTTTTTCACTGGGCTTCACTCATTTAGCAATACACAGCTCAAGTCTTTCCATGGGTGTTTTGTTTTTGGTGGCTTGAGAGTTTATTTCTCTTTTCAGTATTCCATTATATTGGGTGTACCACAGCTTGCTTGCCCATTCATTTATGAAGGACATCTTGGTTACTTCAAATTATTAGCAATTATAACTAAATCTGCTGAAAACATTTTGAGTGCCATTTGCTGTGTGGACATAGTTTTCAACTCATTTTGGTAAATAACTAGGAGTATGATTGCTGAAATGCATGATAAGACTATGCTTAGCTTTGTAAGAAAATGCCAACTATCTTCCAAAGTGACATTTTTACTTTTCCACTAGAATGACTGAGAGTTTATGCCAGTGTTTGATATTGTCAATGTTTTTGGATTTCAGCCTTTCTGATAGGTATGTTGTGGTGGTGGTGGTGGTGGTTGTATTTCAAAAATATAGCTTACAAGTTATGAGGCAGCTTTATGGAAAACCAGTACCAACAACATTGCCTCAGAAAACTTAAAATCTAAAAAAAAAAAAAAAAAAAAAGAAAGAAAACTTAAAATCTATTATGGAAAGTGATGGGTAACTAGAGAAGGGAGATTCTGGCTTGGTAGGCTGGGGAAAGCTACATTTTAAAAGAAGTCAGGAATTACATAAATATTCCAAGAAAAAGAAATAATCTGAGGAAATTAAGAGAGAAAAATTCATCAGCTCAGCTATCCCTTTATTAGATATATATTCAATAGAAATGAGTCAATATGTTTATCAGAAGACAAGCATTAGTATAATATAGTAGCATTGTTTTTATTAGCCCCAAATTAAAAACGACCAGACAACAGGAGAATAGATAAATCAATTGTGCCATGTTCACACTATGGAATATTATGTAGGCGAACAATCTCTAAACACATCCACCAATATGATGAATAATTCAAAGTCAAAGAAGTCAGACACAAAATCATATATGATTCTATGTATATAAAAATAAGGAAAATTAATGTAATGTAAGAAGTCAGGATACTAGAGTCCCTAAATGGGAGTAGTGATTGAAAGGGATTTTCTGGTTGGCTTGGTGTTAAGTTTTAAGTGTATACTGATCATACACTTTGCAAGTAACCTTTAAGTACATAAACATGTATGTTAAGGAAATAAAATGCTGAAAAAACAAGCTCTGGCTCAAGCTCCTAGTGTGGACATGGCTTAATCCAAGCTATGGTAGAAAAACAGAAAAAGGCATTTCTTAAATTTGTATTAGATGTGTAATCTCCAACATATTCTAGTAAAATATTGTGGTTTATCCCTATGGAAGTTCTGTAAAGTCTAAAGAACTCTGGCCATGAATGGCATTAAAGATATAAAAGACTGTTTTTTAATGGTGAAATCTCATAAGCAGGCCCTTATTAGGGTTCCATCAAATAATGTAAAACTCTTGCACTATTTAAGTTTCATAAGAACAAGCATTTAGTGTGGTATAATGCCTGATAAAGAAAAAGCACACATAAGAATTTTTTGACTGAGTGAATTAATAATTTATTTTCTTTTATGTTTCAGGAAAAATATGTGTTTTATATGGTAATGTTCCTTTGTTACTGGTTAAACTCCACACTTGGTTTTGTCATGTATTTAATCACATTTTCATGAAGTTTCTATTCTGAACAGTCATATATAAAATATTTTAACATAATTAATAAAAGTCAAAACATTAAAAAATGAAAAAAAAAAAACTAGGAAAGTGCCAAATAATCCCCAGAAATTTGTTATTTAAGCATTTTAATGACTTGTAGTCTCTAACAGGGAGAAAAACCATTTTTCCTCCTAAAATTGCTCTTCTGTTTGCAGGATGATTAGTTTTATATCCCTAATAACTTATCTGGATATCAGAGTATCAGGGACCACAAGTCCCAATGCTTTTTGCATGTAAAACACCACCTTTCTGTATCACAAAATGAAATTACTCTATTAGAGTAACCTGGGAAACCGTGTTGCTTAGATAAACAGCAGTAAGAATCCCAACATATGTCTAGTCAGTTTTGACAGTTTGAGAAGGGACAATAGGCAGTATACTTCATTGTCTGGATAAAGGGTAATGTCATGCTTTAAAAGTCTTGGATAGAGGGCCTCCCTGGTGGCGCAAGGGGTTACGATGCAACCTATGAAGCTGTCCGCAGCCCCAACATGAGTTTGATTCCTCAGCCGGCCAGGGAGCAACCCACATGGTATAGCAGACCTCTCCTGACTCGCCCGCTGCTCCCCTCAGCAGGGTACTTTGGTCAATCTGCCTGTTCTGTTCCCCACTGTCTCAGGTGAGTCCTCTTACCCCCCCACACCTCTGGCCTGTACCCCAGCTTTTGTATACATAAATAAATAAATCTTTAAAAAAAAAAGTCTTGGATAGAGTCTGCAATCTTTGATTCCTCTAAAGAGAGGACAAAAGAAAAATAATTTACATTTTTCAAAGTGGAATTTTCCCCGAGTTTAAGGACATAACCAAATAGAAGCACCCTAAAAGAGTTAAATCCATGACTCTACAGGTTCAAGGTAAGTCAACAGTAATTCAATTGTCTAGAATAGAACTTAAAGCTTTTTCAGAGGATAATAACAGATTCCAAAATCATTACTTGTTTACATATATACAATATCATTCACTTTTACTACACCACGAAGTTTTTACAATGACTTCCATTTCTGGCCATCATGTAATGAGAAAATGTACAAATTATATGAGAAAAAAATGGTTTGTAGACAGTAGACAACAGCCACATATGACTATGATCCCTAATATAAAGGAAAGAAACTTAAAATGAGCACTATTTTTTGCCACAGGTTATTGCCTAGAGGCACGGTCTAGGCCATTTAAAAATAAAGCAAGGGAAAAAGGCCAACAAGTTTAACTGAGTTGTGGCAAAAAACAAACAACAACAACAACAACAAAAAAAAAAAACCCACTGCATTTAGAAAGCTTGGGATGGGAGAATTTGGGGGGCAGAATTTGAGATTAGAAAGAAGTAGAGAGTTCTAGGTATTTACCCAAAGGACACAGAAACATCAATTCCAAAGAACACCTGCACCCCTATGTTTATAGCAGCACTGTTTACAATAGCTAAGCTTTGGAAACAACCCAAATGCCCAAAAATAGATGACTGGGTCAAGAAGATGTGGTACATATATACCATGGAATATTACTCAGCATTCAAAAAAGATAAACACATGCAATTTGCAGCAACATGGATGGCGCTGGAAGGGATCATGCTCAGCGAAATAAGCCAAAAAGAAAAAGAAAAATACCGGATGGTCTCACTCATAGCAGGAATCTAGAAAACTTAAATAAGGGACCAGGAAAATGAATAACTATAAGAAAGTGAAAATCAAAATCAACAAAAAACTATGAACCAGAGACACTTTTAGGGGGGCGGGGGCGGGAGGGGAGGGATTGGGGTCAGAATGGGGGGGCTGCAATTGTATGGGGAATATAACAATAAAATTTATAAAAAAAAAAAAAAAGAAGTAGAGAGTTCTGTGCAATCTGCCAAAATGTACCTTTTAGTATTTGGATAAGAGCCAATCCATGTTATTTGAAAAGAAATTATTAAAGGCAAGCAAAGAAGCAGTAGAAAGCAGTAGCTGAAACAGTTTCCAACAATCACACAGGACTAGAATAGCTTGAGGTCACACCAGTCAGAAAGAAAGACCTCATAATATAGAGTGCCATCAGTGTTTGCAGAAATGTACAGCCTTAGCAAGGGGGATAAATTAGATCTCAACTAAAGGCTATTCCGAAACCACCAAGACATAGCTTAAAATCCAACTACAAAAGGAATTAATTGATTCCAAATAACTGCATGTCAGAACAAAGTCCAGCACTCTTTAAAGGAATATAACAAAATCTACACTCAAGAATGTAAAAATTTTAATGCTGGACATTCAATCAAATACTATCAAAGCATGTAAAGAAACAGGAAAATACCAACCACACACAGGAGTAAAGTCTTTCTATAGGCTAGAAGTAGAAATAAAAAGATTATGGAAATAGAAAACAAAGACACTGAAAATTTATTAAAAATGAACTCCCTATGCCCAAGGCAAAAAAAAAAAAAACAAAAACAAAAAGCCTTGAAAATCACACCCAAATCAAATGCATAGAGTTAAAAATACAACATCTAAAATTAAAATTTCATTGCATGGGATTAACAATAGAATTAAACACTGAAGAAAAAATTATAGCAATAAAAAAATAGCAATAGAAATTAAACACACGTACAAAATGAATAGAACATCAATGACCTAAAAGACAATAGAAAGATATCTAATATACATGTAATTAGAGACCCAGAGAACAGAAAAAGAAAGCAGAAGACCCCCCCCAACCCTGCCCAGCCCAAAAAAAAAGAAAAAAAGGGAAAAAATGACAAATAAATAATTGCAAAAATATTTCCATCTTTGATAAAACCATGAACCCTGAGATCCAAGGATGCTCATAAACTTCAATCTAAATAAACATGAAGAAAAGCAATAGAGGGACACCAGTCATAAACAGCTGGAAAGTAGGTACAAAGAGAAAAATATTTAATATACATAGAAAATAAAGCTTTACAAACACAGAAATAAAGGTAAGAAGAACAATAAAACTCTTGTCAGAAAGTAGGCAAGCCAGAAAAAACTGGAAAGCTAGGAAAAATATCTTTAAAATGCTGAAAAAGAAAACAAGCAAACCAGAATTCTATACCAGGAAAAAAAAAGCTTTCAAAAATGAATACAAAATAAAGGTTCTCAGAAAAACAAAAACAAATGACTACTCATTATGAGCAGAAATACATATTTAAAAGAAATTCTGCACTAAAATACATATTAAAAGAAATTCTTCGGGCAAAACGAAAATATCAGAAATCAACATCATATGCCTCTTGATATGATTCACTATATAGGGTGCCATAATCACCTCTGTAGTATTCTTGCCAGAAAAGCATATCCTCAAGCTAGTAATGAGAAAATATCATACAGAAAAAAACATATGCACACATATATGTGTACAGATATCCACACAGACACATACATGAGTGATATACTACATATCTGTACAGTACTCTTCAAAAGTATCACTATCATGGGGAGAAAAAGATCTGTCTTCTAGCCTGTTCCACATTTTAGAGACTATGGACATATAACTATTAAATGCAATGTGATTCTGGAACAGATAAAGACCATTAATGGGAAAAAAATCAGAATTTTTTAACTTCTAACTTGCTGGTTTTAATTATTGTACAATAGGCATGTAAAGATATTAAAATTAGAAGCTACATAAAAAGAATATGAGAATTCTCTGTACTGCTTCTCCAACTTTTCTGTTCAAAAAACTTCACGAATTATTTAATCTTTCTATATTTCCAGCTCCTTCTTCAGTGTTAACAGGAAGAAGGGTGGAGAGGGCAAGAGAAGATTTATTTCACTGGGTTACTTAAAGGAAATATTAAGACAATGTACTGAAGTATACTGGTATAGAACAGTGTATGGTATATGCCATACTATGCTCAAAGAATAGCTCTTCTTAATATTATAATAATATTATTTTTACTAGACTTTTATTTTCTCATTTCCTCTAAGAAAACAGATAATGCAGACCTGCAATGTTTGCCCCAAATCCATGCATCGAAGTTGAAGTTTACAAATCTTAACTCCTCATATGAAATATTTATGTTTATTCAGAAGAGTAGTTATTTTCTGATGCCCTGCTTGGAATAAAATCAATTAACATTTATGAAATTACTTTTTCAGAAATTATAAGAACACAAATTTTAATAATGTTACTAATGGTGGGAAGGTGCTCACTAAAAAACAAATTCAATGGTTATTTTTAAAGTTACAAACAGGAATGAAAGTCAAAAAATTAGGCCATTACAAATATCAACAATTTAATAAAATCACTTTTAATAAAAATGATATTATCTATATGCTCAATAATGAACTACAGTAAGTTTAAAATCCTGTGAAATAATTTCTTGCTTAAATAATGTATAGTCTTAATTCCCAAGTAATCTGATAATATCTCCATGAGAAAAAAATCTTTAAAGAATGACTCTCCCATAAAGCAAACTTTGCAGATGGGATATTAATACATACACAAAACAATAAGAACAAAGACAACAAATAACATTTTATACTCCTACGTAAAAATACAACATTTCTTTCTCAAACAGCCTATACCTCTACTCCACAATGGACTATATACACAAGTCTTTTTTTTTTTTTTTTTAATAGAGGCATGCTTTATTTATTTGTTTGCTGGCTTGTTTGTTTTGTTTATACATGCACTGGGTACAGTCAGAAGCGCGGAGGGTGAGAGAATTCACCAGAGCCAGAGCGGGGAGCAGAGCAGGCAGAAGGACCGAAGCACACTGCTGAGGGGAGCAGCGGGCGGCAGGAGAGCTCTGCACGCCATGTGGGACCCTCCTCTGGTGGCCGGGAAGCAGCCAGGGATCGAACCGGCGCCGCAGAGGCCGCGGGCAGCTTCGCAACCCAGCGCTCAACCGCTGCGCCACCGGGGAGGCCCTATACACAGGTCTTAATTCACCTATTTTATTTAGAATTTGCCTTTCACACAAAAAGAAAAGTTTCCGGGCCTCCCTGGTGGCACAAGGGGTTAAGTCTCAGCACTATGAAGCTATCAGCAACCACTGCAGCGCAAATTCGATAATGCACATGGCGCAAAAGACCTCTCCTATCTATCATGCTGCTCCCCTCAGCAGTGGATTTCAGTCAATCCGCCTCTTCTGCTCCCCACTCTGTCTCTGGTGAATCCTCTCATCCCCACCCCAACCCCCCGCACCTCATTTAAAACAGTGCAAAATACAGAAAAGTAAGCACTTTCAAAATGAAACAGAACATCAAATTTCTTATGACACTGCTCTTCTCATTGCCGATCCCTTTAGGAAATTAGGTAGAAAAGTGATAAAAATTTAAACAACCATTTTTCAGGTAAAAAAAGGGAACATGAATGTTATAATGGGAAAATGTAGCCTTAGTACATTGAATGTAATTACATAAGTCAATACTTTAAAAATAGACAGCGACAACTTCAAAATTAGGAGAACATCTTTTTTCTTGCTTCAAATTCACTATGCTCCAATGAAAATGAGAACTGAGTAGATCTGCGTGAAAAAGGGTCTGTTACAGCTATGTTCCAACTCACTCTCAGGTCTATAAGCTCAAACATGTAACATTAATATTGATAAAATTTAATAAAATAAGCCATAGTGAAAACAGAATTTAGAAACCAGCTATTTCTAGGCAAGTATCAGATACTTTCTGACATGAAAAAGCACTCAACAAAATTATTAAGCATTACAAATACCACACACACACAAAGTAACCCAAAGCCTCTTACCAATTTCAGCAGGTAGTTGTTTGATTTTGTTCTCTCGAATGCTGAGCATGCTGAGTTTTGACAGGTTTTTGATGTCCTTTTCCACAGTAGTTATACGATTGAAGCGAAGGTAGAGAGTGGTGAGAGAATCTAGCCTGTACACCACTGAAGGAATTTCTCTCAGTTTATTATGCCGTAAATCAAGCATCCGCAGCTTCTTCAAGTTATCAAGAGAGTCAGGCAAACTGGTAAGTGAATTTTCACTCAGAGCCAGTGTCATGAGATTTACTAGACAGCCCACTTCAGCGGGAAGGGACTGCAATTTGTTGCTATATAAATAAAGTTCTGTTAATTGAGTCAATTCTTTGATTGACGGTGGCAATATGTGTATAGACCTTTTGGATAAGTCCAAACGCATTGAATTCTCTTCTCGGCATTTGTTGAGCTCTTTTATCACCTCTGCATTACTAGATTTTTTCCTAGTCCCAGGTGCTGGATTTGGTCTTTTGATGGTATTGTCAACTGAAAAAGCCACCCCTGGCTGGGCAGTGCTGGGGTCTTTCTTCCCGTCTTTGGCATCTTTCCCT
This sequence comes from Talpa europaea, assembly GCF_964194135.1. Taxonomy (NCBI): domain Eukaryota; kingdom Metazoa; phylum Chordata; class Mammalia; order Eulipotyphla; family Talpidae; genus Talpa; species Talpa europaea. The sequence continues at coordinate 13,450,101 of NC_140077.1, forward strand.
TTGGTCTTAGGTTCTTTTTCTTTGCTGTCTTTCCCAAAACCTCCAGAGGCTTTTGCCTCCTTTTCTCTTTCCTTGGCTGATGGTACTTTGGGATCTTTCTCTTTAGAGTCTTTTTCTTTTCCTAAACTACTACTCATGGTTACTCAACCTCGGACAAAAACTACATGAACTCCTTTTATCTTATTTGCCAACAAAAGTAATTGAAATTCGAAGATGAAGAGACAAAGATCCTACACAATCAGAAAAGGTGCTGGCTTGAAAAAGTAATCACTATGGAGTAACAGCCATCTGTTACATGTTGTCGTTAAAAGCACTATGCCCATTTCTGGCAATTCATTCCAAGTGGTAAATGGTGCTGGTCAATCAATGATTCATTAGGATTTCTGAAATACAACAGAGAGAGAGTATTAAATTACTTTAGAGCATAATTTTCATAAAACAAATGACCTCTGGAAAAAATCTTATTGGCAATTTTACTATTTTCCTCTGACTTGATAATGTAAATATGCAAATTCCATCAAAAACTATAAACATTGGGGCCTTCCTGGCAGCATAAGGGGTTAAGAAGCAACCTATGAAGCTGTCCACAGCCACGGCAGCACCAGTTCAATCCCCAGCCGGCCAGGGAGCAACACACATGGTGCAGCAGACCTCTCCTGTCTCACCTGGTGTTCCCCTCAGCAGTGTATTTCAGTCAATCTGCCTGTTCTGCTCCCCACTCTGTCTCTGATGAATCCTCTCACCATCCACACCTCTGGCCTATACCCCAGTTCTTGTATGCATAAATAAATAAATCTTTAAAAAAAACTATAAATACTAATAAGGCAGGCCCTGTCTTCAAGGAATTTACAATCTAATTGAAAAAGGTAAATATATAAATTGCTACAGTAAAAAATTTTATAAAAGTGGGAGAGATCACAGCAGCTGGTAATGTTTGAATATTTTCTGTGTATAGACACTGTTATGTAATTACCAGATAGGTTTAAGAAAGGATTTCAAAGGTGATGACAGAATGGAAAGCAGTCTGACAAAAGAATAAAATGAGCAAACAAATATGTAGTGAAATATGAAGAATGGCACATAGTTCAGAAAAAGGGGCATTAAAAACCTGCAGTTCAATAAACACTAAGTGATTCTTATATGAAGGTAGATTTGGAAGCACCTTAAAAAAAAAAAGGCAAAGAGAAATTTCCAAAAACACCTATATTCTAGAGGTAGAAAAGTGAAAACATTTTTTTTTAAAGATTTATTTATTTATGCATATAAGAGCTGGGGTACAGGCCAGAGATGTGGGGCATGAGAGGATTCACCAGAGATAGAGTGGGGAACAGAACAGGCAGACTGACTGAAACACACTGCTGAGAGGAGCAGCGGGCGAGTCAGAAGAGGTCTGCTGCCCCATGTGGGTTTCTCTCTGGCGGGCCGGGGATCGAACTCGTGCTGCAGAGGCTGCAGACTGCTTCATCGTGTGGTTCTTCTTAACCCCTTGAGCCACCAGGGAGGCCCATGAAAAGTATTTTTAAGAGATCTTAAAAGCAGAAAAAGTTCACTGATAAAATGACTGACCAAAAGGTGTCCACACAAAGGCTGAAAAATGAGAAGAATATTTGTAGGGTCCCAAAGTTTTTCAAAATTTAAAATTATTTTTATGGGCCTCCCCTGGTGGCGCAGCGGTTGAGCGCCAGGCTGCAAAGCTGCCTGCAGCCTCTGCAGCGCCAGTTTGATCCCCGGCCACTGGGGAGGGTCCCACATGGCACACAGACCTCTCCTGCCGCGCCCACTGGTCCCCTCAGCAGTGTATTTTGTCAGTCTGTCTGTTCTGCTCCCCACTCTGGCTCTGGTGAATTCTCTCACCCTCCCGCGCTTCTGACTGTACCCAGTGCTTGTATAAATAAATAATCCTTAAAATAATAATAATTTTTATTTTGTAACTATTATTAATTTTGTAACTTTGGTACTAGGGCCATAAGATTAAAGACAAAATAATGTTTTACCTAATTAGCTTAAGAGGTTTAACAAAATTTTATCAAACCATCAAAAGTATTTGATAGTCTAACTGCACAGGAGTGTAGTAAGGATTTCTATGCAGGCACTGTGAAGCTATCCGCAGCCTCTGCAGCAAGGGTTTGATACCCGGCCGGCCAGGAAGCTACCCACATGGTGCAGCAGTCTCCCATGCTGCTCCCCTCAGCAGTGTATTTCAGTTAATCCACCTGTTCTGTTCCCCACTCTGTCTCTGGCGAATCCTCTTACTCCCAACCCCCCCCCCGCCTGTACCCCAGTTCTTGTATGCATAAATCTTCTTTTAAGAACTGGTTGGAGGGCCTCCCTGGTGGCGCAAGGTGTTAAGACGCAACCTGTGGGGCTGTCCGCAGCCACTGCAGCATCAGTTCGATCCCTGGCCAGAGAGCTACCCACATGGTGCAGCAGACCTCTCCTATCTCGCCCGCTGCTCCCCTCGGCAGTGTATTTCAGTCAATCGCCTGATCTGTTCCCCACTGTTTCTGGTAAATCCTCTCACCCCCCACGCCCTGGCCTGTACCCTAGTTCTTATATGCATAAATAAATCTTTAAAAAACAAAACTGATTGGGAAAAAAGTTAGATAAGACAGATCTATGATAAAACTCAGATGGTCTATTTCTTGGTTTAAGGAGATTCTATTTTTCCTGAAGCCCTTTCAACACTGTTAACAGTGTTAACATATTCAGGTTATCACATATAGGAGTATGTTTAGCACTTAATGGGTCTACACCCATTAAAAAAGCTTTTAAAAAAGCTGTACTGCTTACAAATAAATTATTAGCATCAATATCAATGCTTGGGGTATAGCTGATGCTCAGTAAGTACTGATTAAATGAATAAATCAAATGGCGATTTCATTCTATATAGCCTGTATTAAAAGAACATCAGACATTTAAATTTTAATCTCAAAGACAAAAGTGCTTTAAAAATCCATTGCACTACACCCATTCATGATAAAAGCCCTTGAAATTCTTGGGATACAAGGAACATACCTCAACATCATAAAGGCCATCTATGACAAGCCAACAGCCAGTATCATTCTCAATGGTGAAAAGCTGAAAGCAATTCCATTAAGATCTGGAACAAGACAAGGATGTCCACTCTCACCACTGCTTTTCAATATAATACTGGAAGTCCTAGCCAGGGCAATAAGACAAGAGAAAGACATCCAAGGAATCCAAATAGGAAAAGAAGAAGTCAAACTATCACTATTTGCAGACGATATGATATTATACATAGAGAACCCCAAAAACTCCACAGAAAAGCTAATTCAACTCATCAATCAGTTCAGTAAAGTGGCAGGATACAAAATCAACACGCAAAAGTCAGTAGCCTTCCTATACACAAACAATAAATCTGAAGAAGAAGAAATCAAAAAAACCATCCCTTTTGTTATTGAAACAAAAAAAATCAAATATTTGGGAATAAATCTAAAAAAAGAGGTAAAGGACCTATACAAAGAAAACTATAAAACACTGTTAAAAGAAATAGAAGAAGACACAAAGAAATGGAGAGACATCCCCTGCTCATGGATTGGAAGAATAAACATTATTAAAATGGCCATCCTTCCAAAAGCAACATACAGATTCAATGCTATTCCAATCAAAATTTCAATGTCATTCTTCAAAGAAATAGAACAATTATTGATGAAATTCATATGGAATCACAAAAAACCCCGAATAGCCAAAGCTCTCCTGAAAAAAAAAAGAAGGGAATGGAGGCATCACACTCCCAGACTTCAAACTATACTACAAAGCCATAATCATCAAAACTGCATGGTATTGGAACAAGAACAGACATACAGACCAATGGAATCGAATAGAAAATCCAGAAATAAACCCACAGATTTATGGTCAACTAATCTTTGACAAAGGAGCAAAGACTATGCATTGGAGCAAAGAAAGTTTGTTCAATAAATGGTGCTGGGAAAACTGGGTCGCTACATGCAAAAGAATGAAGCTTGACCACTACCTCACACCATACACAAAAATCAACTCAAAATGGATTAAAGAACTAGACATAAGACCTGAAACCATAAAATATATAGAAGGAAATATAGGCAAAACACTACGTGATTTGCACATCAAAGACATCTTTACAGACACATCACCCAAAGCAGTGATAGTGAAGGCAAAGATAAACAGCTGGGACTACATCAAATTAAAGAGCTTTTGCACAGCAAAAGAGACAATAACAAAAACAAAGAGAAACCCCACCAACTGGGAGAACATTTTTGCACCCAACACTAATGATAAAGGACTGATCACAAAAATCTGCAAAGAGCTGATGAGACTCAACAACAACAAAGAAAAGAATCCAGTCAAAAAATGGGCAGAAGAGCTAAAAAGAAACTTCTCTGAAGAGGAAATGCAAATGGCCAACAGGCATATGAAAAAATGTTCAACATCACTTGTCATCAGGGAAATGCAAATCAAAACTACCATGAGATACCATATTACACCAGTGAGAATGGCACATATTAAAAAAACTAGCAACAACAAATGTTGGCGAGGGTGTGGAGAAAAAGGAACTCTTCTGCACTGTTGGTGGGAGTGCAAACGGGTCCAACCACTGTGGAAAGCTGTGTGGAGATTTCTGGACCTACTAAACATAGAGCTTCCATATGATCCAGCAATTCCACTCCTAGGTATTTACCCAAAGGACACAGAAACATCCATTCCAAAGAACACCTGCACCCCTATGTTTATAGCAGCACTGTTTACAATAGCTAAGCTTTGGAAACAACCCAAATGCCCAAAAATAGATGACTGGATCAAGAAGATGTGGTACATATATACCATGGAATATTACTCAGCATTCAAAAAAGATAAACACATGCAATTTGCAGCAACATGGATGGCGCTGGAAGGGATCATGCTCAGCGAAATAAGCCAAAAAGAAAAAGAAAAATACCGGATGGTCTCACTCATAGCAGGAATCTAGAAAACTTAAATAAGGGACCAGGAAAATGAATATAAGATAGTGAAAATCAAAATCAACAAAAAACTATGAACCAGAGACACTTTTAGGGGGGTGGGGGCGGGAGGGGAGGGATTGGGGTCAGAATGGGGGGGGCCGCAATTGTATGGGGAATATAACAATAAAATTTATAAAAAAAATAAAAAAAAATAAAAATCCATTGCACTAAAGGCGATTTACTATCCTTCTAATTTAATGCTGACATTAATATTTTCTTATCACATGAGAATAGTAGTCTTTAGATTACTTATTTGCTATAGTCCTGCCACCTAAACCATATCACTCCACCTACTCAATGTTGAAAAAAATCAGCCAAATTACATCATTGTATTATTAATTCGAATATCTACTCCAGGACAATGCCTTTCAATGAAGAAAAACTTTTAAAGATATTATAAATACTAAATTAGAATAAACATATAATTATACATAAAAAACATCAGGGATCAAAGGAAGGACCTGAATTCTCCTCCTCCACAGACACAATAAATCTACACTATACAACTAGATATGGCGTAAACTCAGAAAAATGCCTGAAAACTGTATAAATAGAGCCTACCCAACAAAGAATAAAAGGCAGCACCAAGACTGGTAGAAGAGACAGAGTTTCATTCTTGCCAAAGAAGAAATCCTACCCTAGCACAACAATTTGTGGCGGTAGGCAGAGAGATCTTAAAGCTACAGAACATGTCCCTCGCGGGTAGGGAAAAGTGATGTACACTGCATCGGGCACACCAATCCTTCAATACTGTGCAGTGGAGATAAGTAGCTGAAACACGAGACATTGAGGGCTGAGGAAAATATGCCCAGGAAAACCAAAGAACTATAGGGAACAGAGAAGATGACCTCACAAGGCCCAAGCACAGACTCACTGACACCAGGACCCAAAGCGTTAACACCACTCAGAAAAGTTCCTGGAACTAAGTGAAGGAACCCAACTTACTATTCATACAGCATCTGTCTGAAAAGCAGGAAACTTTAGAGATGATCCCCAGGGTTAAAAACACAAGCCAGTACCATTTTGGCAAATTCACAACCTTGCTAATACTAGCTCCACTGGGCACCATTTTGGAATCCTCCCTCCAGTTTGCAAGAGCTGGTGAGCAAGCACCACTGAAGGTTCCACCCACCCCACATGACTGAAAATTACAGTCCTGTGCTGAAACCACGATCCACTGCCAGGCCAGGCTGGCAGCCATGCCCACACAGTTTGCTGCAGCCTAGCCATGGCAGGCAGGACATGCAGTCCACACTGGGGATGCACCTTGAGCACTGAGCTCTGGCAGCCAGTGGAAACTGAACTAGGCCAATAATTCAAGACTGGGAGAGGTAGATCTGCTAAATACATAGAAACAAACAGAGAATTAAGCAAAATGGAGAGACTGAAGAATATGCCCCAAATGAAAGAACAAGAATTAATGCCAAAAAATGCCTTGAAGAAACAGATAAGCAAACTACCCTGAGGAAGAATTCAAAGTAATGGTTACAAAGATTCTAAGTGAAATGGAAAGAAGAATGGATTAACACAGTGAGAATTTTACACAAAAAGAAAATTTAAGAAAGATCAAACGGAAGTTACAGAGCTGCAGAATAAGATAGGAGAACTGAAAAGACAGCAAAGGGTTTCAACAACAGACTGAATGAAGCAGAAGAATGGCTAAGTGAGCTGGAAGACAAAGCAACAAAACTCACCAAGAGAGCAAATGAAACAAGAACTAAAAAGAAAAAGTGCCCTAAGAGACCTCTGGGACAACATCAAGAGGAATAATATTTGCATTACAAGGGTCCTTAAATAAAAAAAAAAAGATGATAAAGGGCCAGAAAAAAATATTTGAGGAACTGATCGTTGCAAACTTACAATTTGAGGAAAGCAGCAGCCACAATGGCATAAGATGCCCAAAGAGTTCTAAAAAAGAGGAACCCAGAATCCCACACCAAGATACAGTATAATTAATAAGATAAAAATTAAAGACAAAATGAGGATGTTAAGGGCATCAAGAAAAAGAAAGTAGCATGTCAACAGAAGTGAAACAACATAAGGCTAGCAGCAGACTTTTCAGAAGAAACCTTGTGTGCCCGAAGTGAGTGGCATGACATGTTCATAGTGCTGAAAAGAAAATTTTCAAATAAGATTTCAATACTCAGCAAAAATTCTATTCAGATTTAAAGAAGAGATCAATAGCTTTCCAGACAAGCAAAAGCTAAAGGAGTTCACTAAATCAGCACTGCAAGGAATGCTAAAAGGATGCATCTAAACTGAAATTAAAAAGGTACTAAATAAAAGCAAGAATGCATACAAAAGAAGAAAATCTAACTTTGAAAAATATACTCACAGTAGCAGATCAACCACCCAGGAAATAGATTAAAAGATCAGAGTAGTAAAATTAACTAAATTATGGCAATTAATCAAGGAAATTATATAACAAAAAGATCTGAGACATTACAATTTTTAAACATGAGGGAGATAAAAATGCAGTTTTGGAGTGCTCAAATGTAAACGGCAACAAACTCAATACAGATCAATACATATATCCTATTACATCAATCAAATGGAAATAATCTCTGGAAAACCTAACCAAATAGCGAATGACCTTAGGTAAAACCTACTTGACACACAATGAGTGCAAAATACTGACATTCATCGCTGTTTTTATGTTAGGGGAAATAACTTGCACAAATGGACCACCCTCAGACTTACGTTGCTAACTAGACCCTAATCATAAGTAACTGACTTCATGTTTGCCTACCCCCAAGTTTTCACCTTTTATTAAGATTATATCAAATGTCTATTGTTCATTATTTTATAGCACTATAGGCCCAAAATAACATTAGTAAACACAGCCTTTTCTCATACCATTCTCAAGTCACTAAAATTTGCAACAGCTCTCCGACCTATTCACTAGAGTTCTGTACTGTGTTCTTACTCAGTAGGCTCAGTCATCTTCACATCTGTCCTGACAGCACAAGACTTTCACTTCAGAACTGCCAATCAATCTCCTCTTGTAGCTGTTATACTTCTAGTGACAAGTCCTACTGGGCTTGCTGATAAATTATCATTTTAATTAATCCCACCATTTCTTAGGTCAATAATCTCTTTATAAACTTAATTTCAAACCCTAAACAACAATCCAATCTCTATAAGCCTTCGTTTTTTTCTATTTTTTTTTCCTCTGGCTTCCTCAAATGACTAGTTTACAAGCCTCCTGAACTTGTTAGTTTTTATTGTGGCCAATACCCACAATCCTTATTAAATTCTTGAGTGTCAATAGGCTATTATATAAGGTACCAAATTCATCTCCTTGATTCTAGTCTCTAAACAACCTTCTGCATCTGATACCAGATGATATAAGCATCTTTAAGCTAAATCATCGGTTTGAAATAAATCCTCTACTAATACATACAACTATGTACACATACATGTACACAAATACAAATGTACAAACATATTCGGTTTCTCCACAATCAGGTTTCGATCTGTCTTTTCCAGATTTGTCAGTTGTATCCGAAGTACACTCATCATTCCTGTCTTACACTATTTACACAGCATGTGGAAAGGAACTTTCACATAACCATACATTTGCTTAGCTTGCTGCCTTTGCTTAATGATTTCTACCTCCTTCTCACCTCTATACTAGTCTCCTTGGCTACACCCTTTATATACTACCCTAATTATTGTTATCGGTATCCTTAATATATGGTACTCTTTCCTGACTCCATGTTCATAATCTTGCTGTTTCCTTCTCTGCCAGTAGGCATTCCCTAATACCTCCTTTACACTTCTTCCCTTTCCCATTGAACACATACACACATCTTTTAAGAATTCAAGAGTAAGCTTTTCCAGAAAGTCTTTCCTTTATTTATATTGGGAATTAAAATAAAAGTCAATCTTTAAATTCAAATTCTAGTTAACTTTCACAATAGTAGTTTAGATTCTGATATATAATCAGATTTTTCTGCAAGGATCTGTATTTCATTTCTTTAGTAAAACTATAGCCATATTTTTGCATAGCAAAAAAATTAAACACATTTATCCCCTATCTGAACAATTCAAGATTAAAACAATTGAGTGTGGCAGAGCTATGTAGGAATCCACCCCAGTGATGGCGGGAGGTGAAAAGTCAAAATGTCCTATGTCAAATTGTCCTCAGGGTGAATCCAAGAAGATTCAAAGAGAATGTGAGTAATAGAATGACATATTGAATGTCAGAGCCTGAATGAGGTAAGACAACTCACATAGGGGGGCAGCTCAGTGAGGAAGAGTGGTATTCATAGCAGGAAGAGATGGACATCAACAAAAGCTAGCAACCCACAAGAAATTTCAAAGGCCAAGTGGAGGTATGGATGGATATTCTCACATTTTAAAAGAATGTTTTTAAATTTCTTAGTTTTAATTTCTAATATAATAAATATGGATAAATGTAATTCCTATGTGCAAGCTCTCTGAGGTTCTAAATAATTTCTTAAGACTATAAAGTTGTCTGAGCCCAAAAAGAGAACTGCTGCACTAAAGTAATCAAGGGTAATGGGGAATTAGACAGATAACTTACTAACAATTAATTTGGGGTAAAGAAGTTTCTTAGTGCACTTTCTTAGTGCACTTTTGTGATCATTTAACACTATTTTTAAAGGGCAAACATGAACAACTTTTTAAAAAACATACCAAAGACTAGGACTAGATCTTTGTAACCTGTACTTCTAAATTAAGGCTTGTGTTTGGAAAGTTCAAAGAAACCTAGAAAACTGTTTAGACAAAAACTGACTAAAAAGAGAAATACTGCATGCAAGTCATAGAAAAAAATCCTTGGGTTGCCAATAAATACAGTTTCAATCTCCCTTATAATAAAGGGAATAAGAAGTAATGTTATTGCCATCAGGTTAGCAAGTGAAAAAGTCTGATAAAACCAAATGTTGTTATGAGTATGGAGCCAGAAGAATTCACATTTGGCTGGTATAAAAGTATAAATTGTTAAAAAGCAGACTGGAAGACAATTTGACAAAAATCTGGTGAATTTTTTTAATAGTTTCATCATTCTTGAAGTTTTACTATATCCACCCATTAGATCCATCAATTCTACTTTTAGGTTATGAAAACACACTTGCACAATGAGCCGCTGAGCCAAGGTATTACTACACAGTAAAAACCAATCACTACACCCACAGGAAGCAATATGTACAAATCTCAGAAACAATGGTGAACAACAACCACCCTCCCCCCAAAAACAAGAAGAAACATAAAAGTTGCAGAGTGATATACAAAGAGTGCTCCCATTTGTATAAAGATTTAAAGCATATAAAACAATCCATTTCTTTGTGGATACATATCTAAAAGTTAAGCACACATAAAGGATTAAGAAACATCAAGTTTAAGGCAGTGGTTTCTCAACTATAGTTAAGGGTAGAGACAAGGTAAGTTAATATGCTAACCCAATGTTTGATAAATTAATTGCAGTGGGTCCAAAGTTACACAGAAAATGTTCAAATTAACTGAGTTCCCTTCTCCTGGCCTTTTCAAAGCTCTAGAAAGACAGCATTAGTAATTAGAAGAATGTTTGCTTTAAAATGCAATGAAAAATGTTATACCTATAAAATTGATGAAAATATAAAAAAGAACAGTGTTGGTAAGACAGTGGAAAAAGGGACAGGGAACAAACCAAATGTTTGTTTGGAATGAATCAGGGAATGAATTAATTATGCCCATTTATTTTGTAGAGTATTATAAAGCCATCAAAAAGAATGAGAAGGATTTTTTTTTTTTAAGATTTATTTATTTATGCATACAAGAACTGGGTACAGGCCAGAGGTGTGGGGGATGAGAGGATTCACCAGAGACAGAATGGGAAACAGAAGAGGTGGACTGACTGAAATACATTGCTGAGGGGAGCAGTGGGTGAGACAGGAGAGGTTTGCTGTGCCATGTGGGTAGCTCCCTGGCTGGCTGGGGATCGAATTTGTGCTGCAGTGGCTGCGGATGGCTTCACAGGTTGTGTCTTAACCCCTTGCAGTGGCTGCAGATGGCTTCTTAGTGCTGTCCTTAACCCCTTGTGCCACCAGAGAGGCCCTGAATGAGGGCCTCTGGCATATAAAAGAAAAAGCATGGTGTAGAACTCTGGCATATAAAAAAAAAGGCAAGCTGTAGAATAAAAAGATTTAAAGCACTATTTTTGCCTTTCTACTCAAGTATATAGTCAATCTATATAAAGAATATGTGAATTATTTTTCAGGATTCCCAACCATTTTCAAAAACATATTACCAATTACCCAAGTAGCCAGGCTGAGTGAGTGCTACTGATTTCCTTAATATGTTCAAGGGAAAATCTGAACTAACTGAAGGCAATAGAAAATCATTAAATAACTAAGAGTAAAAGGAATTGATAAAATCATCACAGCAAAGAAACAAGAATACATCAGTCTTCAAAATTTTGCTATATTTAAGCAACATCTGCATATAGGTTATGCATATAGGTTATAGAGGTTATAAACATAACCTCTATAAAATTACAACTCTATAAAGCATAGTATTCACATTAGTTATGTTATACTGCAAAAAATCACATATAATATATATGCAAAACCATATCTACTATACTTTACATGCATTTACAGACTGAAGGGACATTTTTATTATACACTATTTTCACTATATGTGCTGACTTTTGGACCTAATTCCTAAAATGCAACTTCTTTATAATATGATTTGAGAGTTTTGTGTTTAATGAAAAATATAAATGTGAGTTACATTACTATATAAGAGCACAGCAGACAAAGAACATATCCCAAAGTGTTTGCTTAAATGCTTACCTGTAACCTCTCTCTGGAAAAGACATGGGTGTTGGTGTGACAAGAGAGACAAATGGCAGAGAACAAGGTAAACAAGTAGAGGTTGAGGTGAAAGCATAAAGGGCCATAGTTAAGAAACTAAGAGAACCTGAACTCTGCCACAGATTCATCATCTAGGATCTTATGAGCACTACGGGGTAGACATTCTGAGTCTAATTGGCCAGAAATGGAAGTGCCACATATGTCACAGTCTCGTGGTACTGAAGACAGACGTGTCTTTAAACCATTTCTACTCCCTCTGCTTTTACCTGCCCAGTCATAATGGTATAAGACTTGTTATCTTCAGTTCAGCCCAAGAAGTATTATTCTCATTCTCACTTAACAGATGAGTTCATCAAAATTATGGAAGTTAATTTGTTCAATAGCACCATGTAAACCTGAAATAATACCACTAGCAGCAGTAGATGATACTTATTGAGCACTTATTACATTCCAGGCACTATGCTAAGTGTTTTTAACTCTTATTAAGCCCTTACAATAACTGTAAGGCAAATTAATTCCCACTTACCAGTAAAGAAACTGAGACTGCGAGATATCAAATGTCATGTCAAAGATCACACATACTATAACTGGCAAATTTGCAAGAATAAAATATTTGACTCCAAAATCCACTATATGCATTTGCAGGATACATTAAGTTGACATAATCTTGTACACAATCAGGATTACATTTTTATACTGTACTGATTTACACCTTTAAGTTCTACAAGACTTTAATTCTTGTAGTTCCACTTATCTCTTGATCCCTAAGCTATGAAAGGTGAGTAAATAAGCAAAATGTTGTAACAAATATAGATAAGCTAAATACACTCATTAAAAGAAAAAGTCTCATATTAGACTAAAAACATTAGACCACAAAGCATCTCATATCAACTGACTTTTAGGTTATGTCTATCACAGTCCATTGAAACTAATCCATGACAGCCCAAGAAGAAACAAGAATACCCAGCACTTCAGATTAGAACACAGTACACTGATATTCAAAAGTGTGTCAAGTGATCTGATTCACATAAAACTTATAAGTTTTTTTGAATCAAAATCAACAGGCAACCATAGGCCAGAGACATTCTGTAGGGGAGGAGGAGGAAGAGGGGTCGGACAGGGGTGGGAAGAGCACAAGGGATATGGTGATGGTGCACTGGTGAACTGGTGGGGGGAATTTCATGGGGAAATCATACAATGTACAAAAATGAAGGATGATGTAATAAATATACTAAAAGTTTTTTAGATGTCAGCATTTCTGAAAAATATTTTTTCTCCAATTATATTTAAATTTTATAGATGTTAAAACTATATTTTCATTGAGTCAATATTTATTTTACATATATCAAGTGTCATGTATGGTGCAAGATGCTAAGTATGCAACAATATTAAGGCAAAGCACTTGCCTAAAAATTTATGAACAAGTGGAACTGGCAAGAACACAGCTTAGTAGGAGCTGCTGAAACATAAAAAGCCAGCACTAAATTCAACCTTAGAGGTTGGGAAAAAAGTTTCTTAAAAGAAATATCTAAGAATAAATCAATTAAAAACAGTGAGAGGGGTTCAGGAATCCTAAAATCATCCTGATTCCTTCACCCCTCTAACTCCCACTTCCTAACAATAATCAAACTCTATTTATTCATCTCCCAAAATCTCTCCTACCCTATCAACTTCTCTACATTGTCACTGCCACTACCCTGCTTCAGGGTATACTGAATCACTCCTCCCTCTAATACTTTTCTAACTGGTCTCACTGCATCCACTTTCCCATTCTGTTCCTAACCTAGTCACTATAATTAGAGTGATCTTTCAAAGGTTGAAGTCTAAGGAGGTTAGTGTTCAATTTAAAACAGGGAGAGAGGGGTCTTCCTGGGAGTGCAAGGGGTTAAGATGCAGCACTATGAAGCAACCCACAGCCACTGCAGTATGAGTTTGATTCCTGGCCAGGGAGGTGACCCACATGGCGCGGCAGACCTCTCCTGACTTGCCCGCTGCTCCCCTCAGCAGTGTATTTCAGTCAATCCACCTGTTCTGTTCCCCACTCTGTCTCTGATGAATCCTCTCATGCCCCCACCCTGTACCTCTGGCCTGTACCCCAGTTCTTGTGTGCATAAAAAAATCTTTAAAAAAAAATTAAAAAAAGAAAACAGGGGGAGAGTGGGTAGGCCACACGAACCCAGCATCAGGACAAAATCCAAAATTCTTAAAGTAATTACCAAGCCTTTCAAGATATGGACGCTACTTACTTCTCCTCTTCACAACTCTAGCATCTCCAACCTTGCACTCTGGTCACATGAAGTTCTTTTAGAGCCAATAGCAGGCCCTTCTACCCTTTGTCCCTAGGACTTTGCACAGGCTATTTCCTTCTGCCAGAGACACCAGTTTACAGCAACCTGAGCTAACTCCTATGTATTCTTCAGATTTCAGCTCAGAGGTCTGGAAAGCCTTTCATGATTACTCGTCTTTCTGAATACCCCCCTCCATGCTCCCATTTAAAATTTCTTGTATCAAAACATTTATCAAAATACATTTATCTTGTATCAAAACTACACTTGCCAGTAAGTTGTCTGATTCCCTTATTTAAAGTAACGGGAAAACAAATACACTTTAGTCTTTTTCACAATTATATCCTAGTACTTAGAAGCAATACTTAGCCTATACAACAGTTATATTTACTGAAAGAATTATAAATATTTATTAACTTGGCTTTATCTACCCTACTAGATGGCAGGCTCCTAACACAAAGAAACAATTATGTTGTAAAGTGTACTGCAACTTCAAAGACAATTATGAACTACAGAAATGAGGCTACCAGAAGGGGAGGGTGGGGAGTGGGGAGTAGGCCCAACAGATCTGGTGCTTTGGTAGTGAGTACAGAAACATATAACTGAAGAGGTGTGACCCTGTAGCTCTCTGTCATATACCATGCTGTAAAACAATGCTGCCTCAAAGATACCAACTATTTACTGAGCATACAGTAAGTGCTCAAAGAAAATATCTGCTGAAAGAAGATAGTGAAACAATAAACAAAGACAAAAAAACTGTCTTATGCCAATCTCCGTATATTCTATTCAAAATTAACTCTAGAGCACTCAGATTTTGATATGAATTCCTGAAAGTGCAGAATTTCATGGTATTTTCACTTGTTTATAAAGGTCTGAAATGTTCCTTATCCTTTTAGTTAGTTTAAAAGACAAACTGTGCTCTGCTTCAAACCACATAAAGTCATATATTTTTGTGGCTCAAGAGTTAAAGGGAATCCTCAAAATAGAAGACCAAAGATAAAATAAACACCCAAAATAAATTCAAAGGAATGTTATTATTCAGATAGAAAAGGAAAAACACATCCTTGAGCAGCACAAGTGAATCTGAGGTAATAAGAGCTTTCATAAAGGCTAAAGGAATAGAAGTCCATGAAAAATAAAACACAATGCTCCACACTAGTTCATGCTAATTAGAATTAATTGGTCCATGATTAGTTGCACACAAGAAAGTACAATTCACAGCAACTTCACTTTATTCACACAACTTCGCCCCTCCCTTTTGGAGAGGAGGCAAGATGAAGTAGTTCTGACTAAAAAGTATACAGGATTAACTTATTTTCTATAGTAGCAAATACATGAGAGTTTTTCAGGAAATCTGCACTCCTTAAGGGAAAGCAGGAGACTTACTATGTAACTTTGCTCGTGGGCAAACAAAAGTTTTAAACAGTATCAAAGCCATAATATAAGCCAATTGGGGTTACAGTTCCTTTGTAAAACACTTCAAATCACTATATATACACAAGTTGTATGATTTTCCAGCAAAGTCTCAAAATAAAAGGCAGAAGTAGGGTAGAATGTCCCAATATAACTAAGCTACAGCAATAAACATCTAAAATATTCTTATGCTGCACACTTTTCCAAAAAAGATTTACCTACGCATATTTGCTTAAACTGCCTTTCTTGCCAAAGACTCAAAATATGTCACACACAGCCTAAATATTCCCAAGAGTGACTTTACTCGTCACTCCCATGGGCAAGTTGGCAATAAATCAAAGTTGGCTGCCTAATTATCAATGTAAAGCAAAAGATAAAATGTAATTGCCATCTTAGGTTATATGCACTAAAATGACAAGAGTGGTCAATAAAGCTTAAAAATGATTTCCAGTATTTTTAAGTTAAAAAAGAATTACATTTAACTGCTTCACTTTTTGTATATATAAACCCACACATTTCTTCACTACATCTTATCTGATTGTAAATCCATTCCATTACTCATTCTATAAACTATCAGAAACTTAGGAAAAAAACAAAAATAAATGTACTATACATAGCAAGGTTAGCTGAGTGTGTGGTCTCAAGGACAGAGTCTTACATTCAAGAATCAGTATTTAGAGGTAGTGGGTACTAGGGCAAACTTCTGAGAAGTTTATAATATTCTACTCTTTTAGCTGCCTAGTTGGTTACTCTGGTTTATTGACTTAGTTAAAGTTCACAAGTGGTAGATATACTTATAATTTGTTGTAATATTTTATATGTATGTACAATAAACTTGAAAAAGTTTATCTGACATAAAGTTTATCGTTGTCAGTCAGTCAGTCAGAGTGCTGGCAGTTTACAGGCAACTAACTGCCTAATTAACATTTTGATTTTACTTGATTTTTTTTTAAAAAATCAGTATTTAGGGCCTCCCCGGTGGCGCAGCGGTTGAGCACTGGGCTGCGAAGCTGTCAGCAGCCTCTGCAGCGCCGGTTCGATCCCCAGCCACTGACGAGGGTCCCACAGGGCGTGCAGACCTCTCCTGCTGCGCCCGCTGCTCCCCTCAGCAGTGTACTTCATCAGTCTGCCTGTTCTGTTCCCCGCTCTGGCTCTGGTGAATTCTGTCACCCTCCTGCTCTTCTGACTGTACCCAGTGCTTGTATAAATAAATAAATCTTTTAAAAAAAAATCAGTATTTAGTAAGTTGCCATTATTATAAAACCAATAGTTGTTATCATGTCTATATAGTTTATTTTAAAGATAATTTGACAAATACTTATGTTCAAGTAATTATTCTATTTATCTACTTATCCTGACAGAAAAGTAAGTTTTGTATAACATATTATGGGCTTCAAAATGTAATTACATTTTTTTCTGCATATTTTTAATCCAAAGTGAAAATCTTCCTCATAAAAGATCAAAAGAAATAAAAGTGGTCAGTCAGGCCCAGTTTAACTTAAGGTTAATAAAAATTCTTCCCATTAGAATAGCTACTCAAAAATATTGGAAGGCAGTCCTTGTTTATATTTTTGAATACACATAAAGACATTTTCTGTGTATTAAACCAATATAAGGTATGAAACCAAACCAGCTCCCAATTGGTTATGTACTATCTGCTATCTTGTAACTATAATCCCAAAATATGATTCCCACATAGTTTACAGAAGCTTTGATGTAAAAAATTCTCACACCACAAAGATGTAAATCATTTAGTAATTTGCAGTTAGCAAGTGGTATATTATTTAAATCATGCCAGAAAGAAAAAAACATTATTTGGCAATACTTAATTTTAATTACTTGCCTAAGCAACTCAAAAATTATCAAATTGTTAGTTATAAAAATTGGATAATGGTATGGTCAGGAAAGAAATGTGGTAATCAACAAATTATTTTTATTTTAAGCACTTGACTACCATTTACAGAGTGTCAATTTTCAAAGAATTTGAATATAAGATAGCAAAAACTTCAATTATATTCAACTTAATTTTAACTTTCTTCAGTGAAATAAAGATCTTCAAAATTTTGCCACAGGGTCATTATTGTTACATTGATTATAACAAGAAATTATACATATGTGTGTGTATGAGAGAGAGAGAGAGAGAGGCACATATAAATGAGTTACTGTTAAGAAAAGGACAGATAAAATTTGTATATTTTTGTATGCAGACAATTAGTCATGCATTAAAGCATTACTCACAGTGCTAATCTACAAAAATTACATAGCTGACTTTTAAAATAAATTTATTAAGACCTTCCTTTCATATCATAAAAATCTTTAAATTAAAACATTTAATTAACATCCATTTGAATTCTACAATTAGTGCAGATCAACTCAAACTCTTGTAATTAATAAACTGGTAAAAAGTATATTTCATCAAATGTCTTTGTAATCATACTTTCCTGAAACTAGGAACTTTCATTCTTTTAGTTTGTAGTTAGTTCTAATCAGTTTCAGTATCTGGGTCTCACAGCTGACACAACGGAGTGCTTGGGTTGCAAAACACTCTGGGGGAAATGTTTAAAATTATTTCAAGTACATAAGCATCATAAAAATGTTTATATCAGAGTTATCTAATGTTTCAAATAAGAATTTTCATAAATACCCTAAATTTAAATTTTTTTGCTCTTCAAAAATTTATTTTGCTTTTTCATTTTTAAAAAGTAATTTTTTCTCCAGCCCCAAAACATTTCTTTTTTTTCATGCTTTATTTGCATCCAGTGAGTATTTGAAGTAAATACCATTAGCAAATTTGATAATCTTTAGATCCTCAGTGCACTAAACTAACACAGTATCACATATTTGGGGACTTCAATACACTTTATTTTTGTCCCAAATACTCATGTTCTACGTGCACTACTATAAGCTGTTATGTAACAGGAGGTGGGAAAATTAAAAAATACTGCAGCACTACAAGCCGCTTAGCATGCTGACTTCCCACAGCTGCTTAGTGGGTGTTCTGAAACTAGGCCATATTTCTAGTATTAAGAATTTCAAATCACTACTTCTAAAGTACAGAAATAAATGTCTTCAGATTAAATCATAAAACCTTACTATTTTAAGTTGCTAGTATATAAGCATCCAAAGTCTCTGAGTTTAAAACTGTAATTAACACATGGGAGATAAACCAATATTTATTTTAGCAACAAAATAAAAAATAACCAGCTTTTCTATGTATATTTATATAGTCATAGCAGCCAGTAGATGACAATATTAAGATAAAATGCAATTTATTTTAATCAGAATTAAAGCCCTTTAGTGAAATCTTTGAATTCTTTGTCCCAGAAGACATACAAACAAAACTGAATTAAACATAAGCTATGGTTACCCAATCTGTTAAACTCCACATACTTCTAGCAAAGTAATTATGACCTCCGATCTAATTTTCCAGTCTAGGTTACCAGGCAATGCAAAAGAATAAAGTTTATTCTTTTTTAAAAAAAAAAAAAAAAGTTGCAGAAATACTTATGTCATTTTGTCCTATCATTGTAACAGGTATTTTTCATTCAAAACTGATGAAGAAAAATATGTCATTACTAAATTTGACATTTATCTTAGCTAAGTAAATAAATACATGGTAGGTATAAAATCCACTTCTAAAAACTATAAAGCAATAATATTATACTGTACCGATTTAGTACTCTAAGTATTTGCTTCAAAAATTGTACTCAGCACCTACTGTTGCCTGCTGTTTCACTCATTAAGTAAATCCTTACAATTACAAACACTTAACACATTAAGTTTTAAATTGTATCATTTCAGATGAAAACTTTTCTGAAATACACCATCCTGTGATATCTTCAACAAAACTTAATAACCGATGAATCTATTTTTTGTGCTTTTATAATTAGTTACACTGTTTTACATACAGTGTCTTTAAAAAGTCCAAATATATTTATAACATTAAGCGGCCGTAAACTATTTTTTAAAAAGTCTTGTATCTGCTTTTTAATTGCTTCATCTAGTCTTATTTTCACCTATTTTATGGTTTATAGGAGTATCCCAGACTTTCTACATTTGGCTATCAAAACTTTCAAAAAGTGTACCTTATGTGAGAATTTAAAAGTCAATTGAATTAAGACCTTCAATGGTTCTAAGAACAGGAAATGTGTTTAAGATAAGAGCACATCTATGATCTCTTTGACTTTTGTGTGTGTGTGACCTGTTTGGGAGCTCTAGACTATGAAACTAATTTTCTATTAGGAATCTACAAGGCCTATGCATTGTATACTGGAGAAAAGGTGGGTAGACATACACTATGCTCCTCACGCAGCTTAGAGTCTAGCAAAAAGGGCATTAAACACAGTATTACAAAAATGACGAGTGTTATGAAAGAGAAAGTATAGATGCTAAGAGACCTTAAAACAGTAAAACAGGAGAATTTAGGGATCAGAGAAGATCTCTCGAAGGATTTAACAGGGAGGTCTGATGGGCAAATTAGGAGGTTAGCCAAGTGAAGATGACATGGGATTATTTATATTCAAGGAGATGATACCAGAAAGCTATTAGGATGTTAAAATGTTAAGGTAACTGTTAAAATGTTAAATGTTAAGGTAATTGCTAAAATGCAGGGGTGGGGGGATATTAAAAATAATTTCTTAAATAGGGATTAAAACCAAAGAAAACAAGAATGTTTTAAAATGAGAGACTATGGCAACTTCAGGGGGAATGATATTTGGGATGGCAAAAGAATACCGTATTATGCCCTCAAAGCAGGCTTAAATTATACGGCATGAAAAATTACTTAATATTCAGAGAACTTTCAAATCATGTAAGACCATACAAAGACTTGTACGGAGGTAACTGTTCATCATGAAGTCCAACTTATCCACGTGAAACAGTGGCACACAGAAATAAGTATAAAAAACAGTTTTTTAATGAGCTCAGAAGAGTGAATTTTGAATATTTATAATAAAAAAAACTTATTATGAGTTCCAAGGGATAGACTGTTATTCTTAATTAGATACATAAGTGCTGAGAAAAAGATTTAAATATGATTTTGAGGCATATCATTATCCAAGTTCTAAGTCTTGGAATTATTGCATAGCAGGTTGATAATGTTCTCGTGTTTAATTAAAATATTAACAAAACATATACATAGTTAAAAGATGTAAATAATTTGGAACAGTTCATCAAATTAAATTAGGCACACAAAAAATAAAAATCTAAAAATGCAGGCTTTAATGAAAACCTAATATTTTAGGTCACACAGAGAATTCAAATTCTATTCACTTGTATTTCTCCAATGGACCCAAACAGCTCTAACCTTTGAGCTTTTTCTACCCTCTCCCTATCCTACTAGTTAGTTATTCCTTGTTATTTCTAGCTATTCCTAGTTATTTCTAGTTATTCCTAGAAAGTTAGTTCAGGTCCTATCATCCAGTAATCACTGCTAGATACACAGGCAGTCTGAGTTCTTCAATGTATATGGCTATCAAAGCACTTGTCACCTTGTAAAGCAGTTAACTATTGATTTGTACAGTCAAATCAACAAACTGAACTTACTAAAAGTAGGGAACACAGTTCTCAGATTCTGGAACATACATGGCACTCAGCAGAAGGTCTATGACATTCGTGTATATGAAACTGTAGTTAGGAAGAAACATCCATAGAACAAAATTTTAAAGTTAACCTGAAGACTATCTGTGAAAATCTTCAATGCAGGAAGGAGTGCTGTACAAAACTAGAAACTGAGAAAGCCCAAATTTAACTGATGGAATTTACTACAAATTCTAAAAACCATCAGTCATTTCCACTTTTCCTCGAAGACATCAGAAAACTAACACAAAAAGATTTATCTTTGTCAACAGTGAAATTACTTAATTAAAACTATAGGATTTATAATTAGTACGTGAGTGCAAATAAAGTGCTTAAATTGTGAGTGCTCACAATGCTATAAATAATCAGAAGACAGACATGCCAAGATACTTCATGAAAGTCTTTCAGCCTCATTTCACATAGGGACCAATTATACACTCTCTTAAGGGTTCCTGTAATATTTTAATTTCAAGCAATATATTCCTTCTTTCTGGTTAAAGAACCCTTACCTTTTACTGCATACACTACTTTTTGCAGTTCCAATCTTTAGGGAAGTTGGAATGAGATATATGGTGTGAAATCTAATTAGTTCTTTTCAATCTTGATAATGGGAACTTCATACTCTCAAAAAGCACATATGTTACTAACATTTCAAAAGCTGAAAAGCCCTTTGCAATGAGAATACTCTTTTCATGTGTTAGTACTTTGATTTGCTGAATTACAGATACTGTGTTAAAAAGTTGGGAACGGGGGAAAAAAAACAAAGAATAAACATTACTTTACCATAAAAAATACAATCACATATTTCAGAACATAAATTTCTCAGACTTATGCATATTCCTTTCAAGCTGCAGTAACTGACGATTACATTTCAGAATCCTCTAAAACATATCAAGTTCAAGCACATCATAGGTCACCTACAACTTGTAAATTTTTCAGATTTTGAAAGTTTGGACAGGATAAGAAAACACGAAATTTTAATCACTTCACTAACACAGATGAGAAAAAATATTTCCAGAAAGATTTATAAGGTATAACTTTGATTCAGTATAACAAGCAGACAAAAAACTCAGAAGTCCAATCAAGCAATTAAAATAGGGGATACAAGGATAGCAAATTATATTCATATATTATATATACACATATATTTTACTTATTATATTCATATATTATATATACACATATATTTTACTTAAAACACAACAGATTATTTTCATATTTACCTTCTGACTAGAAAAAATCTAAAAATTAAAATATTTTAATATTTTTGTATGGCAAAAATATTAAATTACACAACAGACACTGATAACCCAGCATATTTTTAAAACAAATATGACTGCAATTTAACTGCCCGGGTAACAAAGAATTCCAATTTTATTCACCTTTTCCCCACAACCCATATTGGTAAGTCAAGGCAAAATAGATACCAGTAACTATTTGGAAGCCATGTTGGGGAGTATTCCACATAGAACTCCAGTTTATAGCTCTTGTAATGTGGGACAAATTGTGACTGTCCCAGCCACTGAAAAAACAGCAATACTTGAAAAGGATAATTCCATCAAGAACAAAAGAATTTATAATTTTGATGTCTCTCTTGAAAAATGCTGGTTTGTAGTACCGACCGGTTTGTAGTTCACAAGTGGTTGTATGACCCTTACTTGCTACAATTATCAAAACATAGCTCTCATCAGCTTTGCGAATATGATGGCTAAAACAACAGCAGCAAAAAAAAAAAAAATCCAGCTGTTCGCTGCCACTAATTTTTCTCATAATATCACTCCTTAACCCATAAAAACTATAACAATTTTAAAAATGCATTTGATAATGACAGGTCTGAATACAAATGCCAACGTAGGATAAATACAGTTGTTTTTTTCAAAAACTCAACAAAAAACTTGGGAAGTAGTATCCTCAGAAGACAGGTTAGGTCCATACTTCAAAATCAGCATTTCAAGGATATAGTTTTCTATCTTAGCTTGATGTTACAATTAAGTCATTAGAAACCTACAAACCTTTTAGACAAAGCCTTTGTCTGGGGTCTATGTCGCAAATGTGTATTTATAAGAAAAGTTGTAGGGCACCTTATGTTCAAGCAAGTATTTAAAAGACATCACATACAGTCTAAGTTCCATACGTATACACGGTCATTTACATACTTTAGTCCTAAAAATTCTGGTCACTGTCACTTAGAAAAACATCAACACTTGAAACAAAAAATGTTGCCGACTGTACCCAACAGCTAAGTCTCTTCAAATACATAGTAACAAACCGCAATCAGGGCTAACGCATAGAAAGGCGGGGGCAGACATGAACACACTAATACACAGGTCCTTCAAATGAAAACATTTTTTTCAGCGCTGATGCTACATTGAGATACAAAAATATCCAGTTCCACAAATGCACCGGGAATGCTGAAAAACGTCAGGGGTAAGTTTAACAAACACTCATCCCTACGAGCAGCTACCACCGCCGTCTGGGAAGACAGGGAACAAAACTGCACAGGTGGAGGCTGCGCTCCAGCCTGGCGGTAGAGGGGCTGGGAGCAGCAGCCACACCGTCCACATCTGCAACCCAATTTGGCTTCAGCATCCCCAGAGACTCCGAAAACATTTCTTTGGGTAGGTTGCAAAACAGCGCTTCCTCTTTTATTCTCATCACCCCCATTAGGCTCCAAAGCAACAGAGACCCAAAAAAAAAAAAAAAAAAAATCCGATCAACTCCACGGTCAGCACGTCCCACTCCTGACAGTCCCTCCACCTGTTTGGAAACCCACGCGGACCCCGGCCCAGGCGCCGCGCGCATTTTCGCCGGCGGTCCAGGGTCTGGAGTCTCAGGCTCCCACCTAGGCAGGGCGGGGGAGGGGCCGGGGGAAAATCCTCCGTCCCGGCGCCCGAGCGCGCGGAGCTGGGGGAGCGGGGAGGGCGGGGGTCTCCTCCTCCACCCCGCGGCGCGCCCGCGGCGGGCGGCCCCCCAGGCTGTCCCGGGCAGCCCCGCGCCCGACGCCCGCCCCGCCGGGCACCCCGCGCCGGCGCGCGCCCCCCGAGGGGCGCCGGGGAGAGGTGGGCTCCGCGCGGGGCGGCGGGACCCGCCCGCGTCCCCGCCGCCGCGCCTAGGCCGCGGCCAGCGGTCACACGCCCCCCGACGCCCCGCTCCGGGCGCCCCGCGGCCCGGCCCGGCGCCCCCGGGGGCGGAGGGGGCCGGACGGGGCGCCCGACGCCCCCGGCTCGCCCTCGCGCGGACGCTGCCCGGCGCCGCCGCCGCAGGCCCCGGCCGGCCGTTGTCAGAGCCGCGCCGGCCCGCGGCCCCCGGAGCGGGCACCGCGCGAGAGCCGGCCCCGGGCCCCGCCGGGCGAGGCGCCCCGGAGAGCGGCGGCCCGGCGCCTCCCAGCCCCCCGGCCCCTCGGGCCTCGCCCGGGCCCGCCGGCGCGCGCTGTCAGGGCGCGGGCCTCCCCCGCCGGCTCCCGGCCCGGCCGCCCGACGGGCAGGAAGGCGCGCAGGAAGCGCCGCCGACACACGCCCTCCCGCCCGGCGGCCCCCGGTTACCGTCGGGAGCCCGGAGCCCACCATCCTCCTCGCTCGCCCGCCTTCCTCCTCCTCCTCCTCCTCAGCAGCGACGCTGCCCAACCGCCGCCCCCCGCCCGCCCCTCCCCCACTCGCCCCGCCCCGCCCCGCCCGCCCCTCCACACACTCCCGTTTCTGCCGCCCCGCCCCTCCCCTCCGGCGCCGGCCCGTCACTCGCTGGGGAAGAGAAACGGGCGGAGCCGGGGCCGCCGACGCGACCCAATCAGGGCGAGGCCCCGGCTGCCCAATCAGAGGGAAGCAGAGGTGCCAGCTTCCCCCTCTCCGCCCTCGCCCTATCCGCGGCTCTTCGGCGGCCTTTCTCCCGCCCACCGGGCGCCGCCGGCTAGCCCCGCCGCAGAGTCAGCCTGCGGCTCGGGAGAGTGACAGCTCCCAATCGGAAGTGACTGTGGAAGCTAAGGCGGCCATAACTGATGATGGCAAGGGGAGTTTCCGCGCCTCCCGTCTCCAGCGTGACGTCGTTTTTCCGTCGCCCAGATCTCACCGTTGCCCTGGGCAACAGCTGAGCCGTCAGCGGAGCGCTGCCTCTGTAAGTAGGCCCGAAAAGGACCCCAAAGTGACCAGACACCCCGCTCTAGACGAGTTCACTCATCGTCCGGACTACCTGCCCGGGCTGGGGACAGAAGGGGGTTTCCTGGCCGTTATTTTGTAGGCCGTCTGGTCACTTACCAAGGTGGCCAAGAGTTTAGGGCTCCGAAAATCCCTGTCCTGCCCGGAAGTTGCATATGGCACTTCCGAATAGGGGTATGGCGGAAGGGTGGGAGTCTCCTGCGCCCCCTGCACCCCAGGAAGTGCCCATTCTCGACCGGAGCGACGAGGTGAAGCGAGCGTCCCTCGGCCCCGAGCGGAGGGGCAGGCCCCGGTGGTCAGGCCCCAGGGCGGCGGAGCGCCGAGCAGCCGAATGGGTCTCGGAGCCGCTTCCGCTGGAAGAAGGTTTTCTTTCCGGGCTGGCCGGGCGGCGGCCCGCCCTCCTCCGCCCCTCTGAGGCTTCCTGTGGGGCGAGGCCGCCCCACCGGCTCTCCGCGCCCGGCTGCAGCCTGCAGGGACTGGTGGGGTCTGGGCGCGGGCGGCCGGGCGGAGTCCTCCACGCCCGCTGGATGGAGCGCCGGACCACGCCCCCTCAAATTCCTCTTAAGTACTTTCACCCCCTGACCTCTGAGGACAAAGACTGGGGAGCTTGAGAAAATAATTTTCCACTCCCTGTTATAGGGGGGAAAGATGGTCTCCCACCTTCACGGCGAGAGCTTGAAGCCTTATTTCCCCGCCTCCTGTTTTCACGTTCTAATTTTTCTCCCTTTGTTTCTCCTCTCCTGGGGGTTTGTAAGTTCTGGATGACTTATAACCTGACCTAATGCTTCATGTCTGCTGTTTATTAAACAAGTTAATGCTTGTGGATATTCGTAAAAATGCCGTATTATTTTTATATGGCTCTTTATGAGAGTTGTCACACATTATCTCATGTAGTTCCTTCTGTAGGCTTGAGTCAAGAGTTGTCTATGGTCATCTTCGTGATAACTGGATGGAGGCCTAAATGCTGTGGGGGGGCAAGACCTCAAGAACTTTCAGGTAAATTGAAATTTTTTTCTACTCAACCGGCCAGCAAGAATAGTGCAAACTTGCTGTCTTTACTTAATGTCTTTCGACTTCCTTAATATTCATGCTCCAGCCGAAATAAACTAGTCCTGTGTATTCCAAGGTTAATCACCAAGCGCTAACCTTTTGCAACTTCGTATCCATGCCCTAGTTATTCTTGAGGATGTGCTTCTAGATTCTCCACAGAAGGAAGTATTGTAATTTTCTCTTGAGCTTCCCTACCACTTTTTGTACCTTTTATGACAACCACTATTTCATATATTATAACTTTTTATGTGCTTGACTTCACTACTTATTATGTTTATACCTAGACAGAATGATTTGTGCCGGGTTCATCTGCCTACCATTCTACCCTGCATGTGGTAGTATTCTGGTAAATACTTAACTGAAAAACTGGTGTCTCCTCAATGCTACTCAACTTTTTTTTAGGTTTCCCTCTGAAAATTTTCCAACATGATTGCCTGTTCCAAATTTGTATTTTAAAAATATAGAAAAAAAGGGGCCTCCCTGGTGGCCAGGGGGACAAGACGCAGCCACTACAGCTATGAGTTCGATCCCCAGCCAGGGAGCTACCCATAGGGCGCAGCAGACCTCTCCTGCCTGGTCTGCTGCTCCCCTCAGCAGTGTATTTCAGTCAGTCTGCCTGTTCTGTTCCCCACTCTGTCTCTGGTGAATCCTCTCACCCCCCACATCTCTGGCCTGTACCTCAGCTCTTGTATGCATAAATAAATAAATCTTTAAAAAATATATAGGGGCCTCCCCAGTGGCACAGCGGTTGAGCGCGCTGGGTTGCGAAGCTGCCCGCGTCCTCTGAGGCGCCGGTTGGATCCCCGGCTGGATCCCCAGCTGCTCCCCAGCCACCGGAGGAGGGTCCCACATGGCTTGCAGACCTCTTCTGCCGCCCGCTGCTCCCCTCAGCAGTGTGCTTCGGTCCTTCTGCCTGCTCTGCTCCCTGCTCTGGTGCTGGTGAATTCTCTCACCCTCCCGCGCTTCTGATTGTACCCAGTGCTTGTATAAAGAAATAAATCTTAAAAATAAAATTTTAAAAAAAAATCCAAAAAAAAATATATAGAAAAAAAGTTGAAATAACAATAAACACTCATGTATTCATTACTTATATCCAATAGTTGTGGCAATAACATTTTGCCACATTTATTTCATCTCCACTCATACTTTTTTCATTGTCATTGAATCACCTGGAAATATGTTGCTGACACCTATCATTAAGTAGACACCCTTGACATTTCCTGTATTTCCAAAGAATTAACAAGTTCTGAAAAAGTCACAGTTAAGGAAATTAATAATTTTGTACTGTTTAAAGTCCATTGACTTAAGAATTTCTTTTATACTTTTCCCTGCCTTCCCACAACCCCAAAAATCAGAGTCTAATTAGGGTTTATATATTATATTTGTAACTCTTTAGCCCAAATATGACCAGTCCTCTTATTGTTTTTTTTCCTCTGTGATATTGGCAATTTGAAGAATTCAGACCAGGGGTCTTTTTGAATGTCTCTTTTATTCTCATTTCTTATAAATCAGAAGTTGGTCTAGAGATTTGATTAGTTTCAGTTTAACATTTTTTGCAAGAATGCTTCTCAGTAGTCAGACTTTTCCAATCATGATTAAACCCTGTAGGATGTAGTTACCTGTATTCATACCATGAGTTACTAATTAAATCCCTCCAACTTCTCAGCAGACATACCCTTCTATGGTGTCCTACAAAGAAGAGTTTATCATTTAATCCTCCTGTCTGTAGAAAGTATGTGTGAGTGCCTTGTAGTGACAACATAGACTGTCTATCTTTAATAAAGTGTTGCTGCTACTTTGCCTACACTTGAAGCTGATGCAATGTAATCTGCAGCAAAGTGTACTGATGTCAGCATAGTTTCATGAGTTTCAACTCTGGCACCCTAAGAACTGTTGATGAAAGATGTGTGGGCCCTGCAATTCAAATACAGATGAATCTTGATATCATCAAAGCAGATAACCAAGGCAACTGCTGGCCATCTGGCCACATTCCAATTTAGGTGCTGTTATTTTTCTTCATGAAATTCTCTTGCACGCCCTAATTGGTCCTGGTGTTTTGTGATATTTTTTTGTTCACATTCATCAGAGCCTATTAAAAATTGCAAAAATCAAGATTATACTGAACGCTTAGTACATTCTCTGCGGACAGAAAAGTGTTTGCAGAATTTACTTCATATCACACGATGAAAACTCCTAAGACTGCCAAGCTCGTACTCCTCCCTATCCTAGACTTACATTTGATCATGAAAGGTAAGTGAATGGAAGAAGATGCACTTAAGGGAGCAAAAGAAAATGCTCTGAGAGGCCTGAAACTCCTAGATAGATAGAGAATGTTTTTAGCTGTCGGACTGAAAGTTAAGTAATGTACTCCATTAGTCACCTTCTTTGTGTAGAAGTGGGACTATGAAACAACTGACTCCAGATTCAAATAATGCAAAATAATATATTAATTAAGACCACAGATTTTAGAATCAGTCCTAGGTTTCAGGAACAGGACCATTCACTCGCTGGTCACTTTGGGCAATTTACTCTCTCTAGAGCCATTAAACTGCTTTGGATTTTTGAACAGAATGATGTCAAATACATATAAAGCGCTTTACCTTGATGTACATAGCACATGATATGTATCAATGTGTGGTTATTATTAATAACTTCTAAAGCAATCCAGTTTGGTCACACAGTAGACATTAGCTATTAAGTGAGTGAAATGAATTTAAGATTGTGGTTCTTCAAGTTTAACCTTAAATTCTTTAAGTAGGAACTTAATGAGAAATTAGAGATTCTGCTTTAGTTAGTCTAGGGAGGGCTCCAGAAAAATCTTTATTTTTTTTTAAAGATTTATTTATGCATACAAGAACTGGGGTGTAGGCCAGAGGTATGGGGTGGGGTGGGGGGGCAGTGAGAGAATTCACCAGAGACAGAGTGGAGAGCAGAACAGGCAGATGTACTGAAATACACTGCTGAGGGGAGCAGTGGGTGAGACAGGAGAGGTCTGCTGAACCATATGGGTCATCTCCCTGCGGGGGGGATCAAACTCATGCCACAGTGGCTGGCGATAGCTTGATAGTACTGAGACTTAACTCCTTGTGCCACCAGCGGGGTCCAGAAAAATCTTTATTTTTAATAATTTTCCAGGGGATTTAGGTGCAGGTGATCGGAGGATCAGGCTTTGAGAAACACCAAGTAAAGTATCAAACAATTCTTTATTTCCCGTTCCTTGCATACTATTGAAGTAGCCAAATATCTCAGCTGCTAAGAATGTAAAACTCTTCACATTTTCAAAAGGTTAACAACATTTTTAGGACAGTTTCTAATACTGAGTTTTGAAATAACAAAAAAATTATTAGAAAAGGGCATTTTGCATGAGTAGGATGTTATTTTTCTACTGACATAATAGTAGTGTTTGCTGCTGGAATATACCAGAATCCAAATTCACCCCAGAAAAACAGTTCCTGTTCTTAGGCCTAGGCATACATTTCAGAAGCTAGACACCACACATTTTACTCACATGAGTCTGAATTAATTAGTCAAATTAAACATGTTGCAACATTTTTCTACCAGCAGATGCCAGAGAGCAAAACAGAATAGAATCTACTATAGTTTCCAACTACTTGACATATGATGTTATTTGGCATCTCTGGATGAACATTATCAATCCAAATTAAGCACTCTGCTAGCATGTGGGCAGCCACTTGAGTGAGAGTGAATATAACTACTTTGTGTCTGCTGAAAGACACCTTTTTTATGGGCCCCATTTATGCATCCCCAAGTCTTAGTTAAGACAAAAAAATAAGTGTTTTTTCCCCCCCTACCATTCCTGCAACCCTGTCTACAACTTGTACTATGCAGATTGAATTTAATTAAAAAGAACTAAATAAATATTCACTAGAGAACATACCTTTATAGTCCTTTATATAAACAGGATTGCTTGTGGTGCCTTCCTCAGTTCCCAAATATATTTTTGTTTCTTAATTTCCATTAATGATAAAATAAGACAGCTTGGCATACAGTGTTGTAGTGGCTCTGTTTTATTGAAGTAGAAAAGTCAAGTGACTGCAGTGACTGAGCAGGTAAAGAAATAATGGGCAGCAGTGGCGATCGGAGAACTCCCTGTGCTCATCCAAATGCAGCATCACCTCCTGGCCCTAGCCAAATTTTGCCATGTGGGAGTATGGACCTCATGTTGCCAGATTTGTCAAGAGGAGCTGAAATTTGGACTTTATGTGAAATCTCCTGATTTTTAAACAGTGGTTCGAATACTTTTTAAACAGCTAGCATGCCAGTAAAACATTTAACTAGACAGGACCAAGGAACACCAGTTTATGACCTCTGTTTCCTACATGAAAGTATGATTGGTACTTTGGTTGAGAATCTCAGAATGCTTTAGAAATGCTTTTTTGCCATTTTCCAGGTGCATTTACTTCTGTAAGTAGGGATCCATGGATTGTCACCATCCAAAATATAAATTCTTACAGACTTCAAGCTTCTATTCCCTTGATTACTGCCTACTTTAAATTTTGTCCACATTTTCTCAACTTTTCTCTGGTGGTCTAGTGGTTAGGATTTGGAAAGCTCACATTTTCTTGACTTTAATTATATTATGAAATAGAATAACAATTATATTTTTTAAACATACTTAAGAACAATTTGACAGTAAATCAAGTTTTTAAAGGAAAATATCTTCAAATAGATGATGGTATCTTATAGTTACCGTGGTATTGATGAGAATTTAAAGGAATTTTAGAGTAAGAAAGCCCCTTAATGGGAAATCTAAAACAAGTCCTTTATTGTAACAATAGGAAAATTAGACCTAGGCTAATAAATGTCACACTGTATTTCTAAGTACTTTCACATCCACTTTTCATTTGAACCTTGCACCCCAGCACAAATACTAAACATGTTTTTTTTTTATGAGAAAATCCAACCTTTGATTACTTAAGAAATGTATTCAAGCTCACATACTAGTTAGCAGTAGAACAAAGTACAATTTTCTACCCCATTTAAAGATGATATGTGAAATAGATTGATCAGGAAAAAATGTAAAAAAATTCCACAGTAAGTTTCTGTTTTAAAATTCTTACTGAACTTATCTGTCATAGCTAGTTTAAAATACTCGGATCCCGGACCTCCCTGGTGGTGCAGTGGTTGAGAGCTGGGTTGCGAAGCTGCCCACAGCCTCTGCAGCGCCGGTTCGATCCCCGGCCGCCAGGCGGGTCCCACATGGTGCGCAGACCTTTCCTGCCGCCCACTGCTCCCTTCAGCAGTGTACTTCATCAGTCTGCCTGCTCTGCTCTCCCTCTGGCTCTGGTGAATTCTCTCACCCTCCCGCGCTTCTGAGTATACCCAGTGCTTGTATAAATAAATAAATAAATAAATCTTAAAAAAAAAAAAACTGGGATCCCTAGAATACTCTGAAACATTAAATATCAAGCTTTTTAAGTGGGGTTCTTTATAATTAGGATAAGCTGATATGTTTAGCTAAATTAATGAAGAAAAATTATGCTGTGATGAATTATGATGAGCTAATGACAGGTTAGGAGTGGTAAGCTCATTTATGGATAACCACATTGACCCAAAAATGACTCCACGGAACTGCTAGCAAAGAGCAGATATTGGAGTAAGGAGGCTTGAGTACGACCTGGGAGGACAGATTTAAAAACACCCAGTTCCTGTCCTGTGCATTATTTAGAAACCAAGTCTTGACGTTAGCATCAACAGTATGTTATCATCTTGATATTTGATCTGGATGAATGTACTTTGAGTTACCGGAGAAGGAATTTTGATTTTAGTAATTTATTCCTCTTCTCACTCTGCCCCTGTATTTTCCAGGTAGCTTGATGAAAATAGGTTGCAACCTAAAGCTAATAATCCTGATCAGCTATTTCACCCATGATCTTGGTCTCAATATGTCCTCATTTAGTTAATCTAAAAAAAATTACAAATTTTGTAAGTTTTTAAAGTGCAGATTTTTTAAATGTTGCATATTTCTAATCATGCTATAACAAGATTCACAGACAAAAAGCAGTTTTTTTTCCTGTTAGTGTAAGAATATTACTTCTGACAGCCTTTTTCATTTTAAAATCTGCCATAGTAGTCCATTGTATAGCTGTTCCATAATGTAATCTTTGACATATTGAACACTGATTCATCTATTACTGAAAATTTTGCTATTCACTGCATTGCTTTAATGAACATGCTTATGTTCACATTTTTATACACTTGTGCTTTTATTTCATGAGGGCTCATTACTAGAGGTAAAATGTTTGGGCCATTACAAAATATTAATGGATACTACAAGATATTAAGATACTACAAAATATGCCTCTAAAAGAGCAATATCAACAAACACCCACCAAGAGTTTTCCCATTTCCTTATGCCTTCCTTAATTGTGGATATTCCCTAATTGTGGACCCTAACTGTCAGACTTCTGACTTTATTGCAATTTCAAAAGACATAACACATCAAAATGATGCCACAATGATTTTCACCTTCTTAATGAGACCATAGTGATTTTTCTATTCAAATTGCAGTATCTACCCCCACAGCAGTCCTAAACCCCTGTAGACTATTTTATTTTCTATACCACTTGCTGTCTTCTAGCAGTCTATTGTTTCTCTCCCTTTAAGCTATACTTGTAAACTCCAGAAGGCCAAAGGTTTTGCTTGTGGTTTCTTTGTTCACTAATGAACACTGCGTGCATGGTAGGCACTCACGTATTTACTAAATTGAATGACATGGCACTTGTGCAATACACATGAATTTCAGCCATAGCTGGTATGTTTCTTTTTTGGCCCATCTGCCCCTGGGCTTTCATACATCTGACCTTACCAGTAAGAAAATTCCTTTAGTAGCAGCCACATTTCCTTAGAGCACTTTACACCAGAACACTCACATTGGCTTATTAGCAGGCCACCTGGAGAAGGAAATAAATGTTCCTATTCTGGACTCCTGGGCAGTTGATTATCATGACAATGTAGCCTTGCCAGTGCAGGCCATCCAGCCACTACCTTGGCTTATTTTAGCCCTTCCCTTCCGGTTTCTCTCTTGCCAATGCCTAGGGGGGCCTAGGAACAAGAACCAGCCCTAGGAAAGTAGACACTCTGCCTCCCAAGTGAAGGCACTAATCTTCCCCACACCAGGCCCAACCAGCTCTCTACCAGGCCCTTGGCCCCACGCCCTTTGCAGTAACAGTGGCAGCTTAGTCAAACACAGAACTGAGGTTTGGTTGATGACCAAGTTTCATTATTTTCCTCAGGCCAGATTTTGGATGAGAGTTACACATACGAGAGTAAAGGATAGTGATTAAATTCTGAGTAGCTGGTACTGCTTCTCTAATAAACGGCTAAGTTTAAGTATTCACCCAACATTTTAGGACTTTGGTGATATAAAAACTCTTAGTTGCTATTTATTTTCTTCACATATATCAATATCTATAATATCTAGCCTTTCAGACGCTTTTCATGTCAGATTTGCACCAAATAAGAGTCTAAGGAATATTTTCATTGTGATGTCTTAATGAAAAGGTGGTTTATTCTAGCTATAGACAGGCTAAACAGAGATCTATGATGTTGTTAACCTCAACATAACTTGGGAAAAAAAGGAAATGGTCATGAGGTGCCACTGGCAGGACTAAGTAACAAAGAGAAAAGAGTGTGGCAGAAGGAGCTATGCTTTCTAAGGAAACAGCGTATTACATTTACCTCAGATTCTAGTTAATAGTGAGTTGCTCTATTCCTGGTCCACTTAGTCCTTCACTTCCAGAGCAGTGTAAGGGTAAATTTTAATCACAAAGTCCTGGAAAGTGTATAGAGGTTCCTCAGGAACCTGTTTAGATGTTCAGGGAGAAGGAAAGAGGCTTGGCATAGAGAGTAATAGAGCGTTAAGAAGCTTTTACTAGGAATGTTAAAGTTGTAGTAGGTTGGGAATAACTTAAGACCAGAAACAGCTTCACTTCATTATTACTAATTTGCAGTGGGTGGTGAAAGCAGGCACCAAGCCAGCATCACCACTTTATAAATAATAAATCTTTCTTCTGCAGTGGTGGTGATGTAAAAAAAAAAACACATGGTAAGGTTGCATCAGTATGATGAAATCTCACAAAATGGGTGGGACTGTCTGAAGAAGCATCTGTGTTTGGAATGGGATTTTGCTACAAATTAGTGCAGAACACCTTGAATATACAGCATAGCAATACCAGGGTCATAACACTGAGAACAAATACCATCAGCAAGAAGTGCCGTATATGCCTAGAATATTCATAACAAAGTATTCCTATGACAGAATTCACTGGCATATTAGCGTATCTCTTGTAGTAAAGAAAAACAGTAAACTGAAAGCATATCACTTCTGTACAAGGATTAACGTAGCTGTTTTTGTTGCTTTTTAAAAAGTGGCAGTTGTGTACAGCCAGTAACTGGTCCTTAGAATGCTTATCATTGTAACAAAGGGATTACAAAAAAAAAAAAAAAAACAGCTATTGGCTATGGAGAAAAGTGGAACTGTTAGGAAATGTTTACTTACCACCACCTCCTTTCCCTGCCTGCCTGCCTGCCTTACTCCACCTCCCAAATGGTCATACTTTTTTTTTTTTCCACTTCATCCACCATTCAGAAGAGATGCTTTTACTAACCAAAATGGCTGCACATAAATGCTTTTTCCTCAGCTGTTACCTATTCGCTATTTGTCTAAACAATCAAGCCCTGCCAATTTCTCACTCAGATGGGAAAAATTTAGAACACCAGCTTTCCTATTAACACCACTATTGGTTAATGAAAGTTTTCAAGATCTAGATATTAGCATGAACAATCTCAGCTTATTTCAATGAAGACTCAGTAAACTTATGGAAGGACAGGGTAGCTCATTTTCTGTGGGAATTGGTGCTTTTACTTCTTAAGCTACAATGAAAATGACTCAAGCAATATGCTGCGGAAATTCATTCTTGAATAACTGATTTCTCATTGAAGGAAAGAACTTGTGTCCAAATTCAGCTATGGCGGAAGTGAAGTCAATGTTCCGAGAAGTTCTTCCAAAACAAGGTAACTAAATCCAAAATACTTAGGCCATAGAATATGATAGGGACCTACAAAGTTAACAGGCAATTTACATAGCAGCATCTGTAGCTGAACATCTGAAACTGCTTTGTGTTCTATATGCCACATTTACTGTCCACTTTTACTATGCTGCTTTCACGAGTAGGTTGTGAAGGAGTAATCATCACATTTTCTTCCTTGTAAAATGATGACAAATGATGCAGTTTCTTAAACCTAGTTGTTACACCCAACTGTAAATTACAATATGAAATTTTCAATTAAAATAAATTTCAATTAAAATTATAATTCATATTAAATAAGGTAATTTAAATGCTTGTTAAATACCATATTTTGTATTTTTATGCAATATATATTTCTCCCAAATATTTTCAAATTGAAAATTTGACCCCACAAGTTTGCTCATGCTAGCTTAAAATCTTAGAAAGCTCAAAACTTACCTTCCTCATGAACTCCCTAGCATTCAAGTGTTGCTTTCCTACATTACTTTATATTGCAGAACTACTGCAGGGTAACATGAGAACATGGGATTTTCAGACAGTGAATTAAGTTTTTAAGACTTTAATTCTAGCTGCAAATCCAGACCACCAAACAACTGGGCTATCTCATGCAAACTAATTCTTTCTTCTTTTTAAACTTAGGGCAGTTGTCTGTGGAGGATATAAGCACAATGGTGCTGTGTAAGCCCAAACTTTTACCCTTAAAATCTGTGACTCTGGAAAAACTGGAGAAAATGCAGCAAGCAGCACAGGATACGATTCGTCAGCAAGAAATGGCAGAAAAGGAACAGCAAATAACTCACTGAGTAACTTACCACTTCTGTAGACACCTATCTGCTGCTGATTAATAGCTAGAAAATAATCTGCATCTGTAGCTGAAAGTATGTGTGTAATAAAACTGAGTGTTCATATAAATAATGTAAGAATGCCCAACACTAATAAAATTTGTATTGTAAATTTAAACATTCTGGTTTGTAAATTTAAACAATTTAAAAACTTTGAACACTCTTTTTTTTTTAAACCCATTTTTAGAATTGCAAATTATTGCTCATTATTATGCCCAAATGACTAAATGCAACTTTTATATTCAGAGATGACATACTTAATAAAAATTGAATTCAAAGATACATTCTAAGCTTATGTTGTGTAAGATTTTTAAAACTTTTTCCTGAATTTTGTGTCATGTCACTTTTAAGGCTATCTTGCCTGACCAATTGATCACAATGTTTAAAGACAAAACTCTATTAAATTTTAAGAAAGTTTCACCCATCCAATAGTCCCCTGAGCTTTTAATTATACTGATTTTAAGGATTTAGGAATTAATACCTTCTTCAGGTCTCAAGCAAACCCTGAAAATATTAATATGAACTTGAAAGAATCCATGAGGTAAAATATGAACATTAAATTTGGAGTTTTGGTTATAAAAAACTGTACCTAAATGTGTATAGATATATTACTAAGTATACCTTTGTAAATTCTGAATGTTTCTTGCTTGGTTTGCTGCAGTCAATAAGCAACAATTTAAATTAGCATAAATCTTGAGGGCCTGCTGACTAATTGGGGTCTGCATGCAAAACAGGTTAGAAATGTGATCATTTAGATGTTATATTGGTAGCTACTTCTTTCTCAGACACTGGATAATGTAAGACTTGAGTCTTTAAAGAATAATCTTTTTATAACACTGTTACAGAATTTAAGGATTATGAAGGTGTTACTGTGTTTTAGAAATTAAGCTCTACATAAGATCAAAAAACAAAGTGTACATGCATTTTACTTAGTATAATATTAAAAGAACTTACAACTGTACTTTTGATTTAAAAGTTTACAAGGGACAAAGCTTAAATTCACTAAGTTCTAATATGATTTAAAATGTGCTAGGTAGAAAAAGTTTAAGTGATCTGAAATAAATAAACTCCCAATAAAGAATCAACACTGCTTCACATGTTTTATTTTTGTCATACATTCTTCCAGAACCAGGTTCACTTTTCCAGTTTGTAGAAAAATAGATGTTCCAGCCACCATTTACTTAACTGTCTAGTCTTTAAGACTAATCAGTATGTTCCCTGGAAAGATAAGTTTCATGACTAACTCGTTTTCTTAAAATTCTTTAAGACAAAGAAATACTTTTTTTTTTTTTTTTACTCCCAAAGCACAGTATTTCAACAGCAGCAGCCAACATGGGGTTTTAGCAGCTTAACTTTACCCCCTAAATAAAGCTTTGTATAAACCAGTGATTTTACTACAAAAACACTGTCCTTGAAAGAAGGGTGGCAGTCAGACACTGATGCAAAACTTGGAATGATTAGGTCATAAACATGGCACTTACAAAAGTTAGCTTATGAGAATATTCCACTTAAGAAGTGGTTACTTTTCTATTCCCCCATCCTTTACTCAAAAAAAAAAAAAGAAAAAGAAAAAAGAAAAGAAAGAAAACAAAAAAATTTTGCTTTAAAAACTTCCCTTAAATGTAAGTTTATAAAATTTCAGAAATGCCTTGTACTGAAAACAAGTGCTTTAATAAAAAAAAAAAAAACCTGTGCTAACAACTCTTACAATTCAGATATATATAATTTTATAGTATCTAAGACTGCAAGAGTTCTTATATTCAGTAGCTCTCTGGTTTAAGACGACCTCCATCTCCTTCACTTACAAAACGTTTTCTGCCCCTGTAAATGAAAAAAATACAAACATGAAAACATAAAAAGTTTGACTATATGTAAATAAAAAAAACTAAACAGTAGTTTTTGATTACTTATATTAAGTTTTGAAGGATTTTATTATCATTTAAGGACAGAGGTCCCTAATGCTTTTTTTTTTAAAAAAAGATTACAAGCACTGGGGTACAGGCCAGAGGCGCGGGAGGGTGAGAGAATTCACCAGAGACAGAGAGAGGAGCAGAACAGGCAGAAGAACCAAAGTACACTGCTGAGGGGAGCAGCCTGCAAGACAGGAGAGGTCTGCCTCGCCATGTGGCAATCTTCCTGGCTGGCCAGGAATCGAACTGGCGCTGCAGAGACTGTGAACAGCTTCACAGCGCTGTGCTTAACCTGCTGCACCACTGATGCCTCTAATGCTTTTAAAAGTACTTTTTCCCTGCTACATATCCTCGGTTATAAATGCAAATGATGCCTTTATGAGCAGTTTCTAGTTAAATGAAAGCTCAATTACTGAAATAAGTCCACTGTCCAAATGGAGTAATCTAAAAAAAAAGTTAAATTATTAATAAGGCAAACATTGTGCTAGTTAGAAATTTAATACCACACTGTTATTTGAAAGCTAAACAGTGAGCCAAGTAGGAAATACCAACATGATTTCAAATTTTGCAAACTAGCTATTGAACCTATCAAAATAGCTATGTTTAAGATTTTTTCCCCCTCAGATGTAGAAAAGCCATAACCTTAATATAGAAAAATAAATCAGAATCCAATTAAGTCAAGTCTACACCCCATTTTGGGATTCCTGCTATTTCAAATGCAGAAGACCTTCTATAATATAACCACACTCTACCTACATGTAGTAGCAACAGCCCAGGGAGAAGAGCTGACCAGCAGCCTAACATATTTGGAAAACAGAACTTGGGCAGGATTTAGCGCTTATTCTCTAACCTGAGACCAATATGCACAGGCATTCAAAGCCATACATAAATGGGCACTTCACCCAAGTAAGCACAAGGATAGAGGATAAAAAGTCAAAGTTCTATGGTACACACAGAAAGTTTAGGTATCACCTCAAATAATCCTTGAGAATAACATCACAATAGAAATAACCAGTTATGCTTTTGAACAGCAGTGGAAAATTCTTAAAGTCAATACCAATGTGTTACCACCACTTTTCATACTAAGTCTAAATGGAATCCAGCTACATGAAGGATTCAGACTATAATATTAGGAGACCAAGATGGGGAACAAAGCAGCCTTGCTTAATGAAGTTGACGGTTTTTACTGACGTCAGTATATAAGGTGCCATTAACAAGTAGTTTATTAGTCATTAAACTATATTTTCTACCTTTTTCTTTTTCTATCTCTTGATGGTTTCTAAAGTTTGTAGAGCAAAGGACACTACGAGGAATATTTTTCTGAGATTTAATTCTCACAATGCACTTGTAAAAATATGCAAAACAGAATTTTCAGATAAAAATCACAAACTTTAAAAATGTACATAAAACAGACTCCTCAAGTCTAGCTTTTGTAACTGTTTCATTATGTGCTTTATTTTAAAAATAAAAAACTCCTAAAGAGGTAGATTCCTAATATCACAAATATACGTCCAGAGAAACACACACACCCACTTTCTAGAGCGAGAAGACTCAACTAGCCCTGATTCTCCAGTCTATGAAGGAGCAAAGGAAGCTACATAGAATACAAGCATGAGTCTAGATTTCCGAAGCCAAAGAAAGTCTGAGTTCATTCTTGGCTTCAGAAAAAGAACATTACGCTTCTCTAAATCCCAATTTTCTCATCTTATTGGTGAATTTCTATACCGAAGTAACATTTAAGCTATTTAGAACACAGTCTGGTACACAGAACTATTCCAGGAAATTAATTTCCTTCCAGTGAACTAGGATTTCATGGGGGACAGATTTACAAAGGGGTAAACTTTATAAACTTCACCCTTGTTTCTCCATAAACTCAGAACAGAAGATTTTCATTTTTGAGTTACTTCAAGGAAGACAGTGTTTTATTCTGACAGGGTTAGAATGATAGAAAATTAGCTTAACCTTCGTAAGCATCTTAGCTGGTATTTTATGTTTAGAAAGTAATAAAGTACCTTGAAGGACAAAGATCTCTAAGTTGTTTGGAAATTATTCCAGCTTGAAAACATTCCTCTACAAATCGCTCAAGCACAGAGTAAGAATGTGGAACATCTAGATTAATGTCCGGAATTTCATTGTAAATTCTCTCATAACCCTAAAATAATGAAATTAGATAAGGAATTTATTGCCCATATAAAATACGTAATACCATTACTTTCATCAAGTTACATTAGATGCCAAAGGTCCATAATAAGTAGAAGTCAGATCTGAACCTTGAAAAGTATAGGTAGCAGACTGTTTTCTTTAAAATTATTCTCCTGAAACAGCTTCAGGCAGATATCAGACATTGGATACATTTCTTCACATCATTTCTCTAGATACTTAAAATGATTTTTTTTAATTTTACTAATGCAAACAAATTAAAATAGAAATTAAACATATAATTTGTTAAAAGTTCATGTTTCTCTCTAGATATAAAATACAAATTGTCCTATCTCAGAGATAGAATCCATGAGGAAGAACATATAACCACATATTTTAAAATATAGGTAAAAAAGTAATTGAAGTGTTACTTTCTAAGAAATAGCTACAAGAGATTCAAACATAAACATTACCATAACAAAAAAGCTACGCACATAACACTACTAATAGGTACTGTTATTATAACTAAAAACTATCATTTACAATTCATAATCTTTATTATCAAATATTTAAAACAGAAGCCTAAAAAGTATTCAAAATAACATTACTTACTCTCTTCATTTGGTCTAAAGTAATGGCAGAAGACTTCCAGAGGCATTTTAATAAATGCAAAATCATCTTAAATGTACTTTCTCCAGTTGACTCTAAAACCATTACAATGGCCTAAAAATGGAATGAATGAATTTTGGGTCATTAATTCATATAAGAAACTGCTCCTTAATAAATTTTTAAAAGGAAAAAGCTGTATATCATTAAAGAATCATTAGGTCACTGTGTGCAAAAAAGAAAATTTAGCAATTCTCTTTGGAACGTCAAAGTAATCTTACTTCATATACAAGCTCATGGTGAAAATGAGGTACTTCCAGTTCCTTAAGGCAATGTTCAGCTTCAGCTATGTCTCCAGAGAGTAAATACTCTTTCAGCAGCATATCAATCTATTTGATTTAAAATTGAGATGTGTTAGAATTTCTGATTTTTTAAAAAGTACTTTGCCTAAAGCACAGGATAAAATTGCAGGTCACATCATCTGTATAAGAACATATGTCTGGCATGGCATGTCACTATCATAACACAATCTTTTTGTAATCAAAAAGTAAATCCACATACTTAAAAAATAAATGGTGAGTGGTTTGTTGTGTCTCAGTGATAATATTATCACTGAGATCTATGAGTAGACTTCAGATCTACATGGCCTGAGTTGTAACCATGTTCTTCAGAGCGCACTGTAAAATAATGGATCTTAAATACCACTAGAGGGCACTAACTGAAAGTCTCAAAATGAATTTTTAACATGGCACAAACTGCATGGAAAACCAAAAAACAAGAATAATGACTATAGGGCTTTACTAGACAGGGCAAAGACTTCCATATAGTTTCTCTCTTCTCTACACCTGAATTTGAAACCCATTATCTAAAATGTCCATGAGTAATAGAGCTTCCTGTTACAGTAAGAGACAAATCTTGTCTTTTCTTGTTCAAATTTGCACAATAACACCTACGGCTCCAGAGAAAAAGTGAAAAACAATTTCAGCACAAAAACTTCAACTACGTATGTTCTTTCTATACACCACTTGTTAAAAATCATCTTTGTACCTAGTAGACACTCAATGGATGTTGGATGACTGGACAAAATAATGTTACTTATCTTTTACTTTCAATTTCTTTTCTTTTTTTTAAGATTTATTTATTTATGCAAGAACTGGGGTACAGGTCAGAGGTGTGGGAGGGTGAGAGAATTCACCAGAGACAGAGTGGGAAGCATAACAGGCAGACAAACCAAAGACACTGCTGAGGGGAGCAGCGGGCGAGGCAGGAGAGGTCTGCCTCACCATGTGGGTTGCTCCCTGGCCAGCCGGGAATCAAACCGGCGCTGCAGAGGCTGCGGACAGCTTCACAGCGTGGCGCTCAAATCCACTGCTCCACGGGGGAGGCCCCTACTTCCAATTTCTAGAAAGTATTTTCATAAAAGATACAGTGAAATTTGATAAATAGATTACATCATGGTGAATAATTCCTATTATCATCATTTAATAATGTAAATGTTTTAAAGTATGGCATTTGACTTTTTTCACTTTATAAATTAATATATTTATTAAATTATATCCCTCAGTTTAACAGTAACTTATAAGTATTTATATTAGAGTGAAATAAGCCAGAATAAAAGGAAAAATATCGGATGGTTTCATTTACAGGAGGAATATAGGGGAACCAAATAAGGGATCAGGAAAAAAAAAAAAACAATAAAAATTAAAAAAAAAAAAATTAGAGACAACCATAAATCAGAGACATTCTGTGAGGGAAGAGGAGGAAGAGGGGTCAAAACAGGGGAGAGAAGTGCACAAGGGACTATGGTGATGGTTCATAGGTGAACTGGTATTGGGAGTTTTACAGGGAATACACCTAAAAGGAGAAAGTATACAAGCATACATTGTTCAAAAATGAACAATGATGTAAAAAATATATATATAATATAAATAATTTTTAAAGTATTTAAATATTTTCCACTAAGGTTTCACACATTTTTGAGTCAAAAATTGTAAATACAGGTACACATTCCTAAAGGTGCTCTTTGTCCACCTTATCTATGTGAAAGCAAATGAGTATCCAAATAATGTCAATCTCAATATTTACCTTGACCATTTTTTGGTTGAGATAACTCACATACCATAATACAGTCTGGTAGTTTCTCAAAATAATTTTAGGAGTATTACCATCTTAAAAATAATGCCTCATAAACATGCACATTTTTTTATTTATTTAGGTCTTCAATTTTTCAATGTCTTCAGAGGTTTCAATGTACAAGACTTAAATTTCTTTTGTGAAGTATGTCCCTAAGTATTTTGCTATTGTAAATACAACCGTTAATTTCATTTCAGGTTATTCATGGCTGGTGTATAGTATTAGAATTAAATTTGGTATATTGACCTTGTATCCTGCAACTGTGTTGAATTCTTTTATTAGCTAATCGTTTCAGTTTTTGTTTTCGGGGCTTGTTTTTTCTTTGTGGATTCATTCAGATGTTCTGTATACAGATCACATAACATGGGAAAACATTACTATTTCTTTTCCAACGTAAGGCCCTTTTATTTCTTTTTCTTGACTATTTTTATACCCTAATGTTTATAATAATAACTTTTTAAAAAACAGGTCCTGCAATCAGGGCATTACAAATACTAACTCATCTATCTTAACAGATATAAAAGCAAAAAACATGGAAGCTCTGTAACTACATTTTAAACCCCTTATTATTCAAACTAAGTATACATATTATTAAAACATTAAATGTCAAAACTATGGTCACATAAAAATTATACTCAAAATTCAACAGCACATGAACCATAAACCTTCCAATTTGCTTAAAGATACACAAAATAGGGAGAGTAAATACATTTTTTTGTTCCTTATTATAGAATATCACTTTAATAAGAGAAAAAAATCTACTAACGCAATCTATTTGTTTTCATAATTCATAATCTCAGGCTACACAGTTTCAAATTGCTCATCTAAAAACGGATATTTATTGAAAAACTGCAAAATAGACTTACTTCAATGGCATTTAAAAATTTTTAAATATCAGGCCTCCCTGGTGGTTAAAGGCACAGGGGTTAAAGACATAGCACTTTCAAGCTATCCCCAGCCACTGCAGCAGTTCGACCCCAAGCTGGCCAGAGAGCGGACCCATATGGCATATCAGACTGCTCCAGTCTTGCCTGTTGCTCCCCTCAATAGTGTATTTCAGTAGATCTGCCTGTTCTGCCCCCCACTCTGTCTCTGATGAATTCTCTCACGCCCTGCTGCATCTCTGGCCTATACAGCAGTTCTTGTATATACAAATAAATAAATCTTTTTAAAAGTTAAAATAAAAAATTAAATACCAAGCTAACACTTCAGGCATTCCTTTGCAGTTCATACCTTCTTGTGTATGATAACAATTATGTAATTATTTCATAATTTATAGCAAAGGGGTATAAAGCCAAATATAAAATATACATAGATAATTCAATTTTCCACTTGTAGTTATGACTGAACTTAATTTCTGTCCACAAAAATATCAGTTAGAAGGAATAGTTTATTTCTCTTAGAAAACATCCAATAGTTACCTCTTTGACAAGGTGATTAACAGACCGCTGTCCACCTCCAGAGCCCCATACACTATCCTTGCGCTTTCCTCCTTTTGACATGCTCAGGAGCACAGTCGCCTTGTCTAGAGCAGCTCTAAAAAAATTAAAAATTAATTTTGCCAGGCATGTTTAAGGTTGACCAAATTATGGATAAAATTGGGCGAAAAAAGCCCATATGTACCAAAAGTGGTCATGTATCATAAAAGTAACCTAAAATTACAAAGTCTCTTAAACAACTATTTTGAAAATTTAAAAATTGGGAGCTAAAAATGTTGCTTTTTATGTTACTTTAACTAGAAAACTACAAAAACTCACACAGTATAACTCCCAAATATCACATTTCTTTATAATTAATTATACCAAAGAATAAGAATGAAAACCATTATTTCCTAGCCACAATTTCCATAACAAATATAAAACCATAAATGCAGTTCTTTTGTTAATATTGTCAATCTTACTAGAATATTAAATAACTACAGAATTGTAAAACCTGAAGGGACCTCAAAAAAACATCTAAGTTCTCCTTTCCTTTTATAAATGAGGAGCCTCAGGGTGCCTCGGTGGAGGTTGTGATG
This sequence comes from Talpa europaea, assembly GCF_964194135.1. Lineage (NCBI taxonomy): Eukaryota > Metazoa > Chordata > Mammalia > Eulipotyphla > Talpidae > Talpa > Talpa europaea. The sequence goes on from NC_140077.1 coordinate 13,495,092, forward strand.
TGGTGATGTGCATGTGATCCTTTGCCTTTGGTTTACAGTGTGGTAAACCAATGTTACCTTGACAAAAAAAATTTTAAAACATTAAAAAAGACACTATATGGGAAACTCCAGGAAAAAAAAAAAAACATAATCAAAAAATAAATGAAAAATAAATAAGAAAATTGAGTCCCAAAGTACAGCTTAACATGAGTTAACTAATGGTTTAGCTACAACCCAAAACTTCTGCATTATAGTACTGTCCTCTTCCTGGTATATCACGCCAACAATCTCTCAATTTTGTTTTAACGGTAGTGAATAAACACCAATGACCAATGGATGTCTACAGTGTCTAATTAATGTGTTACTTCAATAGAATGCTGTGAATTTTTCTCTATCATGAATTCTAAGTAGGAAAATTAATTTACTTACCTAGCCTGTATACAATCTACAGTTCCTTTGTAACTATCAATATAGGTATTACATAAAATTCCATCTCCAACAGCTCTAGCAATAAACTGGCCCACCAACTATAATAAGAAAAAAAAAACTATATAAAATAATCTAAAACAAACTTTTACAGGACACAGTTTCTACACAAATGATGAAGACTGGCTGAACTACACAATTAACACCAAAAACATGCTGGAATATTTCTTAAAAACATCTACTTAGCACCTACTCCAACATCTTAGCATTCAAATTAAGAGCCGTCAGAGGGAGGAGGCCACCTCTATTTTGCTCATGACTGAGTCCCCAGTACTTGAATACTGCTTGAAACACAGTATATGATCAAAAACACTTAGTAAATCAATGACTTAAAGTCAAGAGAAACCTCTTGTCTAGAAAAAATATATGTTTTTCCAAAAAAACTGATTATAGGAATTTATTTTGTGACAAAAACATGTACAAATATTTATTTGAAAGCAAGTTCATAGCACTATTTCTTATTAAAACTGGAAACAACTTTAGTTTCTAATAACAAAGGTGTGGTTAAATGGTACATAAAACTCCACTACATGGAAATATGTTTACCACATTTTGTGGTGTAAGAAAAAAATAAGTTTCCAAATTATCACATACAATATTCCATTTTTTTATTAAAACATAAAATGTAAGTATATATAAAAACCATACATTGAAATATACCCACAGAAAACAGAATGGAAGATTTAACACCATAATTTTTATAGTTTATTTATTCTTACTGACCTTTCTTCCTTCTGGTTTTCACTTTTAAAAAATTCTATAATGAATATGAACTTAGTCATTTTTCTAAGTATGTGTATTGGTGTAAACAGGCAAAAAAAAGAGTCCATGTTTGAATACCAGCCCAAAATCTTACCAAACTGTCTATCATAGGTAAATATAATACAAATAGCATTTAAGGATTAACCTACCTATACACTATCCCTAAATTAATGTTAAATAAAGCATTCCTACCTTAATTAAAAACTTTGGTCAAGTGAAGAGCAAAGATTTCACATTTTCAATGTCAAACTAGAGAGTAATAGTGTCAGCAGGTATTGAATCTATTAAAATGGTAAGTCTTTGAGGACAATCTACCTGGAAGCTTAACTTGTGAATTTTCTAATTATTTCCCCACAAACTACAAAAGGAAATAGTCTTATTATTATGTTTATAATAAACATTAGTCAAGCAAATTGAGTGCTCAATTCTAACAATCTACATTTTTTAAAATTCTACCTTATAAAATAGCTCTCTTACATATAACAGAGAACACACAATGGCAAAAAAGTATGACCTAAAAAGTTAACAGAACAGGGGGCTAAAGCAGCATATAAGTTATAGTATGATAAAAATTACGTCTGGGGAAAAAAATGAAGAATTAGAGAAAAATACACTAACGTAAAATGTTAGAGAGCTATTTTTGTGTTGTAGAAAATATGAGCCATCTTTTCTTCCTCATGCACTAAAATTTCCTGAGAGCATGCATCAATATTCTATAATTGGAAGTGTAATGGGGAGAATAAACAAAAATTTTGAAGAATCATACAAACCTGTGGTGCTCTGGGAGTATCCAACGCTAATTCAGGTAGATCTTTCAACAATTTATCAAATGATTTTTCCACATCATTTGTGCTCATTACTGTCCCACAAAGGTCAGAAAGGAGCTTAGATGTCATTTCTCTATGACTGGCCTTTCCCTCCAATGCCAAGGACACTGCCAGTACTGGTACTCCACTCTTCATTTCACCAAGATTTAAATCTCTCAGCATTTCCTATTTTAAAAAAGCATGTCACTTTCTATAATTCAATATAATTTTATTTTTGAAAAATCAAGATTTTATCCATATTATCGCTACCTCTCCCCATCTGGAAGCAATCAAAGAAGCAGTGTTTTTTGTGGGACAGGATAAATACATGTCTTGCTGCATATAAATTAGATATTGAGCAACTATGTCAAGCTTAACTATTTGAACATCACTAAACTCAAGAATGTGAATTTTACCTAACACAGTTTATTAAACATAATAGTGCTAATTTGGTGTTAGGAGTTAACTAATCCTCTTTAATTATTTCTAGGAATGCTTTATGAGCACTTTTGGAGTGACTCAGTTAACATTATCATAGCTATTTACACTCAACTTCTCTTCAAACCTTTCTCTTCACACAAAAACTTAATTTATACTTTAACATAAAGTTTAAAATGAGACCTTAAACCATTATTTTTAAGTGGAATTATTATAAATACAGGGATAAAGTTAAAATTCCCTACTGAAAATACAACAGCAGCATCTAGTACTGATCACTTATAATGTTATCAGATGTTATATCAATTTATTTTATATTATCTTATTTAATATTTACAACAACGCTTTGAGTGAGGTAGCACCATCATACTCATCAGACCTAGAGCACAGAAAAATTAAGTGTTTGCTAAGGGAATACAGCTGGAATGGCCAAACAGGAAGCGGAATACAGGCAGCTATGTGTGATCCTAGAGGCTAAATTCTACCTCTGTTACTTATGGTATCTGCCTTTTACTGAAAGTTTTCTCAGAATATTTAAATCATGCCATATTCTACTGAGGTGCCAAAACTATTTTTATAGCCATCTAACAGGTATCCTCTTCCCATGTCATTTCATCCTCCTGTGCTTAAAACAATTAACTCACTGCCGTTAAACATGATACTCCTCCTTTCTGACAAATCTCCTCAACCATCTTACCCTGACCAACTCCTAGCCATCCTTAGATGTCTCAGTCATTATTTCTATGACTTTCTATTTCATACTTCCATAAAACTCTGTTCACAGTACTACTTAATTGATAAACTTGAAAGTATACCATTGGTAGGTACTGTGCTAAGCGGACAGGAGGATTTCAACAATCCTGCCTCACTAGACATAAATTCTTCTTCTGTAATAAAATGTTTCACATCATATTTTGAGAGTCTGTTTGCTTATCATTTCCCTCACATGACTAAGACTCAAAAGAGTAGGAATCCTCCACATGGTATGCAGTAAACAAATGCAACAAACAGGGATGTTTTATATTAACATCCTACAAATCCAAAGATACCAAATCTCAAAAGTATAGAGTAAAGAAAACTCAGTCTGTATTAAAAAAATCTAAATCATGAAAGTCTTCTGAAGAGTTGCAATTTTATTATTTAAATTAGTGATCCTAACTCAGTCAATAATTTTATTTTAGATTTACTTTATGAGGAATTCAAAATGCAGTTAATATGTTCCCATGCAAATTATGCTTCAAAAATGTGCTTGTTCTCTTGGTTTCTGTATATATTCTTTTTCAAATATTTGTAACTATTTTTTTTGACAGAGTACAAAGATAAATTTTTCCTAATCCTAAGGATTGAAATATGTGTCCAAAAAAAGAGAATTAAGTCAGGCATTTCTTAAGTGAAATTCCTAAGAGATGCCAGAAGTCCTTAAGTGACTCGAAATTGTTAGTCACATTTTATAAGCTATCAATTATAAAAATATTCTGTTGTGCCATTTTTTTAGTGAAATAATTGGCACATAGCCTGCTTCAGATGCCAAATAGATAAGAACAGGCCTGAAATAATGAAATTTTGCTTCGTTTCTTTAGAAATTCATTTATGCAAAACAAAATACTTAAACATATTCAATGTCCTGAGTTCATTCTAGATGTTTTGCTTTTCATAAATCACAATAGCAACTTCAAACCTACCGCAACTTCATTAGTATCTCCATGCTCAAAATATTCCTGTATGATTGGTGTTAAAGTCTTCTCAAATGCCCTTTCATCCAAAGGCAAAACTACAGTTTCATAAACACAGTTCTCCTGGGAGGGGAAGGAGGAGAAAGAATTACAAATTATTAGAAAAGCATCCAGATAAAGTGAGTTGTTTTAGAATTTTACATTCCGGCTGGTTTGTAATTCCCATTCAGGCCAAGATAGAGACATACTACTGTCTTTGATCACTCATATAAAAATAGAGTCAGTGTCACTGTTCTTTTACAAAATCTGAATACAATAAATCAATACAGATTAGGACCCTTAACCACAGCAAACATGACTTACTCCCAGCCCCCATATCTTCTATTAATTGTTTGCATCTCATAAAACCAGACCCTCAGTGACAAAAAGTTTTAAGGTGGCTATCATACCTACTATTTCATTAAATTTTCACTTTTTTAAAAAATGAAGTAGAAACCAAAGCTTTTATGATTAGTATTATCATGACAAAAGTGCCTACAACAAAAATGAGCATTGTAATGACCAAAACATATCTAAAGAAAAGTACTGTTTCACGAAAATTTCAAAAAGAAGATTAAGGCTTGTATTCTTCTGTGTCCCTTCTCTGGGAAAAAAAAAAAAAAATGCCCTGAAATGTTCATACGCAACTTGGGGCAGGCTTCAGTCTAACAACATACACTTGAAAGACTATATATTAAAATTGATTACTTAGTAAAGACATTATAGTATTTGAATTTTACTTGCTCTAAAATCTATTTTTTCATATTCTCTTAGAAATATTTCCAAGTCCAACAAGTATTTAAAATATACAAAACATATACACAAACAATACGCAATAAAAACAATTTAACAGAGACCATAATAACTTCCTTTCCTATCTAAAATTTTCATCATTTCTTTTCTTATGCAAAGACAATATGCCAAAATATCTGAGATTTGCTTCAAAATAATCGAGAATACCAGGGGAATAAGGGCTGGAGGGAGAAAAGATCAAAATGGGAAGAGCACTGGATGAAACAAGATCAGCCATGAGCTATCAATTATTGACAGTGAAAGCTGAGAGATGAGTACCAGCGGTACCATTATCCTATTCTACTTTTGCCTAAGTTAGAAATTTTCCATTAAAAAGATAAATATAAAGGGCCTCCCTGGTGGCACAGGAGTTCAATCTCAGTGCTATCACTACGACGGCCTGAGCTCGAGCCCCAGCCAGGGGGCGCAGCAGACCTCTCCTGTGTTGGCCACTGCTTCCCCTTAGCAGTGTATTTCAGTATATTCACCTGTTCTGCACCCCACTCAGTCTCTGGTGAATCCTCTCACCCCCTGCACCCCTGCACCATCGGCTAACCCCCAGCTCTTCTTCATAAATAAAATCTTAAAAAAAAAGATATACAAATTCATTATAAAATCGATTGAAAATTTATGATCTCAGCATTATCTCTAGAAAAAAGATGTACATGTTCCAAAAATAAAAGTTACCTCACAATTACCATACTAAAAAGTAATTATTTAAGAGGAATTTTATATCTATATTTTATGATGTTTAAAAGAATATGTATATTTTCCATTAACATTATCACAGAAAGAAACACACATTAATTCAATAGAGTTCATTAAAAAATGGTGAACTTGATCATCTTAAGTAAATTTGTAAAGACCTACTTTTTACTTCAGAAGCCAAATAAAAATTATGCATGCATCACTATCAGTTAACTTTGTTTCCTCATCCAAAAGTAACCTAGCAGTCTAAAAGCACTGAAAATATGCATTAGATACACACACTAGTATGTATGAAAACACATACAGATAATACATATACACCATATATATGATTTCACAAGTACAGAATATGTTTTCACAGATGTATGAACATACTGTAAATATAAGGTTTATAAACTTATAAATATAAGTTTATAAGCATTTTAACTATACTTAAAAAAAGTAAAACACTGGTACCTGGTCATCATCATAGTTAGGATCTTTCACATCTACTTCCTCCACATCATATACCTGTCCAGGTGTACCCCATACACCTTTGCCTCCAGCACCACCTAAAAAAGTTTAGAATTGATAGAGGAATGAATACAAAGTTCATAGTTAGTAAATTTTAATTGAAATCTGAAATATTTCTAGATGTTCAAAGATTGAATAAGTTAGAAACTGCATTTTAATTTCCATGCTAGTTTTTTTTCCAGTTGAGCCATATTTTAAGCCTCATTTTATTTAGATCACTGCCTTTTCAATGATTACATTTTATAAGTAGTTTCTAAAGCATCAAGTTGAAATAGTTTATAAAGTTAAAACTTAAAAGGCAGATGCTTTAAAATAAAAACAACAAAAAAGAAATTTAAAAAATAGTATGTTTCTCCCCAGTGGCGCAGCAGGTTGAGCACAGTGCTGTGAAGCTGTCCGCAGCCTCTGCAGCACAGGTTCGATTCCCAGCCAGCCAGGGAGATTCCCACATGGTGCTGCAGACCTCCCCTGTCGCAGTGTATTTCAGTCATTCTGCCTTTTCTCTTCCCCGCTCTGTCTCTAGTGAATCCTCTCACCCTCCTGCACCTATGGCCTGCACCCCAGCTCTTGTATAAAAATAAATAAATCTTTAAAAAAAATAGTTATATCAGAGGCCTAAGGAAGGTGACACTACCACTGAATTCCAAATTTTATTTGACGTTTCTTAGAACAACAAAAAACCACAGAAATAATGTTGAACCAGTATGATGTAGCATAGAAAATTCAAACAAGGGAGATATTATTTAATAAAGAAACACAGTGGCCACCATCAAATGTTTTAAAATCAAATACTCCATTTAGATAGAAAAGCATGTAGTAAACCATACTTTGCAATTAGCAATATGTTACAAATAACTAATTGCTATTTAATCATTAACCTTACTGATACTTTTCCCTACTCTCTACAAACCAACCAACAGAAGCTTAAGATTCTAACTTTCAAAGTTTATGGTACATTACCAGTATTTTTTGGAAGTTTTCTTTTATACCTAGAGCATAATCCTCGCTACCAGAACAGAACCAAATCTGATAACTTGGTTTAATTTTGATCCAGCCAATGGCTGTAGAGACATTCAACAGGAATAACAACTTTTGACAATTCACAAAAACATTTTGCAAAAATCCTAGGCTATAAATTAAAGCTCCCACCATTCAGAAGTGGGTGAAATCTCCAAAGTGTATCAAAGTTCTACTACAAACAGAAGCTGATACACTCCTTGCTCAACAAATATTTAAATATCAACATTGCTAGTCACTTCTCTGGGAACTAGAGATAGAGCAGCAAAATAGAGCAATCCACTGCAGTAACTGAAATAAAGAGCTAAAGTGAACTCAGAAACAGATCTATAAAATCTTTAAAATTCTGATGCAGCTATTGCCAGTCAAATGTATTATTTACCGTGTATTGTTTTTTAATTTTTAAAGGACTTTTTTTGGAGGGGAGGAACACATGGTAGGGGTTTTTTTGTTATCTTTTGTTATTTTTTACAACACTGTTCATTTTTAAACAATATTTGCTTCCCCCCACCCCGTCAGGTGTAGTCCCCATAGAGTTTCCTTCCCCAGTGCACCCGGGCACCATCACCTCAGTTCCCTGTGCTCCTCCCTCCCTCCCTCTGATCCCTCTCCCTCCTCCTCCCCTGTAGGATGTCTCTGTTTATAATTGTCCATTTTTGCTTTGCTGTGTTTTGTATGATTACTTTTTTACACTGATGTCTTATTTGGTTCCCCTACATTCCTGCTATAAGTGAAACCATACAATATTTTTCTTTTTCCTTCTGACTTATTTCTCTGAGCATAATTCCTTCTAGCTCCATCCACATTGCTGTGAATGGCATGAGTTTATCTTTTTTGATTGCAGAATAATATTCCATTGTGTATATATACCACATCTTCTTGATCCAGTCATCTATTTTTGGGCATTTGGGTTGTTTCCAGGTTTTACCTATTGTAAACAGTTCTGCAATAAACATAGGTGTACAGGTGTTCTTTTGAATCAATGTTTTTGTGTCCTTTGGGTAGATCCCTAGGAGTGGAATTGCCGGGTCATATGGTAGCTCCATTTTTAGTAGACTAAGGAAATTCTAGACAGCTTTCTATAGTGGTTGGACCAGTTTGCACTCCCACCAACAATGTAGGAGAGTTCCTTTTTCACCACATCCTCACCAACATTTGTTGTTGCTAGATTTTTTGATATGTGCCATTCTTACTGGTGTAAGGTGGTATCTCAATGTGGTTTTGATTTGCACTTCCCTGATTATAAGGGATGTTGAACATTTTTTTCATATGCCTGTTGCCCATTTGCATTTCTTCTTTGGAGAAGTGTTTTTGAAGTTCTTCTGCCCATTTCTTAACTGTTTTGTTTACTTTGTTTTTGCTGAGTTGTGTGGGTTCTTTGTATATCTTTGTGATCATTAAAGGACTTTTTAAAAAAGATTTATTTATGCATAAAAGAGCTGGGGTGAGGCCAGAGGTGCAGGGGGGTGAGGGAGAGTGAATGAGAGGATTCACTTCACCAGAGACAGAGTGGGGAGCAGAACAGGCAGACTGAGTGAAATCCACTGCTGAGGGGAACAGTGGGCGAGACAGGAGAGGTCTGCTGTGCCCTGTGGATCAGCTCCTAGGCCAGGGATCGAACTCGTGCTGCAGTGGCTGGTGATAGCCTGATAGCGCTGAGACCTCCCTGGTAGATCTGACTCTTTTTTTCTACCAAAGTTAGATGCACAATTTATAACTACGAAAAATATTAGTACATATTTTGCTGGAAATCAGAGATAAGAGTCCTGCTCAAGAAAACTAAAGATAAATAAGAAAAAAGGCTCAACTTAAAAAGTGGGATGGTCCTCAGACTGTTACAATGTAGAAATATATGCAAACCATAAAATCTTACATTATTATTGTTTGAACTTCTCTCACCCCTGAAACACAGAAATTGTAGTATAAGAACCAGATAATATTTATTTCTATTTGTGTGTTTGGATACAGTAGATATACCAACCTTTCTTTGGCAGCCCCCTTCCTTTCCCAGATCTGGATCGCCTATCCAGCAACCTTCCCTTGGGACTGGTTGGTACAGTTACTCCACTTCTAATGGCTTCACTCCCATTATCACTAACTGAATCCCCTCTTCCAGAGTCCCGGGATGAGTTTTTCCGTAGTCGCCTCTTTGCCTTGGCATTAATTCTAGCTTCATTAATGGAGGATGCTGAAATCCAATTTCCATTTATTTCATTCTTTATTTCCTCAGTCCCAGCATTTTCTTCATCGCCAGAAAAGAGAGAGTCACTTAAATTATCAGGATCTTAAAGAGGAAAATAAAGAAAGAAAATTCTATGTAAGTATTTAAACTATGTAAGTATTAAACCATCTACTGGTAGATCAGCTACAGTCATATTACATCATATGAAACTGCTATTTTTGTACATCAGTAACAAGTTACATTTTGGTGATTTATTGGTTCAATCTAATAAATGACTATGAAATGGGATTACTTTTCAAATTTTCATGGAAAGTAAACTTGAATTTTAATGACCTTTATGAAAACACATTATCTCACATATTTAAATCATAAAATCTATGTTAATATAAACACATGTATTTAAATCATAAAATCTATGTAAACACAAACACAACATTAGATTTTTGTGATCTAAGAGAGATAAGCAATTAGAAATAATAAGAAAAGACTATGGATCTTTTTTTTTTTTTTTAAGAGGCATGTTATTTATTTATTTATTTGTTTGTTTTTTTTTTTCTTTATACATGCACTGGGTACAGTCAGAATCACGGGAGGGTGAGAGAATTCACCAGAGCCAGAGCGGGGAGCAGCCGGGGATCGAACCGGCGCCGCAGAGGCCGCGGGCAGCTTCGCAACCCAGTGCTCAAGCGCTGCGCCACCGGGGAGGCCCAAGACTATGGATCTTAAGAGAAGGTAATAAACTAATATTTACAGAACATCTACTACTATTTATCAGGCACACTTTGTCATTTACCCACAAGCCTGAGAGCTATTTGTTACATCACATTTCAACAGATATGGAAAATAAGGCTGATAGTGTTCAGATAATTTATCCAATATCTCATGATTAATTATAAATTCTCAGGAATCATTACTAATCCAACAAGCATGAAAGGCTGTTGGCAAATAAGTTAACACATGATTACTGAACTACTACTGCTGTTCTACTGCTTTTAAGATAAAGCTTATGCTCAAAGCCATGATCTCAATGTCCTAGTTCACCTCTCCAACTTGACTTTGAAAATGTTCTGGCCTATGTAAGATTTGCACATTCTCCCCTGAGAGACAGCAATGTATTTGGAGTTTCCAATTGTACCCTGTTTATTAGCATGTCTTCCTCACTGCTCTTTTCAGTTATCAAAATCCTTTAGAGTTAAGTACTACTCCCTTCACTAAAACTTTCCTAACAAGGTAACCACAATAACATGCATACTCACACACCACTCATTTGCCACATCAAGGAGATCACTTTATTTCTTCTTACACAGCAGCCTTACTTTTCCAACTAAGTTAAAAGCATCAAGAGGATCATAGAGTCTCACTTAACAGTATTGATTGGTTCTTGGAAACTTTAAGCAAAATAACATACACTAAAGCAGGTCCAAACTCACACTGTTCCTTCAATGCCAACCTGGGATGTTTTGCTTTGTTTTTCAAACCAGTGTCATAACAAAATGGCATTAAAAGACCTGCTGTACTGTTCTTTGTAACCTCAGCACATAGCAGAGGATCTTACACACTATCAATTCAAAGGATCATGGAGATCACAGGGAGACATTTTGGCATTGCTCTGAAAACTTTACAAGTCAGAAAACTACTGAGTTAGTTATTCCTGAGCCAAAGTTTTGTTCATTACAGCTAACTCAAGTCACTGAATCCTTCATACAGTTTTATTAAATATCCCTAAATGTACTTAGGATGTGTTAAGTCTCTGTGCATGGGTTTAATATATGTTGAAGCTAATTTTTAAATAGACCTATAAAAAAGATATATTAAAATCTTTATAATCCTTGACCAAAAGAATAAAAATGAAGAACATTGTAGTGATCAAAAAATAAAAACATTAAAGTCAAATGACTTCATTAAGCTCATAGTATCTCTGGCTTCAGTCTTCAAGCCATTCTCCAAATTGCAAGGAGACTGATTATCTAAAACAAACCCCCCACTGAAAACTCTTTAATGGTATTCCCTTAGGTCAAAAAAAATGTTAACTTATTACCTTGTAACTTACAGTCCCTTCATTATCTTGGTGCTGCTTAAATTATCAGAATTGCTGAGCACTCCCACATTCAGAAGGTTACAGAGCTTAGATGTGATATCATAGGTAGGTGACCGGGAGATTCAATTGGCAGAGGAATACAGAATATGTTTAAAAGATAAGAGAAAGTGTAAAGTGGAAGATTAAGAAAATTATGCAGCAATTCAGTCATAAGCTAACTGGAAAGGGCAAGGATAGTAATTTGGGGATAAATAAGAAAGCGACAAATAAAGGGCTTTTAAACAGAGTAAAGAATGAAATGTCTTAGAAGTTTTTAGACTAGAAAAGGAAGCCAGATTAGCAAGGTGAATTTGGTGTATCATCATAACTAAACTACTAATAACTTCGAGTAGTTGTCATCATCAGAGTATATTGTCCCCTTAGTAGTACTTTTTTGTTATCATTACCATGATTGTTACCTACTAGATAACAGGTTCTTTGCTAGGCACTTTATATATATATTAGGTCTCTAATCCTTACAAAGCTTTATCATCCTCATTTTACAGACAGAAGATGTTTCATAGAGAAGTTACATATCTAAAAAGTATTGTAGCCAGAATTCAACCCCACATTTTAATTTCATATGACTGTAACTACAGAAAATACAAAGTTAGACTACAGCAAAGTGCCTGACAGGATAAATAAGGAAGTGAATGCAAAGAGATAAGCAGAAGATTAAAAAAGGAGAAAGACCAGAAATCAAAAATTAAGATCAAGTTTCAAGCAAGGGAGGCAGATGGGGAAAGAGGGGAGCTTACAGAAACAGTAAACATTGATCTGTAATATGTTGCTTTTGCTATTCTACAATTAAGGTTAACAACCAAATTCACCCAGAAGATAAAGAACTTATAAGTAAAATAAAATGCTTTAAGTCTGCCTTGGAGTAAGAAAGCATTTAATCTAAAGAAATTTTCCACGTTTCTTTCTTCATTCATTGAAGCAATCATTAACTCACATGAAAATATTAATAAGCAAGTTCACTCTTCTCCTTTCTGTACTACATTTATCATGCACAGTGGAAAACAAGGATATATGTAATGTGAAAGAATAGGCAAAAAAATAAGGACATATGGGAATTTCCATAAAAATAAGAATCACAAGTTTGATTTTTAAAAATATGACCTATTTTCTTAGATCATGAATGAGATAGTTTTTAAGTAAATATATCACATTTTTATAAAATTTGGTGTGGCCTGAAACTCATTCACAATACAGTGGAAGTTCAAGATATTAAAATTAAAGTATGTATTACTTACCTGTGGGATTTACATTCAGTATCTGCTCATTTTCTACGTCCATTGTTTCTTAATTTCACTTGCACTGATTAAATTATCAAATGGAATGCTTCTGTTAGGAATTATTCCTTTAAAAAAGAAAAAAAATATTTTAGCATTTCCAAAATGACATAATCAAGCCAAATTCAATTACACTGCAAAAAAAATCACAAAATTCTATTTTTAAAAAAGATTTCACTTTGCTTTCAAAGATAGCTTACTATAATTAATATAGAGTTTCAATCTTCTAGACACGCTTAGCAGTGTCCCAAAAAAAATCTTATTTCTGGATGTGCCAAAATACCTCCTTTAACTTAGAATTAAAATACGTATTTGCTATACATGTTTATCTCAAGTTAAAGGAATACACACACACTGCAAAAATTTTTAGGAAAAACAGACCTTATGAGTAACCTTATATACATAAATACTGACTAGTTCCTTACCAATGAACTATGGGAATTAAAAACTACATATGAACAACATAGTTTTGGTTAGTCAAGAATATCTTATGATTGGGTCATTTTTCACACTACATATCTAAAGGCAGATATATCAGCCATTTTATCACCTCGGTATCTATAGTTACAAAAGCTGATTTTTTTGTTACAAGTCTATTATCTTTAAGTTTGGAAAACCCATTTTTCAAAAAATCTTGACTATTTCAGAAAGGAATAAGTATAATGATATTACATCTTAATATTTTAGACCTTGATTTCAAAGTGGCTTAAAAATTATTAATGCTGTAAGATTCTGATGAAATTTGTTACCTTTTATTTAGATAATTAATGGTATAAATCCAATGTTCTCTGAAAGGTTATCAAAGTATGTTTTCATACTTTCAAACTATTACCAAAAAGATGGGATCAAATATGACATCAGAATACCTCTGTAAATATTTTTAAATAGTGGTTTAGAGTATTTGAGTATTAATTCAGACAGGTTAGATATAATTACTGTCAGTTACAATCATTTCACTCGCAGTGTGATTCTTTTTAAGATATAAAATGTATAAATTAATTAAAATACCTAGTAAATAAACTACAGAAAAGTATTTCTTTTTCATTTAACATAACAGATGTCATTTTAGATAGAGATATGATGCCTCCTGGGCTTAAAGGTGAAACTGACTTTTTATATATTATATAATATATACTGTTAAACATTTTATAAGTTTATGTAGCTATTTTATAAAACAAAAACAAACACATCTCATGCTAAAATTACAAACCTAAAAATGGTATATTCCTTAAACTTGAGGTGCTATCATATGTGAGATCACTCTCTTATTCTATTCAGAATAAACAGATATATGAGTCTACATAAATTATCTTTCAATATCATAATTTCCACCAACTTTGGATTGGGGGGAAAGTATCTTAAAAATTTCTGCATAAAGATATAGCTATATAAACAAAAATAATCTGCAACCGTAAGTATTTAATGTCTTCCATGTGAAAATGAAAATGTGTACTGTTTCATTTCAGTACACAGATTACACACTGAAGTGACAATGTCACTGTCTCGCATGAGTTTTTTCAGTTACATTAAAAAGTTTTTCCGTTCTTGATGAAAGTATAACCTGGGAGAGAATACTTTCTGCAGAAGCTAGTTAATAAAGGAAATAAAATGCTTATAACTGATGTTCATAAAGCCCTTTGTAGTTCAAAAAACGTGTACATATGCACATTCCAGGTACCTCTCAGAACACCTTGAAGGGGGCACACCACTTTGTGCACAGCTAAACAAAATCAGAAAAGACAGGTGATCTACGGAGAGACACTTGCTGGGTGGAAGAATTAGGACTAGAATCCAGAATTTGTTTGCACAAATTCAATGTAAGATTTAAATATATCACAGGAAGATTTTTGTTCTAGTAGTAACAGCATCTTATTAACAGACTCCTTTAAATAAGGGATTTGTTCATCAAATTTTTAAACACTGCTTTCCAAACACTAAAAATTATTTACAACTGTTACACTGAGGACATTCAGTTAGGGCAAGGAAATTACCAGTTAATGACTCTCATCTTTAACTTACCAAGTTTATTTTTATTAATAAAAAAGTGCTGTGTGTCTTTAGACAACACCACCACAATCATGAACTCAGTCACACTTGAGAACAACACAGACATTTTACCAGGGCTTAGACAAGGATAGAGATAGAGTCCCAGACTTCACGCTTTCCAAACCAGTGGGGGGCTTTTACCCTCAGTTCTCTTAACAATCCTCAAGCTATTCCCCCCCAAACTTAAAAAAAAAAAAAAAAAATCTAACCACACATCTTTAATACTGAACGGCCTATCAACTTTCAGTAAGAAAAACCATACATGTAAGTTAGACAAAATAAGGCTGAAACGACACCGTGTTTGCATTTCTCCACAATCAGAAGCATTTCCCCGCCAAGACAGTCCTCACGAGACAGAGTCGCTTTCTCCCTCCCTGATCCCCTCCTCCAGTCTGGTTCCCGAAAAGGTAGCGCCCTAAACCACTGGCATTTTCGGGAGTCAAGATTGGGCCAGAAGTCAACGGAAAAATGATTTGCCTCCGTCCCAGGGTTACAACTGCAGCTGATTAGCAACTTGCAATGAGCGAGACGCGTCCCCGCACCCGGACCACACAGAGACCCGCTGGGCGCCACTGACCCGCGCGCGCCCCGCGGTTCTTTCTCCACAGGAAACCCGAAGCCTGTAACCCAAGGGTGCCGCCGACACCCGCAGGCATCTCACGAGCCTGCCGTGAAGTGGGTGCCGGGGGCGCCAGCTCCCGGGGCGCCCCGCGCGCCCCAGCCCTCACAGCCCGCAGCGGTTTCCTGGGGAGCCCCCCGGGGCCCGAACGCCGGGTTCCACAGGAGGGAAAACCCACATTTCCAGTGGACGCCGCGTGTTCAGTCCCCGTGTCCGACCGTGCGCGGAGGCCCCCCGGCCGCGGCCCCCGGGTCAGCCCCCCGCGGACAGTTGGGGGGCGCCGGCAGAAGCGCCCCCAGGCCGGCGCGGACGTGGCAGCGCACGGACCACCGCGCCCCCAGAGCGGGGGCCCCCCCGGGCTTTGTCCTCTCCGGCCCCTCTCACCTTCCGAAACCACAGGGGACCCCGCGCCGGGGTTGGGGGGCGCCGCCAAGTGGGCGCAGGTCTGGGCCGCGGACGAGCGTCCGCCCCCCGCGCCCCCGCCGCGCCCCGGGGCCCCCAGCCCGGGCCGGGCCGGCGCGGGAGAGGCCGGGGGCGCCCTTCCAGGGGGTCCCCCGAGGCGGGAGCGGCAGGCGGGGGCGCCGGCCCCCTCACAGGATTCCCGCGCTGCCAGAGGCTCGCCTGGCGCACCCGCCCCTAACAAGGAAGGAAATTTGGGCGTCCGCGGGGAGCAGCCCCCCGCCGGCGAGCGCCCCGCCGAGCCGAGGGGGGCTCCCGGAGCGGCGGCCCGCGCCGCCTCGCTCCGGGCCGGGCCCAGGGGCGGCGCCCGCGCGCCGCGGCTCCGGGCGTTGGGGCCGGCGGGGCCCGCGGAGGCTGAGGGACCCCGGGCCGCCGCCCGCCGCGGCCTCCACGCCCCCTCCCCCCCCAACGTGCGGTACCTCGGGGGAGAGACGGGCCGGAGCGGGCGCGGCCTCCCAGCGTGCGGGCCGCCCCGCCGGTACTGACCCTCGGCCGCCGCGCTGCCCAGGCGCCGTCCGCCGGCCCAGCCCCGCTCCTCAGCCTCGGCCGCCGCCTCCGAGCGCCTCTGGCCCCGCTCGCTCTGTTTGTTTTTGTTTTGTTCTACCCAGTAACACGGGGGCGAGAGCGCCGCGCTCATTGGCCGAGGCGGGCGGGCCGGCTGGCCAATCGCGGCGGCGGAGCGGGACCGCGGAGGGGAAGGCAGAGGAGCGAAACGTGGAGAGCCGGGCCGGGGCGCCGCAGGGCGCATGCGCCTCGGCTCCCGGGCCGGCTGCGGTGGGAGCGGGGCGGGAAGCTGGAGGGGTTGGGGCGGTGCGGGGGGCTGGGAGTGTGGGGGAAGAGCCCTGGCGCTGGGTGGGGACTGGGCTGAAGCTGACCTGGCCGGTTCACCCATTTCCCCTGGCCGGGTGGTCTGCGAACCCAGCTAAAGCGAAGGCTTGGTGTTCCCCGAGGGTCCCTACCTCCATTTCTGGACCCTCGTGGGAGCTCTACCCCGTGGGCGCTCCAGCTCCGCCCCCTGCGCACACCTGGGCGCCTACTGTGTGCAGAGCCCGTTCTCAGAACTTCACCTCAGTGAATGCTCTCGACACTGAGATAGAAATCACTCCTCTCACAAGTGAGGAAACAGACTCAAGAGCTCTTTGAAGTCCCTTTCCTAATCATAACTAGCCAGGCCACTGGGGTTCAGTCCAGCACATTCCTGACTCCAAGGCTGGGGTTCTCAATCATGTCTTTAATTTCTTTACTTTGAAACGTCGGCCTCCCGTGGCTGATCCTTTGCTTCTGGCTGCCTGCTCTTTGACTGTCTTTTCCTCTTGTTCTTCCTAGGCTGCCATTTCCTGAGGTAATGACCAGAAACTTCTGCTGTCTCGGTGCTCTCAGACGAGTATTCAGCCTCTCCTGTCTCTGGCTGGATTGCCTGATAAGCAACGCCTGAATGGGTTGGTCAGTCTAGGCTCTCCAGCAGGCAACTGCTTCTTCCCTCCTCTGTCTGCTGCTTCCCCTGACTTACCCCTTTACTGCCCAGTCACTCTGCTGGGGAATCATTTATAGTGCTTTTCATTTCTCTACGTAGCAAACAAAACTCCACTAGCTTGCCATTGCCTTCCTGGAGCACCAGTACCTCAGCCAGGCAAGTAAAGCCCCCAGAGTGTGGGGCCTTGTGTCTTCACACCCCTCTGGACATCCCGTCTATACATCCCCTTGACTGGATACGACTTGCTCCATATGCTTCCCCCACCTCCTACTGGTTCTTTATATCTATCACTCCTTTCTGTTTCCTGTCTCTGTCTAGTGCAGCCCTGGCCATGCCTCCTGGTTCTACCACATCGCTCTTCTTGAGCCTCATGACTTAATATGACCTGATTCCTCACACTATTGAACTGTACTTGTGGAGATACTGATCACATTCTACCCACCATTATGTTGTCTGAGTCCCTGTCCTAACCCTCTCTCTCCCCTTTGACTGTCACCTTATTGAGGGTAAGACCTGCCTCTTGCACATCTGTTATTGTTGTAGCGTACCTGTGCAGTAAATACACCTTCTCCTGAGTTCACAGAGGTTCTCAGCAGTCGGTGCTCATCCCCACCTCCTGAGCAGGAGCCATTTGGCACCACCAGCAGCTGAATAAATCTCATGAGTCACTTTCACTTTTTAAAAGCTTTCTCTTCACTCACTTTTGCTTTTTGTTTTTTTCCATCACCTGTAGCTGTCTCCCCCCACTTTTCTGCCAGGGCTCCACCAAGCACTGATCAGAGACTCCTGGGTCCTTTAAAAAAAAAAAAAAAACTTCATTCTCCTCCCCAATTTTCCTTTTCTCACTCCTTTTCTTTCTTTGTCCCTGGTACCAGCCTCCTCTGACTCCTGCTAGGTTCTTCCATTTACTCACTCATTAATCACATCTGTTAAGCACTAAGGCACACCCAGGCTGCAATGAGCAGGCACCCCAAGATCTAGGAGATAACAGAAGAGTAGGATATGATTACCTGTTTTTAAAACAGGTTGCATCTAAAGCAACCTCTATCTTCTAGCAAATTATTCCAAAAGGCCTCACATCCTTTTTACCATTCATCTCAAATACCACCTATGATGCCTGACATCCCAGGATCCCCTTTAGGGAATGCCCCTTAAATTGTGTGACCTGTTTGGATCAGACAGTCAGGAAAAATGGGGTTCTAGGCCTAGCTCCCCTATTAACTACTAAGAACTTAAGGACCTCTGTTTTTTCACCAATAAAATTCAAAAAGTTGACTACTAGTCCCCAAGGTATTTTCCAAAGAACATGAATTTTGTGAAACTTTAATGGCTATCATGAAAAAAAAAAAAAAAAAAAAAAGGAGGAGGAGGACTTGTTACAAAATCAAATCAACTTGGAAATTGTTTTAATAGAGTTAAAAAAAAATTTTTACTGCAACTCTTCTCAGTATTTTTAATAAACTAATGTGCCTTGATAATCTTGGGGAACTCAATAACATTTTCTGAACTTAAACACGTATGTTCTCTTCTCAAGATACCCCATAATCACTATCACTTTGAAATCATTTTAGAAAATACAGATGCCAGCCGCTGTTACCAGCATTCCTTCCAAAAGTAGTAAACACTGGCCACCTGTGACTTTGCTAAGCATTTTAAAAGAATAAGCTGAAAAATGGGAAAAAATCCACATGCTTGGTATTTTTGCCCACCAAATCAATCCACAAATATTTATTGTGTGCTTATTCTGTGAAAAACTCAGAGCTGGTCCAGCTGTGCTCTTGGCAAAAGACACAGTTCTACATTCTGGTAGGTAATGTCAGAAACATAGAGCTGACCATGCTTCTGGGCCACAAAGCACAGTTTTTGTTTCAGACTATAATTACTCACAAAATGACTTTCTTTCTCTAAATTCCCCCCCCCCCCCCCCGCTGTGCCTTTGGGCTTATGTTAATTTAGCTTATGGATGAGAGAATAGGAGAGAATCCTCCTTAACTCATTCTATCCAGAGTGATGGAACTACAACTTCCATTTTCCTCCATAATAACCCATTCAGGAGCTTAGGATAGAAAGGACCCCACCGTAGTCTGGGATGAGACAGCTGTTCAGAGGTGGCAACAGAAGTGATCAGGTGGACTTTATGTATCTCACTGTCCCTGTACCCCTCAGATTTAAGCACTAATGAAATGTCAGTTGGGGCACAAAGAGTGTTCAGTTGTTAGGAGGGATAAGGGAGGGGTGTTTTGTTCCTCTTCAGACAAGTTATTGACTATGTCCCTAAGTAGCTGTGTTGCTTTGGGAGTTTCACTTCCCCTTTGTGGATGGATTGAATGCCTCAGTCTCTCGCGTTGTAAAAGGAATTGGCATTTTCAGAGGGCCATTCCAGATCTGACACCCCATGTCGCTGGGCAGGGCATTGAGATGGCCTCACCAGAGTCCTGGGAGTAGGGGACAAGAAATAAGAGGATTTGCCACAAGTAGCATGGAAGAATTTCATCAGGTGTGGACAGAGGGACTATAATGCTCAACCCAGGGGCTCTCACTGAATGCAAAGCTCAGATAATATCACCTCCCTCTCTCCCAAAGGCAAGGGCAAGGGCAGGTGTGGGGTGGGGGGGGGTGCTAATGAGTTAATGTGGGTAAATTGCTTGGAAATGCAAAGATGCAAGGTAAAAGATAAGTGACTCAAATTACTATTATTCCCCTTGCAACTCTTCAAGGCCTTTTCATTCTTTGGGCTAAGCTCCATTCGAGAACTCAAATTTCTTAGTAAGCACTATTCACACCCATGAATGTGATCAAGAAGATGCCATCTTTCTCTGGGTACTGAGGGAAGTCTTAACCCACTTCCTTCCCGAGAACTCTTAGATGCTGCAGTTATTTACAACAATTTCATCTACCTGAACTAACATCCTGCCTTCTATTTTATCAAACTGAATATTAGGAATTCCTGTAAGGCACTGAATTTCTCTTTAGCATACATAAAAACAATAAGAAATATGTTCTAAAGCAGGAGCTGCACAAAGAATTCTATTATTTATGATGACAGATGACATTTGTGCTGTTTTAAGGTTGAGCATTTTCTCGCCTTCCCTATAAAGTGGTCAAGTAGATATCACTCTTCTGGCTTTAGAGATAAGGAACGTGAGGTTGGAGCAGGTCACTGGTAATCATGGCATTTTTATGTTAAAAGAAAAGTTGAGGGGCCTCCCTGGTGGCGGGCGCAGCGGTTGAGCACTGGGTTGCAAAGCTGCCTGCAGCCTCTGCAGCGCCAGTTCGATCCCCGGCTGCTCCCCGGCCATTGGAGGAGGGTCCCACATGGCGCGCAGACCTCTCCTGCCGCCCGCTGCTCCCCTCAGCAGTGTACTTCGGTCCTTCTGCCTGCTCTGCTCCCCACTCTGGCTCTGGTGAATTCTCTCACTCTCCCGCACTTCTGACTGTACCCAGTGCTTGTATAAATAAATAAATAAATAAATCTTTTTAAAAAATCTTTAAAAAAAAAAAAAAAAGAAAAGTTGAGGATCCTTAGTCTAAGCCCTTCATGTTACAAAAGGAAAAACAGAACCAGAGAAAGTTGAGTTTTACCTAAAACCACACAGCTAGTTAGTAGCAGAACCATAGTACAAGTGAGATCTCAGTGCTCCAGCCGTGCACAGACCAGGAAACAAGTTGACAGGGGGTGTCCAGACCTCCTGGCACCCAGGCCTGGGCTGGATTCTCCCTGCTGCACACCTTTGAGCCCCCTGAATAAAAGTTAAGTATTTGAGCCTTTTTCTGGCCTCCAGATCCTCTTGCTATCAGTTGAGTCCATTTTAAGGTCCTGGAAGTGAGAAAGGAGTGGGAGGGGAGTGTGGGGAGCTCTGTGTGATGTTTGGAAGCTGCTGGTGGGGGCATTTTCAAAAATGTCTTTCCTAGAGCAAAAAGCATAGAAACATGAAGCATAGCACAAAGAAATAGATGCAGTGTTTTAAAATAGCATGTACCAAGAGATATTGAAAGATTAATAAGGTTTTACTTCCCCAATTCAGATTTTGAGGGGTTTTCTTGGTGCAGTTGTCTTGGGAGGGGGGAATTTCCCCACTATATCACTCCTGCTGGATTTAGAAACAAGTTCACTTAGGATTGAGGAACTCCCGCAGGACATCTTTTCCCAAAGAGTCCATACATTTGAACACAACTCCTACACCTAGCCTGAATTCTAAGACTATGAAAAGAATTTTGCAATCACTGGAGCAGGCAGCCCATGCTTACAGTGCCTAGTACAACCACCACACCCTGCAGCTTACCATGTTGGTTTGGGTAGAGAACTCCTCCACTCTCCAGTGGTCTCTCTGCCTTTATTTGCATTCTTCTGGAACACTGGGTCCTTGGCTAGATGTCACACTTGGCCAATGAGCCCTGGGAACACATAAGTAGCCATTATACTCACCTCCCCCATAGGCACTACTTTTGTTTGCTTCCCAAAGGAGGAAGCAGAGGCCAAGCAGCCTGGACAGGAGGGATTCTTCACGCTGGAAAAAAAGACGAAAAGTGGTCATGGGCTATGATTAAGAAAACCAGACCCGGAAAAAAAGAAAGAGCGCCAGATCTGTAAGGAAACAGAAGCAGAGAAGAATGCAGAGGGAGAGAGGGCAGCTTTCAAGAGCTTAATCAGAGCTGGGTAGAGGGAAGTACACCAAGAAAAGGCCGTTAATGAAGGGAACGAATCCAACTTCTATTTTGAGCAAAAGGAAATAAAAGTAGTGGAAAATGAGAACAGGAGAAAGCCAAGAGAGATGTTGCTTCTTTTTATGAAATGTTTATAATAAAAATGAAGTTAGGCCCATGGAGAATCGGAGACAGAAATTATTTCTGGGAAATGGCCTGATGGGGCCAACAAGCTCAGAACACAGATGAAAAC
Source organism: Talpa europaea (assembly GCF_964194135.1). NCBI lineage: Eukaryota > Metazoa > Chordata > Mammalia > Eulipotyphla > Talpidae > Talpa > Talpa europaea. The sequence goes on from NC_140077.1 coordinate 13,517,354, forward strand.
ACTGAAGCCCAGGGGGTGGGAAGGGCCTGGCACCAAGCAAGTTACAACCATAGTCCTCTGCCCACCGCATGCTACCAAAGATTCAAAAAAAAAGCAAAAAAAAAACCCCACACTCCGGAGGGAGCCACGTAAAATGGCACCACCTTCTCCACATTGAGTATGTGCATCCTGGTGTGTGTGTTTTGTTTTTAGAATGTTCTCTTTGAGGGCAGTGCATCTAGGTCTGTGATTTATTGATGATCTTCAAAGGAATAAGAGCATACCATGCAAATTTTACTGTGAACATGCATTCTCTGGCACAAGAGGTCTACACCTATTTTTTCCACAAGACCCCCAAAAAGAGTGATACCCTAAATAAATTAAGAACTTCTGAAATGCAGCACATCTTTAAGCTTGGGCATGTGTTCCTAGGGTATGTCCCACCAGGAAATGCCATCAGATGTCCTCTGTAAATATCAAACCAGGTGCAGAATCAAAGTGCCTTCAAAGTCACCACTACAGGGAGACAAAACAAAATGAAATTGGGTTGTAAGATGACAGTAATCCTAAGGAGAGATGAGGTGCCATCTTGGGATACCCTAGTAGGTATTCCAGTCAGGTGCGGCAGCTACTTTTTATTATGGACCAGAAATACAAGCTGAACCTCCCAACATTTCCTAAACAAAGGGCATACCTCCATCACCGTGAATTTATCTTTTTAAAAACCTCTTGAAATCATTTTATTTTTTTAAAGATTTATTTATTTATGCATACGAGAACTAGGGTATAGGCCGCAGTGTGGGGGGGAGTGAGAGGATGCACCAGAGAGAGTGGGGAGCAGAACAGGCAGATCTACTGAAATACACTGCTGAGGGGAGCAGCGGGCAAGTCAGGAGAGGTCTGCTGCACCATGTGGGTGAGCTCCCTGGTCTGGCATGGAACCCAGTGCTGCAGTGGTTGGGATAGCTTGACAGCACTATGTCTTTAACCCCTGCACCTCCAGGGAAGCCCCCTTGAAATCACTTTAGAGAGGAAATGCACCCCACCAATGTTCCAACGCAGGTTCCTAGGATGGAGTAAATTGGGGGAAACACTGTATCTCCCCTCATAACTTCATAGTAAACAGTGGTGTCTTAAAGGATCTGAGAAATCCTATCATAACTAAACCCATTCAATGTTCTTCAACCTGATATTTGCTGAACTGAACTTGCTTGATCATGGCACTCTTGTTGACATAATAGCTATTAACATCTTATGGAATACATATTGAAAAGGACTGACATAATGGAATGGCACCTGGCCTAGCAGTCAAGGGCAGAATTCCAATCTTAGTTCTGCTACTAATTGGATATGTGACCTTAGGCCTTTCACTCCTCTGAAGGTGCAGGGCTGAAAAGGTCTCTCAAATTCTTCCTGAGATTGTGGTATCCAACATGATCACTGTGTTGGCTAATGGTCTAAGGTTCTTTTAAAGTCATTTTCTATGATTAGTCATGTTTTCATCCTGGAGACTGTGATAGTACCTGTTTCTCTTATGAGCTACATTTTCTTAAGAACCCTTTGGAGAGATAAGGCAAATGTCTAGACACTAGAACAGAATGGACCCAGCACTGCCCAGTTGGCTCAGCTCTGTTCACTGTGGTGAGTACATGTAGTAGGACCCAGACTTTCTCAAACACAAAGGCAGCTGAGTAATGGCCATGTGTGTTTGATGGAGCCGGTTTTTGGAAACTGCACACCTCTTTGAAGCCAGCAAAGTTTGACCAAGCCTGATCATGTGACATTAAGAGCAAATGCTTCTTTTGAAAGTTATTCCCACAGGCATTATAAACCGCTGGAGAATCCCCTATCTCAGAGAGCAGGAGTGCTGACTCTAGCTCCTTTTCAAAGGTGCTTGAGTCAGTAACAGCCCTGATGGCAAGCTTTCCCAGGCAATGCCAGAGGCCTGGGAACACTTTAAATACCACCTGTGAAGGGCCTGCACTCTTGCACAATCCTGGAGAAGTAGCCTAGGGTGACGCATTAAGACTGCCTATGCTTTCTGCATCCTGCGCACAGGAAGCTCTATAAAATTTTGCAGGCACAACATCTGGAAGATGTCATAAAAAGCAAAGGCCCATGGCTCTAGGCAACAGGGCCAGAGATAAGTTGGAACTTGTTCGCTGGAAGGGCTTTCCCAGCCACTACTGTGGCTATACACGTTTCCTTGTATTCAGGTGAGACCAAGCATCTGGCAGCTGTGCTGTGTACAGCCTCTTACCTCCTATAGGAATCTTAAAAAATGCCAATCTATATGATCACTCCTTTGCTCCTTGGTGGTCCATGAAATTAATCAGTTTAGCAAAGCATAACCACATCTTCTCAGCTGGAAATACCCAACCTGTGTTTCAAAGGCTAGACTCAAAAAATGGAGAACCATACAGAATAGGGAGAAGGTCTCTATATACTGCAGTGGAAAATTCTCTTACATATCTAATTAATATTAATAATCCTTTGGATGCCATCGATATTATTTTGACTTAATGAATTCTAACGATTACTCAGACTAAGGTAAAACACCACCTCCTCCGAGAAGCTTCCCCTGGTCCAAGGCAGAGTGAAGTGTTTCTCCATCATCCCCAAGATATGCCTTTCTAGTCTCCTGCTGGTCTCCCAGTCTCTGTTCTTTGTTTTCACATTGGCTCCCTGCTGGACTGTGCACTCCTGAAAGGCAGTAACTCTGCCCCTGCATCCGGCACACAGTAGGTGTTTGTCAGTGTATTTTGGGTAAAAGAATAAAGGAACTAGTACAATTTCGATTCTGTGCATAAGTCCATGGCTGCCAGTGCTCCCACTGGCCTGTTTCACTTCTCAATTCAGCCCTGTAGATGCCTGCCTGTTGCTCAGGAGAATAAGCTGCACTTACAGCCAGAGCCTGGCTTTGCTTAGAACGTGCCAGGGAGGGGCCTGTAACCGTTTACAGGGGGCCTCCAGGAACAGCCAGAAGCTGGAGCTCTCCAGGGCCCCAGCCGTGGTGATCCCAGGCAGAACGTGCAGGCAAACATGCCAGCTGTCTCAGGAACACGCTGGCCCCATGGGCTGAGGCAGGATTGATGTCAGGGCCCAACAGCCCCTGAACTGTTTCTGCTCTTACCAAGCCTGTTTGCTGGGGTCAGGACCCGTTCAGAGGAAAAGCTGACAAAAATAAAACCAGAATGATGAAGAGCTGAGCAGGAAGTTGCAGGTCTAGAGCACAATATGGGTATTTGGGTATCACACCGCAAAAAAACAAAAAACATAAAACCTACCTGAATATGGAACTGTAAAACAAAACCTGGACTTCATTTGCATTTGGGGATTTCTGCTTTCAAGAGCCAAGTAGACAATACCTGCTGTTTTCAGGCAGTTCTGCCTCTCAGTCCGTCCCTGCCACTCACCCGGTGGTTGAGCTTAGACAAATGAACCTCATTTTCTCTGAGCCTCATTTTCTTGATCTGAGAGTCTTTGGGCAACAAGCAAAAACCAAGTGTGCACTAGCAGATCCAGTATTTACCTAATAAATGTGTTTCTTTCCTTTACTACTGAGCACTATTGATGGTGAAAGACGAGGCCTGCAGGGAGGAGGTGACTTTTTACTATGGCAATAACACACACACCAACATACCATCCACAACGCCATCCAGAGACACAACCACACACACACTACACTTGTGCACTTGTACTACGTACACATACGCCACACACAAGTACACACTACACACACATCTACACCACCCACAAAACACACCTACACACACACCACACACAGACACATGCTCAGTTTAAAATGTGTATGAATCAACAGCTCTGTGGGCTGCTCCCTAATTGGAAACAGATTGTCTTCTCCCCACCCTCCAAGCTGTTCCTGGGGCAGAGTTCCTCTAAGCGTGGGTCTGCTCGTGGTGATTTTGTTTCCTTTTTCTCAGCCAACGATCATTCAACATCATTGCCTGGTACTCTCTTTTATCAGTTCATAAATCTGGGAGCTGAGGGCATGTTTACAAAAATTCACACTTGGCCATTCATTGAGTGACCACTGGGCACTGCACACACTCCATGGAGTCTGGCCCTCGCCATATCCAGCAAGATATTCCTACCCCCTCACACAACAGATGAGAAATTGAGGCTCAGAAAGGCTCCAATATTACCCAAGACCTCACAAGCAGTAAGGGGCAGAATTTGAACCTGAGTGACCTCTTAGCCCAAACTGTTCTCACTGCCCGATGCAGCCTGGAAACACAAAACTCGATTTGGGCTCTTGAGGAGTTCCTAATCCACCACCCTCAGTACCACCCAAGCTGTTCCTCTCCCGAGTTTCTACTTGGGTTCCTCTTGCTCACACTGCTTCTACTCCCCTCTCCCCTCTGCCCTCTTGGGAACTGCAGGCCTTGCCCTCTTGGAGCCTCGCCCCACTGGCTGCAGGCTACAGGCCTCTGCTTCCCTTGCCCCCACCAGCATGGCCAACACAAACTTCTCACTGGAAAACACTGTGCCCGCTGGACAAAGGCTCTGTGTGAAGTTATACTACCTGCCTGACAGGTCTTCTGTGGAAAGGCTCAGCTGAGGTAGCTGGACTGCCAGGCCTGGGACAAGCAGAGTTTGTAAACAGCTTTTCCAGCCTCAAAGCTCAGATTGGACTGGAACCAGGTGTTGCCTGCTTCAGAGTCTGGACCCTTCTTGACCTTGCTCAGCCGGAGCCATTTTCTGGAAAACCAACAGATTTTCAGGGCCTGAGTCTGTGGGCCCCTTCATGATAGAACATGGGTTTCAATTCTAGCTCCACCCATCTTTTACCTGTCTGGCTTAAGGAAAGTGGCCTCTGCTGGCTCTCTTAGCTATACATGGTATGAATACCATCTACTGTCCCTAGCCCAGTGCTTGGGCCTCTGTCTCCTTCTCTCTGAAATGCAAGAATTGGGTCACATGACCTTGAGGTTTCTATCTAAAGTACTCCTTAGAGCAGGCTGGGGGAAGGTGTTCTTCCTGCTAGGGTACAGTGGGGGAAATGGGTGTATTGTTATTTCCCTCAGGGTAAACTCAGCCCTGTTAGAGAGTTCCTGGCTTAATTCAACAAATTTTATTGAGCACCCCGCACATCCTGTACCATTTTGAGAGTCATGGTACAAAGATAAGCATAGGCCCTGCCCTTAGGGGCTCATGGACTAGAACGGTAGGAATGATAAGGGCCATAAAAATAAGTATAAAATAAGGGGAAAGTGATAAGTGTACTAGGAGGGGTACAGATAAAAGACTGGGAATGTTCTAGCAGAGAGAGGAGGAGCCTAGCTAAGCTGGGATGGGGGGAGCTGTGGCCAGTGCATGAGGGGTCCTGAATAATGGCTTAGGCTATGTGGGTCCAGACTCCCGGCAATGGGAGAACTTGGGACTGGGGGGGAGTCTCTTGTTAGTCTTCTACCATCTGGAGCTACCACACTGTAGAATATCTAAAAGGAAAATATTCAAGCTCCACCATTTTCACCAGAGCTTTGTTCCCTGAATGAAACCATTCATCACCTAAAAGGTGCAGTAGTCAAAAGCTGCTCTTGTTCCTGGTCCTAAGTGTTCTGCAGCCCTGATGCACACTCTCTGCTCTGTGTCTGCTCACCAGGCCATCTTTGTGTAGGAGAGACATGGGACTCAGGCAACGCAGTAAGAGGCAGCCCCCAGCTCAGGGATACCATCCTGGCTCAACAGACGCAGTCCCCTGGGGCCCTTGCTGCCCAGCAAGCTTGCCTTAGCTCGGCTCACAGTCTTCTGGAAAGAAGTCAGCCTGCCGAGGAAAGAATGTGTCAGTAGGTTGCACTTAGCTTACACTGCTTCAGGGGTGTGTGTGTGTGTGTGTGTGTGTGAGTGTGTGTGTGTGTACGCGCGCGCATGTGTACATGTGTACGTGTGTTTTCAGGCTAGGTGTTTTGCAGCTGATTTCAATCTGGGTCAGAACTGTGCAGCCCTCAGCACATCACTATCTGGAGAAGATAAGCTTGAACAATCCTCTCCAGGACTGAGCAGAGATAAACTAGCTCTCTGGATATAAACACAGCTGTTTGCTAAGCTTTAATTTCTAGAGAGGAAGGGGCCTGCTTTGTTAGGCAGGTGGATCATGGGTTTGTTTGGTTAAACCTCCCAGAGGGGCGAGGGTCTGCAGCTGGCTCACTTTTCTGGTAGAAAACACAGGAGAGCTAATGGATAGTACATTTCCAGCTAAGTTCTTGCCACGTGGCTCATGGAAGAAAGCATGAAAAAGCCAGGGAGTTGGGGAAGACACCCAGGTTAAGGTGCTTGTTTGTCCACTCCCTTACCATATGACCGTGACTAAGACACCTTGTCGCATGAGCATCTGTTTTCTCATATGTAAAATGCGATCAATGCTCTCATCAATGTGAAAATCTCAAAAGACCTCTGAGGAGTCAAAAGAAGTTGCTCCACCTATCTGCCTGGCTCACATCCTCACTCAGAGCACGGCCCCTCAACCCTTCTTCCCTTGGAGCCCGTGTGCTCTTAGTTTACATGTAATGAGAATAAGTTTGGTTTTTGACTTCCTGGGCTGCCACAGATGACAAACAATTGATTAGCAGGGTGTTGGTCTGCTAGATATAGGCATTGTGATGACTGATGGAACAATAAAAGGCAACCTAGAGAGCAAGGAAGGAGAAAGAAAAACTGCAGGGCAGAAACAATATCCTTAAAGACAGCCCAGCCCAGTGAGTACTTGCAGAAACTTGTTTCCATGTGTCAATAGCTCCGAAGGCCACCATGCCTAGGAGCCTGCTATGATTGCTGCTGCTTACAAAGACTCGCCAAGGAAATGTTAAAGATTGTGCTCTGCATCTACTGTTTAGCCAGGCAAATCTTTACAGAATATTATTTTAGAAAAGTTCCTTCCCAATATTTCAAATAAAGTTTTGGTGCTTAAAAGGAAACTCCAATATCCTGAACATTGGGATCTGGTGACACACCACTCTGTAGAGCACAGCCTTGCCTGCTACCTGAACTTGTGTTTGACTCTATCACTTTGCAATGCAGAAGCTACTGGAAAGGTATAAAATACTATACAGGTTAACCTCTGGGATTGTGAGGAGTAATCCCTTGGTCTCCAATTGTTCTTGAGGAATCACTATTTAGGGATGATCCTACCAAACTTGCATGTTGATGAGTTGATCTGGAATGTAAATTTGTCTTGCCCTTATTCAGATTTATTGAGCTTTTCCCAATACTAGTGGCATAACCATTGTAGGAAGGAACTGGGAACTGGGAAATAAAATGTCCAGTAAGAAACCTTTTCAATAAGTGCAGATATTGTCTTTAAGCCTATCTGAACACTGTGTGCTCATAGGGAAATTTAGGCAATTAAGCCACACAGTCCTGCTGCTGGTCAGGGCCTGTGTCAGGTGTATGGGAGGGAAGGGGCACCCAATAAAACATGAGGCTGCCTCAGAAAGCTTACAATCCAATTGCTTTTCAAGAACAGGGCCTTGGTCAATATGAGGTATTGGGTAGACAGTACTTTGTCTGAAAATTTTTTTGTTTACATACCTCTCAATGAACAAGTTAGAGTTATTTGTGTGGAAAACCAAGAAAATACAGATGAGAGAACAATTAAAAGCATCTGTAATTCATCACACAAAAATAACAAGTATTAACATTTATGTTAATAATTGACATTAGCAAAAAAAAATAATTGACATTAGCAAGTTGTAGAATTATTCCTGTAAATGAGTACATTAATAAGTTCACACCATACACTGACAATTTTTACTTAAAAAATTGTGGATCCCCTAATGTGTGTTCACAGAAGAAAACATCAGAAACACAACATCTATGGTGGGAACATAAATTCCTTATCTATACCAAATAGAAATTCCTAAAATAGTAAAGCTATAAATATAAATAAATGAGGCCATGTAAGTATGATTTAAAAAAAAACCAGCAAACTAGTAATGTAACATCAAGATATTACAGGCAAGACAGGAAACCTAGAAGCCATAAAGAAAAAAAATAACAGTTCTGAACACTAAAATACTTAAAACTCCTACGTGTTGAGGGACAGTATAAAGTTTCCAAGCAAACAGTAGACTTGGGTAACATGTTGCTAAACAACATTAGAGATTAATATGTTAATTCACTCTGAAACCTCAGGACCTGCTTCAGATTCCCTATCCCCACCCCTAAGCGTTCCAAAATAGTGTCCTTTTCTTTAACACCAAAAATACGTCCATAAAGTATAGAGTAGCCACAAGTAAGAACAACTCAAACATGCAAATAGAAAAACAGGCAAGAAATAAAAAGAGTTCACAGAAGAAAGGCAGTCAACACACATAAGATGTTCAACTTCACAGTTGTCAGGGAAATGCAAAAATTAATAAAATCCAGTGCTGCCAGGGATATCTAGAAATGAGTACTCACATGTACTACAAATGCAATTGCAAATTGGCACAACTTTAGGAGGATGGTGATTTGGTAGAATCTAACATGTATACTTTAAATATCTATGCTTTGTGACCCAGTAATTCTAATTTCATGACTCCCTTCTATAGAAATAATAAACATGTATGACCACTGCCACAAGATTTGTAATGGGGGAGGGGGCCTCCCTGGTGGCACAGGTGTTAAGTCTAAGCTCTATCATGTTATCACTGTTGTGGCCTAAGTTTGATCCCCCACCAGAGAGCTAACCCACGTATGGTGCAGCAGACCTCTCCTGTCTCGCCCGCTGCATAAATACACCTTAGCAGTGTGTTTCAGTAGATCTGCCTGGTCTGCTCCCCACTCTGTCTCTAGGGAATCCTCTCATCCCCCCATACCCCTGGCCTAAATCCCAGTTCTTCTGTACATAAATAAATAAATCTAAAAAAAAAAAGATTTGTAAAGGGAAAACACACCTATCTAAAACTCCATCAGTAGCTTACATTAACTATAATAGATCCATATCATAGAATACTATACAGCTGGTAAAAAGACTGATATGATTTTTTTTTAATTGTTTAGTAGTAGGGTGTAGGCCAATGGTGCGGGGAGTGAGATGACTCACCAGAGACAGAGTGGGGAGCCAAGCAGGTCGATCTGCTGAAACACACTGCTGAGGGGTGCAGTGGGCTAGACAGGAGAGGTCTGCTACACCACATGGGTAAACTCCCTGGCCAGGGATCGAACTCATGCTGCAGCGGCTGGTGATAACTTGATAGTGCTGAGACTTTAACCCCTGCACCACCAGGGCGGCCCAAAAGAGTAATGTTTTTTCTGTAAGGACTTGAAATGATGTGTATGATAGATTGTTAAGTAGAAAAAGAAGAAAACAAGTTGCAGACCAATATGTGTAGTAATTTGATTTGTAAAAAGATGTATGTGTTTACATACATGTCTGTGTCAATATAATGCTAGAGGAAAGTCTAGAAATATTTGAATCTTTTTGATTGATGAAAAAGAGAATTTTTGCTTTGCTCTTTACATATCTCTTAAATAGGTATAATTATTTTCACTTTACACAAGTTTTTTTTTTAGGCTTATAGATGTTGTCTTATGTTGTCACTTGCCAAGGTCAAATGACAGAGCTGCTACTGAGTGACAGAATGAGGACTCCAGATGAAATCCATGTGGCCCTAGGACCAGGCTGCTCCTAAGCTGTGGGGTAGCAAAAAGAACTTGCAGGTTTCTACCTGGTTTTAAAGGGCCTAGGCAAGCAGCATTAAGTCAGTGACTAGCCTTGGAGCCATTTCTTGGGTGGGGGAGTAGAGAGGAGGGTGGAGCAGTTGATGGCAGGAGGCAAGGCATTCTGCTTCTCACACACACCCTGCTCCTGGAGCCTCAGAATTCCATGGCAGGTTCTGGAGGGTGGGCTTTAGGGACCAAAAGCATCTCCAGGATGCTTTTCTCTTTGAGAAAAGAATTCTACACTCTAGACAAGGTTTTGCTGCTCGCCGATCTGGAAGAACAGCAAACCGCCCACTGATGCTGCCTCAAACAAACTCCAGGCGTCAGCCTCCTGGACACCCGGTTTCCCCTGTGAGTGCCCCCGAGGGCACCACAGCCATAAGAAAAGAGAAATTGCGGATCTGAAGGAGGAACGAAGTCTGTGAGTTGCTCAGTGGCACACAGTGCCCTTGCTGTGCTCAGGAGCCCTGAGTCACAGAGGCCAAGGCAGCTCTTAGCCAGAAGGGAAAAGAGCAGCAGTTGGATGTAAAAGAATGCTGAGACACCAGCTTTGCTCCCGGAAGCCGCTCACCTCCTTGTTTTCCTCAGCTGGTGCTACTTTGGGCTGGCTCTCTGGCCTCTTGCCTGAACCAACAGGACAGAGCAGCCCTCTCCTGGCTGACATTCTTGGATTTGGATTCTCTCCTGCTGGTCTCAGTGCTCACCTGATCCTGCCTTCACTATATGTCCTGGGGGAACTTCTCAACAGAGTGCTCTGGGCAATCACGCCCTGAAAAAGGAGGCCCAACTTGACAGACAGACATTTTGAAAACTCCAAAGCTCTCAGGGGTCACTTTGCCTCATCATCCTATAGATACTGGGAGTGGTGAATTTCCAATGACCTAACTCTGAATTGTAAGCTCCTTGAGGGCAGGGACCATGCATTTTCTGTGCCAATCCATAGGAGGCTCCCAGACTGGGTGAATCTACTTACACTCCCTTCTCCTGCCATATATGTAGCTTAAGTAATTCCAATATGGCAGATAATCCATTTAGGTGGGAAGCTGCAAACTTTTTCTATAACAGGTCAGTGTAGGGTAAGGAAAAAGTATCAGGCTTTTCTGATACCTCCCGCCATTAGGATAAATGAGGGAACCCTGTGGTCCTGAATGCATGCCTGATGGCGGGCACCTGAAGTGGGTGCACCTGGGCTGAGAGACTGAGTTTATAAGGGCAGGGTCGCAGGGGTGCCAGCAGAAGCCAAGAATGAACAGAAGCCAAGAGAAGAAGAAGAGAAGCAGAGAGAAGTCCAGAGAGCCCTCCCGGCCCCCCAGCACCCCTGCCTGCCATATGCCTGGTAGATCTAAATGCTCCGTTTCCATTCCTGACCCTACAGTCAGAGAATAAATATTTTAGAACTTGCAAACCAGAGGCAAAATTGAGGTTATTATGTAAAACATATACATACCTACATGTTACACAGGCACTCAAAAAGCAAAAGAGGAGACACAAATTTCTGTGAGAATTTTATGGATGAAATGAAAAAAATAAATAATAATAATTATAGTTTTTGATAACATAGGTCCAAAGAGAAGAATAACTTTCTTTTTTTGAGGAATAGGATTTTGCTTAATTAGGATCCAAAGCTGGTGTCCTCTGTCATCAGAATCTCTTACAAATATTCATCTGGGAATGCTTATTTGTAATGAGATTTTCTGTATTTCATCTTTGAAAGTGAAAATTGAATTGCATCTCATTTTCACATGCCATAAAGGATTAGTCTTTTCAGCATTTTGTTATTTTTTGGTCAATGAAGCTCAACTCATAGCCAGTACAAAAGCAGACCGTGGGCTGGATTTGATCTCAGGCAGTTTATTGACTCCTTCACTTGAGGATAATAGAAAATAGGATATTCTCATTCTCTCACCTCAATCCCCCAAATTCTAGCTTTCTGAAACCTCAAGTTTCCAAGGCATTTTCACCCTCTCAGTGCCCTTTCCTTCTCAAAGAAAGGACACATGGGGGCCTCCCTGGTGGTGCAGGGGCTAAAGACTCAGCGCTATCAAGCTGTCATCAGCCACTGAAGCATGAGTTTGATCCCAGGCTAGCCCAGGAGCAACCCACATGGCGCAGCAGACCTCTCCTGTCTCACCCGCTGCTCCCCTCAGCAGTGTATTTCAGTAGATCTACCTGTTCTGCTCCTCATTCTCTGATGAATCCTCTCACCGCCAGCACCTCTGTTCTACACCCCAGTTCTTGTGTGTATAAATAAATCTTAAAAAAAAAAGAAAAGAAAAGAAGAAGGACACACAGTCTGAGCCCATTAATTCCCGAGGAGGGGGTCCAGGCATTTCGTTATTGCCTAAGTACCCGGCAATGGTCGTGTGGAGTCAGAACTGCTAAAGGCTTTCTTTCCCAAGGCTGGTGTTAGCTCTTTGCCAATCACATGAAAACCACTGGGAAGGGCTTACATGTGCTGCTTCTCCCGTCCAAACCACAGAGAAGGGAGGCTTCAGAGAGGCTGGGCTAATGGGAAACAGTGGTGTGTGCCCAGCCTGTGCTTGGAGGGGACACATTTAAATGCCTACAATCTCACTGCATCCTGAAAAAATATATCATTTGGAAAAGACAGTAACCACAGCACAGAATTCAATACTGGCCAAAAATGGCATAAATACTGCACTAAAGGAACTTTACTTTTTGTAAATATAGAGAACACTAAGGAGATCAGGGACTCGTGAACACATCCGTCATTCACTGAGTCATAAGTTTATTCAACAAATATTTTTCAAAGATCTATCCTGTGCTTGGCACAGACACAGTTTCTGCTCTCATGGAGTTTACAGAACTGTTCAGTGGCATTTACTTAAGTCCAGTATTTCTTGAATTTCCTAAGCACGTCACTAAATATTCCTTGAATTAAAATGATTGTATGGGGGCCTCCCTGGTGGCGCAGGGGGTTAAGTCTGAGCACTATCAAGCTATTGTAGTCACTGCAAGATGAGATTGATCCCCAGCCAGGGAGCTACCCACATGGCTCAGCAGAACCTCTCTTGTCTCTCCGCTGCTCCCCTCAGCAGTGTATCTCAGTAGATCCACCTGTTCTGCTCACCGTATTCTCTGGTGAATCCTCTCACCCCTCACACCTCTGGTCTACACCAAAGCTCTTGTATGCAAAAATAAATAAAATAAATCTTTAAAAAATTATAAAAAATGATTGTATGATAAAATAATTGGGAAAAGCAGGGATTAATTCAAGTCAGCCATGTTAGTTTATTGGAAGACCTCAGAATCTTTAGTATACGATTTCTATTGCGAATCTCCAAGAGGGGCATAGATAGACTGCAGCCTTCCCAAACTTAATTAACTATGGCATCCATTTTGTGAGTTGCATCTTATGGCAGCATAGTCACATGAAATACAGTTTGGGGAGCACAGCTCCCAGGACCACTGGGTGAAGTTAGCTACACACTGAGCAACCTGAGTGGACACTCACATAGTCTATCACATTCACAGTGCCTGCAGTTCTATGCCCGGTGGACCTGATTTCTGTAATTACAAGGGGAAATATGGGCAGCATCTCCCTGATTTCACCTGGTTGTCACTTGGATACTTGCTCTTGGCTTCTTCCCACAGAGCAGGCCGAGAGACAGGTGCTTAACAACTGGGGAAAGTAACTTTGCTGCAGAACTAGCCTTAGAGAAAGAGGTCAAGAGGGCAAAGCAAAATGTTCATGTGAGTGTCCATGCAGAATGAAGCCAGCATAATGAGTTTAATAATAATAAAAAAGACCACACTGAGGTGCAATATAGCAAGATATAAAACTCTGAAGAAATAAAGAAGCTTCAAAGAATAAAAAATAAAAAATCAGGTCATATGGAAAGGAACAGTAATAAAAATGGCATGAGAGTTCTCAATAAAGCAACTTTGGAACAGAGAAGACAATGCACCACATGCTTTCCTATATTCCAAATGAAAGTGATTTTCAACCCAGAAATTTCTACCTGGCCGAACTCTCAATCAATTGTGAGAGTAAAGGAAAGGCACTTCAAGAGCGGCAAAGTCTCACAAATGTTATCTCTCATGCTTTTCAGGAACTATTTGAATATGTGCTTGACCAAAAACAAAAGTAAGTAAACAAAGAAAGAGAAAAGTCTGGGCTCCAGAAAATAGAAGAAGTTGCCCAGGAGAGCTCGAAATGGCACTTAATGGCAGCAATGACAGCTCCCATGAAACTGGACAGCTGTGTGCTAGTGAGAGCCCCTGATTCGCCAGGAACTGCATGAAGCAGCAGAAATGGGGAAAGAGTCCTGGAGAGAAACTCCAGGCAAACAACAACATATGCACACAAACACACACACACACACACACACACACACACACACACGAGATTATCTGACCTTGTGGAAAATTCTGTTTACCGAACTGGGAAGATAGCTGTAGGTTCAAAGGAAACGAACAAGAAAAGGTAATCATTAACTAAAAAATGTATAAGAAAGGCAGTGTGATCACAGTTTGCTACTCTACTTGGGAGTGACTCATCTATTTAACAACAACAAATATAGGAACATGGGTTTAGAATGGGAGGAGGGGAGGGTCGAGAAGGGAAGTGTCAGCAAGAAGAACTTCTTGTCTACTGTGCTAGGTCAGTAGATAAATGTGCTACAAGCATGTGGTCTAGAATCATGGAGGCAACTATCAGAAGGAGCTGAAACAATGGGGAATAAAGTGCAGGGAATGGCCATTCTTGTAATAAACCTTTTAGCACTATTCAACTTTTTATGTCAAATACGTACATAGTTGTTTTTTTTTTCAAATGGAGATGACAGAGTATTAAGCCAATTGTCACTGGATAAATGGTTCCTACCATTTGCCAGTTTCAAAGCTTGTCCAGTTGAAGTGCGTGGATTAATAAAGGACAAATCACTGTGTGTTCTGGACCTAGGGACTCCTAGAGGAGAGTACAAACTGAATGTCAAACCTGAGAGTGGGGGTTCACTATCTCACCAATGCAGGTGCTATCCATGAACTAGAAGTTTTGGCATCTCCTGGGAACTTGTTAAAAGTGAACCATCTCAGGTAACATCCCTGACCTATTGCATTTTATTTTTTTTATTTATTTATTTTTTTAATAGAGGCATGTTTTATTTATTTATTTATTTGTTTGTTTGTTTGGTTGGTTTTGTTTATACATGCACTGGGTACAGTCAGAAGCGCGGGAGGGTGAGAGAATTCACCAGAGCCAGAGCGGGGAGCAGAGCAGGCAGAGGGACTGAAGTACACTGCTGAGGGGAGCAGCGGGCGGCAGGAGAGGTCTGCGCGCCATGTGGGACCCTCCTCCGGTGGCTGGGGAGCAGCCGGGGAGCAGCCGGGGATCGAACTGGCGCCGCAGAGGCCGCGGGCAGCTTCGCAACCCAGCGCTCAACCACTGCGCTACTGGGGAGGCCCTGACCTATTGCATTTTAAAAGAACCCTAGGTGATGCCAGCATGGTGAGTCTGTGGTAGGATCAGGAAAGGTGGCAGGGTGGATGTGGGGGTGGGGGGAACTTGTTACAGATGATATTGTCCACAGCCCATGATAAGTCAATGGGTGATAAATCATGAGGCTAACCCAGATACATTTTAAGTGTCCTGAGGATTTAGAAGTCCTAATCCCTATTATAATAACCCCACATTAAAATAAAATGTAGGACCTCCCTGGTGGCGCAAGGGGTTAAGCACCACACTATGATGCAATCTGCAGCCTCTGCAGCAGGAGTTCGATCCCCGGCTGACCAGAGAGCTACCTACATGGCACAGCAGACCTCTCCTGTCTCGCCCACTGCTCCCCTCACCAGCGTATTTTGGTCAATCTGCCTATTCTGTTCCCACTCTGTCTCTGGTGAATCTTCTCACCCTCCCTGCATCTCTGGCCTGTATCCCAGTTCTTGTATGCATATATAAATAAATAAATCTTTTAAAAAATAATAATAAAATAAAATAAAATGTATATATCTGATTATGAGTTGAGTTGCATTGCAGGAGACTAGTAGACATATATCACATTTAAATGTGTAGGCATTTAAAAATTAAACATCTATGAATTAAAATCGACAGAAAGTACAATGTCCAAAGGGTATCCCGTTTAGGTAGGAGGACATAAAGCCCTGGGCCACATAAAGCCGTGGGCCACCCACCAGGGAGATGAAGCCATTGGTCAGCACCCTTGGGTGCAAGTGATAGAACTCAATTCTATTGATTGAGAAAAAGAAAATAGTTTACTGCCTTTCATAACTGGAAAGTTTTCCATATTGTTGCAGGAATACTACACACCTGAATCTGGCCCAAATATTTATATATATCTGAACACTGAAACTCTCTGCTTCCCTTTTATATAGGTTCTTGCCACATCATCAGAAAACAACAGCTGGTTGCCCAAGCTGAAGACCTATTGTTCTCTAATAACTCTTCAGAAGAATCGAGGGCTCCAGAGAACTTTTGTTTATGTGTATTGTTGCTTTCAATACTTAACCAGAGATTTTAAAAAACGTGTATTAAGTAAAATAATAACAGTAAACCTATTACATATTAACATAAACAACACATATAGTACTTTCCATGATATTACTTTCCACTATTACAAAGACATGTATGCAAGGTCAGGGACTAGTGGGGGTTAATAGAATAAACAATTTTTACTGTTTGATCACCAGATTTCTTTAGGGAAACTGGCTTTCTGTCCCTGTTAGCGTGTGGCCATCAGGAGCACAATGCACAGTTTTGTGCCACTGCCTGATTCATGCCAAGGGCCAGTCATTTTACTAACCACAGCCTTTGTGCAAATGTCAGCACAGTGGAAAGGCACCTAAAATCTCAACAGTTTTGACCTCCTGGGTCCCTTCAATACAGCTCAGATACCCCCAGGAAACTGAAAACTGCATTTGGAGAACAGCTGATGCAGAGCCAGCAAGTCCGGAATTAAAGTGCATCTTTTTTGATGGTAAAAGGCATGGAGCAGGGTTTGAGAGGCCCGTTTGGGGCGTGTTCCTCTTCCCGGATCAACCTCTGTGCAGAGGAGGAGGAAGGTGCTGGGTCATGGAAATGCCTCTCCGAGAGAGGAGAGCACAGAGCAGCTGGTCCAAATCACCATGAATGGGTCCCCAGAGGAAGAGGACAGGACGGATACGGCACAGCAAAACCCACCCATGTACCCTTCAGTAGGGAAGAGTAGCCAGGAATACCAATCTGGGCTGCGGGACAAGGCCTGTTCCTGAGGAAGCCTGGGACCAGCATCTGTCAGGAGACTGGGTCAGAGCAGAGGAGGAAGCTCGCGGCAGGATTCTGGAAGCTCTGAGAGTACCAGGCCCTGCAGCTCATTGGCAGTGGGCAGGGCCAGACCCCAGTGGGGGTGGAACTATGTGTGTTTGCAGAGAGGGTCCCTCTCTGCAGCTCCTTCTACAATGGAGGAGCTGTAACTATTTGGCTGTGTCCTCTGGTAGTCGGGCTGAGCTGAGGAATTAGAAGCCTGCGGGCCTTCAGGGGTGGGGGCTCAGGTTTAAAGCAGAAGAGAGAAACTTGGGATATATAGACTATCCCTGAGTCAGTGGCAATTCACTCCCGCATAAGGCATGGCATCTTTAAAATGGCTTTTGCTCAAGTGCAATTCTTGTCCACGTGTTTTCATATTTAGCATTTAACACTCAGCATCTTCCGCCTGTTTATCCTCAGAATAACCAAAGCACTCCACTAATAAAACTCTATCAGGACATTGAGACTCTGGTGACTATGACTCTACCCTCTTGAAATATTTTCTCTCGGTCTGTCCTCCATGTCAGGTTTCCTTCTAATTCTCTGGCTGCTGTTACTCAGACTTCTTTGCAGCTCCCTTCAGTGATGTTCATCTTTAGGGCTCTGCCACAGAACCTCCTTTTTTTCTCTGTGGGCAACCTGATCTGTCCCTGATCTCTACCGCTACCACATTTCTATCTTAAAACTGCTACAAAACCGGACCTCCCTGGTGACACAAGGGGTTGAAGTCTCAGCGCAATGAAGCTCTCGGCAGCCACTGCAGCATTGTTCAATGCCCAGCCAAAAAGCTAACCCACATGGCACAGCAGACCTCTGCTGTCTCCCTGCTGTTCCCCTCAGCAGTGTATTTCAGTGAATCTGCCTGTACTGCTCCCCACTCAGTCTCTGGTGAATCCTCTCACCCGCCCCCGCCGCCCCAACACCTCTGGCCTATACCCCAGTTCTTGAATGCATAAAAAAAAATAAATTAAAAAAAAAAAACTGCTACAAAACCTCCCTCCTACCTTCAGCATGTTCCAACACATTTCATGTATGCTCAGCCCCCCTCTGTACTTCCCGAAGAGCCTGAGATAATCAGAGTGATTGGCCTGTGGCTGGCACCAAAGCCAGCATAAGCCCACGCACACACGGGGGCACCGAAACCAGGTCATCTGGTCCTCCAGCTGTCCACTGTGAGTGTGGGTGAGTGTGCAGGCAGTGTGTAACTGTCTGTCCATTTTTCAGATTATCACTGAAGTAAAAAAATGTGTAGGCGTTTAGAGAGGACCTGACTGCAGCCCCTTGAGAACATGAGACAGCACCACAAAATGTAATTGAGCAAATAGGAGCCTGTGATGTGCCAGGTGCAGGTAGTGGGTTGCAAAAGGTACAAGAGGGAAGAAGTCCATGTCCCCCTGGGGATCGGTTGGGCTATGTGGGACTTACAAACACAACTGTAGTCAGAGTAAATTTAAGAGCCCAGCAGCATGTTCAGACTCAGCATGTTGTGCATTTTAATGGGTCTAAAGTAAAAGCTCTATATTCATATATTTTAATACATGCAATTACTCACATCATTACGTGCCTGAAGACGGGTTGCATGTGATAAATAATATGATAAAAATACAGGGTGTCAGGAGCTAATTAGTTTTTCTTTGCTAGTTGAACACAAAATTAAAATGAAATTTATAATCAAAGCTGTCTTAGATTAAGTAAAAAATATTATTTGGGTCTCTCAAAGAACATTAAGTGAGATCAAATTTGTAATCCATAGCAATCTATCCTTAAATCCCTACTTCCATTTCTTTTGGCTTCCAACTCTGCAAAACCCTATAGTTGCTCAGAAACCTCTCTCTCCCTCCCCAACTCTCCTCTTTCCACCAAAATGCAACAGAATCTCCTGATGTCTTCCCCAAAGAGCATTTTCTTTCTTCCTCTCCCTCTTGCCCTGCCTCCTCCCCTTTCCTCCTCTCTTTGGGATTCAACCTCAGCCACCCGCCACCCCTCTGGTTGCCCAACCCTGCAGAATGACCTGCTTGCTCTACTTGCTAAGAAAGAAAGAAGGGGGAAATGCTTGGCGGTTAAAATTTCCTTAGCAAGAAAAGGGAAGGGAAAGAATCTTTGAATAATCACACAGGAATAATTCTCAGGCCCAGAGGAGAGAACAAGGGTGAAATGAGTATGTATCTATATGGGGCATCCTGGGAAGGCTCAGTTTTTAAAACCCCAACTGTGAATACTTCTCTCCAGAAATTGCACACACGCACTTGTAGGCACACACACTTATGCATATGCATGCACACAAGCAAGCTTTAAAGAACAGGTCAAGGCCTTTCTGTCCTACCTCTTACAGCACCAGGAGGGAGGGAGCTGGGCCCTAATAATGGCCTCTTTTCCAGGAGGAGGAGGCCCTGGGAGGGACTTAGGTTAACTAGCTTGAGACCAGGGTATCACAGCAGGACCCTCACCCAAATGAAAACTAACCACAAAGGCTGGACACGAAGGCTGCTAAATAAGCAGCCTTCACTAGGTGGAAAAGGCCTCTTAGCTCTATGGAGATGTGGAGCTGGAGGGAGGAGAGGAGATGGAACGATCCCTCTAGGGAGGAGTTCATGCTTTCTTAGTGCTTTAGACCAAGTAAGGAAAATTCTAGAAGGATGAGTCTGTTGAGGAATGAGGGAGTCCCACGTTGGCAACCTAGCTGAATCCTTGGGTCCTCAATTTCCAAGTGGTCCAGCAGCCCTTTAAGACTTGGCATTCATGTGGCTGGAAAAGAACCCTCAGAAGAACTTAGGGCACCCCTGATGACGGGGGTAGAATGCAGCCTGGCTGACCAGCTTCCACCTCTGAGCTGAGTGTCCTCTCACGCCAGGGTCAGGCAGGCAACTGGTACTGGGCAAGCGTGCTGCCCCCTGCAGAGCCTGGGCAATGGGATGGACAGGCCCAAAGTCATGGGGAGGAGGTGCTGCCTGGCACTGCTCCAAGGATGCACCCTGCTCCTACAGCCAGATGCTGGCTGGGAAGAATCCTGGGCTCAGACCTCTTGGCTTGGTCCCAGGGATGGGGAAGAGGCTCCTAGTAACAAGAGAGGGGCGAAGCCAGCTCTGGGGAGACTCACGGCATAGTTGAGGGAAGAGAGTCAACACAGGTGGGGCCAAAGTCCAGTCTGATCTGCAAACCTCAACCCAGGGCAGAGCCACCAAGCCTGGCTGCACCCTAAGAATTGCCTGAGGCCTGCTCAGAGCCGTGGGAAAAGTCCAGAAAAGCTTTATTAGGAGGTGGACTTGTTGGACCTTGCGTAGGTAGGAAGGAGGAACCCTGAGACTTTTAAGAGGCCTAATTCCCAGGGGACTTTGAGAGCAGGGCTCATGCTGAGTGTCTGGGCCTCCTTCACAGCCTCTGCTCTCTGGTGAGTCCTGGCTGCAGGGTGTGTGTGTGGCTGGGAACAGGTCGGGTTTAATTATTAATCATCTGGCCAAACTAATCAATCTAGACCAAGGCCTCTTTCCAGACTCTGAAACCCCTAGTCATGCGTCCACAAGTGCTGATTGCTTTCTAGACACCAGGAGAGGAGGTGCAGGAGCTGCCATATCACCTGGGTGTGTGCGGGAGGCATTGATTAGGTGTGGGTTCCAGGCGGGCGTGGTTTCTAAGGTACAGGGTGAACCTAGGTCATCCAGCCAGTGTTGCTGCAACTGTCATGAACTGTGCTTTGTTCCCAGCTCCACCTGGGAAGGTCCCCGAGAACTGGGTTGGCCTGGCTACAGCGAGGACAGATTGGTTTGGAGAGAGGATGCCCCTGGGGACGCAGAGAGATGAGGCGGCATAGGAAACCCAGCTCTGTGGCTGCAGAAGAATCCAACTGCTATAAAGCTGAGTTTTGGGCAACACCAGCAGTGCTTGTGTCACCAACTGTCAGAGCCAACCTCCGGACCTGGGAGGGAGGCAACTGGGGAGGGATGGATGGACAGGCCCAAAGTAAGGGGGAGGAGGTGCTGCCTGGCACTGCTCCAAGGATGCACCCTGCTCCTACAGCCAGATGCTGGCTGGGAAGAAACCTGGGCTCAGACCTCTTGGTTTGGTCCTAGGGATGGGGAAGGGGCTGCCTAGACCTTCAACTAGCTCTCACTGGTGCCAGTTCTGTGGCAGGCATGGGGCCAGCAGGACACGCTCCCTGTTTTTGTAGACTGCATGGCTAGCACAGAGACCCATCTAGGTATAGATCCCAAGGCAACCTGGTGACAGCTATAAAAGAGAGGACTCGGGCCTCCCTGGTGGCACAAGGGGTTAAGACGCAATCTATGAAGATAACCAACCACAGCCCCTGCAGCACGAATTCAATCCCCGGCCAGGGAGCTACCCACATGGAACCACAGACATCTCCTGACTCGCCCGCTGCTCCCCTCAGCAGTGTATTTCAGTCCATCCGCCTATACTGTTCCCTGCTCTGTCTCTGGTGAATCCTCTCACCCCTGCCCCCCACACCTCTGGCCTGTACCCCAGCTCTTATATGCGTAAAAATAAAATAAATCTTTAAAACAATAAATAAATAAAAGAGAGGACCCAATGTGTGTGTGTGTGTGTGTGTGTGTGTGTATTTAGAAGGGAGCTGTGTCCTGGGACACAGCGTGGGAACAGTGACCCTTGTGGGGAGGTCGGACAGGCTTCCTGAAGAAGGAAATGCTTGCCTAGAATGCAAAGGAAGCCATAGTTGCTCAGTAGAGAGCTAGGGGAAGGGCATTTTGGGCAACGGGAAGAGCATGTGCAAAAACAAAAAGCTGAGACGGGCCTTCTTGAGGACCGAGGCAGCACTGAACACAGTTGAGCCACAGAGGAAGCTAAGCTATGGGTGTGAAAATGTGGGTAGACATGGGGTGGGTATGGGCAGCTCTGCTGAGGCCACACTGTGGCCCAGGAGGAACAGGACCCTAGAGAGCAGGCCGGACCCTGAGTGAGCCTGCCCCAGGATGCCCCTCCTCATGCGCCCAAGACAGACTTGTCTTCCTTAGGTGATGGACTGCTCTGGCGGGGGTGGGAGGGTGGAAATGGAGCCATATCTCTGGCTAGGCCTGTGATGCGTAGCAGTGGGGCCATGGGAGTTCAAGGAGGAAAGGGACCACCCACGTGTGGTTGACAGCGACTCTCTGCTCCTGTCTCACTTCTGCTCCAGCCACCCCAGGTGAGCACAGGGCACGCATCAAACATGCAGGTGAGAAGATGGAGGGCACGGGAAGTAGATGCCAGTCCTCGCCTAAGAGTAAGCTAGTTTCATTGTGGATCTGCCCCCTGGACTTTGAGGGATCCCGATTCCTACAACGATCCAGAAAGTTCTCTCCCTCCTGGTCTTACAGACAGTAAGGATGAGAGATCTCATGGGCAAACTGGCGCCTCGGCACCCCATCCCCAGGGCTGGTCTTTATCACACAGTGTTGAGTGGTTCTCAGGCTCAGCCTCAGGCAGGCAGTGCCTCCCGGTCAGGTTGGGTTCCTGCCTAGTTGTGGGAGGCAAAGAGTAAACACCAGCAGGGTTTTCCCCATAACCTGGGCAGGCAAGGCTGCCACCCAAAGTATTCTGTCGTCAGGTGGGTATGCTGGGTGGTCAGATGGCAGTGGCCTCCTTGTATTATGGACGTGACTCTCAGAAGCTTAGCTAAGTAACAGGAGAAGTTTGAAAAACAAAGTTTGGGGAAAAAAAAAGAGCAAACTAGCCCAGAAACTAGCCAACACACTCCCTTTCACATGGGCTAGGCAGGCCTGAGCCCTGGGAGGGGTCACCCTAACTCAGGAATCACTTCACACAAACCAGGAATCATCCTCATGAACCTGCCAGAGGGGCTGCCACTGTGCTCTTCTCCAACTTTTGGGCTCCCTAAGGATTTCTCTAAGAATCTCTGTGCCTCTACCCATATACCATGCACAGTTCTACAGGAAAGTTCTAGAATATAAGGGCAGGTGAAACAGTTTCCCCAGATAAAGCGTGATGTGCTCTCTATTACAATGAGGAGAAGCATGTAATGGAGCATGCTTCCTCTTTTTGTCTCAGCTCCCAGGAGGCTTGCAGTCACATTTCACGTTTATTAACCACCACCACTCCATCAGTCCTCACAGCTCACACACTCGCTGTCTCCAGCTTTCGTTAATCCTCATTTAAAATTTTTCTGGGGCTTATTCTGGACATGCATGGCCAGTGTTGTGTATCACTTTAAGTACTTATTCGAAAGAGGTTGCAGCTAAATAAGCAATGAAGTTTCATTCAGGAAGGAGGGGTTAAAAGTGCAAAGTCCAGATGGCATGCTGGGGCCATGGGAAATCCCCTTCTGCTATCCCTTTATAGCCCCTACGTTCCCCAAGAGCAGAGAACGGGGTGCTATCCTCCCATTCCAGAATCAGAAGGAATGGAATCCCTCCCCCCAAGTCCTCCTCATTCTCTTATCTCCCAAATCCATTCCCCTGCAAACTCTCCTGAGTGAGGAAAAGGAAGAACATGTTTCTTTCACCCTATTGGCCTTCCTGCCTGTTTTCCTGAAATTCAGTGTGTGGGCACAAGAGATGGGGGCACTTTCATTAGCTACTTTCTAAGAAGGGGAGATGCTGGGGAGATGTGTTTCAGGAATTTAATAATGAAGAGGTCAGTCATAAGCACCTGTATGAAGTGCAGCTAAATTAGGGGCTCCTACCTACTCAAGCCCACTGCAGCTGGGGATGCAGGATCCAGAGTCTTTACCTCCTTAAACAAGCAGAGACAAGACAGAGCCCAGCCCTGAGACAGGCGGTGGAGAATGGTGGTTAAGCACATGGTTTGAGTTACCAGATCGTGGTTTAAATCCCAACTGTGCTGTTTACTGATGGTCTGACCCAGAACAAACCACTTTGGCTCTCTAAGTCTCACTCCCCCACCTACACAATGGGAGAACAACACTACCTGTTTCTCAGTGTTAAAAAGAGGTCAAGAGATACGTCCCCACAGGATGCACAGAGAGTGGCACGTAGGACGACTTAAGAATCCACAGGACTGGGCCTCCCTGGTGGCGCAAGGGGTTAAGCACCACACTATGAAGCAATCCACAGCCTCTTTAGCACGAGTTCGATCCCTACCAGGCCAGGGAGAAACCCACATGGAGCAGCAGACCTCTCCTGACTCGCCCACTGTACCCCTCAGCAGTGTATTTCAGTCAATCTGCCTGTTCTGCTCTCCACTCTGTCTCTGATGAATCCTCTCACCACCCCCCCCCCTCACACACACACCTCTGGCCTGTACCCCAGCTCTTGTATGCACAAATAAATAAATCTTTAAAAAAAAAAGAAAGAATCTACAGGACTAGTGCTGGTATTAGTGGTGGATCAGGAGGGCAGGAGATAAGGTATGTGTGAACCCCAGGGTTCCTTGCTGGTGGTGACATGGCCCTTGGAGATGCCTTTCCCTGTAACGCCAGTCTCCCCCAATCTGCTGACTGCACAGCTCTGGGCCCTGAGGGGCGGGGCTGTCGTCTGATCTCCAGGCCTCTCCTTAATAACCACGGTGCTTTCAGCCATAGAGGAGGATCAAGAGGGTGCTGGAAAACTGACTGCCTGAGTACAGTTAGGACAAATCCCGCCAAGCAATCCTGACTGGGCCCCAAATCCAGTCTGACGAATGCCTCTTCTCCCCAACTCCAGCTCCCACAATTTCTATCTGCTGACCTCCTTTCCGTACCCCACCTTTTTCACTCTGTAGTCTCCATTTACAGTTCTCTTGCCCTCTCCACCCCCTCCCACCCCCGGACCCACAGTAAAGTAAAAGTGCCTACTATTTCAGGAGCTGCTGGGCAAGTCCCTGGTTGACATCTAGGGCTGAGCTTTTCAAAGAATGAGAAGTGGGCTCCACCTGTGTTGAATCACCTACCAGGCTGGCTACAATGCAAATACCCAAAGCCTCCCCATCACTAAGTGAGAGAGAATCCCCAAGGAGAGGTCCAGGAACCCCTATTTCTAGCAAGCTCCTTGGGTCGTTCTGATGCACACAAAGCATGAGAATCAGTAATTTGTTTTCATTCCGTCTAAGTGCCAAAGTCCAGCTAGGCTATACCTAGCTGGTTGGCTTATGAGCTAACCTAATTGAAAAACCCAAAACCTCCCTCCATGTGAGCCCCCAGCAGGACCACCCAGGAGATACGGATTCCAATTTGCCTTATACTAATAAGCTGTGCAGCCTTAGGCAAGTCACTTTTCTTCTCTGGGCCTCCGTGTTCTCACCTACAAAAGGAAGGGCCAGGGGATCTTCAGGACCATCTTATTCCAACATTTTTGGAATCCACTTGGGACAGGCTGCTTTGTAGGGTTGGCATGGTGGGAAAAGAGACTAGGGAGTGAGTCCAGATGCCCCATCATTGCCTCAGGGGATAGCCAACACTACTGATGTTCAGGTCTTGGGCCAGATGGGGGCCAGGGTTAGTATCTATGTAGCCTGGCCTGGTGGGGTGCTGAGAGGAGCAACACTAACTCCCAGGCCATGGCAGAGCCAGGCCAGGCCAGCTGGAGCTAAACCCTGAGCAGAGGCACAAGCACTCAGTGGTTCTGAACGTCAGGGCTCCAGCCCAGTAAAATGCCTCAGAACCAAGTTCTAGATCCCAGAGAACAGCCAGAGAGCGAATGGGAACAGCCAGGCAAGGAGGCACTGCAACTCAGAGGGTTCCCTGGAAGGGTATCCCCAGGGGAGCACCTTATAGAAGGTGCCAAGCACCCCAGAGGACTGTGCCACAAGGAAAAAAATTCCAGGTACTGGCCCCAGGGGTACCCCAAACGTTCAGGAGCCTGAACTTAGGGCGGCAGAACCAACTGTAGGCCCATTCACTACTCTGGCCAGCTGGCAGGTAGCCAGCAGTTGGAGGGAAGGATGTTTCTCCACCCCTGCTGGTTGGGAACTGGAGGCCTCAGCTCAGCCAGGGGCAGGCCACAATAGCTGGGGGTGGGGCAGAGGAGCAGCAACAGGCTGAACTGGAACTTTCCTCAGATCTACAATCTGCTCCCACTAATTACAGGCGGCCCCCCTCACTTTGCCCTCTGGGGCCAGACTGCCCAGCCCCTTCCCGTTGACTCAGGAGCACTGCCAACAAGAGGGGAGGACCCAGAGAAGCTTCCAGGCCATTCAGAGGACTGGCCAACTGGGCCTAGGAGACTGGCATTGTTTTGCTAGAGAAAGAACTTAAGAAGCACTGAAATTTGGCGCATTATCCAAAGTACAGATTGCAGGAAAAAAAAACAAGATTCAACACTTTGCAGCAAACAAGTGCTTTCACCGGCAGTTCTCTGAATCCTGAAACAACTGGGGAGGTGATTCAGTTGTTCCCAATATCATTGTCTCCTTTTAAACCTAAGGAAGCCAGACTTTCTATCTGAGCCTCCAAAAAGGAATGAAATTCCCACTTTCCTGGCTCAGTGTTTTTGGGGGTTCATCCCTGAGAATCTTGGATTTTCTCTGACCAGAGCCCCAACAAAGGTTGTGTGTCTTCTCTGTTCAACCCTTTGGAAACATTCCAGATTCAGAGAGGGACCAAATCCCAACCTCTGTGCTCTGTGAGCTGTTCCAGTCCAAGGTGAGGGGACCCCTGCAAGACACCAGGCTACTCACTCACAAGCTTTCAAATTCTCTTTATTAAAAATCATTTTTTTCCCTTTTGTAAAAACAAACACTTGCGGTCAGTTATACAGATCAGGAAAAGTGGTGACGATTTATAGGACACTCAACAAATTTCAAAACTTTACAAGTTCAAACTTAAATTAACTAGCATTTGTTATTTTTTCTCATAAGCTCAAAAAAAAACAAAGTCTGGTCCAGTTCAAGTATAATCTAACAGATCGGGGCCTCAGACTGTCCAAGAAGGGGGAACCCTGACACTATGCTGCTCATCCCACCATCAAATGACCAATTCTTCAGGAATACTGTCTGGTTATGCTTTATTTCAGGTGTTTACAGTGAAAACAGAATCTATGGGTTTCTGTTACCTTAGCTCAGGGTACAGATGAATCTGTTGCTCAACACAGCAGCTGCTCTTGAACAACCTTTTTGGGGAGACACTTTGAAATGATTGACAAACACTGATGAGAAGCTTTAAAAAATAAATCAATATTTTCCTCGTTGCCTCTAACTCTGCAATGTGTATGACACATGTAGGAATAAAAGTGCAAATCATAGAGTGGGTGAAGGACCGTGCCAATGGACTTGTATAAAAATAAATAAAAATAAATATATGTATATATATATACACACACAAATATAGAATCTTTGATGATTTTTAAACTGAAGGTTCTGTTGGATACGGGGAGCCTTTCTCTTGCCCTCCCAGGGACTCTCTCCAACTTTCCAATATGGAGAAGTTCAGTCTATCAGCAAGGGTGCTCGTAGACTATTCAGGCAGGAGGTTGGTTTGAACAGCCATCCAGTTTCCATGGAAACGCTGCTGGGGGGAGGAGCGTTGAGGTCAGCTTCCACTCTGCTTGGGGGAGAGACTCCAGCCACTCTGGAAATGCACAGCTCTCTCCTCTGATGGAGGCAGTAGGTTTTTTCCAGCAAGGTCAGGCAAGGAGAGCAAGTTGCTGACCCTAGACTTGAGTCCAGTGGGATAAAAGACATAGCGTCAAAGGTTTTCTGAGAAACAGAGGTGGCTGAGCCCGTGTCCAGAACCCTGGAGGCAGCAGGAGACGAGGTCTGGGCTAAGACACATCCTCAAGACCTATTCCCTTCTAGGAACCGAGCGCTCCGGCCCCACGTGACCTGAGGCCAGGTTCAGGTTTCCTGCCTCCCGGGTCTCTCCTCCACACACAGGTCCAGGCTGGATCATTTGCTTCCGCCTGACCTCCTCTTTCAGGCCCCCAACAGTTCCCTCCTTGCCAGGGACCATTTGCCCCCAGGTTTACCCATGATTGTTTTATACTCTACATTTTTATCCTTTCCGTGTCTGATAGAATGTAAGGTGATCTGTCTACCCATCTGCCATTATTACAGAAGGCAGAATGTGCAGAATACTCTTATCTACTATAAGAAGAAAAATGCAAAAAATAAAAATAAAAAATCCCTTCAGAACTGTCTTCCAGGGTCTGAGCCTGCAGGCGAGCATCTCAGCTGGTGGAAACAGCACCAGGCTCTCCTCTGTGGCTGTGGTGAGCCCCATCCCCCAGCACCTTTGTCCCAAGCCCTTCCAGGGGGACTGCAGATGCAGACCCTGCAGCCCGTCCGAGGCCAGAAAGCACTGACCTCCACAGTACCCGACAGCCGTGGGAATAAGGGGTCTGTTCTTTTTAACATTTTCACATCAAAGTCTACACACGGAGTCACCTCTGAGACAACCTTGACCTTCTGCCAAATTGGAAAAGGCCCACCTACAAACAGCCGGCGCTCAAATGCTGTTCTTCCTTCCTGCATTCTTCTCTTTCCTGAGCTTCTCCCACCCCAGGGACCATTTAGAATCATTCTACTGTGAGGCTGCCAGAGGCCAGGTGCAGGCACCAAGGGTAAGTCAAGGACAGATGTTGCTTCTTGTTTTTGTGTCCCTTGAGCCAATGCCTCCCATGGCCGGGAGGCCAGCCTTCAACTTAAGCCTTTACCAATTGCTATTTCAGCTGGAGGGAGAAGACACTTCTGTTCTCATTTTTAATTAAAGTGAATCAATACCAAATTCATTGTCCAGAATGGAATAAACCCTGGCATCTCCCGGAGTCAAGAGGAGTGAAAGAAGTGTGACAGGAACATATGAGAGCTTCCAGAAGGAAGGGCTCTTTTCCTCCATGAAAGTAATTTAATTTTAGTTTAAGGCATGAATCTGTCAGACTTCCATTATAATTGAGAGGATAAAGGAGTCATTAAAAACAGAGGCTTTCCAAAAAGATGGTGCAGTTAAAGGAATCCCAGCTTCTCTCCACTGGTGATGCAGGACGCCCCCTCTCCAGTCTGCAGGACCCACATGGCTGCCCATGGGCTGCCGGGCAGAGAAACCCACCTAGGTTCACTGCAGAGACTCTGAGTTTTCCTGGAATAACTTAGCCTGGCCCGGACTGTCGTATCCCATCAAGAACTTAAACACTGTGGAAAAATCCCTGAGAAGTTGGATTTTATGGAAAGGAAATGACCCTTGGCACAGAAGGAGGGAAGAAGGGAGGGAGGGATGAGGGAAAGAAGAGAGAGAAGCTAATTGCAAGATTGTCTGAAGGAAATAAGAGTCAAGCTGGAGAGAGCTGACAACCCTCACGGGGCAGAACACCCCAAGATGACGCCTCCAGGGACACTTCGGGGCATTTTCACGGCAAGGCCAGGCTGTGCGGCCTGCCTGGCTTCCCTTCCTCCAGGGCTTTAGCTCCTGCCTGGAGGCCAGGCTGCCCCTCTCCCAGGCCCTCCTCTCTGTTTCCAGCAGCGGCAGGGTGTCCTTCAGAGCTTCTTCCTTTCAAAGTGAGGCACGATTCCGCTGTCCTCGGGCCTGGGGCTGCCCGCCCCCTCCGTCTCTTTCAGGCCCTCCTCAGCCAGCTGGGACAAGTACTTCTGTGGTGGGGAGACAGGGACAGAGAAGGTCAGTGGTGACCTGGTGGCAGAGAGAAGAGAAAGGGGTGTGTGCCTTTGCCCCCCACCACTGTGGTTTTTTAGATTTTTTATTCTTATTATGGTAATACTGGTTTACAATACAGTAGATGATTCAGAGAAACGTGACATTCCACCAGGCCTACCGCCAAGGCCCCCACAGTACTCCACCACCGGCCACTGTGCCTCCTCCCCACTTGGCTATCCCCCCAATCCCACCAACCTACCCAATGAATGGGACTCCCTCGCCCCTCTCCCCAGTTCCCGGGGGCTACTGGACCCTGTAGCCAATGCCCGTCCTGCTGGTGTGTCAGTGAGGCACGTCTCTTGTGGAAAATGTACAGACATTAACGGTAACAAGCCCTGCTCCACGTGCTGGTCTGCCTTCCTTACATAAACACGTTTAATCTTCATGGCAACTCAACTTGTTTTCCAGAAAGGGCCCCAGAATCCAGGCAGCCATGTGTAAAAGGCAGTGGGGGGAAGAGCTATCCAGGCTGCAAGGGCAGCACAAGAGAAGCCCCATCTGATGGCATTTGTGAAAGATCAAGCTGCGGCCTGACATGTGAGACATATCACACCCTGCTTCCTGCCAGGCAGGCTGGTGGCGTCATGTCCTGGGAGTCCTAAAGTTGGGGGTCGCCTCCCCCATCCTGAAGTCCCACTTCCCTGACTGGGTCCTGCCTGGGATTTTGGTCACTCCTGGGATTCTGATTCAGTGTATTGAGACAGAAGCAGGTGCCCCACTGGGGGTCCCCTGATTGCGGGGCTGCAGGGAGCAACCGGCACTGGATTAGGAGTCAGCAGGGTTGGGTCCAGTAGTGGTCACGTGCATGGGCTCTGCTGTCAGAGGACCTGGGCTTAAATGCAAGATCTCAGCAGGCAAGTTACCCCAAATCTCTGGCGTCTGTAAAATGAGGATAATAATGGTATCTACGGACACCAGCTGCTGTGAAGTCCAAGAGAGGAACAAAGTGTTTAGCAGAGCCTGGCACAGAGAAGCCTCTGTGATGGCGCCCCTTCCCGCGGGTGAGAAACCCACTCATGTTCTCCAGCCTCACACTCCCAACCAGGATGACTCAGGGTCAGACTAGAGGAGGGGTGCAGGCTGACCAGGGCTACCTGTGGCCCCCAGTAGAGACCGTGGTTGGTGCTGGGAGGTGCGTGAGCCTGACCAGGAGATTGGTTGTGGACAGCAGCCCAGCCTCTCCTCTCTCAGCTCAGGGAAGGGAAATGTGTGCTGGGAAGGCAAAGGGTGAGCAGCTGTGTAGGGGCATGTTGCTCTCCAGATGGGGAGCCAGGGGCACACCCTGTTTAGCACTGACCCTTCCAGTTCCAGATCCTTCTGGTGGGTTCTCAGAGCCATGACCAGCAGCAGGGCACAGCGGGGGTGTCACAGAGAGAATGAAGGCTCCTTTCACCTGTTTCCTGCTTCCAAGAGCAGTCCCTGATCCCTTCAAGGCCTCCCAGTGGGTGCTAAGTTTACAAGTTGCCAGACTTAGGTGTCAGCCAGCACCTGCTGCTTGGGTCTGGATTCTTCACTTTTCACACATGTAACTTGGGGTGGGGTGGGTGGGGCGGGATGGGCCTCCAACAGAAACCCTATCTGGACAGTCTGTGTGGAGGCTCCCAGCTCTCTGACAGGTGCACCAGGGAAACCTGAACTGTGCTGGCGGGTCCGGGGCTTAGGTAACGTCTGGCCCTGACATGCCTGGGGACCACAGAGTGGCTCTATTCTGCTGTGGAAGGGAGTCTGCCTGGGGGTCTGCCCAGAAGTGCCACCCTTGGCCTGGAAAAAGACAGAAAAAAAAAAAAAAACCAGAGGCCCTGATGAGTGTACACTCTTCCTGACTTGCTGGGTGACCTTGAGTTGTGTGGTCTCCTTGGAGGCTATACAATCCAGCAGAGAATGTCGGAGGAGATAAAAGGTTCAGAACTTGCTGGAAAGATTTTTTTAAATGCAGGCCCAGCCCTGGAGAAATGAATAAGCAGGTGTGGAGTGGGTCCAGGAAGCTGCATTTTTAAAGATGCCAATTGCTATCCCAAGATTTGGGAAAAATCAGGGCCAGATGATCTTCAAGATCCTCTCCAGCTCTGTCATTTTGCAGCTTTCACCTTGTTGGGATGGGGGTGATGCACCAGGAGTAGACAGCTGCCCTCAGCTGGCTCTGTGAACCCAGTCTGAACCTTTGGTCTGGCCAAATCAGGGCTTCAGTGTCCTCCCCAGGACAGGACATGACCTGCGCCCTGGGTCCCATGGGTTCCAGTCACAGAGCAGCTGCTCTCTGGAGAGAAGTCAAGCCACGTAAATGACTACTCGAGCTTGGACACAGCCAATGACAGTCCCTGGCAGAGGGTGACCCAGGCCATGACATTACGGGCCTCAGCTGGCAAGAGCAGCTTAGTAGAGTAAAAAGAATCAAGTGATTAAGAATCAGGCGATCTGTCCCAGGGCTGGTAACTGACCATCTCCAGGGCTGTGGACAAATGATAATCTTTCTTCAACCTCGGTTCCCTCCTTTATAAACAAGAGAATTGGCCCATATCAGGTTTACTTAATTAGGGGTGCACATTTGAATCATTTGCAGAACTTTCTCATGTAACAAATTCCTGGGTCTCCCCAAGTTCTTATGACTACATATGCTTTCAAAACACTGTCAGGTGATTCTGGCTCACAGCCCTGGGTCAGAAGCGCTCGTTGACAATTTGAGTGATAGTAACGTCTGTTGGGGGGTGAGGGGACAATGCCACTGGGAGAGGCTTCTTGAGCTGAGGCCTCACATGTCAAGCAACTAGTGTGATTCCTTGTAATTAAAACCATGAGATACTTACTCCTGGGTGTCTGATGGATCGCGCTTTCTGTTCCAGCCTAGACCAGAAGTTCATGATGAAAGCTAATGTCATATGTCAGGTGTAGATCATAGACATATCACAGATGTTAGTGCATTTTTTTTCTACACACCTCTGAATTTGAAATGTGTTTTACAACTGATAGTCTCACTGTTAGATGTGTAACATTTTTTTTTCTTGTTATCAAGAAATAGTGGCGTCTCACATGGCCGGCACCTTAGCTTGGGTGAAACAGGACATACAGGGCATTTCTTCTAGAGCACCACTTAATCTACTATAAAGCTCCATTGTTTTACTGAAGGCTTGTTTCCTTTACTAGAATGGAAGCTCCATGCAGAGGGTAGGGATTCTGATCAGCCTTTTTTGTTCTCTACCAATGTGTCCCCAGAGCCTAGAACAATGTCTGGAACACAACGATAAAGAGCTGTGATAAACAGTTGTGGTTTGGGTGGACTTTTAAATAGAACAAGATAGTGGCTTTTATTCCAGCAAACAGGCACCTGCACCAGGAAGAGAACTACAGAGAAACGTCTGTGTGCACCAGGAACACCCAGGCCTGGCGCAAAGGGAGAGCCCCAACCGTGGGCTGAGGGAACACTTAACAAGTTACTCAGATGGTACAAATGTGGAAAATCCCAACCCAAACAGAAGGTGCAAGTACTGAAATGGAGTACTCAACCATGTGCTCAACCATGCGGAGCAGCCTGGGGACCATGCCTCAGGGAAGAGCAGGCCCAGAAGGTGCAGGAGACAGTAATTCCCAGAAACAGGAGGCAGAGGCCCCGCGCACTAGCGGGCAGGGGACGTTACCTGCAGGTTCCTGTAGTGGACGGCGCTGCGGCAGTGGCTTATCTTCGCCATCTCCTCACTCGTGTAGAACAGCCCGCACAGCTTGCAGTAGAAGCCCGTCCTGGGCACCACGAACTCCACCCCTGAGAAGGATGGGGATGGAGAGGTGGGCCATTAGGAAGGCAGGGGAGACCCTGGCAGTGCTGACAGCTCTCTGGTGGAAAGAGGAGCAAAGGGCACCAGACCTCCCTGCTGCTGACTTTGGCCGGTTAACCAGCTTCTCCAAGCCTCAGTTTCCTCATTTGCGAAACAGGCCGGGGGAGAACAGCACCTAGTCCATTCACAGGCGGTAGCGGACGTGAGGGGTGGCGTGCCCAGGAAGCGAGGCCCAGGCTGTCATGTTAGCAGCCTGCATCTGGGCAATCCATGCTAGATACATGCATAGCCTTTTGGGGGTCAGTCTGGATCACCCCCTAGGCACAGTGCTTTCTGGCCCATTTCTCAGGTAATAGTACATCACAAACACATCCCATCTCTCTTCAGTCTTTATGTCGGAGCCATCAGCTCATAGTACCTGTGATTTGCTGAATATAAGTCCCATCACGCTGAGAGGTCTTTCAGTTCTGAGGGGAGGAAGCAGGGACCCACCAGTCAGAGAGGCCCACCAGTCTCGGCCAGGGAAGTCATCTTTGAAGGGATGGGGGCTCTGCTGCCTCCACCAAGATGACTCAGGGGTCACCGTTCTGCCCACAAACACAAGGTCAGCAGAGAGAAAGGGCCGGGTTTGAGAGGGCACTGACCAGGCACCAAGAGCCTGAATAACCAGGGGAGGCAGCTGACCCCTTCCTGGGCCTCACGTCTCACATCTGGAAGGGTGAGGACACATGTCCTGCTTACAGGCACTGACTGGGAAGCGCCAGCGAAGAGAGGGGGATGAGGGCTGTGAGCAGCAGGGCCCTGCGGAACGAAAGAGAGGACAGCACCGACCTGGCCTTTGGGCCAGGCACTGACACAATACCCTGTGCCCGGCAGTACTGCCTGCCTGGGGTGGAGATGGTCCGGCAGGAGCAGCTGCTTTGGGCAGGAGAGAGGGGCCTGGGAGCAGAGCACCAGGGAAAAGCAGCCTCTTTGGGTGAGAGAGGAGACGAGGCACCCACCAGGGGCAGGCCGGAGCAGGCTCCAGAGCACTGCATGTGACAAGCCCAGGACTTCCTTCACTTTTCTTCCCGCCTCCCGTGACACTGAGCTGAGTGCACTGGAGATCCTGTCCCAGTGAAGCAGCCTAGACTTGCGACCTCAACTTTTGTTTTCATTGCAAAAAAGCCACTTATCAGGGTGGAGGAACAGGCCCAGGGGAGGTGGGAGCTTGGAGGCCTGCCCTGACTGATTGCTCCCCTGTGGTTTGGGGCCTGGCAGAATCAGCCCCTTATTTTTCTAACTGCCACGTTGCAACAAGCTATCCAGTCCTCAGCAGACAACAGCGGTCCCCAGGAGGCCTCACTCAGGGAGATTGAGGCCCCCCCTCCTCCCCCTGCCCCCCCCCCCCCCCCGCCTTGTTGCAAAGGGGGGCCAGCTCTGCCTGTGGTCAGCCACCCCCCCCACACACAGGCTCTGACTCTTGGCTGTGGGCTGGCAGATAAACATTAAGCAAGACCAGCCTCTGTCCTCTGTTTCTGCAAAACAGTTCTCCCCTGGCTGCACCCTACAGGGAGCAGAGACCCACACTGGGACAGGAGAAGCACCATCCGGAGGCCCCAGGGAGTAGATGCAGGCAGGGATCAGAGCCACAGCCTCTGTGGGGTCCCAGGCCCTGCAGGATCACCACCTGGGTGGTGCCAGAAGAAGCCCTGGGGTTCTCACTGCAGACCCCCTCGGGCCTCCAGGATCCTCAGGTTTCTCAAGAGGCATTTAGCTCCTGTCCTGGGCCCCCAGAAGGGGTGCAACTGCCTCAAAAACTTCCAGAGAGCAGACAGCCAGGGACCCTTTCAGCACAAACAAGACAACTACCATCTGTGGGATTCTTGGTGCGAGTTCATTCAAACCAAGCCCAAAATAAATTTAAAAAAAGAGAGACTTGGAAACTGTGGTTTAGTAGGAAGAAATAGAAAAGGAATTTGAAGTCACATCAACCTAATTCTTTTATTGACACTGTGTGGCTTCAGGGACATTACTTAACCTCTCTCTGAGATGAGCTTCCTCATCTGTAAAATAAGAATAACATGCCACAGACGGTGTTATGAGAAGCACCTATCATTTTGCCTGGTGTCAAAAACATTAGTTTCCAGACATTTTTAACATTCCACCACAGAGGCCACTTGCCAGCACGCTGACATTTTCCATCCTCCACCCATCCACGAGGGCCGCCGAGGGAACCCCTACTCCACTCTGTGGTGGAGTGACTGCTGGTCAATACTAGGCCATCAACGCTGGAAAAGCAAAAGCCTAGGTGGGCAGAGAGGCCCCCCAACACTGCCCGGAGTAACGAGGAGCTGCCGAGGGCATGACTTTGCCAATACTGCCTCAGAAAGCCTCTGGAATGTGAGGGCCAAGTGGAGCAGCAGCATCAAGAAAAAACTCCCACAGCCTGGATGAGTTCTGGAACCATTCAGTCCTCCCATTTTTCAGCTTCTGTTAAGTACAATAATTAAAACTGCATTTGCCATCTAATAATAGCTCCTGGCTTGGGTATAACTCCGTCATCCAAGCAAAGCCTGCGATGGGTGGAGGGGAGCTTGCCTTTTGCAGGCAATGCCCTCGGTTCTGGTTAAGAGCAGGCCGCAGCAGGCTTGAGCTCTAGGGGTCACTGGAGAGAGCCTGGAACACAGGAATTGTTCACTTCCCCTCCACGCCCACCCAGACCCTGAACAGTGGGATTTTGTCTCCCTTTCTTCCTGGAGGTGTGCCCCACCCTTGCCACCCCTTACTCTGCATCCCTACGCTCCACAGAGACCACCTGAAAGCAGTCCCCCACATGCCTGCAATGGCTGTAGTCATGAACAATCATGAAAGAGAAAGGGTTATGCAGTCCCAGGGAAAGGAAGCACAGCAGGTGTCTAGTAGGTCTCCTACGAGGTGTACTATTTAATATACAAATAGTAACAGCAACAACCCTCCCTTACAAGTATCCATTCATTTCATCCTCAAGATAGCCCTGCATGACAGCTTCTATTACTATCCTATTACAGATGCAGAGAGCCAAGCAGAGAGGTTATATTAGCTGCTTTTCATCCCCAGCCAGGTGGCATTTGAACCCAGGGAGTCAGATTCCCTAGCCTGTGCTCTTTACCACTGCACAAAAATTGCCTTTTCTATACTGTGCTGCCCAAACTGGAGGGTCAGGAGTACAGAGCAGCTCAGCTGAGAAAGGCTGAGTTCCTAGCTGGATTTGCCATGCCATATTGAGTCAGTCTCCGGGCTTCAGTGCCCTGACCTCTCAAATGTGGAAAATAACACCATCACCCTCTCTGGGAGATTAATGAGGTAATGAGTCTCAAAGACTGTACCAAGTACGAAAGTATAACCCGTATTAGCCCCAATCTGGAAACAACCCAAATGCCCATCAACAGATGAATGAATAAGCAAAATGTGGCCCATCCATATGCACAAGCCATACTCCTCAGGAATAAAAGGAAGCCAGCTAGCAATGTACTCCACAACCTCAAAATAATCATGCTGAGGGCAGAAGTTAGACAAAAACAGAACATACTATAGGATTCCCTTTATATATAATTGTTGATTGTATAATAGTGGAAAAAAATCACATCGGTGGTGACCTGGGCATTGAGATGTGGGGAGAGAGCTTATAAAGGAGCACGAGGAAATCTGGGGGATGAAGAGCTAGTTCACTATCTTATCGTGGTCATGGTCTCGCAGGTGTATACATATATCAAAACGGATCGAATCCTACACTTAAATATGTATATTTACATCAATAATTAACATCAATTATACCTTAATTGAGCTATTAAAAAAAAGAATGGGGTACCATTTTCCTCCTAACAGATGGGTAAGGATTAAAAACTGATAACATCCAACGCTGGCAAGGAGAATGAGAACACTCAGTCAAGGCTGCAGTGGAAACTGCTATAATCTTTTTGGAGACCAATTTAGTAGTAATTATGAAAAGTTGAAATGCAAACACGTAGAGCCCCTCCAGCTCCCTGCAAGGACGCTCTCTCCGGCAGAAACACTGGCACACACACAAAGGCAACAGCACATCTGGGGGGGTGCAGCAGAGCCCAGAGGCAGTGCAGCTCTGGGAGTCGGGAGCCCTGAGGTCTGCATCCTGACTCAGGTCTTTGCTGAGCCTTAGTTTTGTAATCCTGCAGATTTCCTATCTGCAAACGGGAATAAAAGATGACCTAGTTCATAGGCGCTTTGAGAGAGTTAAATGAGAAGATGTATGCAAAGCCCTAGGGAGAGCGCCTGCATGGCAAATGATAAAAGTAACATCTTAGCTATGATAGTATTTTAATATTGGGGGAAAATTGTAGAGGTGAGTTATGGAATATCTTTTAAGAAGGAATATTTGCAGTGGTTAAAAAGAACACATTCTCTCGTGTGACATGAAAACGTCTCCAAAAAAATTTAAAAAGCAGACTGCAAATGTGATGTGAATACTGTCATCCTATTTTGAGGGGGGAGAAAAAGTATCTGTGGGTATGACAGTGGTTTCTCTTCAGTTAGGGTGAGACTGGAGGGAAGAGATACAACATTTAATACTTATTTCCTATGGTTCTTATTTTAAAATTTTGTTGCAGTAATCTTTTGCACTTTTTCTAATGAAAACAGTCATAAAAAAGGGCACAAATTACAAAGTAGCAGAATTTTTCTTGATTTTTGCTTTTATGTGTCGATTTGAATCCAAATCCTTGGCTGCACAGACCTATATCTTGTACTGGGCCATGCTATCCCGCTGCTCAGTGAATGAGGGCATGAAGAATGCACAAAGGAACCAGGGGCTGGCACCCTTCTCCTGAAAGCCAGTCTTGGTGACGATCCCAGGATGGAAATACCCAGGGTCTTCATGTAGTCACTATTGTTCAGCCTCAGGTGAGTATTTCTATTTTTAGTTTTTGTTCTGGGGCATGTTTGACACTATGCATTTTTTCTCTCATGCTCTCTAAATCTGATTCCATGAAAATGGCACCTTTGGAGGATCGAAACAGTAAGAAAAAATGTTTAAAGGAAGAAAAAAAGAACCCCGATGGGAAGGGTGAGGCCTCCATACCCTGGACTAGCCCCTCCCGAAGGAGGCAGCATGGGGTCACTGTCATCACACAGCCGGAGCTGCTCCTGTTTCCTGTGACACCTGCCCCAGCTCCCTCAGCAGCTGCTGTTCCTCCTGGGTTCTCACTGCCTTCCAACCCTCCTGAGTCATTGTGAAGACCTGATGGTTGGCCGCCTGGTTAGCAGTGGTGTCAGAAGCTCCCAGGGAACTTCACTCCCTACCCTGACACTCAAGTTAACCCTCCTCCTGGAAAATGTGTGATAGGTGACTCTATTATTAACTTCTCTCACTGTCCCCTGCTCCCAACACTGCCAGCACCAAGAAACCCCAGTATTTGCTCTACTTCCTTATTCCAGGTGAGGAAAATAAGGCTCAGGAACCCCCAACCTGTCACTCCCTGCATATTTCCTGTCTTACCCATCCCCCCTGCCAGTGCTTGGGTGTGTGTGTGTGGGTGCCCTCCCCCTGCTCCCCTGCACCGGGCTCTGATCTCCACTCTGCTGGGCTGCCTTCCCCAGGAAGGTGAGCCTTGCTCTGGGGACCTCCAAGAAAAGCATATTTTTATTTATCTTTTAAACTGTCTTGCTAACAAAGGTTATTAGAGACTGGGAAAAACAACACAAAGCCCCACTCCTGGGGACCGACCTGTCTGAGGACTTGCAGGCACGCAGGCAGTGAAAAGAAGCAGATACTCGGCCTCTCTCTGTTGAGTGTTCTGCTGGCAACTAGACAGGGCCTGCCCCAAACACTGTCTATTCCTCATCACTGCCTCAGAGGGGCTAGTCCCTTGAAGAGGGAAGGCGTAGCATTGTTTGGGAAGGGCTGGGGCGAAGAGAGGAAGGAAAAGGCACAAGACTCTGGGCAGTGCCCTGCAAGCTCGGGGTGGGGGGGGGGGGCGACGACAACACGACACAGCTGAAGTCGCCAGACCAGTTACAGGAGCACCTCGTGATCCAGGTGACTGCATCCCATCACCAACAATGAAATGGCAAAGGCCCTCCCCAGTTCTTAGATGTTGTTGGGGAACTGCCATCTGGTGGAGCTGGATTCTCAGAAAGGACGGTGTTTGTCACCTACCTAGAGGAATGCTAAGTTCACTGAACACATCCTCTGGCTCCCAGGAAGGCAAAGAAAGGGGCTGTTTCAACTCCACTTCAGTGTAGTCTGGTGACCTCACGTCCAGAGATTTCATTTCCACGTACCTGGAGTTCTCTGCAAAACATGAGCCCAGGCAAAGAACCAATGAAACACAAAAGCTGCCTCAGACTCTGCTGCTCTGCTCCTTGCGCCATGGGATGGGTATTATGCCTGCGACGGCTTCATAACGTGAGGCTGGGGCCGTGAGTGCTAATTAGAACCAAAGTGCTATCATTAAGAGCTTTTCCCACTGCCAAAAGACTGCCACACACAATAAAACCTGGCCAATCTTTGCCTTGGGTGGGGGTAGGGAGGGGAGGTTGCTGAAGCCTTGGGCTGGATGATCTGCCCAGCCTCCCCCACCCCTGACTCAGTATCACCCCATCTCTGCAGGCAGAATTATGGAAGGGCGAAAATTGTGCTGACATCCACAGGAGCACTGAGGTTGGCCGAGAGGCAATGCCATCCTCACCCCACGCTTGTGGAGCAGTGTTATTAAATGTGAACTCCAAACACTGGGGAAGCTAACAAGCCACGAGCGCCCGTGCATGTTGAGACCTCTACTGCCCAATGGCAAGGACTCAATCAGAGCCTGGGGAAAATTCTGCTCCGCCTCTAGTCTTGCCTTTACGAGATGAGGCCCGGGCCTCAGCGTTTCTCTAGCAACAAAAAGGCAGAAGGCAGCTCATGGCAGAGTTTCCATGGAGACTCAGATCCATGCAGGTGGAAAACAGCTCCGGTCAGCTTGGTGTGGAGGACAGCCCCGGCTCCAGCTCACCCACCAGCTGCACTAGCCCCCGAGAACTGGGTTGAACGGTTTATTTCTAAGCTTTTCGCCTGTAGGTTTTGCCCCTCGACTCTGGTCCCCCCATTTCAGCCCCCGATATGCCACCGGCTCTGTGAAGTGACTCCCTTGCCATGGTTTTTACTACGAGCATATCAAATGTCCAGGGCCACGCCTCTCCCCCTCTCCCTCCTAGCCCTTGATGGCTCTGAGTTTCCACTTGGCAGAGAGGACAGGGCTTAGCCTATTTTAAACTCTCTTTCATGATGTCATAGTGCCGGGCACAGCCACATCACCTCCAACGAGAGGCAGAGGAGATCCCGGGACAAGTCTTGTTTCACCATCAGGCCCTGAAGAAAAACAGGTCTGCAGTAGTAAGAAGTAGGAAGGGGTCAAGCCACGCCCCGCAGTGAGCCCCTCATTCCTCCCTAGGCCCAGTCCCTTCTCCACCGGTTACATTCCCTCCATCACTCTGGCCTCGAGAAGAGGACGGCCTGGGCGGTCCTCAGCCGTGCAGAAGCCAGAGGCTGCTTGCTGACCCCCAGGAGCCCAAGCTCCTCTGGCTAATAATACAGACTTTTGCCAGTTTTAGTGGTCAGGGTCCATCTGGGCTCCCGGAAATTCAGAGCAGTCTGTTCTATCTTAGTTTGCTTTTCAGAAAATGCAGGGCCTCCTATCTGATTTCCTCTACACCATTTGTCTGAAAGCTCTAACAGTTTAACCAGACTCTCAGCAGCTTGCTTTCTGCACCAGCTCTAACGCGAGTTGAAACCTTCCTCCGTCCATTCCAGCCTGCCCATGCCCACACACTTCTCCAGGTGAGCAGAGGTCCGGGCAACCCAAAAGCACATGAGAAAAGGGGAGGTAGTTACCCGGGGTCAACACTCCTTGGCAAGCCTGGCTTTGGAGTTCAGTTCCAGTGGGGGGGCTGGGCCTGTCTTCCAGGGGGCTGCCTTCGCGAGCCCCATCTTCCGGAGTCCCCCTGGCCTTGTGGTCATCGAGAGATGGGCTGGGCTGCTGGGCCCTCTCCTCAGCTGCCTTGGGGGAAGACATTTGCTGGACTGTAGGGGCCAGGCAAACGTCTGAGCTCTCCGCTGCCTTTGCCTGCTTCTCGTAGCAATCCGAACCCTCCTGTGAGAGGCCCGTCTCACATTCAGCTGGCTTCCGCTCAGCATCCAGATTTAGGCCGGGCATTTCCACGTCCATGCCACTGGGACAGCTCGTGGAAGCAGAAGGCAGTTCTCTGGGTGACTTGGGGATGATTTCTGCAGCCCCATTACCAATGGTGTTGACTCCCTCCTTGGTGAAATCCTTGGCTAAGTCCAGATCTAAGGTGGCTGTCACAAAGGGGCACATTTCTGGGCAGAGCTTGTCCTTCTGGTCAATGGGCACAATTTCTTCCAGCTCTGGAATATCCGGCTCCATGATAAAATCTTCTTCCTCCCCAACCTCATCCACGGTGACCAGCTCCTCCATGTTTGTGGGGTACCAGCTCTCCCCCTCCGCCTCACTTCCGCTCTCCCAGTCTTGCTCCTGAACAAAATTGCAGAACACATGTTAGAGGGTGGCTAAGGATCAGGTCATGGTATTTAACCAGAGGACACAAATTTAACCAAAGGACCTGTGAAGCCAGAATGATCTGGAACACTCTTACTTGTACCTGGAAGCTGGGTAACAAGGAGCTGAAAACCTATCAAGTCCCACATCACTGGATCATCCCTAGGCCCAGGCTCCAAACAGTGCAGTATTTGGAGTGAGTCCTTAATGATTTATTCACTATCTTTAAAGTTGCACAGAGAGTGTCAACCTCTAGCATGCAGTAGGTGCTCAATAAAGGCACCACGTCCATTGCCATGGCTCATACTTGGCACCCCCGACACTTTTCCTGGCACCCCGGCAGCCCACCGACCCAGCGGCCAGACTGAGAGATCAGCTTCCCTGCCAGAGACACCATCCAGAAAGACAGAAAGCTGGCCACAGTCCAAGTGCCTTTCAGTTTGCTGTGGCAGCCCCTGTACTGTAACTGGGCTTTTCATTTTAATTAAGTAAAATAATCTTTACAAGCACAGTGGATGTCTTGTTAATCCAGGGTCTGGGCCAGCTGAGGTCAGGGCTCTAGCGCCAGTGCCCGAAGCCCCCCACCCCCACCTTCTCCAGCCCCTCCCCCGGACCTGCCTATTTTGGGAGCCTGGCTCTGAAGCCTGAGTCTTTTTTTGGGCACATGTTTTCTCTTATGAGCGTAGCCAAGTCACTGGAGAGTGAGGTAAAGCCCAGGCATGTAGTTAAGATCTCAATAAAGACTGTCCTGCATCTCGGGCAAAGTCCTTCCTCCCAGGACCTGGGGCCCAGTGGGGGGGCGTGTGGAGGAGGCGCATCGACACAAACTTTACCTTCTTTGTCCTTGTGGTTTCTGTGTCAGAGAACTCTGTTTCTTTCTCCTGCCTGCTCGCTGGTGGGGGGCTTTCTTCCTTTTCCTCCTGTCCCTCTTTTCCAGCCTTACCAAAGAAAAGAGAACAAACGAATCAACAGTGAGCAGGGGCTGAGGAAAGAGGGGGCGCCGAGAGGAAAACACTGGCATTGCCAGGGCTACCAGTTGCCAGGTGTGTTTCTTCACATACATCATCTTCCTCACAAAAACCCTCACGCTGTTGGCATCTGCATTTTACAGATGAGAAAATGGGCTCAGAGAGGTTCAGCAACTTGCCCAAGATCACACAAATGGCCACAGAAATGTCTTCACAGCTGGCCTGATGACTTAGGGGAACAGAAATCCCTGGCAAACAGAGTGTTTTCTTGTAGCTGTGAAACCTGTATGGAGAGTGAAAGGGAGTGGATGGAACCATAGGTGAACTAACTGCTCCAGGGCTTTTCATGGCCATATGTCCCCAACACATCCATCTTGGACATAAAAAAAATTACATCCAGGTCACTTTTTGGAAGGGAGTAGATTGTGATCCAATCAATG
This sequence comes from Talpa europaea, assembly GCF_964194135.1. NCBI lineage: Eukaryota > Metazoa > Chordata > Mammalia > Eulipotyphla > Talpidae > Talpa > Talpa europaea. The sequence continues at coordinate 13,560,543 of NC_140077.1, forward strand.
ATCCTCTCATCTCTTTTTTGCCTTCTCTCTCTTTTTTGCCTCCTTTCTTCGATTCCCTCTCCCAAAATAAGTCCCTGATGTCAGTGCTTGTGCCTGGGAAATTGACAGCAGGAGTTTGGTTTAAGAGTCAGGGTCTCTGACCACCAAACTAGCATCCACACGCCTGCTTTTCTACATGCTGTGAGCTAACGACACTGCTCACATTTTTTGAATAGTCATTTTTTAATGATTATATAAGGAGCCACATAACATCTTCAACTTTGCCCACATAGCATAAAATATTTACTATCTGATGCTTTGTAAGAAGAGTTTGCCTACCCTGCTTTTAAAGTTTTGGGGAAATATCCTCCCATGACATAAACTTAGGCCACCAAATCAATGACTATTCCTGGCCTTCCTCAAGGACAAGTTGCATTTTCTCAACACTCTTGGCTATGGCTGAGACAAAGTAAACAACTCCAGTTCTGACTTCTCACAAGACACACACCTCTTGAGCTAAAGGAGCCAGCTGGGGCAGCAGCTCAGAGACAACAGTTTAACCAGTTATTACCAGACTGGAAATGACAGTTCAGATCACCAAGTCCCTACTCTTTCCAGTGTTTGGGGAAGAAGATGCCACAAAAGACTTTTCTCAAGTCTTTTGTGCTAACCTAAGTTCAAAACCTTTTCAGCTGCCTTTTTGACCACCAGAACCTGTAGCTTCTATCAATAGCGGATCCCCCATGTAGCCCCTACTTCCCCCCGTAGTTACAGAGATCAGGTCCACCGGGTATAAAACTGCAGGCACCACGGATATGATAGTCTATGTGAGTGCCCACTCAGAATTGCTCAGTGCACAACCCAGCTGACTGTATCCAGTGGTCCTGGAAGCCGTGCTTCCCAAACTGTGTTTCGTGTGGCTTTGCTGCTGTAAGATGCAACTCACATAAAGGATGCCACTTTTCTTTATTTCTGTCTCTCAGGATAAATCATCCATTGCCCTTCCTTGTCAAAATAACCTGTACACCTCCCAAGCAAATCCAACAGTCATACTCCTAGGTTAACATGGTAAAGAGATCCTCTCCAGTTTAAGCTGGGAGAGGCAGGGAAGGCCTAGCCCAGCCTAAGGCCTCTACAGGCAAACCCCTGCTCTTCTTTTTTTGCAAGCACAGGGCAGTGCATCTCAGCAGATTGCTTTGCCCCAGGAGCGCTTTCAGTTAAGAACAGGAGCTTAAGGGGAACAGACAGTTGCAACCAATATGCATCCACTGCCCACATCAGCTAATGGACCAAAATTTTAGGGCCAAGTGTTAGAGTAGTTTCATCTCCTGACCATCCAACTAGTCTCCTACTTCTGCTCTGTAACTCATCCCAAATCTATTCTCCCCAAAGCAATCAAGATTGATCATTCCCAAATGCAAAAGCTTATCATAACCTCCTACATCTTCTTACTCAAATATTTTATTTGCCTCTCTTTACAATTAAGACAAGACAAAAATCTGTAATCTGAGCACAAAACCCTGCTGACAAATGAGTCTCACATCTCACCATTTTAACCCTGGTTCTCTTTGCTCCAGCAACACTGGCATCCAGCCACAGGGCCTTTGCACACATTATTCCCCCTGTCTGCTCTCCTTCCTTTTCTTGCAGTAAATACCCGCCACTCCTTCAAATCTCAATAGTCACATCCTAACCCAGGGATGCCTCTGATTCATTACAGGCTTTGACAGCACCATATACCTCCATCTCCTTAGTAATTAACACTCATTCATTTGTTCATTTGAGGAATTACTTGATCAGTATGACTTTCTACTAAACCATGAGTTCTATGAGATACGGGATCATTTCAGCTTTCACTCACTCTATAGCCCCAGTGCTAGGTGCTCCATGGATTCTGGTGAATAGAGAATGGAGATTACTAGAAGGGGTATATAGTGAAAAATGAGTTTTCACCTGCCTGCAGGAATGCTGGGGTCTCTGTCTGGGGTCTGAATTGAGTATAAATGGTTTTTCTTTCTCCCTCCTATGGATTATTTATACTGGAGGCTGCATCTGGCCCAAAGACATGTTTTGGTCCGTACACTTTCTAACACAGGGGAAATTTCAAGTAGAGATCTGGACTTATCTCTTACACTAAGCAACGTGAGGTCTGAGGGCACAGGGCCTGCATTCCTGCACGGCAGTCACAGAGTGGAGCTGAGCAGCGGTGGGCTGTCCCCAACACACAGCCCCCACCCCACCCCACTCCTGCCATCATGGTCCCATCTCTCCACTGGTTCTTCGCTCACACCACCTGGTCTATGTCACCTGCCTGGTTCCCCTTCTCTGGATGTGTAACTCCTGTCGCCCCTTCTGGGAAGGTGGAGGGGGGCCTCTTGATTTTCTCCTTGATTTTCTCCTTCCTCCAGGGTCTGTGCTCAGGGTTAGGTGTTCTCATGGCCTCAGCCACCCTCAAGTCCTGAGCAGCACACATTGACTTCTCCAGCACAGGCGCTTTTTTCTAAAGATGCCTTTCTCCAAAGACACAAGTTCGTGAAATACCTGCACGAGCCTTGCAATCACACACACCCATTTCAAGGCAGAGAAGAACAGGGCCTGACCCCCTGCCCCTCTGTGCCTTTTCTTGAGACACTGACCCATGACACACAGCACCTTGCAGGCCTCCGCACTTAGACTCTCTTCTTATAAACCTCACTGGTTCACAGGTACTCAGGATCCAGCACAAGCCCTCAGCAAGGTACAGCAGGGCCTTCCCACCCTACCCTGCCTCACCCCACCCCACTTCCCTAATCTTATGTCCTGGCCTTCCCCCTCCTGTGCCTGTCAGGAAGAGTGTAGCTGACTTTGAGAAGGGCATGCAGGATCTAAAAAACTGGGTTCTTTAAGGGGGCCCCCATTCTCCACCCTCACCCCACTCTTTAAAGGTAGGCAGTATTGGCAAGAAGGAAGCTAAGTTAGAATACAAACTTGGTACCCAGACTCCTCTTGGTGACCCACTGTGTGAACCGAAGTTAAGCAGTCAGTTGTAACCCCATCAGACGCTTGGATGAAAGGTGCCAGCCAACTGCCAGGCACTTTTATTACAGTGGAAGTAACCACAGTGGACAGTGTCTAGAGAAACGCACCAAGGTTGGGCACCCAATATAATTTAGTGGGTGGTGGCTGTTTCTCCTTTATGGCCTCTCATGAAAGCTTTGGGATTGGTGGGCACTTCTGGCAAGAAAGGGCAGAGTGGACCAAAGGTGTCATCTCCCTGGCAGAGTCTGTGGGTGCAAACACCTAAAGGCCACTTCACCCTGGACAGACAGGACCAGGGGAGGCCTTGGCATTGGTCCCTCCCCTGCATCCAGTGAAGACAGCAGATCACCCCTGCATAAGTCCAGCCCTGCCACTCCCATCTGTGTGTGCTTGGGCAACTCACTCAAGTGCTGCACCTCTGTTTCTTCATCTACAGTAATAACAACACTACTAGCATCATGACCCGACAGGGCTGTGGTGAGGATTAAATGACTTGACTGAGACAAAGTGGAGCTCAGCATGAACGTTCAAGAAGAGTTTCATTCATGCTCAAAATTCATCAGCACTGTGCTAAAGTTACTTTCCTCCTGACCTCATTCTCAGCCGCTCTGCTTTCCTTCCTGTCATCAGCTCCTTCTTGGTCTCTGTCAGGTCTCTTGGTTCGGGTTTTCTCGCTCTGCTTCGACTTGGTGCTCTCCAGGGCCCTGGTGACCTTGGGCTCCAGGCCGTCCTCCCTGCCCACGCCGTCGGGGTAGAGGTGTCTGCTGTCCCGCAGCCTGGCCTCGTCCTTCCTCCTGGACCTCGCAGGGGCCTCCTGCTGCTTCAGATGCTTGTCCGATTTGCCTTTGGGCTCCTTGCGGTAGTAGCCATCTTCCCGGCTCTTGTAGCCGGCTGCGGGGTGCAGCGGGCTGGGGGACCCGGGCCTTGTGTGCTTCTCTCGGTGGCCGCGCCCGCCTTCCAGCCGCTGCTGGTCTAAGTCGCCCTTGTCCAGCGGCCTGGGGTAGTGCTTGCGATCGTGCGCCCAGGAGTCTGTCCGGTCCCGCTTGTCCTCCCCGTTCTCCCTCCAGGGGCCCGGGTCGCGCTCCTCCTCCCTCCGGGCGTAGGGAGAGTGCTCCCACGAGTCCCGGCTGTTGCCCCAGTCGGCCCGGCAGGGGCCAGGCGGGCTGTGGGAAGAGCTGCAGGAGGTGAAGCTGGGCGTGTGGGACCGCGGGGACAGCGACCTGCTCACCGGGCTGCGTGACCGCGGCCTTTCTGGGCCATACCTGTGCGGGAGCAGAGGAGCGGGTCTTAGAATCTGCACCCCTCCCTGAACCCCACAACCGGACAGACCCTGCAACACACAGATGTGCTGTGCAGGCAACCCCGCCCTACCGCGCCCGCTCCACCACAGCCCCACAGATTAGGGACCCCAGAGGCTGCCTCCCTTGCTCCCCTCGCCACCCCCCACCCAGGCTGCTGGGGGAGAGATTCTCCCTAAGCACAGCCCTGGCTGCTTTCTAGCCCCCTGGTCATTCTGCTCCCAGATGGGGGAATAATTGGACTGTTGGACTCAGTCCCATCGTCCCTCCTCTTGGAAGAGAGCCCACTCCAGCCAGAGGCCTCTCCTCCTGCGTGGGAATGGAGGGGGGTTGACCTGGCCCAGCCTGGCGGGCAACACCCACCCCCTCCCCAGCACTCTGCTGTCTCTTGGCTGCAGGACTTGGAGCCGCTCCTCTACCTGGCCACTGTAGGAATAAAGGTGAACTCGTGGTCTCCATTATTTTGGCTTATTTCTCACCTCAATTTGTTCTGCTCCGGGGTGTGGAAGGAGGAGGGGGATGGGTGGGCTCAGAGAGTCTGAAACAAAGAACTAGGAGGGCATTTTAGAGCTGGGGGAGACCTCACAGCTCTGATCTGCTCATTTTTCAGAAGAAGAATCTGAAACCCAGAAAAGGACCCTTGACCTGCTTAAGGTTCCAAGCGGGACTTCTGAGACCCCCAACCCCCTGCACCCACACACTCTGCCACAGGACTCCAGGGCCATGGCATGGCTTATACATGGCTTTGAAAACACCAAACAACTGCAATTAAAACAAAGATCCCCAACCCAAATGTGTACACACACACACACACGCATACACACACACACAAATACACTCCCAAAGCAGGTAAGTGGAGTCATATACCGGTATTCTAAAAGGGTGAGCAATCTTTCAGCTGATCCCCAGACACGGCTCTCACTGGCCAGGGGACACAGCGCTGATGCCATTGGCTCTCTAGGACCAGGCTGCCTTGAGCCTTGAGAGACCTTCTTGGGGGAACAGTCTGGGTCCACGCTGTACAGTGAGACTAAGGCGCCATCTGTGGCAGCCCTGGGTAAGAACCAGAGAAGGTGCAGGCCAAGTGCTGCTCCCACTGTTTTCCACCGTGACAATCCACAGGGACTCTACGGGGCAGGGACAGTGGTAAAACCTTACCCCCGGTTGGCAAGAGCACAATGTCAGCTGGAAGAAATGACTTGGAAAACTGAGGGCATTCAATGATCAGAGTGAATCACAGCTCATGTTAACTGTTTTGTTTGTTTGTTTTTGACCATCTACAGTCCTATATCTATACTCAGCTCATGAAAAATCGAAGAGAACATGTGTGCACAAGAACTTTCAGGCTAGTTTTAGCCAGATTATAGACTAGCCCCAAAGGGCCAAGTATCAACACATCCCCCGCCCCCAACATTTCTTTCCAACAAGGAAGGAGCAGCTGAGAGGAAGCTTAGCATCTTGCACTTTACTGAGGTTTAACCTGAGCGGCACTTCTGGGCTGGCCTAATGCTGTTCATAGGGCACGTGGGCAGGTAGGGGCTGGACAGGCTGGTGGATGGGGCTGGGCCAGGACAGAGCATAGCATGACTCCATAACCCCAAGAATGAGAAACAGTGTCCCTCCTGCCCAGAACCCGCCCTGAGACCGAGCACTGGGCCTCACCTGTCTGCTTCCCGGAACATGTCCCTCTCCCTCTGGGAATGGATGTCCTGGATGATGGCAGCCACGGTTTTCCCAGGTTTCTAGGCAAAGACAGAAAGGTCACCATCAGACCACAGATGGCCTTGCAAGCACACGAGAGAAGCAGCTGGGACTTGAGTTCATTGTCCAGTCCACCAAAGGGGAAAGTGTGTCTTTTTACAGGAAGAAAACAGTTTAGTCCAGGGGCTGAGGAGCGTGAGCATAATGCTGACCGGTGTGGGGTGAGGTGGAGCAGGGCCTGGAATCCATTGAGTTGGGGAAGAAAGGAGCCTGGTGCTCATCATCCACGCTCTGGGGAAAGCAGTATTAGTTCATAACCACCACCACCACCACCCCAGCCTGTCCAAAATAAGAGAAAATACCTGCAATGTGAAAGGAAGAAGGGAAAGAGGCAGTGAGGAGGCATCATAACTTGGAAAGAAAGTGGAAGGTCACCGAGTGCAACCCCACCCCTTGCATAGGTGGAAGCTGAACCCAGAGAGGCTGAGGCTGCATTCGCCTTGCCCAGCTCCAGGTCACCAGCCACTTGTGCTCTATGTAGATGGTGACCCCTGGGGTCACGGAAGACGTTCAGGGTCATAGAAGTACAATATCAGGACTTGACAACAGGCATTTTAACTTCAAGATCCTTACCATACCCCATGCTTTCTGCTCCCCTTACTCTGTGAGCATTTGGGTTCACATCAAATCCTTGGGTGCCAGGCACCCATAGACTGATCTTTCCAGAAGTCACTGGAAAGTGCTATACCAGGCCAGTTCTCAAATCCCAGCCAAAGCCCTTTCCTAAAACAGAAGGAACAACAATAACAATTAAAAAAGACTTTTAAGGGCCTCCCCTGGTGGCGCAGCGGTTGAGCGCTGCGTTGCAAGGCTGCCCGCAGCCTCTACAGCGCCAGTTCGATCCCCGGCCACTGGCTAGGGTCCCACAAAATAAATAAATAAATAAAATTGTCTTTTAAAAAAAAAAAAAAAGACTTTTAAAAAAAGAAATTTATGAGCTCAAAAGAGATGCAGGAGCATTTTCCAAAAGACTATACAGAATTCATCCATTCAGCTAAAATTCAGCAGGGTGAATTTTATGGTATGTGAGTTAGAGCTCAATAAAGCTGATACTACCAAAAAACAGACTTAAAAGCTCTTAGTCTGTGATGTCAGCTTTGGACAGAGTTTATTAAGAAATTTAGTCAATTCTTTTTAGTCGCTATTTTTTTCTATATAGTTAATAAGAATCATGAAGCTCAGAGCTATACATCAGTGAGGTATCATCACGGGTCTCACCTTGCAGGTGGGTAACCAGGGATAAGACGTGAGTTATGGGAGCCAGAATTACTCAGCCTGGAGACCTGGCTGCTTCTCTGTGTCATTGTTGAGACTGAGGGTTGGGCTGGGGAAATGGAGCCGAGGAAAGAATGAAGGAGTTGCTGCCTGTGGCTTCAAGGAGGTCAGGGCTTGGACTTAGAGAAGGAACATAAGACATTCAAATCGGGGGATCACTTGTCAGTTCCAAGTGCAGAGGGAAAGAATGTGAACCTAAGGCAGTGAGCCCCACTCCTGTGGTCAGCAAGTCAGAAAATCCCTGATCAAGAAATGGCCAGGAACTGAGTGACACTGGTCAAGAGGTCCACTTGAAAAGGGGCCTCCCCATTTGGGCAAATGATCCCCTTCACCTGACAGCAGCTATGAAGGTTGGCCCTCTGCAAGTACATGAAACTGCTACAAGTAAGCAGATCACCCAGGCCCCCCAATGTCAACCAGCACCTCAACTGTTCAACCTGGAGCCCAAGTCAAGACCCAACGCCAAGCAAAGAAGCTGGGACTGTTGGCCTTGGCTAAGAAGGCAACTCCTTCCATCCCCAGAGACTGCCTGTCCCTCCACCAGGCTTGTCTGTTGCTACCTGGGGGTAGAATGAAAGGCTCTTCTCAGGCCACAGAATGAGAGTTGTCTACTATCTCATCACGGAGAAGGCCAGTCTGGGGTGGCTGGTCCCCAGGAAGACCAGCTGCAGCACTGCCTGCACGCAGGCTCCACATGGGCAAATGGAGCTCGGGAAATCTGGTGGAAGGTAGAAGCCATGAGGACCAAGTACAGGGACATGAGACGGGCTCTGTTATCACCAGGGAGGTCACACCCTGGGTCCCAAATCTCTGGCTCACGCTGCCGAACTGGAAGAGGCAAAAGCTAAAGAGTGTGCTGGCAAATTTGGTTCAACTTTCTGAGAGGGTTAGTCAGGAGACTCTGAAACAGAGTCCCCAGGTCCCCTTTGACCTTCTGTGACCTCAGGTCCCCCTGATTGCTCCCTGCAGTCCAGACCTAGGAAGCCTGGGTTGGGTGAGAGAGCTGGGTGGCCTTGTCAGGAAGCAGCTGCGGTTTTGCAGCATTTCACCAGCTCATAGAATGTTTTGAAGCAAATCCTGGACATACTCTCTTTCCATTCCTTCCATGATGACAGTGACCCAGATCAACACCCCACAGGGGCGAGGAATCCTGGGGGCTGGGGGTTCCTTAGAAAAATCTCTTCTGTCTGACCAGTCTATGAAAAGAGAAAACATGTCAAAACAAAACAAACTCAGGCATGGATGTTTTTAAAAACCTCACTCCCATGAAACACCTTCCATCTGAAGGACAAAAAAATTGGAGAAATAAATTAGAAGTGAGAACAATTAAAAACAAAGTAAATTAGAGTATGTATCAGAATGTTTTCAGCTGCGAGCCACAGGAAAGCCGGACACTGCACACACCTACAGTCATTTATCATTCATGTAACAAGTCACTGGGAGGAAGGTGGACCCAGAACTACTTACAGCACCTCAAAATGTAAGCGAGAGTCCCCATATCTTGCTGCCTTTAAGCTAAGGGTGAGATTCTGGGCCCTGATCAGCCTGAGAGTGTGGAGTCCTCAGAGGGAGACAGAAGTCCTGGGAATCTCGCCCAGGAAAAGCAGCCCAGCTCTGCCTCCAGCTGCCATGGGGTCACCTAGGGTCAAGGCTTTGCCTGTGGCAGACTCACTCTCTCCACCTATAAAGGTGAGATAATGAGGTCCAGCTGGCATCCACCAACAGCTTCAGGGCATGGCTGGCTCTACTGATCAAAAGCCATGGAGCACTGGGCCAAGATAAAAGTTGCTGCTAGATAGTTCCCTGCCCTCTGACCCCTCTGCAGCTGTTTTACCTGCCTCAGGAGTCCTGGGAAGACCATGAGACCTTCCTGGTGAGCCCTGAACTTGTCAGAGTCACACCCTGTCACTGACCCTACACCTCTATGCCTTCCGCCGCTATGTCTCTTCTTAGCCTTCTCCTTCTACTTGGCAGCCCCCCTCTCTCTCTTTACTATTATTTTTTTAAAGTTACTTGTCTTTTTTATTTTATTATTTTATTTTATTTATTTATGCATACAAGAGCTGGGGTACAGGCCAGAGGTGTTGGGGGTGAGAGGATTCACCAGAGACAGAGTAGAGAACAGAACAGGCAGATCGACTGAAATACACTGCTGAGGGGATCAGCGGGTGAGTCAGGAGAGGTCTGCTGTGCCATGTGGGTAGCTCCCTGGCCAGCCAGAGGATCGAACTCATGCTGCAGAGACTGCGGACAGCTTCATAGGTTGCATCTTAACCCCTTGCGCCACCAGGGAGGCCTGCCCCTTTCTCTCTTTAATGATTCTCCTCACCCTTCAAGGCCCTGCCTAGCAATCCCTCCCCTCTTTACACAGCGAAGTCACTCTGCTTCCTGAACTTCTAGGAGCCCCTGGGCGTAAATCTTGTATAATTTTGCACAAGAATAGTTTGGTTGCCCCCACCCCAGGCAGCACATTCTCCACTAATGAGCATTCTCAATTCACGCTAATCCCATGCGCCCATCAGTCCTGTGGAGAAGACCCTCAACCCTCACTTGCCTCTCCAACAGCATCATGAGCCGCCTGTGAGACTGCTCCTCAGGGCCAGCGGTCCTGTCTGTGGCTGGGAGGCTGTTAAAACCTGAAACCAGACCCTCTGCCCACAAACCACCTGGGAGCCTCATTCCTACCCCAAATCTACTAAATGGGAATTTATGAAGAAGAAACCCTCAGTGACAACACTGATGCAGTGACTGGGAGACACGGGTTTCAATTATCCCAAGTTCTCATCTGCATTTAAGATTCTGGGACACTGGAGAAGTGCCTACAGAGCCATCCAGAAAATTGCTCAATCTTCTTGACCTGGTCTGCAGGAAGAAGGAGACTCACTTTTATCATACCTTCAGATTTCCTCCTCCTCATGCGGTCCATGCATTTACTGGATGACTATTACATAGAAGGTTCTGCCCCAGGGCCCTGAGGAGGGGAAGCCCTCCCTCCCACAAGGAGTATAAGGGGAGACAGAGCCAGGCATGAGGAAATGCTCCAGTGAGGAGAGCAGAAATAGAGCAACCCCGTCCTTCACTCCCACCACTTCCGCTGGTAGGTGAAAGGCCTGTCAACACTCCCCTCAACCTCTGCCAGCCCTGGGGTGGGGGGTGGTTGAGGGGAGAGGGGGCTGTGGTGGTCTCTTTAGAATGTTGCTGTCACCTCCCTGCTAGCCAGTCCCTCCTTCACCTGGGACTGTCACAGTGCGACCTCAGAGGGTGGTTCAGGACAGGGCACATGCTCTAGTTAGGTCCCTCTGAGAGACTCTCAGCTTTGTGGAAGCTCCTGGAGAGAATGGGGCCTTTCTCCTGTTGAAGGAAAGGAGAGGACAGAAGCCAGAGCTGCTGGAGTCACTGAGGCCCCTGCGCCACCTACAGGACAGAGCCTGTGGCTGCCAGGAGCCCCTGAGACACAAGAGGCCGCTGAGAGCCTCTTCCTGAGGCTCAGTCTCACCTGGGCCCTGAATCCAGCTGTGCCTGCAGTCAAGGTGACTCCGGGACTTTTCATGGCCATAAGCCAATAAATTCCCAGTTTAACTTTAGCAATAAGCTTCCCTGAAATGAATTTCTGTCTTGCAGAAGCATCCCAGCTGATTCATGTCATCATAGGGACCATAATGTAGGTATTACTATGTAATTAAACATGCTTCCAGATGCTTTCATATATGTGATCCCCTGCTACCTTCATAAGAACCCCGAGTGGTAGCTTGTGGCGGAGGTGGTGGAGGTGGAAAATCCCTACTAAAGGTCAGAGAACAATGTGTTCTAGACCCTTGCAGCTAAAAACATGCTCTAAGGACTGGCAGCAACAGCATCTCCTAGGAGCTTGTCAGAACTACAAAATCCTAGCACTGCCCTAGACCCACAGAATCAGAAATTCTAGTAAGATTCACAAGCGATTTACATGCACATTGAAGTTTGAGAAGTTCTATAGGATACTCTCTGCTGCTTGCTGACTGGGTGGCTCTACGAAAATGACCTGCTTCCCCTCTGTTTGGTCATGTGTACATGGAGGGCATAAGATCACAATAAGGAGATGCACATAGAATGGAAAGCCAAAACAGTTCTAGGTTTTAATCATGGCTCTGCCAGCAGCTAGGATCTTGGGTGTGATACTGAACCTTTATTCGCCTCAGTTTCCTCATCTGTAAAACTGAGATAATAATACCTGTCTGGCAGGCCTGATGTCAGGATTACAGTAGTGTCTGTAAGTGCCTGGCACAGTGCTTGACCCAGAGAACCAGGGCTCAATTAAAGGTACCTATTCTTGCTATTATTTTTGTACTGTTATAATTACTGTTATTATCCACCCCACACACCTCACAGGAGAAGCTGACTGATTGTGAGACTCAGAGAGACAACCTAAAAAAGAAAAGTGCTTAAAACCAAAGAACTCAAGGAAACAGAGGCTAAACACCTGGCCCAAGTGCGCCCATGCAGGAAGGGGCAGAGTCTAGGGGGTCACCACCTTCCACACCTGTGTGGACCTGTCCTTCCTCTACCAGTCGGGAAGCAACCCCGCCCCATCAGCTCGCTGGCACCGCAGCAGGGGCACTCAGCGCACATTTGCTGAAAGCAGATGGTGACCCTCAATCTCTTTAGCCCACTCCTCTGAACCTCTCCAAATCATCGTCCCCAGCAAGGTACTGCACTGCCCTGGAACTTTGCTTTAAGAAGCTGAGTACTGCTGTTAATTCTAATTAGAAACTTATGACAATACCTTCTTTGGAGACCAGAGCTCTACTGGGAAAGCAGGGTAGAAATTGGATTCTAGTCCCCAGGGGAGAATCCAGGAGAACAGGAACTTTGGCTGAGTACAGAATGGAGTGGAATCTCTGACTTGTTGAGAAAAAAGCAACATGCTTTCATTAGTCAGGAAAAAAAAAACCCTGCCAGTTTTTGCCTGAGGCAGAACTGTTGGCAAAGGAACTTCAGAAGCAATCATGCAAGCAAAGCAGAAATTGGCAACTGGTAGACATATTACAGATCTACATATGTAGACTTGTCAAAATCGTAGTCCTAACTAGAAACAATCACTGAGCCTTTGTCTTCTGACTTCAAACCTCAAGGTAGATTAAGGGCTGTGGGTTATCAACAAAAAGGACTCTAAGTAAATGTGGGATGAGCTGAAATGCATTGGAAACTATTCAATGGGACAGTAGACGCACAGGATGAGAAGGTAAATTCCAACACAAATATAACGTGAATTACAGTAACTCCGAATGGACTAAGTGCTCCAGTTAGAACCCTGCATACCAGCAAGAAGGCACAATCCAAATGCAACGCATGAGCTAACTTGAAAAGAAATGTCCCACCAGAGAAGGTAGAGATGGAATAACCAAGACACATATGGAAAGTGCTTAACTTCAAGGAACATGAAAAAATAACCACAAAAATAAAATAGGAAACGATGACAAACCATTACACTTTCCCTGGACCGGCAAAAAAAAATGTGTAATTCAAAAAAGACAAAAATGTTAGGAAGAATTTAAACGAATGAAAGCTCCTTGACGCTACTAGTAGGAGTGTAAATTTGGGACTGCTAACCTTGAAAAGAGCTTGCTATCCTCCAGTAATAGGATCCACATGCCTTGTGAGCCAGCAATTCCACTCCTAGTTATGTACCTACCCTTAGTTACGCACTAACACACCAGGACAACGTGTTTGAGGATATTCATGGTAGGACTGTCCCCAGTGGAATGCCCGTCCCCGGGAGAACAGACACGCAAACCTATAGTCACACAGCAGGTGGGTGAAATGGGTGTCGTGATGCTGAATCCCAGGCAAGGTGTGAAAGAACACAGCAGGATTCCATTCACACAAAGCAAAAAAATAGGCAAAGCTAAACTATAGTGTTTAGGGAGGCGTAGGCACATGGTAGAGCTATAAGGAAAAAGCAAGAAAACGTCCTCCTCAAAGTCAGGAGTGTGAGGGAAGGAACAACAGGAGGAGGCTGTCACAGGGACTTTGGGTGCTCTCCATGTCCAATTTCTTGACTTTGATGATGGTTTATGTGATTTATGTACACTTCACAAACAATGTGAGAGAGCGAGAAAGAGGGTGTGTCTCAGTCTATAACAAACATAAAAGCCCCATTTGGAGTGATCTGAAATCATCCCTGAATTCTCACAGTGGCCACGTCAGTCATGTGCTGTTTAGAAGTTTCCTGAGGGGCGTGAGATATCAACAGGGAGTGTGGAAGAGGGAATAAGAGATCAGGGATTGGGGGTAACAGAAGAACAGTTACTGATGACCTGTATGGGGAGAGAGGGAGGTTGTAGTCAGGGGTGTGTCCCACTTCTGAAAAGCAGCCACCTTCCCCTTTTTTACTTCATCCTCCAAGCCTTCCCCTGTAAAATCCACGTAGGGTCCCAGGAGTCATTCATGGTGTCGCAGGCATTTTGGACTTAGCTCATTTTGCCGTGTAAAATGATTTGCTTTCTCATGTTAGATCCTCAAAGGCAGTGGGTAATTTCTGGGTAATTCCTGTATTTCCCTCCTGCATCCCAGGCAAGGTGTGTCACGCTGATGTTTGTTGAATGACTGAATGAACTAGAGAATGCTTTACCTTCAGTTGTAATTCCTTGTATCTCTTGGACATCCGAATTAGCAACTTCTCACCATTGATGACAGCAGATTTTTCATGGTAGTACTGGACCATAGCCTGGGCGGCTTCCGTGTACGCCATCTCTAAAAAAGCCTAGGAAAGAAAGGAATGACATACATTGGGCTCGATCTGAATGTTCTTAAACAAAACTCAGCACAAGGACAGGTCCCACATGTATGAAGTTCAGGAAAAGGCAAAATGAGTCGATCGTGATGGAGGTTAAAGTGGAGCTTTCCTCTGGGGTAGGGGGTGGAGTGTTGACTGGAAAGGGACATGAGGACAGCTTCTGGGGTTCTCCAAAAGCCCTCTATCTTGACTTAGATGGTAATTACATGGGCGTACACATGTAAAAAAATTAATGGAGTTGTACATTTAAGATTAGTGCACTTTAGAGTATGCGTTTTATACCTCAATAAAAAGAAAAAAAATCAGTACAAGGAGGAGTTCTCTTTGATCCCATCTGTTCAAAGAGACCTATTTATTAACTTCACCAAAAGAGCTTATTATAAGATGGCCCCTCTCCTGATCCCCATGGTTACCAAACATTATTCCCAATTATGGGTGTCCATCCTGGGCCACATCACGCCACAGGAACTCCTCTGGGGTGGGAGGATGCGTTACCCACAGGTCTCTTAGAGGGAGGGTCGGAAGGGTGTGAATCTTTGCACAGGTGACCTTGGGCTGATCTCTGGGAAATGTGACTTGGTGGTGGTGACAGCAGGAGGCAGAAACCCAAGTGCTGGTTATCTGAGCTCCCATGTTCTTTGCAAAGAAAGAAATATTCTAAAAATAAAAACCTCAGCGGTTCCCTAGGCTTAAAGGAAGGCCATGCTGCTTTGTCAGTGACTTTTCCACAGCATTTTCCCCTTTTATTTTACTCTTCAGCTAAAACACAGAAAAAATGGGCCTTTCCATCCAATTGGTGTCTACAGAGTCTCTAGACAAACTCTCTTGACTGATCTGGTATTTATACTAGTAGTGCTGTGCTAGATTTGCGCTGCTGTTTCTCATAGTTGATTGGTTTATGCTATACTGAAATGTGCTGATTCCGGTCCCTTGAGGTTGAGAAGGCAAACTGGTCTGTGACAAAGGCCCCTGCTGGGGGGTCCCTACTTCCCCATTTGCTTGAGCTGCGAGGGCTAACAAGCCCGCCCCCCTCCTTCCCTCACACTTATTTTAAAAATTTAGATGTTTTTCTCCAGGCTGTCACAGTCTAAGGCAGAGGTATGGGACACTAAGAAGTAAAAATTCTTTTTTTTTTTTTAAAGATTTATTTTTATTTATTTATTTATTTATTTATTTATACAAGCACTGGGTACAGTCAGAAGTGTGGGAGGGTGAGAGAATTCACCAGAGCCAGAGCGGGGAGCAGAGCAGGCAGAGGGACCGAAGTACACTGCTGAGGGAAGCAGCGGGCGGCAGGAGAGGTCTGTGCGCCATGTGGGACCCTCCTCTGGTGGCCGGGGAGCAGCCGGGGGTCGAACCGGCTCTGCAGAGGCTGCGGGCAGCTTCGCAACCCAGCGCTCAACCGCTGCGCCACCAGGGAGGCCCAGAAGTAAAAATTCTTTAGGGTTTTATTTCAAAGGTGGCCACCCAGCTTTCTAATACATCTTTTATGATGCAAGCATGTCACCACCTCTAGCTCTCACTTGTCAAATGGGAAAAATACTAACCAAGTGACTCTCACTGCATTAATGTTGCAAGCTAGTTTTGGACATCTACCCAAAATAAAATCCCGAGAAGAAAGAGCGAAGGTGAGTAATCTAATCCCTTGTTGATGAAGGAAGACCAATGATCTGAGGTAGTTTTGAGTCTCCAAAGGTTCTCCTCTGCCTGTTCTGCTGGTTCATAAAGTAAAACTACTTATTAAAAATAACAGATGAAATACAGCAGTTCCATGAATAATGTCATTTTGTTCAATGTCATTTCATTAAAATGTTGAGAAGAAAAGTTTCCCAGCCCACACAGAACAAAAGGACTTTATTCCAGCACCTGCTGTAATTATAGTCATTTCTCTGAAGCTGTGGTTTCCAGTCTATCCATGGTGTTAAGTGAAGACTTTCTGTGTTCTGATTGTTAGGTATTTGCTGTATAGACTTCGCCTTTGACTACAGAAATGTGGCATTCAGTCAATCCCCATAGGAAATGGTTCTTTTTAGTTCCTTACACTTAGCAGGCATCCATCAATTCCTCCTCACTTACTCGCCTGCTAGCAGACCCAAGGGCCCCAGATGCTTGCACCCAGGATCAATGAGAAAACCTGTTCCCAGTGAGTCCTCGGTGGGGCCTCAATCTAGGCCATCAGATATGATACAAAAATCGTATCTTCTGAAGCTAAGCTGTAGCACTAGCTCGGAGGTTTGCCAACACAGTGAAAAGACTCAAGAGCATGGATTTCTATTTTGTTTTTTTTGTTTGTTTGTTTGTTTTTTAAATTTTTTTTTAAGATTTATTTTTATTTATTTATTTATTTATACAAGCACTCGGTACAGTCAGAAGCGCGGGAGGGTGAGAGAATTCACCAGAGCCAGAGCGGGGAATAGAGCAGGCAGAAGGACCGAAGTACACTGCTGAGGGGAGCAGCGGGCGGCAGGGGAGGTCTGTGCGCCATGTGGGACCCTCCTCCAGTGGCCGGGGAGCAGCCGGGGATCGAACCAGTGCTGCAGAGGCTGCGGGCAGCTTCGCAACCCAGCGCTCAACCGCTGCGCCACCAGGGAGGCCCGGATTTCTATTTTGGAAGCCAACTAGCTTTTCCAAGTTAATGGACACCTCCTTCCAAAGTACCTTCTCACTGCTACACAACTCAGAAGGACCTGTGGCCACCACAAGAGCAGGTGGGTGAAACAAGGGGAAAGAAAACACCATCAACATAAGGTCAGCTGTGTATCACCTCTTTATGTCAGATGAGCTTCTTTATTTAAATATATATATATACATATGTATATATACATATATTTACAGCTCTCATTCATCAAGCACATGATACTATGAAAGTGGCCAACCCACCTGATTAGTAGACTTCATGAGGATGTAATTAGTGACCTTGCCAAAGGGTAGCCCCAGGTTGATGACGTCGTTTTCTGTGCAGCTCCCTTCAGGGAGATTGCAGATGTGCACCACACGGCCAGCACCTGATTTCCGCTGTGTAAACTAATGGGAACAAAGAACAGTGGTTGATCTTCAAAGATATTTCCCTCTTGCCTTTTATTCCAGATGTTCTGCCTGGCTATCTTCCCCCAGATAATGACTGCAAAACTGTAATTCATAAAATTAATGCAGAAAGATAATGTTTCCTGGAAGCATAAAATACCAATTTTATACCATCTCTACAAAAGATATTTGCAACATTTTTATTTTTTTTATTTTTTAATGGTAATTTTTCTTAAGTTCTTTAGTTTTTTTTTTTAAGATTTATTTATTTTTATTTTATTTATTTATACAAGCACTGGGTACAGTCAGAAGCGTGGGAGGGTGAGAGAATTCACCAGAGCCAGAGCAGGGAGCAGAGCAGGCAGAGGGACCGAAGTACACTGCTGAGGGGAGCAGCGGGCTGCAGGAGAGATCTGCGCGCCATGTGGGACCCTCCTCCGGTGGCCGGGGAGCAGCCGGGGATCGAACCAGTGCTGCAGAGGCTGCCAGCAGCTTCGCAACCCAGCGCTCATCCGCTGCACCACCGGGGAGGCCCTATTTGCAACATTTTTAAGGAGTAATCAATAACAACCAGGGTTGCTGAAGATATGAGGAAATGGCGCATCCATATGTTGTCAGTGGGAGACTGTGTATCTAAAACCTTTTGAGACTACACTTTAGCAATACTTAATAAAAGTTAGCATCCACATAGCCCATGACCCTGCTATCACTCTTTCAGACAATCTACCCTACAGAAATAAATGCACCAATCTATAATGACTTATGTACAAGGACATTCATTACAGTCATTTATGAATGGCAAAAAAAAAAATGGAAACAGCAAAAAAAAAAAAAAATTGGAAACATCTGAAACATCCAAGAATAGGTGAATGTTTGAGTAAACAACAGTGCAAACATTAGTGGAAAACTATGTAGCCATGAAAAGGAGGAGACCAAAGTGCCAGAGAGGAATCATTTTAAGGTTGCCAAGTAGCAAGTGTAGCAAAAGCGAAAACAAGAAAATTTCAGAAAGAGGTAGATGAAGTAAGTGTATAATTTGAGTAATTATTGGAATTCGGTGATGGGATGCAAAATTGCATGTCTGCAATTTTTTCACAATGAAAATATTTGTAAAGGTTATCAGCACAGACAGAGAAAGGCATGTGAGACAACATGTCCATCTTTTGACACAGCTTATCTTCGAGGAGCCAACCTGAAGGGGAAAAGGCAGAGGTGAACCTTTTCCCCCATTTCTCTCATGTTCCTTGATTTATAATTTTTAAAAATTCCTAAGAAGAAAAAGAGCATAGGAATGATTTATGAGAATCTAATACATATACATGGACATTCACAGCAGCCACCTGTGGTCTGGGCAGTGGCTCTCCAAACTTTGTTAGCCTTGCAATCTTATCTTCAGCAAAAGCATGTTTACCTGCTCTATCTATTCACCAAGGAAAAGAGATGCTCTAGTCAAACCCTGGGGTCCAGCACGCTGCTACACCCCTCCACCTGGCAGTCCCAGAGGACGCCAGAGAACACAGTTTGCAAGTCAAGATCTGGGCCTACTCAAGGCTCTTGAAGGGAGGAAGTATGGCCGTTTAGTCTGGGCAGACCTTAATCAGGCTGGAGTCTCTGGAGGAAGGGGCGTAGTTCAGAAATTAGTAAACATAAGCCAAACCAACACACAACATCCAGACCTGAAACTCATTCTAACAGTGTGGCCCACATTTGCATAATCACCATTTTCTATGATAAAGTGAACTTCACCATCTAATTACATTTGATATGGAGCCAACCCTGCTCAGGTAACACAGTGGGAAAGTCTCAGGTTTCAGCCCTAACACAGGCTAATACTTGGGTAATCTGACCATGAGAAACCCTCTCTGTCTCATCGGGGCTGAAGACAATTGGTCAAAAAGAATGTCCCTTGTGGTTCAGTTCTGAATTGGAAAAACTCAAGTGTCCCTTTCAGACCTCCCTGCTGTGATGTCCAGAGGTCAAGCACTTTCCTCAAGGGGATCAGGACTCAGTGTGTAGCCCCAGCAGCTCCCAAGACACCCCCTCACCTCCCTGAGGTACAAACGGAGCTCTCCCTAAGCCAGGAGATTAGGAATCCGGGCCTGGCTAACAAGGACTGAGCCCTTCTCCGGGGATGACCGGTAATTGGCAGGATCTTTGCCTCTCATTAGCGTGAGTGGTCCACATACAGCACAGACCCAGCTGAGCCACCAAGCAGGGTAAAGGAGTTGATCCCCTGAGATTATCAAGAGGACCGAGATAGGGCCCTTGCCCCCCTCTTCTCAGCGCTGCATGTCCCCCACACATGGCTTTGCTGTGATTGGCCTGGGCTCATGGGTGCTTGGACCACAGAACAGACACCCCAGCAGTGCTGGGCCCATCCCACTCCTAGTGTGTCCAGTTGCCTAGTGACCGGGGCTAGGTCCTTATGAGGGCTAGGGCCTCTCTCACTGTCTGCTCCAGACTGAAAGGATAACTCAAGAGTCTGTTATCTGAGTGTGACTGCAGGAAAAGCAGCTGCCAGGCTGAACAATAAATACCTTTGCAGCTGCCAGAGCACTAGACTGTTCTAGCTGCAGACATCATCAGAAAGACACAGAAATGAACAGGTCTCAATGAAGATCATCACTCACATTTTAAAAATACATTCTAAGAGGGAGCCTCCCTGCTGGCGCAGGAGTTAAATCTCAGTACTATGAAGCTATCAGCAGCCACTGCAGCACGAGTTTGATCCCCAACCAGGGAGCTACTGACATGGCACAGCAGACCTCTCCAGTCTCACCCGCTGCTCCCCTGAGGGGACAGCAGTGTATTTCAGTAGATCTGCCTGTTCTGCTCCCCACTCTGTCTCTGATAAATCCTCTCACCTCCTGCACCTCTGGCTACACCCCAGTTCTTATATGCATAACTGAATCTTGAAAAAAAATAAAAATAAAAATACAGTTGAAAAGGGCCTCCCCTGGGAGCGCAGTGGTTGAGCCCTGGGCTGCGAAGCTGGCTGCAGCTTCTGCAGTGCCGGTTCGATCCCCAGTTGCCGGCAAGGGTCCCACATGGCACGCAGACCTCTCCTGCTGCCCGCTGCTCCCCTGAGTAGTGTACTTCATTCCTTCTACCTGTTCTGCTCCCCGCTCTGGCTCTGGTGGATTCTCTCACCCTCCCACGCTTCTGACTGTACCCAGTGCATGTATAAACAAACAAATAAATAAACAAATAAATCTTTAAAAAAAAAAAAAAGTACAGTCGAAGAGAACTTTTATTCTCCCAAGATTGAATCAGAATTAGAAGTGGGATTTTCTCAACTCCTCTGTTGTCATGAGAATCAAGAAAAGTTTTAGATCCTTCCAGTTACTTATATTAATTTGGAGGCTCACAACCTGTGACTCACCAGGTCACACACGTGCCAGGGCACTGACCCCGGGTGGAAGACGGGCAGTGTCTCCTGCTGAAACACTGTACCTCCGTTTATCATTTTCTAAGTGAGCCTGAAATGACAAATTCTAGACTCTCAGAGCTGATGGTGTGCAAGCCTGGCATTTGGGCATGTGGGAAATCCAGGTAAAAAGAGAAACACTTTGATGTGGTTATGTGTTATACACTTTTGTAAATATTTGGACCTAAGATAGTTCGGTCTACTTATTTTTCTGCCGTTGATCTAAAATATCTTTTAAACTCAGGTTCAAAGTCATTTGATTCATAAAGGGTGGAGAAGTATATGTATTATCACTCTATTCTCTTCCTGAAACAGTTTATATAAACCTGATGATGAATGGCCTTAGGCCCTATGGGAGCACTAAATGCTGAAGGAGAAAGGAGGGGGGAGAAGGCAGCCTTAGGTGGGACTTCTAGAACCAAAACGTTCACTGGGAAGCAGGAGCACCACGCTCAGCACTAATTCCTACTCTGGGCTCTCTAATAAGTCCCTGGGGGTTTTTTAAGTAATAATATATCAAGTGAGGATCATTATCTTTTGACATTTTAAAAACCTAGATTCAGGCCAAACTTTGAGCTTCTTTATCAATATAGCAACCTGGTTATGTCTCAGACAAATCAGAAAATCTGATGAGTGTCTGTGGTTTTGATCAATAAAAATGGGTAACTATAGTTAATCACTCACTAGTGTAAGCACTGGGGCAGATACGGTACTTTTCCAGACATGGAATGCAGGATAATGACTGCTTGAGGTGGAAGTAAATAATTAACCGGGGTTTGGGTTGTAAAAAGCTCTGAACTTCATTATGTAGAGGGGGGCCTGGATTGCAACCCAGTTCAGACACCGTGAGATCCACGGTAGGGAAAACTAGTTTTCTTTCTAGGCATCAGTTTCCCAGTGGCCACACTGAGGGGATGGTTTATATGTCTAAAGTGCTTTCCAGATGTAAAATATCCACACTTATGGGGCTCTAAGTTCTAAATTCCATTCCTTTCAGAATCCTTGCCAAGCTAAATCTTAAGATCAAGATAATGATAACCTTCCCCAACTGCGCTGGGCATAAACAGGAAACCTGTGTCTTTCCCACTCCCAGTCCCAATGAATGTGAGGTCTGTCCCCCCTCTGCCAGGGATGGGTGTTTTCAGCGCGCATGCGTTCACAGCAGGCTCCTCTTGTAGACTCGCCTGTCTGTGTTGGTGAGGGACCTCCCTGCAGCAGGGCTGAAGGGAAGCTCCAGCAGCGAGCACCTTCCTGAATGACTCTGCTTATGTGAAGAGGAGCGGACATCAGGAACTGAGGTGAACACCCCGGCCTGTGCCTCTCCCAGAGCCAGACCCACATCACGTGTGTGCTTCACAGTCTGCAGACACAGTGCAAGGTCATGGAGAGACAGACAGGCCCGGGTCTGTGTCTGTGCTCCCCAGTGACTAAACTGGGCAAGTTAGTGAATCTCTCCAAACCTCTGTTTGCTTGTCTATAAAATGGGGAAAATAAAACTTGATCCCACAGGACAGTTTAGAAGACAAAATGCCACAATTTCTATGAAATGCCCTGGTCCAAGGCCTGGCATCCAAAAGACTCTTGGACATAAATATTTATCTCCTTTCCTCCAACAGGTAAATGCCAGCTGACCTTGGGCTTGGAAAAAAAAAAAAAAAAGTTACTGTGATGATGTAAGAGAAAAGTCCATGTTCTACTACATGCTGATGTAGTTAGGAGTGAGGATTACGGTCTCCGTGGTTCCAGAAAAAGCATGCATTGAGGGGGATAAGGGGGGCAGGGACATGGCGGGCAAAGGACACAGAGAGAGAGAATGATAATGTAAGTGGGCTAAAATATGAAGAAATAGTGAATCTGGGCAAAAAGTAAATAGGAGTTCCTTATCCTTTTTTTTTTGTGCAACTTTTCTGTAAATCTGAATTATGTTAAATTTAAAAGCCACCTAAAGTAAATTTTACAAGATGTGCTCCAGGGCACAAATACACATGGGTTTGGATCTCGCCAACCTGAATTTTCGGTGTGAGGTGTTGATGGATTCTGTTAACATCTCACCCACTGTTCGGCCTACTGAGCTCCCAGGAGGCACATGCGACAGGTGCTTTTGAAATTTTCCAGCCCAAGGTCAAATCTCTGAGAGAGCTAAGCTGTCAGGGTTGTAACCAAATCCCTAATTACCTAAAGAAGCAATCATCCTTTCCCAGGCGAAGAGGCTTCAGAGGCTGCAGGCCAGCACTGACCTGCCATGCCCCCACCTGCGATCAGGGACCTAGGCTGATATATTCACAAGCTGGGGTCATTCACTTAAGACTGCTCCTTATGGATCCTAGGTCTGGGTTCCAGGCCTCTCAACTCACCCACATATCTTTTGTAGATGGGTAGAAATGTGAGAGGAACAAACAGACTTGAGTAGGAATATTAGGAGCCCTTTCAATGCCCTCCAATGCAGATGGGGACAGGCTTTGCAGATGAGTTCAAAGAACAAGCCCAGTTCAAATAACTCACACAACTGCAATAAAATTGTGGCCTATGGCAAAAAGCCTGAAGGTCAGAGAAGTTTCTCAAAGTGCTTCCTACAGCTACAAAGTATAGATTTAATCTTTAATAAACAATTGCTCCAGCTTGATGTCCTTTAAGTGTGACCTAATTTCATCCAGAACAGAGTCTGTGAGCCTCTGCTGGTTTGGAGCTAGACAGACCTGAGGACAGGGGGCAAAATGCTTATTTTGTGGCGTTGATTTTGAAGCTATCATGCAGAGCTCAGGTGGGTGTGGGCTCCCTAGCTAGGGATCTTGGCTTAACTTGGAGGCTAGACAATGATGTCTTTATGAGCCCATTGAAATATTTTATAAAGTATATTAGCTCTGACTTGCAGTGAATCTAGTTTTATGGGTGCCAGACTTGCCTGTGGGTCTTAGGTGGTTCATCTGTCGAGCAACTTCAACATCCTATAAACTTCAGAGTCACAGATCTAAAAACTTGGAGGTCTTCTGACCCATACCCATCTTTGTGGAGGTGGACACTGACACCTGGGAGAAGTTAAGGAACTTAATCTGAGGTCAATGAAATAGTGGTAGACTTGTGATGACAACTCAGGTCTCATGGAAAAATTAATCAACCTCAGATGTGATAAATTCTGTAATGCATCCAACAGATGATGTTATCCTGTCTGATGGGGTTTTATGCTCAGATGCAGAAAGATACCTAGAAATCAATTAAAATATGTATTGCTTATGTGAAGTTAAAAACACCAAGTTACACAACGGATTATATGGTGTTACTTGATTTTTGCCCCCAAAAATGCAGGTTTAGTTATTAAACATGCATGCATGTTAGCTGGAGATTGGTAAATCACAGAGAGGGACGTTTATCTTCAGTCTTCTCTGCAGGGATAGAATTTTCTACTTTTTATATGGCTATTTCTGTTTGATCTTTTGATACCTTGTTTGCACTACTTTTGCAAAGAAAAATGATGGTAAAAAGGAAAGGAAAAAAAACCCACTTGGGTATCCTGGTTCCTTGTTCTCTGTTCTCTTTGGAGATGCACCAGATACCCCTGAGGGTGGGGGTGGGAGGGCTAGTGGGGTATTTTCTGCACATCAGGGACGACCCTTCCTGCTGTCTGGAAGTCAGGAGGCCATAGTGCTTTGGGACATGGACCTGGAATGCCAGAGGGGACAGATGTCCTAGTAACTGCCAGCAATGTGAAGGCAATGTATGACTTAAGCCTCTGGCCTTCCACAAAACTTGATGTTTCCCTGTGACTCAGTCTTCTGTTTTTTTAAAGATTTATTTATTTATACATAGAAGAACTGGGGTGTAATCCAGAGGTGCAGGGGGTGATAGGATTCACCAGAGACAGAGTGGGGAACAGAACAGGCAGATCTACTGAAATATACTGCTGAGGGGAGCAGTGGGCGAGTCAGGAGAGGTCTGCTGCACCATGTGGGTCAGCCCTCTGGCCGGGGATTGAACTCATGCTGCAGTGGCTGCAGATAGCTACATAGTGCTGAGACATAACCCGCTGCACCACTAAGGAGGCCCTCAGTTTTCTTATTTATACAAGTTTTGTGGTGAGCAGGACCCTGGTGAAACCATGGAAGCCGTGGCCTAGGGGGGCCCATGTGCAGCCCCAGCACTAAACAAACTCCTAGAGGGTTGTGGAAACTACAAAGTGGTTTTATGGGGACAGACAGCAGGCAAAGTGTATCTTGGGCAGGCGCAAAACAACTATTTACAGCCTGAGAAGGCCCTATGGCCCCTTCCAGAAACCTGATTACTCTGTTTATGACGGCTCAGGCAGCCAAGGATAAAGTGCCTCGGCTTGTCAACTGGGAGAAGCTTAAGTGAAAGTGAATATCCCTCTTCTGGGACCCTGGGGTGGGCAGGGAGGGCTGGAGACAGACACAAATCACCTCTCCGCAGCACCACCAGCAGCAAACACAACTAGTCAGTTCAGGGATTTGTCTCTGTCAAACATAAACATGGAAGTGAATCTTGCAGAGTTGAGACAAGTTTGCATTCTGCCAAGCCTAGGTTTGGTGGTGGTGGTAGATGGGCTTTGTGGTGATTTAGAATTTTTTTTTTTTTAGCAGTTTAGATGCTTTCTGAAGAAGCCTTGTTTCTGGAGCCCCTTGAGGCTTTGTTCTCCTGCTTAAAAACAGGGTTTTAGCAGCAGCAATGTGCTATTTGCTCCACACACAATAAGGATATTATAATGGAGAGTCCTGGCTGTTTCTGGTTTTACTCAACAAAATGTGTTTCTGAAAAGATGTATGTAAATGACATCAGAAGAGAAAGCTCTGGACCAGGACCAGAAAACGCTTCTAGAGGAAAATGCATTAAAGCCTTCCTGAGTGTTCTGTGGGGGTTGGGGTGGGAGACCGTGGGGGTAACTTCAATATCCTCATTAAATATTTCTTCTCTGGTTGAATTTTCACAGCAAGCACACCTTTTGTAACAGAAAATAACAACGGAAATGCTGGGCACTCATGGAGGCCTGTAAAGTAGCCCTTGGGAACAGAGTGGTTAACCCTTGATGTATCTGCTTTTCTTTGGAGGGCACTATCTGCAGGTGGAAAGACCAGTTTCTCTGAAGGCCTCTCCTGGTACTAAAAGGAGTCTTTCACTCTCTTAATTTGTTTTCAAACTGGCAATATTTTTTATTTCAGGTTCTCCTAAACAAACACACACTGGCATTCAAATCTATCTGCCAGAAAAAAAGAGGACCCGAAGACCCAAGTCTATTTGCCAGATAAAAAGAGACCCAAAGTGGGTGAGGAGGGTGTGACCACGCAGCAGCTGGTGATACAGGGACTGGGGGGGTGGGGGTGGGGGTTGGCCACAACTTGTCCTTGTTGCCAGAGATCACTGGGGAGGCTCATGTAACCAACAAGGCTCCACTGAATTTCTGACAATAAAACCAGTCACTTGAGGTTCTCTTCCCTCCACTGGCTCTGCAGGAAAAGCCTCCACGCATCTGAGACCTGAGCTTAATGTAGCTGATGCTGTCATGGAGAGAAGAACCTGGGTGCCAGGTAAGACCAGCTGCTTCACTGGGCCCCACGGTTGATGGCGGTGGGGTCAGGACAGTCCCTGCCAGCCCCAGTGGCCTCAGGTCCTGCTAAGTAGCTTGTCCAGTGGGAAAGAGAGAGAGAACGGGCTCCCTAAAGAGAACCACAGCCAGGGAGAGATCTCGGAGACCCTCAGACAAGGGCAGCAGGGCTTAGTGGGTAAAGCAAGGCTTCCAGAGCCGGGCGAATCCCTCTGCCTCCACTTACCAGCTGTGTGGCCTGAGGCAGAGGACTTAGTCTCTCTATTCCCAGCTTCCCCCACCTCACTGAGTTGCCTAAGGTGAGCTAATACATTTTATTTTATTTTTTTAAGATTTATTTATTTATGCATACAAGACCTGGGGTACAGGCCAAAGGTGCAGGGCCAAGGTGTGTGTGAGAGGATTCACCAGAGACAGAGTGGGGAACAGAACAGGCAGACTGACTGAAATACACTGCTGAGGGGAGCAGTGGGCTAGTCAGGAGAGGTCTGCTGCGCCATGTGGGTTGCTCTCTGGCTGGCCAGGAATCGAACTAGTGCTACAGAGGCTGCAGACAGCTTCACAGTGCTGTGCTTAACCCCTTGCGCCACCAGGGAGCACTTTAAAGGTCTTAAATGAGCTAACGCATACAAAAGGAGTAAGAACATACTAGGCCTACATAAATGTGAGCTCCTGT
Source organism: Talpa europaea (assembly GCF_964194135.1). Classification (NCBI taxonomy): domain Eukaryota; kingdom Metazoa; phylum Chordata; class Mammalia; order Eulipotyphla; family Talpidae; genus Talpa; species Talpa europaea. Next base: position 13,587,327 of record NC_140077.1, read on the forward strand.
TAGCATGCTCCTCCTCTGGTGTCTGGGGTTTTCCATCTGCTGCTGCTTTCCTCAGGCTCAAGCTAGACAAACTCCCCATCTCCCAGCATTTGGAAGAAGTTGTGTTCAGAGTGGCTGGTATTAACCCAGACTATCGTGAATCATAACAGTGATAGCTCCCAGCCCGCAGTAAGTGAAGGGCCTCCTTGGGAGCCTTACAGCAGCTCCAGGGCAGCAGACAGACTGACCTGGCAGGAACACAGACAGACTGACCTGGCCAAAGGTCACACGGACAGACAAGCCAGACTCAGATAGTTCCTTACTCATTAATAGCCGCTATCACGTCTTACACTGGGCGCGGCTCCCTATGGCCGCTCTGCCTTCCAGCTCTGACCAGGACCGCTCAACCGGCCGCAAACGGTGTTCTGAGGTTTGAGGCTGGTGACCAGCTACACAGCCAGGTGAAAATGCACTTCTTTACTTCACTCAAAAGGCAGTGTCAGGGGAGTTCCCTGGGCATAAGGAAAACAGGAGCCTCAGAGAAGCAAAATGGCTGGAACCTGTCGGGTTCTAGCACTAGGACTTGAATTTAGGGCTCTGGGTTCCACATCCCGGGAAAGGGCCTGTGGTTCTGGGGTCAGTGTCAGAGGGTGAGGCTGATGCGCCGTGCCGGACAGAGGCCCATTTGTCCTATCCTTGCCTCTCATCAGACCACTCTTCACTCCTCTCTTTCCTGTGCCTAGACACCTGCCGCCCAACTCCTCTTTCTGTCAGACTCCTCTCCCCCTTGGCGCTGGGGTCTCAGAGCAGGTTGAGAGCACAGACATGCCAACATAGTCCATAGTTTGGCAAACAGGCTGTGAGGACTGGTGATGCTGGAGCCGTCAACACTCCCATCAGTACACAAGGTCACGTGATCAGAGGTCTGACCTCAAACACAAACAGCAGGCCTCGCTGAACCCAGTCCTGCTGCTCTCCCGGGGCAGAGCAGGGGCAGCCCTGAGCATCGGGAGGGAAAGCACAGACGTCTCTGTTGCCAAAACCTGGGTTTGTGCATCCACAAGTGGAGGGCATGGGGGTGGGGGCGGAGGCTAGGATTCTCCTGAGCTGGTGTTCGGGCCGCAGTTGCTCATCTCACAAACTGAAAAAACACAGACCTAGGCGAATACACACAGACACACCCCAGCAGCGTTCAGCCAAAGGCACTTTGTTTACAGTCAGTCCTGAGTCTCCCACCCCCTTCCCTGTGCTCAGGACAGGAGCCCACGGGGGCTATCAGGCTTCATATCACAGGAAATCCCAGGAGGAGAAGGGGTTGTCACAATCATGTAAAGGAGGGTGCAACTTTAAAGCTTCAGGGGACTGAACTGCAGGTTGTAGAGAGAAGACCATAAACACAACTAAAAACCCAAAAAACAAAAAAAGCATCATACAGCAATAGCCATCGCCCCAAAAGGCCCACAAATACCCTTTAAGCGCGACCTTTACTTTCAAGCACATTTTCTCTCTCTGGTTCAAGTTTCAGAATTACCCCTTCATAGGAAATGGTCCACTTCAATAAAACATCAAAGAGTCTTTTTAAAAAGGCAATACGGAAAAGTGCGAACTTACATTTTTCTAAACCCGTAGCAAATGCTAGCAAGTCTATGCATGTTTTCAATTTTAAGAATTGTAAAGCTTCCTTCGGCCTGTGTGTTTTCAAACTAGCTGGACTGAGTGAAGCTACTCCGGACCTCTGCTGGGGGATAGGTCTGCCTGCGCTGCACAGAGCTACATCTGCACCAGCTCACCCAGCCTCCTCCGCACCCTCTCTCCTCCAGACACATGCTTTTATGATGATGATGATGATGGCGAGCATGGAGAAAACCCTTCTGTACTCACATTTGTCCCGGGGGAGGGAAATGCAGGATTCGGCTGAGCAAATGTCCTTGCTGGAAGGGCCGCATAGGATGTTCCAAGATTTGAGGCATAATCTATAGGAAAATTACAGAAGCCAGGTAAAAACCCAGCCAGATGCTTTACCTTCAAAAGTCATTATGAGGACCTAAGTGGAAGGGAAAAAAGGAAAATTTCTTCTAACATATTGATCAGCAATCAGCAGGATGATACCTCTAGGCACACAAACCAGCAAAGCTTTGTGCCTAAAACATGTCTGAAAAAGTCAGAGAACCCAGACAGCTGGCCCAGTGCAGTTTAGTGTCTTGGGATCTGTCTGCTCTATAGACATATCACAGGGCACATCAGGCACATCTGGTGGATAAAGACATAATACCCGCTTCAAGCTCCTGGCCTGCAGCGCCTTACTCACCTTCGGTCCCAGCGGGGTTATAAATGGCTGTGCTGCTGGAAGTGGCACACAGCGTTCCCTCTGCTGAACCCAGCAGACAGTGGACACCAGCGCTGGAGGGGAGGAAGGGAAAGCAGTTCCTTGATAAGTAAACAAAGAATTATCTTTTCCCTCCTGGACCTAGACCCAAAGTAACTGAAAATAGATATTCAAACAAAAACCTGTGCATTTGTTCATAGCGGTACTGCTCACAGAGCCAAAGGTAGAAGCAACTCAAATACAGATCCAAAGGTGAATGAATAAACAAAATGTGGTCCATACAAAACGTGGCCTCTTCAGCCCTGGAAAGGTGGTATTTGCTACTATGTGGATGGACCTTGAAAATATTATGCTAAGTGAAAAAAGCCAGTCATAAAACATACCATATTATATGGTTCTATTGGTATGGAATGTCCAGAAGAGGCAAATCTATAGAGATAGAAAGCAAATTAGTGGTTGCCAAAAACAGGGGCGGGGAGGAAAAGAAGGAACAGGGGGTTGATGCTGAATGGGTATGAAGTTTCCTTTCAGGGTAATGAAAATGCTCTGGAGCTAGACAGTGGTAATGATTGCACTACCTTGTGAGTGTGCTAAATGCTACTAAGTTGCACACCTTTCAATGGTCAAAATGGTGAATTTTATCACAATAAGAAAAGAAAAGCCAGGGCCTCCCCGGTGGCGCAGTGGTTGAGCGCTGGGTTGCGAAGCAGCCCGCGGCCTCTGCGGCGCCGGTTCGTTCCCCGGCTGCTCCCCGGTCACCGGAGGAGGGTCCCACATGGCGCGCAGATCTCTCCTGCCGCCCGCTGCTCCCCTCAGCAGTGTACTTCGGTCCTTCTGCCTGCTCTGCTCCCCGCTCTGGCTCTGGTGAATTCTCTCACCCTCCCGCGTTTCTGACTGTACCCAGTGCATGTATAAACAAAACAAACAAACTAAATAAATAAAGCATGCCTCTATTAAAAAAATAAATAAATAAATAAATAAAAATAAAAAATAAAAAAAAAAAGAAAAGAAAAGCCAGATTTTTAAAATTGTGGTAAAATATAATATTTTCAAAATTCATCATCATAACCATTTTAAGGGTATCGTACGGTGGCATTAAGCACATTGATGTTGCGCAATCATCACCACTGTCCCTGCTCAGAACTCTTTTCATCCTGCAACTAAAACTCTGTCCATTAAACAGCATCTCCCCTCTATCTCTGACCACAACATTCTACTTTCTCCCTTTTCATATTTAACTACTCTAGGAACCTCACGTAAGTGAAATCACATACGACTCGTCCTTTTGTGACTAGCTTATTTACTTTATCCATGGTGTAGCATAAGTCAGAAAGCCCTTCCTTTTAAAGGCTGTCTAATATTCCATTGTCTGTAGAGCCCACATTTTGCTTATTAATTCATCTATTGTGGATTTTGAGGCTACTTCCAGGTTTTGGTGATTGTTACTCTCAGCACAGCAGCCAAGGTACCCTCCAGAGGAGTCAGAGCTCATCACCCCTTTGCTCAGCCCTCCAACTGCTCCAATCTCCAATTGTTCTTGAAGCAAACATGCACGTTCCCACAGGAGTCCACGCCATCAGGACTTCACCCCAGTGCCCAGTGAAGACCATCAGGTCTTCACCCCAATGCTCCACTCTGGCCACAATGGCATTGTTTTATCTTCCCAGGGTCGGGCAGAGGCATTCACTTTACCAAGAGCACATGCCCCCCTCCCCAGGACAGCCAATCCATCCCTTCCTAGGAGCTTTCCCAGGCCATTTCCCCACCACCACCTTATTTAAAATCCAGCCCTGTGTGTGCAAACACTTCCCCATCCCTCCCACCACGTCTGCCCTGATGTTTCCTGCTTAGCATTTATCACCAGGGATGCTATTTAATTCACTAGTTTATTTTCCTTATCTTCCACCCTCCTGCCCCTACTACGTGTCAGCTCCCTGAGGACCAGGGCTTTGCCTGTTTTCTGTTTTGTCCTCTGCTCTTTCCTGGCACCTAGAACAGAGGGTGCCACACAGCGAGAGCTCAGTGAAGATTTGCTGAGGCGTGCATGGACCTGTTCTCCTGGACAGCACTTACTTTTCCGAGAAGACCAGGCATTTCTGAGCGTGGAGTTTCCCCTTCACGTGCAGCTCCCAGTCCTAGGCCAGAGGAAAGAAAAATGACTTGAAGGAGAACTAGGTCCGTGAGACGGTGGGATTCCCCATCTGGGCAGGGTGCTCAGGGCACCCAGAGGCTGGACCAGCCCTGCAGATGCCTCTCTCTTCCCTCTTCCCTTTGCCAACCTCTCCCACCACTCCCCTGCCTCCCATCCAGCCCTCACTCCTCAGCCCCATTCCACCCACACAGCCCAGCCCATCTTGGATGGGAGTCCAGATGCCAAGTCCAGTTCCCATTCCCCTCAGTGACCCTTGGTCACCACCACACCTCCCACCTTCTACCCCTCCCCCGCACTCCAGAAAGACCCCACCCATTTTATATTCAGCTGGGAGAATCTGGCAGGGTGACTCACACTGAGTTGCAAAAATCTTAGAAAAAGCTTATATGAAAGACAAAATCCTCTGTCACCTCTTGGTGTAAGCCAGCCCCTCCTGAGCCTGGAGGTAAGGGGGTGCTTCCCCCCAGTGTCAGGGATGTGCTGTGTGATGGGGCCCAAGCAGAGGGGAATGACAGCACACTGTGGCGTGAGTCCCACTGAGCAGAGCATTGGTGAGCTCTGCAGATCAACAGAGATGTGCCGGGAGGCACAGGCTCAGGGATCCCAACCTATCTTCAACTCTCCACTCTGCCATTTTATAGCTATGGGGCCCTGGACAAGTCATTTCACCTTTCCATAAAATGGGAATCTTCTCTGTAAAATAGGAATGATAGCAGTACCTACCTTGTAGAGTTACTGCTAACACACCCAAAGGGTTTAATGTAAGTTAGCTATTATTATGCTTTAGAATATTTCACTGCATCAGCAACACATTTGGGCAGGAGAGTGATATTACAAGGGGCCCAAAGTATTTTATAATCCCCAGGAAGGTATCCTCAGGATTCATCTCCAGTCAACAGATGGGGAAACTGAGGCCCTCTAGAATAAATTGTTGAGGTCTCAAGAGAGAGAATGACTCTCTTGCCCCTGACCTAAGATTCTGCTGTTTTCCCCTTTTGTACTCAAGACAATAGATGTCCTTGAGGAACAGTGGCTTCCAGGCATCTGGCAGAGGAAAAGTCCCCCTCCAGGAGGCAGAAGCTCTGCCTCCCGAGAACCTTCTTTATAACCCAGGCACCAGCACTGGGTTACACAGTGCGACAGTTCCTTGCTCACGAGGTGACAGCTGGGTTGTGGTGGTGCCCGGCCCGGCTCCAGCAACCTTGAGCGACTCACCTTCAAGTCAAATACCTTCTTGTCACAGATGCTACAGACGTGGGGCAGGTGGGAGGGGGCCACACCGTGAAAGTCATTCAGCTCGTGCGCCTGTAGGGGCCTCACGGACAGCATGACCTGCTCCTCCTTGGCCCGCTGCCTGGCACCACTGAAACCCTGTTTGCTGCTGTTCTGTCGACCCCCTAAGGAAGGAGGGGTCCTGTCTGAGGTGGGCTCCTCGGGGTCATACAGCTCATAGGGCTGGCTGGGGGGTGGAGGCCACAGGTTGGGGCCTGCTAGCAGGTCAGCTTTGCTCTGGCCAGAGAAGCCATGGGGGCTCTCCCATGGGCTGTTTGCTCCCTGCAGCAGTGGACCCACCTCGCCTTTCATGCCCCCGGCCTGCTCAGTGGCAAATCCGCCTGCCACATGCGAGCCCCCTTGGGGGTTGGGTCCATAGAAATCCTTGGGAAAGGCAGCTTGGCCATCTTGTCCTGAATGGCTGTAGTGCCCTTCATAGGTCACGCTGCCCGAGGTAGAGGCCGAGGCTGGCAGGAAGTTGGGCTGGCCGTCTGTTTCAGAGCTATAAGCCTGGCTGGAGTTGGCTTTGCCATAGTCGTAGAATCCCGCTGCAGTAGGCGTGGGCCCAGTCTTGCCAATGCCCAGGATGACTGCTGGCTGGGCAGGGGTCTGAGGCATCACCCCGCTGAAAGGATGCATCACCATGGCACTGGGGGGCTGACTGGGGAGGCTCACAGAAGGCCCTGGGCCCCGCGTCTGGCCAGGGGGTGAGAAAGCAATGGCATTAGAGGGAAACCGGGCACTGGGCATGGTGGCAGCATGTTGGGGCACCCCGGTGTGGCTGTGGGGTGTGCTGATCACGGACGGATGCCTGAGCTGGTTGAAGAGAGGCTGGGACATGGCCACTTTGGAGAGGACTTGGTTCAGGACCGTGGCAGCCGCGGTGTTGTTGGAGACAGCTGTCTGTGCCAACTTCAGCCGATGGAGGGTGAGCTGGGCTTGCAGTTGAGCCAGTTGGAGACTGGCTGGCGAGGGAAGTAGAGGGTTCGGGTTACTGACCGAGAACGGGGTCTTGTCCAGGAGCTTGGCGGCACTGCAGGAAGACAAAGGTCTAAATGCACAGCTGGTTTTCACAGAGGGGGGCCAGGGGTTGTTGCTTATCTGTGATTCCCCCCCTCCACATAAACAAGACCCCCCTGCAAGGGCCCCACATAGAAGGGAGTCTGAAAAATCCTGTGCTCACATGTACACATCAATTTAAAAAAACGCTAATGGAAAAATTATTTTATGACAGAATGTTCAATCTCTCTGGTAATCAAAAAGATATAAACTAAAACCATTAGAAATAAATATTTTCCTAGCAAAATAACAATTGGAAAAATAACAGTACTCAGAGATGGTGAGATAAAGTGAAAAGCTCACAATATGAATGATTATCTACATTCATGCAGCTTTGTTGAAAGGAAATCTGGTGTATTCTTTGACCCAATGATTCAATTCTGCAAATCTATCCTAATAAACAGAATTAAAAGGCAAATAAAATCTGATGCCCAAAGATGTTTTAAAATACTGCATTATTTTAAAAGTCCGAAGTTGAAAATTACAAATGGCTGATATTAGAAGGACGGGCAGGGAGGTTTTAAACTGAGTAAATGATGATAAATCTGCATAATGGAATACTAAGTAACCATTTACCACTGGTGTTTAAATCTCTACTTTATCGCAAACTATTCAAAACATTCAAAATGGTGTACCCAGGGCCAAGTTTATGACAGAAAACACTCTAGCACAGTAAATGCCCCTTGGGTATCTGCTCTCCACCCCGACACCCCACCTCATCATTGCCAGAGGAAGACGCTATCTTAAATTTGGTAAGGTCGATGTATACCCCAAAAATGAGTGACATGAGAAAATCCATATACTCTTAATAGTAAGATCAGAAAGCAGACTTCAAAATTGCATACAGAGGGAATTATGTGTATATTTGTGCCAAACGCATTTTTGACCCTGTCCCCATGCCACACCCCAAAGCAACAAGAATCTTTCTCCCTTCAGTCTGCTCTCAAATCCAACCAATAAAAGGAATGACTACAAGAATTACAAGTGAAGAATCTGAATTTGAAGTCTCAGGTGGTAGTGGCTTTCTCAGAATCTCATGGCAGGAGCAGGAGCGTGCTGCCTAACTTGTGACTTTCATGTGACCTCTGTTGGTTGGTTACAGTGTCTTCTGGATCAAAACTCAAAAGGCATGCTCTGAAAAGGAGGCATATTCTCCCAGAAAGCCTGGGTTACACGGTTACAATCAGAGCTCTTTTGCAACACCCTATTTCCTGGGTCTGAAACTCCCCTTCCGGGCAGGAGATGTAATCACATGTGTTCAGAAGTTGATGAACTGGAATTTCCACGACATTTTAATGAGGAGAATGAGACTTTGTATTTGACACTGGGATGACCTTGGACAACCCAGGCTGCCTGATCAGCATGCCTCGGCTAAGACTTGCAAAGTTGGGACACTTAAACAGGACTCCGCTCTCATTGACTCTGCACAGTGCAAATCTGATGATCACAAGACAATGAGAGAAGGTGGAGGGAGGGCCAGGCACATGTGAGGATAAAAAAGGCAGCCCTGGGAGAGTGCATGCATGTCACCCCTCCCCCATTTTAGAGATACCTGAGGCAAGAGAGCTTTTGCTTAGGTTGGGCTCTGCTTTGGTCTGCAAGAATGGTGGACACAGGTGAGGGAGAGGTAAGCAGGAAGATGAGAGAGTCTTACGTTGACTGCAAGGCTACCCATTTGATGGCTCCATCAGTTCTGTGATATAAATTAACTTTCACTTAATTTTGCAGAACAAAAACTGAAAGCTCAAAGAGATGAGGTGAGCTTACACTCACTGTTGGTGAGTGTGTAGATGTGGGAGTCAAACCCCAGCCAGGCTTTGAAAAGTGCACAGGAGGGTGAGTCTGCATCTTCTCAACCCTCTTCAAGTGCATCTCCACAGCTGCTGCAGTGTTGCTTGACATGAGAGCTCAGAACTTCAGACACACCCACATTAAAGTACAAGCACAAAACACTTTTCAGAGTCAGATGCAATGACTTTGGGTTATTCTTTCTTATTGTGAGAAATCAAGAATTTGCTGAGTAATTAAAGAGATTCTACCTCTGCCCAGCCAGCAGCTGTGCTACGCTGAGGGCTGCATTTTAAGATACTGGGGACTTGGGGGGGTCAAGGTTGAAGGTGGCCCTAGACCTCTTCTCCTCTGTGTAATTGTGCTGGTCGCAGTCAAGCCTGGGTGGCCCCCATGTGGCTGTCCCACACAGAAACCACGGCAGTATTGAGCTGAGAAGATACTAATTATTGATGTGGTCAAGAATAGGAAAGGAAGTGGAGCATGGTCAAGAGTCTGATGATAGATTTCTTCTTGTGTAGCATTAAGTAGCTGAGCTTTAGCAGAGCAATTAAGCTTAACTCAAAGCCCTGCCCACACAGGGCCAGCCCTTCCTACCAGGTTCGTCCACAACGAAGCCTGTCCTTGCTAACAAGGTGATAATGAGGTGCCAAGTTGGTTTCCATGACCAGAGTAAGACAAGGTTGGTTTTGTTTTTCCCAGAGAAGTCAGCTGTATTTTCTAAAACTGCGTTCTGGGCTGGTGGGAGCTCTTGTTGGAGAATCCCTTTCACCTCTGACAGGACACATGAGGAAGAACTGTCTTCCCAACTAAGAAAGTCAGCCGTGCTGGCTATTTGTTGGTCAGGCATAGAAACAAGTACTTTTCCAGGTATGACCCAGGTTGCAGAAGTTTACCCTTTCAGGTCCAGGGTGAAGTCAGAAGGCTAACTAGGTTTTCTTTCCAGCTTCTGCTTTGCCTAGTAAATTCTGTCTATTGCCCCCAACTTTAATCCACCTTGAGTAGAAGTGATTTCACCTGAATCATGCAAACTAGATACCTTTTTTGCATAAAAGACCCTTTCATTAAGAGGAAAAGACACATCACCCTGTTTTTTTAAGGCCTAAAATTCTTGGCCTGTAAGAGTTAATAACCTAATATTCAGGTACACGTTGCAATCATATTTATGAGCCCCAAATGAGGGTAGTGATCTGCCACTCTAGGGACTAGAAGTGATGTCACCCTCCTGTCTTCCCACCGCCTTGGTTTATCACTCGTATCATTTAGCACATTCTACCTTGTGTTAAAATAATTGCCTATGTATCTTTCTCCTCCAGTAGACGTAAGCTCCATGAGGGAAGGCAGCAAGTCTTGGAGATTCTGGAATTTCCCTGGCACACTGTCTCCAGGTTAGTGGGCACTCAGTAATGGCCTTGAAAAGAATGAAGAGGGAAGAAAATGGGCATGGTGATCAGATCCTGGTGATCTGAGATGTGAGTGTCTCTTTTGAAGCACATGGATAATCTCTATGGTAGGCTGAATAATGCCCCCCACCCCCACCACACACACACATACAGATATCCATATCCTAATCCTCATAATCCTAATCCTATGAATACATTATCTTATATGATAAAGGGATGTTGCAGATATGATTAAATGATTCTCCTGGATTATCGGGATAGGTCCAAGGTCATCACCAGGGCCCTTATAAAATGAAGGCAAATGGATCAGAATCAGAGAGAAGATCTAAGATTAGAATCAGAGGTCAGCAAAGAGAGATGTCCCTCCTCCTTTGAAGATGGAGAAAGGGGCCATGAGTCCAGAAAATGCAGGGGTCTCCAGAAACTGGAACAGCCCAGAAAATATTTTAAGCCAGAGCCTCGAAAAGGAACCAGCTGTTTAACACCTAGACTTAGGTTCAGTGAGGCTGACTTTGGACTTCTGGCCTCTGGAACTGTAAGATAAGAAATTTGTGTTGTTGCTGCTGCTAGAGTAGTAGTTCTTTGTTACAGCAGCAATAAGAATCTAATACCAACCACAGAGGTAATTAGATACAAAAAAGGCTTCCACTGAGAGAAGCAGTGGTGGGTGTGGATATTGTTGGCTTGAACTCATGGCCCTGAGGTCCTAGGGGAGCCTAGAACATCTGAGCAGGCATCCGAAGACTCTCTGGGACTTTGCACAAACAGGCAAAACCCAGGGTCCTCTTCCTTTTTAAAGCCCACTTTCCTTACCAGCTAGAGCAATGGCCGTCTGGGGAAGCTGAGAATGGCAGGTAAGATCAACTCCTCTAAACCCCTCAATAGCAAAGAGAAAATGATGTGCCCAAAGCTTGGTGGCAGTCAAACCTCAATGAGACCCTAGGACATCTAGAGCAGCTTCTAGAGCCTGACAGAAGAGCCATGCCTAAGTAATTAAGTGCCAGTACTATTTCATTACCAAATTATTATCTGCACCCATATTGATCTGTGGTCCTCCCCTCTAATCAGAGAGATAGTAACTACTTTTGAGATGCAAGGCACTCACTAACCACTGGGGAGATGCAAAGATGGGGTTCCCTTCTGAACCCACCCCTGCTAAGCTCCAAAGATGATAGTAGGGAGGCTCTTTGTCTAGGGAGCAGTTCTATGTACCCACCACATCCTCTTTTCCCCTACAAACACCCGGGCAGTGGCACCACCTGCAATCCTAAGGTCAACCCACAGATCTGGGAGGGGTGAGCTCATAGTGAGTTGTATCCCTGGGCATCCAGGCACAAAACGAGAATATCTATCACACAACCACATAGGAGGCTGATCCACACTCAGAAAAACACTCAGCAGAGCCACTGAGTCATCCAGGCCTCTGCAAGTCTCCGTGTCACTAGGGCTGATGTGGCCCTTTTTAAACAATATTTGTTTCCCCCCACCCCCTCAGGTGTAGTCCCCACAGAGTTTCCTTCCCCAATGCACCTGTGCACCATCACCTTAGTCCCCTGAGCTCCTCCCTCCCTCCCTCTGATCCCTCTCCCGCCTCCTCCCCTGCAGGATGTCAGAGACATGCATTGTTACAGAGAACTCACAGTGCATGATTACATAAAAACCTTTGGTTCCCTGCTTGCTTACAATGGTGTGTGTGTGTGTGTGTGTGTGTGTGTGTGATTAAATCAGCATTTCTCAAGAGATTTAAAACTAAAATATAACAGCAAGGAGAACTAGCTGCCTGTACAATGCAGGGAGATTTAGGAGATGCAGATGAAAACTGTTTCTAATGGTTTAATTCCATGATGTCGAAAGGATGTGCCACAGACTGTACCCACCCAGGGAACACAACAGCTGTTCCAGCTGAATAGTGCTCGTTATTTGTCCCAAAGCTCTTTCACATTTTTTTTCTGAGTCCCAAGCAGGATGCAACATGGATTAGTATTTGGGCACCAGGAGGGAGGCAAAGTTTCCATCTTGAGTTCGAGTCAGGGCACTGGACATGCAGCAAGGTTTCTGTGATGTAATTCATCCCGTTCTGAAAGGAATAGCGAGAGAGCATGCACACGGCCAGCAGGAACCTGAAACTCCATCAAATTGGCCAACCCGGAACTCATGGGTCTGTCCACAGGATCCTCGTGGATGGAGCAATTGCTATGAGGCGGGCAAAGTTGCTAGACCGTAGGAACACTGGGACGGGAATAGAGAAAGCTTCTGAGATCGCAGGAGAGACAGGTTAACACAGGAGGTAAAGAACAGACAGCAGAGTGCAGAGAGGAAGTGGTTTGAGGCTCAGAAATTCTAGAGAAACGTAGCAAGTGAAGGAAGGGCCAAGTCAAGGGCTGTTGCTGAACTCTGAAGAAAAACACACTGGACCTTTTGTTCCAAATACAAAAGCAAAGATGCGTCTGTGTGTGGCATAGTCACCTATTGGCTGAACTGGGCCAGAGACCTGCTTCTATCTGCTGTTACTGGTTGTGGGATGGGGGAAAGTTGTTTAATTTCTGCAACCCTCAGAACTTTCTCATGTGTGAAAGGGAAATAGTCAAACTCCTCCAATGTGACCCAGAACCAGCCAGTCCAAGCCCCTGGCCACAGAAATTAGACAGACACTCCCTGGTATCCGGGAGCTGTGGGAGTGCTGTCTTGTCAGACCTGGGCTGTGAAACTGGTTGAAGTCAAGCCACCATTTAAAGGACACCTGCTTGAGAATAAAACCATGCCCCAAATCCCTGGCCTCAAGATGGGCACGGGCAGCTGCTGGATGGACTCCTGGTAATGCCTGGAGCCAGCTGCCCTGGGACTTGCCCTGACTTTCCTGCAGGTGCACCAATACATTTCCTTCAATTGCTTCATAAAAATAATAATGCAAAAAGAAAGCCAACCCACTTAAACCACCAACATTTAATTGGGACATACTCCCTCCAAGGCCCAGTTGTCAATCTCTGGCTTCCTCTGTGGAGCAGACTGTGAGCACCAGAAGCTGGAGCCTCAGGGCCCCGGAGGGGAAACTGAGCCAAGCCCTTGGGGTGAGTAACTGCTGGCCAGAGGCCTGCCTCCTGGAGGCTGGGAAAGCAGAATGCTCCTCAGCCTGGGTGGGTAAGATCCCCACAGCCATGGTCAGGATAGGGTGTGACTGGGGTGTGGGAGGAGAGTTCCCCACAGGGTGTGGGCGGGGTGACTACCTCTCATAGATTCAGAGACCCAGGCCTGGCCACACGAGTGTTCCAGGGAGTAGGGGTCAGTTTCTCATTGAGATACTTTCATTTCTCAACAACTAACAGACAATTTTTGCCACACTGAGAACCAGCTGAAGTGTTAGAGGATATACGAGTGCCTGCTGGGCAGCGTGGGGCTGTCTTGTGTGAACCATGGGTAGGTACCAGGCACCCTGGATTCTTGACCCAACTCATGCTGTGTCACAGCACTCAACAGACTTGACCTTTCCGTGCCCCAGCATCCTCACTTATAAAAAGAGAAGCCATGATGTTTTCTCATCTATATTGTGCGGGTTGATGTGGGGTCAAGTAAATAAAAAAATTGTCAGGGTGCCCCCAAGTTGTCATGTGCTGTACAGATGTCAGGGTGTGGAATCAGCTGGAAAATAACTAAAGTGGGGACATTTTCTATGTGATGATAAAATACTCATCCTTTTCAGAGGAAATAATGTCTGTCACTTGCATTCTTGGAGATCAGCTCATTGTCACTGAGATTTCAGGTAGAATGAGTGGAGTCCAGCAGATGGAGGTGGGCGGTTGAAAGGAGCAGCGTCCAGCAGCTGAGAGCACAGGTTTCAGGGTTAGTATCCACCTGGGTATGAATTCCAGTGTGTGCTTGTAAGTGGGAAAATATGTATTCTCTCTAAGCCTTCACTGAAATAGGGGTGGTTATACCTAAGCTACAGGCTTGGTCTGAGACTTAAATGGTGGGGTGCACATCACCCGTTCCCCGTGGCTCCCAGCACACAGTGAGCACCCACTAAACCAATGCAGCCGCCACCCTCACCACTCCTGTCTCTTTCCCGTCCATTTGACTATCATCCTAGTTGTCATCATCATCATCAACATTGCTGTGGCGAGGTGGGGCCTGCTAACACGGAGACAAAGCTTCTTGGAGATGGAGACAGATGACAGGACATGCAGAGAGAGGTGAACACAGAGAAAAGGCAGGTGAAAATTAAGGGTGGGCATCTGCTGAGGGAGGAGGGAACAGGGGTGGCAACAGGACTTGAGGGGATTACAGAGTCCTGGCAGCTGCTTGCTTGGTGAGCCCGAGAAGGTGTCAAAGACAGATTTAAGTGCTGTCCGACGGCAATGCAGCTGAAGTTCCCCTGTAGGAATGCGAGTAGACTCATCTGCAAGCTCGTCCTGGGTAACGTTCAACCATCCAGAAGCAGAAGTCCAGAAATGCAGTTCCAGGCAGCAACCAGCCTAAACTGACCCCATCAACCAACTTTACAAAGAGCACGATTCCAATCAGCAACTTAAGTTCACTTCCAGTTCAACTCAGTTCCTTTCCAGGCCAAGCCCTGTCTTCTTCTATGCCGTGAGCTAAAACGCAGTGCAGGTGAGAGCTCATGACCAGGCAAGAGACTGCTGTGCAAGCCCTGTTACACCTGCACGGTGTGAAGCAAATAAAATGCAACACTCAGGGAGGCCTTTGCTGGGTCTTGCCATCCTGGTGCCGCCTGGGAGCTGAACTTCTAGATCATAAATTCTCAGCACTACTGTCACATGCCTAGAAGCTTGATCAGACTGTGAGCCACAAGGAGCAGTCCCCACACGCCAGGGTACAAGGCTGACAATGCGCTGCTGCGGTCATACTGGGGCTAAAGTTCAAACTCTAAGGAACTATCACAAATGTTAAGATCAAGAAGAGGCCTCAGAGGACATTGAGTTAAACTGCTCATGCTAGAGAAGAAAAAGGTGCCACCCAGGGAAGCTGGCAAAATGTGTGAATCTCCCCAAGTCACACATCTAGACAGAGCAGAGCAGGGAGGGGAACCCAGGTCTGCCCAGTCCTCAGGGCTGATGCAGGGGCTCCGCAGTGGGACGTGTCCCCGTCCGCCTGCGCCAGGCGAGTCTTCTCTGTGCTCGGAGAGGAATGAAATCAACACTTTGATAATGGATCTTCACGGTAACAACAGAGCTGCCAGATTAACATGCGCTGGGCCTCTGAGTAATTTTGAGATTACTGGGTCAGTGCTGGCATTGCCAGTGTTAGGGCTTTAGCCGTGATGTTATCATGGGATGATTCACATCAGCACGGCACTCCTGGGGTGATTCATAACAGCGATGACAAGCCCATCACCTTTCTTTTGTTTCATGTTTTTCTGTTGGAGTGTCAGCAAGAGCGTCCGCCTCGTTAGCTATCTGATCTCCAGGACAACCACGTGCACAGCTAAGTCACATGTGACCACGTCCAGTTTATATTAAGACTGAACCGCCCAAGGGCCTCCAGAGAATAAGGGACTTGGCTGGAGTTTGAACAAGGGGTTTTTTTAACCAATATTCTGTTTAGACTTTCATTAAAGGGAGTTTCTAAAACCAGATTCCTGGTCCAACTTCCTTGGAGGTGATGTTTTTGGTTTGGGTATTTTGTTGTTGTTGTTTTTCCTTTTGTTTAAAGGTACTAAAATAGAAAGCTTTGTCCTTTAACCTGTGGTTTTTCTTCCAAGATGCCTGAGTAGGGTTTTCCCCTGATTTTAGTGATATGTGGCTGACACATCGCATGTTTAAATTTAAGGTACACAGTGTAATGATGTGTGTATTGCTGCAAGACGATCACCAGGGTAAGTTTAGTTAATGTATCCAGGACATGATTTTAAACAACCTGTGGTATGGAGCTATTGAGTGGCTCAAAATGTACACAGAATGCAGCAAATACAGAGAGAAGAATATACTTAACAGAAAAGATGTAAAGCAAAGAGAAAATTAATATCCACCTAACCAGCGAGCCACCAAAAACCATATATTAGTTTTTTCTTCTTTCTTTTCATACTATTTTTCTTTAAAATATCTTTATTTTATAATATGATGGTACTAAGGTGGTAATTTATTTTTAATATTCATATTTGTTTTTCTTTGAACTTTAAAGCTAAAAAATATGAAGACTATAACAAATTCATCCCTTCATCCTAAATTAAATGGTATCATTAAAATCACTTTTGCCTCCATTATTTGTTATCAGAAAAATAAATAAAATTATACAATTAAAGTTCAAGTCTTCTTTGAGACTCTGCCATTCTGATTCCATCTCCTCTCCCCATTGACACCCAAGCATCGTGTGTATATCTACCTCCACGCCTGCCTATCTGCATCGATCTACAAGTAGAAAAGGGTAAGAATAAGAGGCTTTCCAGGAGTCTCGTGGGTTCTCAAACACCCTGCAGGGCTGGTTTCAACAACATTTCCCTAAAGAAACATGTGCACGCCCCCCCCCCCAGGGTTTGTCTGTCCACAATTCTTAAAGAAATTCATGCTGGGCTGAATTTCAATGTTTTTGTACAGGTTAAAATGGAGGGATTTGGTTTAACATTTGAGGTTAGGAGACCCCAGGTTTCTTTTAACACACTGGAGACTGGAGGTAGCATGGTGGAGTGAAGAAACGGTCAGTTAGAAATCAGAAACCCCAGGTTTGGCCTCACAGCCACTCTTAACTCCCCATGGGGTTGCAGGTCAGTCGACTTGACCCCCTCCCCTTTTTTTTTGTAAAATGAGAAAGATGGGTAAAAGAATCTCCAATGACTTTTGTACCTTTGAAATCTGAAACTCAAAGGTTTAATTTCCTCATCTGTCAAACAGAGGTAGTGTCTGAGCCGGTGTAGAAGGTCAAACAGGACGTGTGGCTCTGCCAGCAGGATGGTGATGATGATGGGATGATGGTCACAAGGATGAGTATTATTCCTGAATTGAATGCAATTGGGTTATTATTACTCACAAATCAAGCTATTTTTAAGCTCCCAGAAATGCTTTTAAAGAGAGAAAACCACCAATCCGCGGACAGGGAGCAAGCAGAGGAGCACCCAGCGATGCCCTTCCTCCTATTCTCCTGGGCAGGCAGTTAGTGCCAGGAGAGCCTCTCTGCACTGTACCCATGAAGATTTAATTAATACAGCACCACAAGTGCCTCTTAAGATGCTCTCCTCTCCCCAGGCATTCCAGACAGATGCATGGTATTCACAGTAAAGTGTATCACGAATTCACTCCGGCTGGAGGTGGTTTGTCCACAATTCTTGAGGAAGTTTGTGCTGGGTGGAATTTCAATTTTTTTTTTTTTTTTGGGTGAAGGCTAAGATGGAGGAATTCAGTTTAATTTCTGAGGTTAGGTAGGAGACCTCTTTGTGTTTTCTCAGAAACATAAGCTATAGTGACCTTTCAACCTGCACACTTTCCTGGGGACACTGGAGTCATTTGAGATGGGAAAACAAGCTGTTTGAAATATATGTTTAAAAATGCTGCACAAAGTTGTCTGAGAAGACGAATGTTAGTGTCTACACAGGCAAATGGAGTATTTAGGGGTTCTACCTAAATTGGTTCTAGGCCAATTGTACCCCATTGAAGGACAATGTCTGTACAAGCATAAATGCCTCTCCCTGACAACCTCCTCCTTTCTCCACCTCACCTGATTCTCATCCTTTCATGTGCACTGCAGATGCCACCTCCTCCAGGCAGCCTTCTCTGACTTCTGCCTCCCTCCAGTGAGAGCTGGTACCCCTTCCATGATTCCTCCAGAATGCCCTGCTGCTCCATTAGCCTTGATTACACTCTCTTCTAATTCCTATCATGCTCTCTTGTGATTGTCTAGTCACTCACTCATCTGTCTTCCTCACTGCCTCATAGTTATTTTAGAGGCAGGAATTATGTGTTCCATTTTTGGGTCATAGTGCCTGCCGGGTAAGTGCGTGAACCAATAAACATTTCTATGCATGTACACATCTTCCCTGTATGTATGTTCGTGGAGATAACAGTTGAGTGTCACACTCTTGACTTGTTTTCCTGGCTAAATGTTCCATGTATGCATTGCCATGAGGCTTTGAAGACGAAGCTCTGCAGAGAATGCGGATTAGATTCCATCTTTGAACACTGTCAAAATTATGTAAATACCAGCCACCATATGAAGTATAAAATTCTAAAACATTCAATGAACAGACTTGTCACATTTTTCCTTTTAACTAAATCTAAGGAAAATGCAATTCCAGTGTGTGATCTGAGGAGGTAGAGGGTCTAATCTACATGTTTCTGAGAGTAAACACAGGCTGCAGGGATGATTCCTGTGATCTTGGAACTTTAATTTCAGCGGTGCAGTTCCCTGAGCTTTATTTGATACAAGGATGTTTAGAAAATTCAAGCCACTTTTAAATCAAAATAAAAATTGAGGTTATTTTCCAAGAATTAAAATTCTCAAGATAGCAAGATAGCTGGTCTTTTCCTAGCATTGCCTGACTATCAACCTGGACATTTTTAACCAAAGTGATTTAAACCAAATACTAGGAGTCCACGTGAAATTGAAGAGGCAGTGGGGGTAGGGTAGTGAGAGGGGGCACTGTTTGGGTTGTACATAGACCCGCTTCTTACACAGACTCTACCACTAGGAACTGTTGATATTTTATTGCTGTCACTTGACTCTGCAGACTTGAGTTTTCTCATCTGTGAGATGGGAGGTTCAGATGAGCCAACATTTAAGGTTTTTTATGCCTTATGCTTTTAGGACAATGGATGTTTTCTAAAACTGTGTTTACAATACCTGGAAAAGTGAGGATGCTCAGGTCATGGTTTCAGCACCGAGAAATCTAACTTATTAGCCTCCACTGCTCCTAGTCCTGGATAAGGTCAGAGACAGGCGCCTGTGCCCCACTTAATGGACCTGTTAACTGACATGGTGGAGCACAGCTGGGATTTTTGAGTTTTGGTGGGTACCAGGAGAGCTTTCTAAAAATACCAAAGCCAGGCTCACCTCTAGTTTCTGTGTCAGGAGTTCTGCTCTGGGGCCTGAGAATATGAATCTCCAAGTCCAGATGATTCTGAGGCTTTTCCTTGAGAACCACTGAACTAGAATATCTTGTCCCACCATCCAACTGGAGTAAGAGCCATATTTTCAATGAGCCACCTCTATCTACTAGCCTCCCACTACACCAAGAAAGGGTTTCCTTTCCAAACACTGTAAAAAAATATTTCAGGGGGCACATGTAACTACTTTTATACCTACTTTCCTTTAAGAGACTTGGTCAACCTATTCAACAACATTTGGCCTCCAGGTTCATGAAAACACTCAAGGTTCACAAAAGCTCAGGAAATTTAGTTGGTTGATTGATTGGCTCAGTGCTATGTTATTAGGTTTGAACAGGAAGAAAGCAAAGCTCCATTCATAGTGAATTCATGAGGACAGAGAACAGCAGGGTCAGGCTCCAGGATGCCAACAATTCTTTAGTCAAGTAACATCATTATAAGAAAATCTACCTTTCACTCACTCTAGGCTAAAAAAAAGTTTTTGATAAAGTCATCTATATCACTAGATTTCAAACTTGGTAGCGTCACAATTTCTTGGAAGATAGTGGTGTGTTTTTAAATACTGATGGTTGGGGTCACATCTCTGGGGATTCTGATTCACTCTAGGTGTTAGGATATTTAACAGCTTGCCAAGAGAACAATATTGTGAAGCAAAGTCTGAGATTCACTGATCTATAAAGAAAGAGCATTAGTTTGTTCTTCCTCTCTGAGCTCCACAAATCATTTTTAGCATGACTAATGGCATGACTACTTGTCTTAAATTATACTTAAGAATAAACACTGAAATTTTTATAAGCCCACAAAAGGTCACAGGCACAGCAGGCAATCGATCAATATATCAAAGCATCTTTCACATAGTACAGTAAACGCTTTTTTGTGGCAAGACTTCGTCCAAAGTAAGCATACAGTTGCTGCTGCAGATAGGTGAGGTCTGCTGGGGGAATGATTCTTGTCTCCTCAATTATTACCACCTGGAAGACATCACCCACATCCTCAGATCTTTCAGATTCCTGAGCATCAGTCTGGCTCAGTGCCAAGTAAATTAGAGGCACTGAACAAACATTGTTCAACTCACTTATATTTATGACAGTCTCCAAGCACTCGGAAATGCAGACCTTAGCAGAATATAGTAAGTGTTTCATCATGAAGTAGAAGGTGTGTGTTTCTCTGTGTGCTGGGAACACGTGCTCTTTAATTCTTCTACATTCCTTAGAGTAAATGAGAACATTAAGGTGGTTATTTTATAAATAAACAATGTAACTATGTATTTGGGAAATCATCCACTTCCCAAAATGGATGAAAGTTTCTAGTGCCTTAAGACACATATCTTTCTGACCACGGCCAACAAAATAGGGACCACCCAAGGCAGAGAATACTATACGTAGTTGGCTTTGAGATTTTGCCTGTATTTTATAAAGCTGTGGCCCTGTGAACATTACTGCAGAGAGGAGATAAAAGACAAAGCAGCAAAATTTAGAGGGACAGACCTGTTTTGGTTACAGTTGCACATGCCATTCTAGATATTTTCTCAAATCGCTACAAACTAAACCTGTGGTTAAGATCCCAGATGACTGAGGCAGATATGAACAGAGAGTTCACCAAAGAGGCTATCCAGTAGGTCAACAGACATAGGAAAAAATATTCATCATATTTCCAATAAGAGAGATGCAGGTTAAAACCACAGTGAGATCCCATCTTACTGAGATACCCAGTGAGAATGGCATACATTAAAAAGATCCCCAACAACAGGTGTTAGAGAAGGTGCGGAGGTAGAGGTATTCCTATATTGTTGGTGGGAATGTAAACTGGTACAACCATTGTGGAAAATGATCTGGATTTACCTTTAAAAAATAAAATGCAGGGGTCTCCCTGGTGGCGCAAGGGGTAAGACGCAAACTATGAAGC
This sequence comes from Talpa europaea, assembly GCF_964194135.1. NCBI lineage: Eukaryota > Metazoa > Chordata > Mammalia > Eulipotyphla > Talpidae > Talpa > Talpa europaea. The sequence goes on from NC_140077.1 coordinate 13,608,258, forward strand.
TATCCACAGCCACTGCATCATGAGTTTGATCCCCAGCCAAGGAGCTAACCACATGGCGCAGGAGACTTCTCCTGCCTCGCCTGCCACTCCCTTCAGCAGTGTATTTCAGTGGATCTGCTTGTTCTGTTCCCCACTCTGTCTCTGGTGAATCCTCTCACCCCCACACCTCTGGCCTGTACCCCAGTTCTTGCATGCATAAATAAATAAATCTTAAAAAATAAAATGGAAATACTGTATGACCCAGCAACCACACACTTGGGCATCAATCAAAAAACACGAACCCATCAATCAAAAAAACAATATGCTCGAGAGTGCTTATTGCAGCTCTGTTCACAATAGTTAGGTCATGGAAACAGGCTAAGTGCCCTCTGACAGGTGACTGGATAAAGGAGATTATGAAATACTATTCAACCATCAGGAAAGATGAAATGCTGCCATTTACAGCAAAATGGAAGGAGTTTGAGGGCCTTAAGAAGTAACATAGTAAAGCAAGCCAGAATGACAACAAATACCAGACATTTCTATAACAGAAGACTTGACGAAGTAAAATACTTATGGAAACTAGTGGACATTAATAAATGTGGCGAGGGTTCTGAGGTTTAGAGGGAGTGGTAAGGGAGAAAGAGCCAGGGGGTAAAGGTTGGTGGTAGGGAAAAGAGAGAAAATGTCAAGTATAAGTTAGCACTTAGTTCAGCTTCAAAAACAAGCAGAAGCGCTGGAACTCTGTCACTTGAGTTACAGAGTGTAGCTGGCCACCATGTGCGGTGGACCCGGACTTCAACTGGGAAGCAAGGGGGGAGAGCCCAGACACAGTCAACTGCATGCTTTGGGCCAAATACATGCACACACTCTGTTCTCTTGTGCAAGTCAAGCAGTGCTCTCTGAGCAATTCCGGAGTCACTCCACCAAGAGAAACAGTCACTTGTGTCCTTGTAGCTCCCGAAGGACCCATGAGGGGGATTTCCCAGTGACCATAAAGAGGAAGAGGCTTCACCTAATCCCAAGGCTACCTCAAGAACAAGTGGAACCTTCCCCTGGAGGGCCTGGTGGCGCTCCCTCGGGAAGGAGTTGAGGAGGGCCAGCCTGAAGCCAAGGTGTCCTCAAGAACAAGTGTAACTGGCTGATCTTCAAAGATTTCACAAGAGAGTTTGAAGAGACTCCAGAACATCCACAGATCATCTGTTCAATAAGGCACTACTTTGCGGATAATGAAGGTTCTGAAGCATAGATCCATTACACGTGCAAACAGTCGATGGCAGGGGTCCCTGCCAAGACCCTGTCTGGTGTCCGGACCTGCATGCCACTGCAGACCCCCACTTCTCAACAGGCATGGCTCCCACCAGCACCCTCGCAGCCTGCGGAGTCTGTGATGACATGATGAGTTTGAAGAGACTCCATGCTGGACTGTGGAGAGCACTGAAGATTTCAGCTGAGGACGTGGATGAGGCTGCTTCCAGGGACTGGACAGAGGAAAGACACCCCATCGATTTGCAAGAGATCCTCAGGAATAGACAAATGATCTTAAAGGATTCACACAGTCACAAAAAAAAAGTATCTGCAGTCAAGAAAACCTAATGACCATCCCCAGAAACAGCTCAGCAGCAGCAAAAGGGGCATCTGAACAAACAATAGGGCAGAGCCACAAATTATCACCTCCACCTTCGTGCCATGAAGGGACTGTGGAGGGAAAATTGGTGAGGAGGAGAGTCAAGAGTGGTGACTGCAGTGTGCAAAGCAGAGCCTGGGTTGGGTGGGGAAGGAATAAAGCAGATGCACAGGGAGAGCCAGGTGTCTCTGCCTGAGCTCGGCCAGGCCCGGCCCTGCTGCTCAGCCCGACAGTGCGAGCTCTAGTTGGGGGAAACTGGTCGCTGGTGGACTTGGTCCATTAAGCCCCCACGCTTAATGGGCGCTGAACCAGCACACCATTATGGTGGTTAGTTTTGCTCGTAATGGCTCATGAAGGGTCTGTCAGCTAAGGTGAAGCTAATTCTTTTTTTAAAAATAATTTATATATATATATATATATTTTACTTCATTGTTCATTTTTTTACAATGCTTGCTTTCTCTTCTCAAGTGTAGTCCCCAAAGAATTTTACCACCAGTTCACCCGTGCACCATCACCATAGTCCCTTGGGCTCTTCTCTCCCGTTTTGACCCCTTTTCCTGCTCCCCCCACTCTCATAGAATGTCTCTGACTCATGGTTTCCTGCTAATTTTGTTGTTTTTATTATTTTTTTTCCTGAACCCTTATTTGGTTCCCCTGTTTTCCTCCTATAAGTGAAACTATTCAATATTTTTCTTTTTCCTTCTGACTTATTTCACTGAGTATAATCCCTTCCAGCTCCATCCATGTTGCTTTATCTTTTTTGATTGCTGAGTAGTATTCCATTGTGTATATATACCACATCTTCTTGAGCCAGTCATCTGTTTTGGGGCATTTGGGTTGTTTACAAGTCTTATAAGGTGAAGCTAATTCTGTGTGGATCTGCTGTGTGGATGATCGGTGTGGGGTATTCTGGACTCTGAGCAGTTAGGGAGGCACGCATAATGGCCACCTGAGCAGAAGTCTTACTGCAAAGCACCTTACAGAATAAAGGTGGGGAGGGGGTCCTCATGGAGGAATGGCCTCACTGTATTTTAGGCCAAGGATGAAGAAGTTGGGTTGAGACTTGAGTCATTCTCTTGGGCCAGGCACTTCCTGCATCTCCCTGAGGAAATCTCAGAGCAGGAGGGTGTGGGGAAGGCCTCAGTGCAGGTGTCCAAGGCATGGTCTCAAGTCCATTGCCAGGGGTCTCTATGCCAAGGGAACCATCACTACTCCCTGCTCAGAGCCATTGCTTGTCAGTGTTGTGACCCTGGACATATCATTTCATCTCTATATTTCAGTGCCCTGCAAAAAAAAAAAAAAAAAAAATCCAAGCTGACAGAGAACCAGAGAACTGACTTGTCTGCGGCAAGAGTGGTTAAAATTCGATGGCTGCCTTTTCTCTTCCAATTGCTCGACAGCGGTTCCCCCTGCTACTCTATCCATTGCTAATTAGGACCAGTCTGGGCTTGACATGAACACAGTTCTCTATGGTAAAATTGATTATTATATGACTATGGAAAATAAGGAAGTCATTTCATTCGAAATATCAAATTCCACAAAATCATACGTGGCAGCTGTTAGGGTCTGCATGTAGGGGAGGGGCGAGTATGTGAAAATATTAACCCTCTCCCTTCTGGTTTTCTGACATTTTGCAAGGGGGGAAAAAAAGGATTCCAACACATATAAAGCAGAAACCAATGGCAAAGCCACATAATGGATTTTTTTTAAGGTTAAAAAAATTCCCATGATGTAAGATACATACTTGTCCATTTTACGAGTATGGATTTGCTTTTACACACTGGCAAGCTGAAGATCGGAATTCCTTTCCCGAATGTGTTGACGCTACTTTTAATTGTACCAGATAAAGAAACGAGGTGAGTCATGTTTGGTTGTGCTTGAGCCTGCTCGCAGACCATCCACGTCCAAGTACGTCCCCTGAACCTTGAGACATGAGCTGCTACGCTCACTTGCTCGCTCGGGGACTAGGAACAGAGTCCTGCTTTAACATTTATATCTGCGCTTAAAGAGACTTCGTAGTTGCTGAGATGTGCATCACGGTTCCTTCGGAGGTGCTCAAAGGAAGTCGCAAACATTCTTTGCTGGTGACAGGTCCCCTGCTCATGAATCCTAATGCAGCACCCCCCGTCCACTCACGGGTCTCAGCCCGCGCTCGACAGATCCAGGCGTTTCAAATGCCTTTAACAGTCATCTTCCCATCATGGACACATCCAGCAATCCAGCACAAAGCTCCTCAACCTTCCAAGACTCCACACCCTGAGTGTTTCAGCCTTCGGGGAGTGTCCCCTTTCCATGCCCTCGGGTCTGCTGGTCACGCAATCTGTTTTCCTGTGGCCATGCAATTTTTCTTTAGAAAAGTTTCATGACCAGCGTAAAAACAGCATCTAGACTTCCTGACATTGGGATTGTTGATTTCCCTGGGAAAACTGTTTTGGGTCACATGTCACCCTGCTGCTGTGAATCATTTAGTGCATTTCTTTTTAACGGGAGGGGGTGGGGAAATGACAAATCGCATACTCATGCACAAACGCTTAGCGCCAAGAACATGGCCGGGGGGCTGCCTGAAGCAGAGAAGAAGAAAAGCCCCCCGACTTCCCCCAAGTTCGGGGAAAGGTGGGACGATGTCATGCAACCTTACCTTTCTGAAAAAGAACAGGGCTCCTGGCACATTAAGCGCTGACCTGAGGCCACCGAAGCCGAGAGTCATTTTGGGTGTCGCGCATGCACCTCCCTAGAAAATCGCAGTGCATTCTACCAGCTTTCTGCATGCCCATCATGACAGGCTTTCACGTAAACTCCCCTGAGTCTGGAAAGGGGCAGAGGAGGGGGGAATGCAAGCCAAGGAGTGAGAGAAAGAGAAAGACCTGTCCCAGGGCAGCGCGTAGCCGCGGACGTCTGGAAGGAGTCACATGCACGGGGGCCATTCCTGCCGCATTACACACGCTGAGTGTAAATGGCAAAGATATCAGTCGGTGTTTATGCCACATGTTCTCAGCCTCTTCACATATCAACACCCAGGCCAGCTCCTCATAGAGAGGCTGCCTGAGAACACTTCTGGAGGGCGTTTTGGGTTAATCATGCAGACTTTTCAAATAAAATTTCAACACCTCCTGGCCTACTTATTATTTTTTTTCTTTTTGGTGGTGGTGGCAGCAAAGTGATGGGTTTGGGTGTTTGCTTGCTTGGTTTTTAGGATGAGTAGACAAATCGACTCCTAAACAACAAACTTCCGAAACAGCTTGGCCCTTCTTTTGTTCTTATTCTGGTTCCCTGGAATGAGGTGACCAACCAGGTGGTCACTGCAATACTTTTCAGTAGGAAAAACAAATTGTTGTCTGCTCCCAGCAACAGCTCTTAACTGGGGGTGATCCCCCACCATCCCCTGGGAATGTGGGAGGCTTATTGTTTGTCCAACATTGGGGCGATGCTACTAAAATCCATAATGCTCAGGACAGACACACCCAAAAGGGATTACCAGCCCACGACACCAGTGATGCCAGGTGAGAAACTGCCATGAGGCTACACCCTGCCCCAAGTCTAACTAGGAAACAGAAAAAAAGAAGAAAGAAAAACAAAACTAAGAATCTACTCCTAGTGAGGAAACAGCCAAAGACCTGGGAGTCAGGATGGGCCTGGTCTCATGCATGGTTTAGTTACTTGTGAACTCGCTTACTCTTCTGCCCAGGAGTGACATTCTCCTGGCACTTTTTCCCTCTTCTCTTTCCAAATTTCACTTACACAGTCAAACCCAACTCAACCTTCATGAGATTTTCTAAATCAAAACCTGCTGCCACAGGGACCTCGTGACCAGGTGTCACTCCAGCTGGTTCCGTCTGGGAGGGTCTGATGTTCCCCAGTGAGGCTTAGTGTCCAATCTAATCCCTGCCCAGAATTATTTAGCAAAATATGCTTTCCACAAGGTGAAACTTCCCCAAAGAACTTATAACGGATAGGGACAAAGGTCCCTGGCTTCTCCTATGTGACTCCAGCCCTAGGAGGTGAGGGTGGAGTGCCTGGTCACGGGCATCAGCAAGGGCTCCTCTTGTGAGGACTCCATGTGTGAGACCCTATAGCCCTCTGAAAAGTCGACATGAACAGGGCAGTGCTGTGTGTCTGGACAGCTCATCTCCAAGTGCCCACAGGGTTCTTCCACCGCCCACCTGCCCCAGTGAGCGCCCAGCACAGCCCGAGGGCTCTTTCTTCCTAATTTAGTCACAGCCCACAGGCTGCCCCACGTAGTTGGCTCTCAGCTGCTGACAAAGTCACAGACACCTAAAGGCGCCAGTCTCAGATCCTGACCTATGGGAACCAGCCAACCTGGCCCAAGCTGCCTTTCTGCTCAGCCCTTGGTGCCTCCCATGATCTACCAGGCTTCCCCAAGGTGCCAGGCAGGCTCCTTGGCAACGGCACATCTAGCCCGTCCCGGCTCTATTCCTCCCATGCCCAGGACTTTCCCAGCACAAGAGTTTACTGAAAAGCAGTCTGCTATCACATCTCCCAGATCCGCTCTTGTATGCCCAAGAGGAGGAGCCGTGGTGTGTAGTGGTTAAGAACATGGACCCTGGAGCCAGCCTGTCGCTGTGGGACATGGTGTAAGGATGGTGCCTGCTGGGATTACAGGAGGTGTGTGTGTACCACAGCCCAGCGCCTGGTACAGGCAGCACCGGCTGAAGATCTTCTTTCTTGAGTTCCGTAGTGTGACACATGGTATGATGTCATGTGTGTGATGGTGACTTGATTAGTAAGACAAAAGGCCCTGATCCATGACTGGAACTCACAATTCACAAGAGAAGGAAAATCAAAGCCTTCAAATGAACCCTTCAAACTGTGCGCTCCTGGCTCTTACCCAGAGATTAAGATGCAAACCCTGGTCCCATCTGGACATGAAGAGGCATACATTGGCCATCACTAACTGAAATGTAGCAAGTGTATGTTGAGCACCTGCTGTATACCACACTATGCCAGGCATAGGGCAGCAAGAGCACAAGGTAGTCATGTGGATATGCAGAGTCTTATGCTGGTGGCTCCACACATTCTCTTAAGCTTCAGAGTTTAAAAACTTAGGATAAATATCCCCACTTAACAGATGAGAACACTGACGCTCCAAGTGACAGTAACCTAAAGTCCCAAAGTTAACACCTTTGCTTGAAACAGACTCTTAGATTCCCAAGACCTTGTCCTTCCACTAACATACCTCCTCGTATTCAAGGCGAGTCATGAGTATAGAGAATAGGGTAAAATAAGGTGAATGCTGCAGCCAGGTGTGTTCCAGGCATGGTGAGAGAGGCCCTGCTACACAACCTGAGGCCAAATGAAAAAGCAGAATCATTGCCCAAAATGCATTAAGAATTTCCAGATGATAACAGCAGGCCAGCCCAGGCCCTCCTCAGCCCAGGAACCATGTGAATCCTGAGGCCCACCCTGATGGCCCGGGAGTGGGGCGAGCTGGAACTTCTGTCTCCCTCACGGGAGGGGCAGCTCTGACATCACACAGCCCAAGGCGACTGCTGGATGCCAAGCCCCTGGCCCTGCCCCTCTCGTTGGTCCTGCTTCTGCTCCAGCCTTGCATTGACACTGGGGGGGAAGGGGTGGTGTTGGGATGGGAGAAGCAGGAGGCAATTCTGGCCTAAACAAGTATTTATTGTGATACCAGGACTTTCTGAAAGTGACAGGATGGAAGAGAGTCGTTTGTTCTCCCCACGCCCTGCAAGGAGTGCGGAGGTCAGCAGGGGAAGGATTACCCATGATGACATAGCAGACACAACTGGTGAGTGTGAGAGAATAGAGGCAGTGACAGGCTGCGAACCAGAGAGTAGAAGAGCCGTCAGAGGGAGGCGGGAAAGGGGCCTGTCTGGCTTCCTCACTAGCCTGTTGCGTGCTGACCAGCCAGCTACCCCCATGGCCTCAGATCAAACACCAGGCGCAGAGTGCACAGGAACTCAAGGGCCACTCAAAGGCCACTCAAGTGGCCACTGAAAGTGGCGTTTACTATCCACTTACTCTTTAACGTTAAATGAAAAACAAATGCACGACACTGTATATGTAGTGTGGTTACAATCGTGTAAAAGGCAAAATAACCCCTAGGTAGAAAAGCTATGTTCTCAGAAAACAGGCAAACATGTTAGCAGGGGCAGCAGCATCTAGGTGCTGGAATTTTAGGTGATTTTTTTTTCTTTCTCTTTTTATGATGTTCCAATTTTTCTTCGGTAAAACTATTTTTTCAGTGAAAAAAGTAATTTTTGGAGGCCCAATGAATTCAGCTGGGCTAATACTTGCCCTGCTCAGTGTGTAAGGATGTTATAAAACCACCACCCCCATCACATTAAACCAGCTAGCCCAGCCCCTTCCCATAGCAGGTACTTCTGTTCTGGAGACTGTAGCCAGAAAGTAAGAGTGGGGTACACGGAGAAGAGCCACATCTGTGCAGGGCGTGACCATGCCCCTCTTCTGGGGAAGCCAGGTACACATAGGTGTGCATACTTATATTCCAGGGAGGCACTCTGCACAAAGCAGGTGGAACATGCCAGCATGCTCAGGGGTAAACACAGGTTGATCTGATGACCTCAGACTTCTCACCGGACAAATCAAGGTCATCAACATTAAGCAGCTTCTTTGTACACATCACAGCTCAAAGACAACAGCCTAGACCCTTTCCTCTTGCCCCTCACCCAGCCCCAAACCACTGCTGGCTGGGGGTGGAGAGGAGTTAGCTATAGACTGTCGGCAAAACCAAGGCGGGAAAGGTAAGGTCACCATTTAATACAGAAGCTGACCTGGGTTGTGGTCTCCAATTTAACATTTTCATCCCCTTGGCTCACATTTGCTATACCTTTCAGGGTGGCACTAGGTAATTTTTTTTCTTTGGGGTAGGCAACTGCAGAGACAGTGGTTACCAATGACTAATGCAGTGCTCGCCCAAGATTAGAGGCCATGTAGTTGGGCCTCCTCTAATCTCCCATATTCTGAGCCAAGAGTGGCTACCGTGTCTCTGTTTTCAGCTGGGAATCCTTCTAGAGCCGAATCGCTACCCTCGCTGGATGGGCAGAGTTGGGCCCTGCCAAGGCTGCTCCCTCCCCAACTCTGCAGGGCTAAGCTAGTGGCTGCTTGGAATAGCCCAGGTCTTGGCCAAGAGATACAGAAGGTTCCAGAGCCTGAGAGATCCTAATCCAGGTGTGGCTTGTAAGAAAACCACTGGAAACATTTAGGTGGGAGAGGCTTTCTTTTTCTCTCCTCTCCTCTTTTCTTTCCTGACACTTCTTTTTTTTTTCTTTTTTAAAGATGTATTTATTTATGCATACAGGAATTGGGGTACAAGCCAGAGGTGTGGGGGGTGAGAGGATTCAACAGAGACAGAGTGGGGAACAGAACAGGTGGATTGACTGAAATACACTGCTGAGGGGAGCAGCAGGGAGACAGGAGAGGTCTGCTGTACCATGTGGGTCAGCTCCCTAGCCAGGGATTGAACTCGAGCTACAGTGGCTGCAGATAGCTTCATAGTGCTGTGTCTTGGACCCTGCGCTACCAGGGAGGCCCCTGGCTTTCCTGACCCTTCTGATACAAAAGGTGACTCCAGGTAAAAAACTATCTCTAATAGCCAAGGCTGGCCTGGTCCACCTTAGCAATGGGGTAAAAAGGAGAGTGAAGGCAGAAAAGATGAGGTCTCAGGGTCTCAGGATGGAGAGAAGTCGGTAAAAACACAAAGTGACCCCAAAGCAATGGTAGATGTTCCAGCCTCTTGTGTTACAAGAAGATACAAGGAAAGAACAAAGATGGGAATTGTTCCCAGAACGAACAACCCGGCCTACGTAAGGGCACGTCCTGCACAGACAATGGCCAGGCTAGGCCTGTGAGCAGAGAAAACCAGTCAAGAGCTGTGAGTCATCAACGTGGGCAGAAGCCCTTCCTAGGAAAGGAAACTGGTTCTTTGTTGAGCAGAGGTTTTGATTCCCATCTGGTTAACTGTTGTTCCTCACTAGGTCCTCCAGGGACCCACAAAACAGAAGCAGGAAGCATTTTTAAGTTTTCCAGAATTGTTCTTTAAAGGCTGAGTGTGGCTTCCAGACAGAGGCCCCATGCTGGGTCCTCAGGAACACGTCCTCAGGACCTTTGCACAATCTGTTCCCTCTGGCCGAAAGCCCCTTCTCTAGATCTGCGTCGTCCATGTAGTATTTTAATTTAACTTCTTATTGCATAAAATTTAAAACTCAGTTCCTTGGCTCTACTACACTTTCCATGTGTCCAAGAGTCACATGAAGCTGGTGGCTACCATACTGGACACATACTACGTAACAGCCGCAGCCTTCAGAAAGTTCCTCTAATAGTGTTGCTTTGGCTCTTCATACAACTGGCCTCTTGTCCACCTGAGCTTCTTCTGCCGTGTCATCCTCCCAAAGAGTCCGCTCAGACTCATAAAGTCCAAGCAGGACACAGGGTCACTCTCTGCTCCCTGTCCCATCTGGATATTATCTGGTTCACCGCATGCCTTTACTGCCTGTCCCTCCCCTGGAATATAAGCTCTACAAGAACAGACTGCTTGTCGGCCTTTCCTCTCTCTCTCTCTCTATGCCCAACGCCTAGAACACATGCTTCTAGTGTAAGCAGAAGCTCAGTAAAATTGTTGAATTGGTGACTCACAGTTGAGTCTACCTTGTCCCTTTCAGGCCAGATGATACCAGTCAGCCAAAACAGCTGCCATTTATCTTCCCGTGCATCAAGGTGACATCTAAGTGGGCCCCGTCATAAGCATCTGGGAGACGGAGGCCAGGCAGCACCAGAAGAGCCAAGACAACTCTGTCCTGACTCCCCTCGGAGAACACAGGGTGCCTCTCAGTCACTATCAGTCAGTCAACAGCATTGTGCTCGGTGCATGGACAACCTTCTATCTCTGCTTTTGCAAAAGATCAGCACATCTTCTAAAAGGGCATTAAACAGTCAGAGGTTAGGTGGACTCACTTTTCCTCCACAAGCATATTCAAAAGCAAGTAACAGTGTGGGGTCCATCCTAAGTTTGAGGAGTTGGTATTTTAATACTCTGCTTGTCATGGGAGATTTGTGATGCCTCCTCAACCCATAGGAGGAGGTGGAGGAGGGAGCAATCTTTTATGACTTTCTTTTATTATTTACTTCAATTAAAATCTGAATAGCAGAATAGTTTGACATTCTGCAAAGCCAGATCCCCACAGCGAACACCAAGGAATATGAAAATATCTAAGTTGAAAACCATGTGTCACAGGTTACCAAACTTTCATAACAAGCTGAGTACAAAAGTGGCTTTTGTTTAGGATCAATACAGAACTCCACAGCGCAATCCAAGGAGAAGGGCCTGGAAAACAGGGCCTGTGATGCACGAAGAATAAGCAACAAAAAAAAGGAAAAATAAAAGTAGGCAGAGGAGCCTCCCTGGTGGCGCAGGGGTTGAAGACAGCACTATCAAGCTATCGCCAGCCACTGCAGCATGATTCCCTGGGATTCTGCCTGGGAGGTGACCCACATGAGGCAGCAGACCTCTCCTGTCTCACCTGCTGCTCCCCTCAATTTTAGTAGATCCTCCTGTTCTGCTCCCCACTCTGTCTCAGGTGAATCCTCTCAACCCCCAGCACCTCTGGCCTACACCCCAGGTCTTGTATGCATAAAAAAATAAATCTTTAAAAATAAATAAATAAATAAATAAATAAAAGAGGGAAGAATCTGTGCTCAGAATCAAACCAAGAACGAAGCCCCACTGTCAAGGAGGTTGGAGGTTTGGGATGCGGAGGCTGGGAGCTAACAGCCTGATAGCTTGTCAAGAAAGGGGGCAGCCCAGAGAAGCCTCCCTGTGTACCCTCTAATTCTTGCTGAGGAAACCATCTGATTGGAAGCAGGTTCCCCATGAACAATTATTTGCTGACGTTCTCACTACTCTCTCAGGGCTTCATCAGTAAATGCACCAGCCCCACTTGTGTCAGAGCACACAGGCCAATGAGTTTTGAGCGAATTGGCAAGGAGAGCACATCTTTCACTCCAACCACATTTGATTAATCACATTCCAATATCCATTCTGAAATGAGTTCCAGGAAATGAAATCTATTCTGATACATAAATCAGGAATTCATTTTTTTTTCTTTAGCCAAGACTGCATGAAGGCACCGAGAGTGAGCCCCACCTCAGACTTTCTCTACTTTGTCTTTGGCTGAATCTTAATCAGAGAAGCTCAGCCACCTCCAGACCTTGACCACAGCATGGTCCTCCTCCAGGCAGGCAGGTCACACTCACTGGCGTGAGTCCAGAACCAGGGGGTGTGAGGAAGACAGAATACCAGCTAGCCACTTCATTCAAGACAAACCTCATAAGCAAAGGAACCACAGACCATGATTACATGTCACTCTCACACCAGCCTCAAGGGTTCCCCAGATCTCAGTTTCTCTTTAGGTGACCATTCTAGAATTCTCTGCACAGGACAAGATCACAAACATTCTGAGGACACGGCCTCAGCAATCCATAGCACTGTGCTTCCCACACAGTAGAAGTAGCTAAATGTTTTCTGAATCAACAAATGGTTTACAGGTTTTTCTTCATGTTGATTATAATTTCAGAAGTTTTCATTTAAACTTGGACTAGGAGGTCAAATGGGGTTAAAATTTCTTCCTTGACCTTTAGGGTTTAAAGTTTTAAAACTTGCTCCAACACCAACTGGTTAAAACGTGATGAAGAGGGTGAGCCAGAGAAAGGACTTACAAATCCGACTCAATGTGATCCACTTACCCAGAGCCAGAGTCAAGAATCCGCCTTCATTGTCACAGACACACGTTGGCGCGCTAAGGCGTGAGGGCATTCTCAATCGAAGCCAACTGCCCTCACAGCCGGCCCAACTGGAAGAGGCTGGACCTTGGCCACTATACGGCAGCTTAAGACCAGGCCAAGGTGGTTGGGAAACCAGCTGAGAGTGTTTTTCCCTTGGTGGTTATTTTCTCAAGGCAAGGATGCAACCGATTGACCAACCAACTGAAGTTACCCCTTGAAGAAAGAACAAGTGACGTCAAGCAAAATGAGCTCTTAAATTGCACAATGTTAATGGAACAATCCATTTAAAGTCTCACGCTTTTCTTCCCCCCAAAGTCTACACTAGATTAGCCTTCCATCCATGTGGTTCCAAGCTCTTAAAACAAAAACTTGTGGGCCTCCATTCCCTTGATCTTTTTTGTACCACAAAACCCCTAAGGGCAAATATCAGGGCTATTAAACACAATGCACAATTTTATACAGTAAAAATATAATCTCTATTTCCCATAAGGGCAGGTTAGGTAGCAGATTATTTGGATCAAACCCTCAGTCTGAAAACAACTCTGGATAAATCACCTTATAAGCACTGAGGAGTTTAAAAGATAGTCAAGCCCTGCCAAGTCAATTTAGGAGGAAACTTGAATTCAATGAGATTAGAGGATTATATGGGTGGCAACACTGCTTTTGCCTTGAAGACACTGGAGGCATAAGGGTGACAGAAGTCAAGATACAGAGCACATTCATTGTAAAGACTTGTACAGAATAGCTTCTGGCGCATTAAGCTGGATCCCAGGGGCTATGCTCTCAGGATTAGGGTGAACCGGAATGAAGAAGGAAGCAGAAAGAGGAGAAAACACTCCTGAGAAGATGTGGCCACAGAGCTGCCCTCATACAGATCTCACCTAAGAACTGCACAGCAAAGATGGGCAATGAAGGTGGACTGAGGTGGTCCTCAAGCTGTAGGGCCATAAAAGATCACAGAAGGAGGAAAGTACACTTACTACAAGCTTTAGGGAATCACCACAAATGCTTTTATAAGGACAACAACCAGTAAAATAGTTGAGGATAACCAGATACATAGGAAAATGAGGCAACATCAGTGAAAACTGGTGTAACAACTAAGAGAAGAAAGAGACCTGGGCAGGCTTCAGGTACAGACCTATTAAGTATATATGCTCACCACATTAAAAAAAAAATGAACAGCAAGTTTGCAAGGAAGATAAAACTGTAAAAAGCAGCTAGCAGATCTGGAAGAATATCAAACAGGACTTCTGGAAAGGAAAAGTAAGTAACAAATTAAAATCTGCATATAGGTGTTTGGCATCAGATTAAAAACAATAGAAGAGAGGATTAGAAACCACAGTTAGATCAGAGAAAACTGTCCAGAATATAGCAAAGGAAAATAAAAACATGGAAAGTACAGAAAAATAGGTTTAAGACAAGGATATGGTAAAAAGGTCCAACATACACTTGATTGGCATCCCAGAATAGAATAATGAGAATGGGACTGAGATGATATTGCAGAGGTAACTGCTGACTAATTTCCAGAACTATCTAAAGACACCTGGAATTCAAAATATCCAAAGAATCCCAAACTTAGTAAGTATAAGGGAATGCACACCTCATAGTGATCACATATGATGCCTCATAGTGATCACTACTTATAGTGATCAAAAGCAAGAGTAAAATACAAAAGAAAAAATTAGATGACCTTAAAACAAATGATGGTTGGGCTAGAGATGATGTCTCAACATTAAAAATGAAAGGCAGAAGACAACCGAATACTAGCTTTAATACGCTGAAAGCAAACAAAGATCAACGTATAATTTTATACATTTATGTACAAAGAGGAATAATGATTCCCTAAGATACCCAGGTTATACTCACTGGAACCTGTGACTGTTACACCTTATATGGGAAAAAAAAAAAAGACTACATAGATGTGATTAAGTCAAGGATCCCCAGCTGAGCAGGTTATCCTTGATTATCTGGGTGAAACCTACATAGAACTACACATTTTATTACAAGAGAGAAGCAGGGGGAGATTTTGCACAGAGCAGAAGGTGATGGGAGAGAAGACAGATTTGAAGATGCTAAGATGCTGGCTTTGAAGATAGAGGATGGATGGAGCTGTGAAGGGATGTACTTCCAGAAGCTGGGAAATGTAAGGGGGTGATTCTCCCCTAGAACCTCTGGGGAGCACAATGCCCTGCTGGCACTGACACCTCAGCCCAGAGAGCCTGACCTGGGCCATGTGGCCTCCAGAGCTGTACAAGATTAAATGTGCCATGTTTATAACAGAACCACAGGAGACAAAAACAACTGCCATTACTGTCGCTCCATAATGAAGGTGAAAACCAGGAGTTTTCAAGCATACCAAATCCAAGAGTTCATTGCCGAGTGAGGAAATTCTAAAGATTGTACATAAGGAGAAGGGAAATGTCAAAGGGATGAAGAACAAAGACGGTGACAAATCCAGAAGTACATCTAAATCTGCCGACTACCGATATCTGCTATCACCTTCTTAAAATACTTGTAGAATTCAAACACACAACGAGAGAAAATAAACAAGGAGAGGAAAAATATTTATAGAGTATTCCAGGGATCTGGTGTTATCACTCAATGAGAAGTGAAAGTTTTGATAAACTTTAAACTCAGACAAGTATAAATATGGTAATTTTCAGGATAGAAAGAGTGGATAACTTTCAAAAGGGTAGAGAGAAAACTATAGACAACAGCAAGGAATTCACCCCAGAAGCATAAGCGAGGAAGGAGGCTGAAAGGATCCCAGGCACTCAGCAGCACCCCACTTTTTTTCTGGGGAGAGCTCCACAATTATTTGCCTTATTTGTCAAACTTTGCAATTTATGCTTTAAGCAGTTTTTAAATTACAATGTGTATACAATATTTCACAATGAAAATGGGGAAAAAACCAAGCACATGTTTATCCCCTCTAACCGCAATCTGCGTCCAGACGCTTCTATCTCAGCGTAGTATTTAGCAAGTCGAAAACCCACACATGAGTTCTCTGGAGACAATCTCATCCAGCTTTCTGTCTACAGACAAGAAAATTTTCATTTTACCCAGATTATAGATGATGCAACTAAAGTCTAACTAAGTTAGATGACTGATCAAAGGTCATTGTGACTTCATCTAGACAGTTCATTGAGAATACCTTTCACTTCTGTTTTTTTCAGGGGGGGAAGCAAATTTTATTCCTTACTCTCCTGCCTCCCTTCATACACAAAATCCTTGTCACAAAATCCCTGTGTTGTATGTGCTGCACTGCATCCCCTCCTCTCTAACTATCCTGTCTATTCAAGAAAGGAATGCCAGTGACCAGCATGTGTGCGTGCCTGTAATTACTAATGCTTTTGCAAGACTCTCCCTTAATACTGATGCAACTATACAGTTCAAGTGGTGCAAGAGCAGGGATTAAAAACAGGATCTATAATCAAGCCTGGACTTGAGGATGGCTTCCCAGGAGATGCCTGCCAACAACAATGCTGCTAAAGCCACAAAGAGTCATGCACCCTACCCAAGGGAAGGAGCAGCAAAGCAGGGAGCAGCCACTGCCCCAGACCAGGACGGCATCGTTGCTGTGGGGGGCAGGCAGGAATGGAGCAGGACAAGCACAGTCTCTAAGAAACTAAATTTATCTCATGAAAATAAATATTTTTTAAAGATTTATTTATTTATGCATAAAGAGCTGGGGTGCAGGTAAGAGATGAGGTGGTTGAGAGAATTCACCAGAGAGCAGAACAGGCAGATCTACTGAAATACACTGCTGAGGGGAGCAGCAGGTGAGTCAGGAGAGGTCTGCTGTGCCATGTGGGTCACCACCATGGCTGGGGACCAAACTTGTGCTGCAGTGGCTGCCGACAGCTTCACAGTGCTGCGTCTTAAGCCCTTGTGCCACCTGGGAGGCCCCCAAATAAATATTTAAAAAACTATCTTTCTCTTTAATTTTCTAATAGAATAAAGCACAAGATTTTCAGCACTTCACACTTGCCTCTGGGAAAGCACCCCTTTTTCCAGGTTCCTCTCACTCTCAACTTTGCTGTGCACATGCTATCACTCCCACGAGCTCTCTTAAATGAGACCACTCGCTCTGGGTATGCCCGCAAGCTGGCTGCAAAGTCAGACTGCAACCTGCACTTGGGGAACTCGCCTTCTAGTCTCTCAGTTGAGTCTCTTAAAATTCATTTCTGCAAAAAAGAGACCGCCCTGTCTTTCAGCCCTGATCTTCTTGTCATCCAGCACCCAGACCAGTTTTTTAGGGACAGCATATAAATTAAAAAAAAAAAAAATCTGCCGACACACATAAGTGATCAAAGATGATCAAGATCTTCGTTATCCTCCCTGACTGGACTGAGAACAGAGATAACTGTAATTACAAAGGCCCAGCTCAGTGGGAAACTGTACCACCATCCACCCCTTTTTTGTTTTTAAAGCCCACTTTCTGCAGGCACAGGGGATGACTCCCTATATCGCTCTGGTCGCTTCAGGTCAGAAAGCTCAGGCAGGCCAGGCCAGCAGGCCTATAGGGGAGGTTGGATTCCAAGATGCCTATTTCCGAATGACAATCACCTCAATCCAGCACTGCTCCCTTCCTAGAGACAGACCCCTCCTGTCCTTTCTCCCTGCACCCCACCCATCTGGCTCAATTTCTTGGCCCTTTTTCAGACTGTGACTCCAGAGCCACAATGGAGACCAATGAAGCTTGGAGGCGGCAGCTTGGAGGCGGCAGCTTGTTGCTTCCACTCAGTCCCATCTCATTGGTTGTCTCTGCTACTGGCAGGGGACACACTCACCACTCCAGGGCACCCAGATCCCCCCTATCACGGAAAAATGCAAGGTCCAGGGTTGAACAGAAATCAGAGGGGTCCTGGAAATGAAAAGATGTGGCCAGCAGGGATGAAAGGGATCCCTGTCACTTCCACACTGGCACACTCCCGAGATGGTGGGAGCACTCTGCTCATCTACAAATTCTTCCTCCTCTGCTCCCTTAGCAGTTGTATCCTCTCCCACAGAGAGAAAACAGGAGAGCTGACAAAGGAGAGGACCCAGTAGGCAGGCAGGCCAATCCTCTTGCTTTCCAGAGTGAAAATCCCGAGAGGGCAGGTCCTCACCCTTGGACACAGCATGGATGGCAGGGCCAACACCAGAACCAAACTTCTGCGAAATTTCCCCAAATAACGACTATCACCTCCACGTTGCATATGTATCTGGGAGGTAGTTGCTTTGCATTGTCTTGAAAACAAAATTAAAAACAAAAACATTCATAAATTTAACAACCTCTCATTATCCCACTAACCAGTGGCCACAGGTCCTCTTTGAACATCATGGGCAGAGTTGAGTCCCCCCATCTCATTCCCTGTCCAGGGGCAACGTCTATCTACCCCTAGACCATAAGCCTGTGCTATGATCCATGAATAATATTTTAACAGGGTCAAATCTATCAATGTTTTCATTTCTGAGTTGTATTTTCGGGGTCTTTCTAAAAATGTTTTTTTTAACCCTTGAGGTATACAAATACTCTCCCCAACTAACCATCCTCACCTTTCTCCTCCTCCTTTTCAGGATTTCATTTTGATTTTCACATTTAGATTTAGCTGAAATTTACCTTTGCAGATGCTGTGCGATAAGGATGTACTATTTCTCTATAGAAACTCAATTGCCTCAGCATGATATCATGGAAGAGCTCAGCCCTTCCCACTGGTATATCAAGCATCCCCACCCCTTGTCAGGTTCAGAGGGCTTCTTAGGACTGTTTCCTGCTCTCTAATCATTTTTTATTGATCCCTTACTCTCTTTTTTCCCCCCAGAAGTATCATATTTCAAATTGGTTTTGTGTAGTCCGAAGAGAAATCCTGTTGGGATTTTGATTCATTTTAACTAAAATACTTTTACACTAATTAAGACTCCATCTATGAATATCTCTTTTACATATTATAAAAGAGATTATTATATATTATTTTTATATATTCTTATTATACATTCTTTTTTAAGGCAGTGTCTTACAATTTTTATTATGTGCATGAAAACACTAAAATATGATAACATATTTTACAAAGTTAATCGAATATCATTTTATGTTCTGATAATGTTTGATGAGTTTCTCTAGTGAAGTCTTACATAGGTTTTATTTAATTTATTTCTAGGTATCCTATAATTTTGTTCTGATTAAGAACACTATATTTTTTCCTATAATATTATTTATAGGTTATTGCTGTTATATAGAAATGCTATTGCTTTTTGTATATTGACATACTACTCAGTAACTTACCTCTTTTATCATATGTAATACTTCTGAGAATTTTTTAATTTGAAGGTAGCAATCACATGTATATCTTTACATAGCAAGAACTTGCTATTTTCCATCCCTATGCATCTTTTATTTTTCTTGTCTTGTTGCATTGGCTGTGTCCTTTGGCACAATGTTGAACAGCAGTGATGATGTACAGGACCCTTATCCTATTTCTCACTCTAACTGAAAAGTCTAAGGTTTCCCTCATAAACAGGAGGTACCACCTCAAGATGTCAGTTACCTTTTCTATGTTCTCAGATGACATCTTCCCAACTAGTAAATTCCTTCCGTGCACGGCATAAATCTCAAACATCTTTCCATCTACTATATGGCACAGTGCTTGTCACACAGTAGGTGCAAAATAAATGCTTGCTAATTGCTTATGCACTTCCACACTTCACTATTGTGGTGTTTATACTGGTGCCTCCTGCTTCTCTGACCCTAGGGAATGTGGCAAATGCTGGGGCAACATTTGGCCAAATGGGTTTTATGATGAGTGTTCTTTAAGTGTGTGTATATGCCTGTGTGTGTGTGTATGCGTGTGTGTGTGTGTGTGTGTGTGTGTGTGTCTTTATGCAGATGGTATCTCATGCATTGAGGCTCTGGGGGTCCATTAAGAAAACAGGAGGAGTCTGGTTTTTAAAAAGTGAATTTTTCCAGGGATTTGGGTTTGGTTACCTCTGGAGACTGTTTATTCTCCCCTCCCCCCCTCCGTATCCTGTATGAACAAGGATTAATTGGGGAGAGTAACTGGCCCCTGAATGGGTCACTGACTTTTTCAGACTCACAGGACCCATTCCTTTGTGCAAAACAGCAGCTCCAGAGGCAGGAGGGGCCGCTCGCACAGCTCAGCTGGCGTCACGCCACACACCTTCTGGCTTCTCAGCAAGAATGCAATTTCTGGGAACAAGGCCAACATCGTGCCCCTGAGGCTATTCACACACAACCACCAGGAACTCCATTGAGTCCAGATGAAAAAATGCCCGTGGTGAGGAAGAGAGAAGGCAGAACGGGTCCAGGCTTCCTTCTGATGCTGAAGGCCCTGCTCCCTTCTCTTTGGGGAGCCATCAGCTGCCTCCCGGAGCCACTATCTCTGCTCAGGTCTCTTCAGCCTGAGATGCACAGTAGAAAGATGAATATCAGAAGAGGGGGTGACTGGGAACCTCTCAGAGAACTCAGAGCCGCTGTTGCCTCCTCCCCATACTCTCCTCAGCCCTGGCTACACAAGCAGCCAGGAAGAGAGGACACTGGAGTAATAGGGCACATCAGGGGTAAAATTAGAAAAACTCAGGCTGTGCCCTGCTCCTCAGCGCAGAGGCCAGTGGGAGCAGGGGCAGGCATTAGGAGAATATCGTCTGGTGAAGCAGGAGGCCTGGGTTCAAGTCCCACACTTATTGGCCACTTCATCACAGGCAAACTTTCAACTAAATACCTCATCGGCAGAAGGGGCCAGGCACTACTGCAGCATGGGCCAGGAATGAAGGAAGCCAGCTGAGTCTCTAAAAAGTCCAAACCCCCTGCAGGAAGTTTGTACTAAGGCTGGAGATAGAAAAACTCCTGGATGATCAGCTTGAAGGACCGATGCATGTGGGGAAGACCGAGGAAAGCAGCTAGCGGGACACTGCCAGGAAGGCCACAGAGCTTCTCAGTGTCATTAAAACTCCTCTATGACTTAGCAAACTGTCTGAGGACATGGCCAGTCCAAGATGGGACAAAGCAGAAAGGAGACAGGCCAGACAGGAAGGGAGGATGGGCGGCCTCCTACCAATTTCTCTGGGCTCACCTTCACCCCTGCCTCTCTCAGAGCCCCACACTAATGCAGAAGCCAAATCCTTTCTTTTTCAATTGAGAGAATATTGGTTTATAGCATTGTATTGAGTTCAGGCATGCAGCATTACAATTTGACCTCTGTATCCACCACATCATCATCACCACCAAAAGTCTAGTTTCCATCCCCCGCCATGTAATTGGCCCCCTCTACCCAAGTCGCCAGTGCCCAGCCCCCTTCCCTAATCTGTTTTCTGTGTGTAAGAGTTTTGTTTTGCTTTGTGCTATTTGTTCATTTGTTTGTTTCTTTATGTTCCACATAGGAGTGAAATCATTGTCTTTCTCCATCTGACAATCTCACTAGCACAACACCCCCAGGTGCAGTCAAGATCTCATCTTTTTCATGAGTGAGTAGTACTCCTGAGTGTTTATATACCACATCTTGATCCTTTCCAGACACCTAAGCTGTTGCACAAGCTGGCTATTATGAATAATGCTGCAACAAACATGGGGGTGCATAAATCTTTCCAAATTTGTTATTTTCATATTCTTTAAATAAAGACCCAGCAGTGGAACAGCTGGATCAAATGCTGGTTCTATTTTTGCATTTTTGAGGAATCTCCACTCTTTTCCCTGTGGAGTGGTGGCGGGGTAGGGGGGGGCATTGTTGTACTGATTTACTTTCCTGTGGGGGTGTGTCGGTGTGCACAGGGAGGGGTTCCTGCCATCTTCATGACAACCATTCTACCAGGTGTGAAGTGACTGCTCATTTTAGTTTTGATTTGCTTTTCCCTAAAATAAGTAAAAAGTAACATCTTTTTATGTACCAGTGGACCATCTGCACATCCTCTTTGGAGAAATGTCTGGATTTTTTTAAACATTTTTTTAATATATAGTGGGTTGTTTGTTCCTTTGTTGTTAAGTTATATGAATTATTTATATATTCTGGCTATTAATACTTTGTTGGATATATGACTTACAAATGTCTTCTTCATTCAGTAGGTTGCCTTTTTATTTTGCTTATGGTTTACTTCACTGTGCAGAGGTTTATTAGCTTGATGTGGTCCCACTTGTCTATTTCTGCTTTTGTTGCCTCATCCTTAGAGTCAAATTCACAAAAATCTCTAAGAGCTTCCAGGATCTTACTGCCTATGTTGTCTTCCCAGTATTTTATATTTAAGTCTTATATTCAGGTCTTATAGTCAAGTCTTTAATCCCTTTGAGCTTACTTATTTTATGTATGGTGCAGAGCGGTCTACTTTCATTCTTTCATATGTGGCTGTTCTATTTTCCCAGTACATTTTATTGAAGAGACTGTGCTTTTCCACCGTATACATTAGGCTATTTTGTCACATATCAGTTGTCCATATATGAATGGGTTTGTTTCTGCATTGTCAGTTGTGCCCCATTAATCTGTGCATCTTTTTTGCCAATGCCATACTATTTTGATTGCTATAGCTTGTGAGTATAGTTTGAAATAAGGGAGTGTGATGACTCCAGCTTTGTTCTTTTGGATTGCTTTGACTATCTAGGGTCTTTTGTGGTTCCATGTCCATTGTATGATTTTTTTTTTTTTGTTCTCTTACTATGAAAAAACACCATTGAGATTTTGATAGAAATTACATTGAATCTGTAGATTAATTCAGGTAACATGATCATTTTAATAACAAGCACAGAATATCTTCCCATTTCTTTGTGTCTTCAATTACTTTCAATGATATCATAAGTTTTCAGTGAACAGGTCTTTCACCTCCTTGGTTAAATTCACTTCTAGGCATTTTATTTGTTTTGATGAGATTGTAAATGAAGCTGTTTTCTTAATTCTCTTTCTGATGGTTTGTTGGGTATAGAAATGCAACAAATTTCTGTATATTGTTTTGTGTCCTGAGGCCAAATGCTTTTGAATCTGTCTCCACGATGAATGACAAATTCACTATCCCTGTTGCCACTGCCCCATCAGTACTTGTCTGGATTATTGAAACAGCCTCCTACTTGGTATCATCCTTCTAACCCCCAAGAAAGCTCCCTAATGCCACAGAGCCACCATCCTGAAGAGCAGGGGTCCCTCCTTCCTCTGCTCAAGACTGTCCATGATGCCTACTTGCTAGTGAGTAGGTCCAGACTTAGGGCATTCATCCCTGAGCTGGGTCTCCCCAAGGCCATACTCATCAAATTTGGTGTCATGCTGGGGCTCTTTCTTATATCTCTAGGGTTACCACCTCATGTTAGAATTATCTGGGTACCCACTCCTCTTCTCCAGTGGACGAGCACCACCAAGGGCATGAACTCTGTCTTATTCTTGTAGTCATGCCCCACAGTGCCTTTTACATAGCAACTTTTCACAATTGGAGACAGAGGCCACACAGCGTGGATGACCTTGAAAATATTCTCAGGTGAAGAAGTCAGACTGCAAGGCCACATATTGTCTGATTTCACTCATATGGAGACCCAGAACAGGCAGATCCATGGAGACAGAAAAATGCGCAGCGACCAGGGGCTGAGGAAGAGGGAAGAACTGTTTGACAGGTTCAAGTTTTCCTGTGTGGACAACGAATATATTCTGGAACAATAGGGTGGTGATGGTTGCACAGCCTTATGAATGTATTTCATGATACTGAATTGTATACTTTAAAATAGCAAATGCTACACTGTAGTATTTTAACACACACCGACAACTGAGGTTGAGAGGATGTAAATAAGTAAGTAATCCAGAGTACCTGGCTAGGAGGTGTGATTAGCAGAGTGGATGACAAGGGCTCAGTTTCCCACTGCAGTGTTAAGAGTCAACAGAGAGCCCTCCCCCCACATCTGTCACTCAGCCCAAGTCCAGTGCATTCTCCCTGGTATCCCCCTGAGTGATCCATACCTCGGTGACCCACATTTGCAGAAACACCCAAGGTCCACAGCCTGGAACAAAGCACCTGCACCCTGGGCTGCCCCCCTTCCACCCCAAGGACTTCAGCATCTGGTCTTGGCCTCTATAACCAGACTAGATGCTCTCTGGGGGCAGGGCCTTCGACAGAGCTGACTGACATCACTAGCATGGGGGTGGGGGGCAGGAAGAGCATGCTTAATGCTCTTTATTTTTTCACAGGTTTAACTTTCATTTTAGCTGAAAAGTTCCCACATCCTTTTGGTCAGCAAAACACAACAGTCTCCTTTGCCACTGATTGGATCTCAGGAAATGCCTTTTTGCTACAGAACTATTAAACCCTTTGCCACCTATTGTTCTCTCATTGATGGGGGAAAGTTAACACCACTTTCTCTGCTTACACATAAGAGAGCTTCATTTCTCTACTCTGAACACTGTGGGAACATTATAGGTGGCATGTTAATAGAGCAAGCCAATAAATGAAAACATGTGAAATAATGGCTCAGAGTTTAAATGTGTCAACATTAAAACAAGTTTTATTAGTTCACTTGAAAAAGTTCTTTCTCCTGTTAGCCTCTTTAGGAATTAGTAAGGAAAACCCAGATCAAAAGTCCAGGCTGCACTGTAGCCTTGGCTTCATCCTTTCTTAGACCTCAGGCAAGCCCCGTCACCCCTCAGAGTTGGCTTTCCTAACCACAGAATGGGGATCAAAGAGTCTTCCTTGGCATCTTAGTGGAGTTTATAAGACATTAAGACAGCAAACAGGAAGGGCCTAGGAGAGCACAGTACCCTGGCTGTCAGAGGCACAGGGGACTGAGCATTCCTGGTTCAGAGGAGGGGGGAACTGAATGCACCCCAACTTCTTGGTTCCAGGTCCTCACACAGCTGATCGGCTGCTCTAGCAAATACTCTGATCTGCGTGGGTTCTGCAGAAGTGGCCAGTGGATCTGAAGAAGGAGAAGGTGCTATTCTGGCAGAATCATAAAAAAAAAAAAAAAAAAAAATTTAATGGCTACTCAATCCTCTTCTTCAAATGATAATGTCAATATCAGTAATACACAACAAGGTGAGGGTGGTTAATAGAGAGGTGTTTTTAAAACTTTCTATTCTGAAAAAATTAGAGATTCATAAGAAGTTGCAAAAGCAGTACAGAAAGATCTATGTCCCTATTATTCTACTTCCCTCAGTGGCAACATCTCATGTATAACAATATCACACTACCAAAACCAGGACCTGACACTGGCAAAATACAATGAACAGATCTTACTCAGATGCCATCGGGTTTTGTACACACAGTCATCTTTAAGTCAATCAACAACTGCGGTGGTGCAGAGGGAGAGAAGGCCTGGTATCGTTATTTACAACACTGTGATGAAGTCAATGCAATGTTATGAGCACGCAAATGTTATTCTATTAGGAACAACATGTTTTTGTGGTTGTGTTTAGTGTAACAAGACGACATTTACAGACTCTCCACTTCTAGGAGGTAAAAAGGCTTCGTTAACCCTTGTTCCCACAATAATTCTGTAAGAATAAGGGAGAAGCTGGCTTTTCTTTTCCTGAGAAGCAAAGTTCATCACAGTCCTCATCCCAGGCACCCCACTATGGTCTGCACTGCCCGGTGCTGGTCCTCCCCACCTGCTCTGCCTCAAGTGCAAAACCACCGGATTTCCTGGTTTTAAGGGCACTGCAGGGGGAATTTGGTGCTCAGCACGCAAGTCTCCAGGTCCACTGGGCAATGCCGCCATCTAGTGGCACATGTGGAAGTAAGAAAATCAAGAATAATGCATCGCTCTTTGTGGGCCTTGAGTGATTGATAGTCATCCCTTAAGTCTACTCCAGGAGACTCTATTTAAGGTACATCTGTACTGAATATTCCAATGAAGACTGTTTTATAGTGAGAATAACCACTCTGGTAGATTAAATATGGCTATAAATTCTTTGAAGTCCCTCCCATTAAGAGGGGGGAGCTATTCTCCCATCCCTGGAATCTGGGCTGGGCAGGGGACTCGCTTTGAAACAGAATGCGCAGGAAGTGAAGCTGTGTAAATTGGAGCCTTGGCTTCTAGAGACCTCAGAGATGCGCCTCTTGGTCTCTCGGAACAGGTGCCTTTTGGACAAGCACGGCCAACTCTCCTGGAGCATGACTCCACGTGGGGAGAGAGAGAGGGCCTGTTGCGTCAGCCACTTCTTCTGGAACTCTTTCCTTTTGCTGTAAATGGAGACATTCTGTCTTTCCTGGTGGCTGAATGGCATTCCATGGTGTGGCTACCCCACCCTGAGTCCATCCTCTATCAGTGGGCTCTTAGGTTGCTTCCATGGCCTAGCTGCTGTGGCCAGTGCTGCAATAAACACTGCAGAGCATACTGTTTGTTTCTGATCAATGGTTTAAAGTTCTTTGGAGAGATGCTCAAAAGTGTGAGTGCTGGGTCATATGCTATTAATTTTTTTGTTTCTTAAGGTAAGTCCAGAATATGTATAAATCCATTTTCCATACTGGTTCCACCAGCAGTGTAACAGGCTTCCTCTTTCTCTGTGTCCAGCCTGGCACTAGCTGTATCTATTGGTCTTCTGAGTATCCTCTTTGGTGAATTGTAGAACAAAGACAATTTAATGCAGGGATTTGATATAAAGGGGAGAATGCAAACATAAAACCTGGGGAAAGGATGCGGAGTTAGGGGTAGAAACCTGAAAGATAACCAGCCACTGCCAAAGACAGCACCAGCCACAGAGAAGGGGCGGAAATACCCCAGCATCACCCTTCTCTGCCCTCCAGTCTCCCCCATTCCTGGTACCAGTCAAACCCAGCCAGGGCCTAGGAGAGGCAGCCTGCACGGTCAGCACCTGGGGTGCAGAACACAGCACGAGAAGAGCAAGGGAGGATGATGCTGAAAGGCTCATGACTTGCCATGTGTGTGGGTGGGTTGTTCTGGGCTAGAAAGGCTTTACAGCTGAGGAGATGAAGACATTTCCACATACACTCATTTCTCTACTGCTGTGCCTCAATCTTTCATACTGGCCCAAAACTGGCTTTGCCGTAAAAGGATGTCAAAGGTCACCATGGCGGAGATGCTGTGATTTCCTTTGATACTCACATGGGCCCATCTCAAAGGAGAATCTCAAAAACATTTAATTAAGGAGCATTAAGCTCTGTGGACAGAGGACAGAGCACTTGGCTGTGGGTTAAGATCTCAGCCAGAGGGCCTCCCTGGTGGCCAGGGATTAAAGACAGCGCTGTCAAGCTATTGCCAGCCACTGCAGCATGAGCTCAATTCCTGGCCAACCAGGGAGCAACCCACATGGCACAGCAGAGCTCTCCTCTCTCACCCGCTGCTCCCCTCAGCAGTGTATTTCTCAGTCTGCCTGTTCTGTTCCCCACTCTGTCTCTGGTGAATACTCTCACCCCTGGCATCTCTGGCCTGCACCCCAGCTCTTGTATGCATAAATAAATCTTTAAAAAACAAAAAAGATCTCAGCCAGAGGTGAAGCTATGGGCCTCTCCCCTGAGCAATGAGGCGAGATGTAGGACTCTCTAGGTCTCCCATTTGGAGCGATGCCTCAACCTGTAAAACCCCTGAGGTCTGGGAGACACTGAGGCTTGAGGGTAGGTCCTCAAGAAAGAGTATCTGCCCTTACTATTTTTACAGCCTTAAAGCATGGGTTTGGAAAAAGAAGATAAGAATTTTCACATATCACCAATGGCTACGGTCATCTGGGAAGAGCCGGAATGT
The DNA here is from genome assembly GCF_964194135.1 of Talpa europaea. Lineage (NCBI taxonomy): Eukaryota > Metazoa > Chordata > Mammalia > Eulipotyphla > Talpidae > Talpa > Talpa europaea. Next base: position 13,635,302 of record NC_140077.1, read on the forward strand.
GCAGACACGAGGCTCTGTGATCCATCGGCGCCGGTGAGTGGTGTGGGGACTGGCCCGGCCACCCCACTGACGGCTGAGGTTGCCCCACCTGTAACTCACCTGCTCAGGGCTTATGCTGCTCCCACCTGTTCAAGATGTGCTGTTCTTCCGCACCCACAAGGCTGGGAATATCAAAAACTGAAGTGGGGCAGAGGGGAAAGTCTTTCCCAGAGGAGAAGGCGCAGAGATAGGAAGAAAGAAATGCTCAGCTCTAATAAAGTAGAAGAGAGAATCTAAATAGAGAAAAATCTTTGTCCATTGATTTGGAGGGTTCAAGTACAGAAAGAAAAGGAAGAAGAAGCAAGAACAGGTCTCCTAAGCCATTCAGAAGACCCAAAGAAAACACAGAGAGGGTGTGGTGGTGCCAGAGACAGGAGGAAGCAGAAAACAATACACAAGAGCTCAAGTAAATAGTGTTCGACTCCTCTGTCACCCCTCTTTGCTGATGATGCATTCGCAGGGGCTTCATTTCCAGGGGGAGGGGGGTTGTGGTATGGGTTCTGTCTTGGAACATCCCCTGGTCCGTGGACTAGCAGCCAAGCTCTCAGATGCCGGGGTGGCTCTGCTGCCACTAGGTGGGGGTGTTATGCTGAATTGGTGGGAGACACAGAAGCAAGTTAACGCCAGCTTAACTGCCAGTTTGGCAGTCCCGGGCTTAGCCGGAGAAAGGCAGAGGTGTGCACTGAGAGGGCAGAGCCCGATGTCCCTCAGCCGCTGACAACACTGACCCAGATGCCCCCACTGAGAGAGAGGCCGTGGGGTGCTGACGCAGTGAGGCAGGGGCTCCTGAGAAGCAGAAAGAACTTTGTACTCTGGAGTTTCAGGTCTAACAAGGTCCCAGGTACCCCACTCCCTGCACTTGAGTTTTCTACAGATGCAGCTTATGGGGTTTCAAACACGGACCGGGCCTGCTGGCCACTGCCCGGTGCTTTCAAAGTAGAGAAAGCTAACAAGAGTTCTTAGTACAGAGTTATTAATACACGGTGACTGGACCAGCCGGGCCTGGCCACTGAGCAGTACCATTTGTTTTACATATAACATTGGGGTTCTTTTTCCCTTAGTATGTCTTTCCATAAGAGAAAGTGCTATGAGGAAATACAATTCTTCTGTACAAGGAGGCTTGTGGGTAAAGAAAAATATGCTGGGTTTGGAGGATTCTTGCCTTTCGCTGCCCAGAGAAAAGTCCAGGTGAGCACACCATGAAGAAACTGAATCAGGTCTCATCCTCCACACCAAGGTTCACGGGTGCACGTTGCTAAGGTTCCAGAGACATCCGTGGCTCAAGCAGCAACACTGCCAAGACCTGTGTCTTCTTATCTTAGGACAAGCCTGGAAGGTTTGTAACTGGGGGACCCAGAAAGTTCCTTCAGGCTTGGGGTTAAGGTCTACCCCACCCCCAAGCTGGAGTGGGGAGTGCAGGCTTCTGAGAAGAGGAAGAGCAGGTGGACAAGTCCAGCCTGATACTGCAGGTGCCCCCTGGTGGGACAGAGCATCACCGTGGGAGGGGGCTGTGGAGCTGCTCCTGGGTCAGCCTGGTCGTCAAAATGGTCATTCTCTGGGTGAGTTCAGGGTCCAGGCAGAGCCTGGTATCCTAACTCTCCACTCAGTGCTTTCCCCACATTTTCCTGCCTCCCTTCTATTGGGCAAACACAACATCAGCCACTTCTAGGCTCTGTGCTGGAGGAGTGGCCAGTCCAGTGGGGCACAGGTACATAAGCAGATCTTTCCCACATAGTGGGGTGGGGGGTGGCATTCTCAGGAGCACAGCTCTGGCAGGGGTATGGACAGATGACCCTGAGGAGCAAGGGGCAAACATGCACCTTTATTCCAGGAGGGCTTCCTAGAGGAGGTGAGGTTTGAGTCGATGTTTGGTGGAAGATTAAAACAAAGTCAGGCAAGAAGTGAAGACTAAGGGCTGGGGGCACAGGGACCAGCACCTGCACAGCCCCAGAGACTGAGCTCACTTGGGCCTGCCAGAGAGCTGTGGGCCTGTGAACAGGTAAAGGGCAGGAGACTAGGTGGGGCAGCCCTGTTGAGGGGACAGATTCATAGAAAAAGGAGGACTGAAAACTGGCAGGACTTGGTGGGTAGACTGGACGAACAGGAGCAGTGGCAGAGAAGCAGGAAGGAGGCCAGGATCACTTGTGTGTCTCTGACTTTGGAGTCATACGGAGCAGGAAGAGAAAAGACAAGAGGGTGAGGAGTTCAAATTCAGACACATGAAGTTTTTGGTGCCAGGGGACATGCAGAAACAGCTGCAGGTCCCCGGACACCCACATCCGATGCCTGGGAAGCTGACGGAGCCAGGCCAGAATCTCCTTATCACCTGTGCGTTCTGCAGAAACTCTGCAGACAGCTCCTCCTTTATCTGCACCCCCCCCCCAGCTATCTTAAATATGTCAACGTGATCCGCTTCTGGGTATATACCCAAAGAAAATAAAAGCAGGGTGCTAAAGAGATCTCTGCACTCCCATGGTTATTACAGCATAATTCACAATAATCAAGATGTGGAGGGCCTCCCTGGTGGCGCAAGGGGTTAAGCACCACACTATGAAGCAATCCGCAGCCTCTGCAACACGAGTTCAATCCCTGGCTGGCCAGGGAGCAACCCACATGGCAAGGCAGACCTCCCCTGTCTCGCCCGCTGCTCCCCTCAGCAGTGTGTTTCGGTCAGTCTGCCTGTTCTGTTCCTCGCTCTGTCTCTGGTGGATCCTCTCACACCCCCGCAACTCTGGCCTGGACCCCAGCTCTTGTATGCATAAATAAATAAAACTTAAAAAAAAAAAAAAAAGATGTGGAAAAACCTAAGAGCCCATCAATGGATGAAGGGATTTTAAAAAGATGTTATTCAAAATGAGAAAGGACACCCTCTCATTTGCAGCAACTTGGATGGACCCGGAACACATTATGCTAAATGAGACAAGTCAGACAAAGACAAGGATGGTATCCTATTTATGTGTGGAATCTAAAAAAAGCCAAATTCATAAAAATTGCGTAAAATGTGGTTACCAGTGTGGATGGGATGGACAGATGTTGTTTAAGGCACAAACTTGTAACACACAGTAACCCCTAGAGATTTAATGCCCCATACAGGGACTACAGACAATATTATATTATAATCATCAACCTTGCCAAGAGTCTAGACCTTCATTCCAATCACTAAAAAGAAATGATAATTATGTAATGTGTTACAGGTGCCAATTGTTACGTGCCACCATATTACATTATACATACCAAGTTCACATATCATGTACACGATATGGCAAATATATTTCAATTTTTAAAAACTCTTAAATATATGGTGCTTTTCAGTGTATTCACAGGAGCCTCTGGTCTGGTGGAGGAGGTCCCAGAGGCAAACAGGTATAGAAGGCAAAGACAGAGCATATGCTGACGGGGCTGGGGGACAGCAGGGAAGCAAGTTCAGCTGGAAGGACTGTTGGGGAGCTGCTGAGGGACGCACAGCCTCATCGAAGAGAAGAGTCGCCGTCTTGAATGGTCAGGAAATTAGGGAAAGCTCAGCCCAACACCACAGCCTCAACAGGAAAAGACAAATGCAGACAGTAAGCTAGAGGAGGGCTTGAACCCTGGGTAGTGAGAGCTGTTACCCTGGACAGAAGCTCCCAACACCATTCTCTGAGGATGTTTCTCACGGTCTGGCTTTAGCTGGCTTCTGCATCCTCTGCTACTAACCCTAATGTGGATGTTCTGTACATCTGCTAAAAGCTGCCTTCCAGTAAATGTATTTACATGTTTGCACACAAATACTGATGTTGCATCTGCTGCCGCATCCTGAAGAAGGAGATGGATGGAGGCAAGAAGAAACCAAGTAACCTTACCCCAGGAAAAAGTCCCCTGCACACTCCCAGTGGTGTCCACAAATTGCCTCATACACACACCCACGGGCCCAGGTGGGAGCTGTGGTTAGGGACAGGAGGAAGGTGGCTCCACCTCTGGTGCGTTCTTAACCCAGCTCTGCAGAAAGATAGCTCCCCACGTTTGCTTCCCACTAGCTCCCTGCAATCTCCTCTCCTGCTGGACCTTAGCCAAGCTTCTCTTCCCAGACCCCACTTTGCCCACAAAACGCTCACACACAGCTGGTACTAAGTCTGGGGTGCAGGTCTGCCCAGCCCATTCAGGTTTGGCTGGTTCAAAAACACCCAACCTCAGGAAAAATTCCAGGTTTTTCCCCACTACACAAGCTTGGTGACCTATGTGGAACATTCCATCAGAAACAAAAGCATCCTCACCTTCCAAGGTCAACCTACTCTACCCCAGCCCATAGCCACAGTCATCAAAACATACACCTAAGCAACAGATTTTTTCAGAGTCCTACACAGTCCTCTTTCCAGAATCCTGGGATGAGCAACCGTGCAGCCTCAGACCAGACTTCCTTCCTTGGCCTCGACCTTGACAATGAACCTGTCTCAGCTCAGCAGTTGGCAGGAAATGCCCAGTTGCCTTAGTGCCTGAGTTCCCAGCCCAGTCTGCATTGCTGAGGATCAGGGGAGGCTGGAGCTGGTCTGGGCACTGGGGCCGGAGGGAGAGGGACTGCCCAGCTGGGCTGGGAGCACCCAGAACGGGTGGGGCTGTGGGCTGGGGTTTTCTCACTGCTGTGTCGATGTGTTCCAGAAGCCTCATGCCTCAGTGGTCAAGGCTGCCACCCGCAATCAGGCCTAAGGCTTCACCCAAGTGATCTCAGCTACTCTTTGCAACAGTCCTACGGGTAGAGATTACTGTATGTTTTTCAGATCAAAGTTTTACAGTCAGAGTGGCCCAAAGTCACTCACGAAGTCATCCAGACTGACAGTCAAACGGATGTGGGTGCTCTTCCAGTTCCCTCTTCCTCCCCTACCAGGAGCATCCTCAAATCGAGTTCTAGCTGGAAGTCTTTCTTTCATCCCTACAGGTAAGCACTTTTCCTGAATGTAAAGTACTCTGAAATGTCAAGAGGTCAGTTAGCTCAACAGAGCAATCCTATTTCGAGAGAATGTTACGGATGAGCATAGCATCGTGAAGAGGGGGCATTTTGTCAGTTCTGTGGCTGCTGAAAAGCTGAAAGGCCAGAGTCTAGGACAGTGCCTGGCACGTACTGACACAGAAGGCACCCAACAAAACACCCTCCCAGACTGCAGGTGCTCACAAAGCATCCATGGTTTTCTAGTCAAACCTGTTCCTATAAAAAAGAAAGGATGTCAAGAACCCTCGGCTGCACCAAGTCAGCCACATAGACAAGCATGACCCAGATATGAAGGGGTCACCCTCAGTCCTTGGGACACAGGGCTGCACCTGACAAGCACAGCAATGAAGGGGGGGGGTTCCAGTTTCTCCACATCCTTACTAACTCTTGCAATTGTCAGTCTTATTTAATATTAGTCATTTTGGTGGGTGTGAGGCAGTATATCATGTCATACATGGTTGTGATTTTCATTTTGCTAATGAGTAATAATGTTCAGCATCTTTTCATATCCTACACTCTTTCTCCATCTCCCTTTATCCCACACACACAGATGATGAGATTCCCATGTATCTCACTGAGAATCACTACACAAGCACATCTGTCTGGCTCCTCCTATTGCAAAAGTGGGAGTTTGTTTCATTAATCAAAAATCAAATTGTGGGCCTCCCTGGTGATGCAAGGGGTTAAGCACTGCCCTATGAAGCAATCCGAAGTATCTGCAGCACGAGTTCAATCCCAGGCCGGTCAGCGAGCAACCCACATGGCGCAGCAGACCTCTCCTGACTTGTCCGCCACTCCCCTCAGCCGTGTATTTCAGTCAGTCTGCCTGTTCTGCTCCCCACTCTGTCTCTGGTGAATCCTCTCACCCCCCTGCATCTCTGGCCTGTACCCCAGCTCTTGTATGCATAAATAAATGAATCAAGCGTGAGTGGACATAATTAGGGAAGGTTTCCCATGGAGGTGAGAGCAGCTGGGACGCAAAGAGCAGGTCACGTGGCTAGCCAGATTACAGTCTGTGCAAGGAAAACACAGTGAAGTAAGGCAGAGAGGACACTGGGGGTGCTGGGGCCCCGAAGAAGCCTGACTTCGGCAGGAGCGATGCAGGTGCTGGTTTAAGACCAGATAAAGTTGAAGGGGTTTATTAACAAGAAATCTGTGAAGCACTTTTCATGCCCAGGTGCAGGAAGGGCTTCAGAATGGGAGTCAGTTGTCCTTTTTCATGAGGAAGGTGCGAAAACAAACATACAAACAAACAAAACCCAATGGGACAGATGAGAGGTAGAAACATCACACAGGGTATCTTGATTTATCCCATCGGGTCACACACAAAGCCTGCACAGACCTGAAAGGGATACAAGGTCTGCTGCAGCAGAAGAGACTGGCCCAGAATGTTCTGTATCTGATCTGGGGCAGGTTTTTAAGGCTATGTTCACCGTGTGAAAATGCAGCAAGCGGCTCACTTACTGCTCCGGTGGGTGTGCTGCATTTTAGTGAAGAGCTTGCTGGAAAAAAGGAAAGACACCTCTTTTGTTACATGGTGCTGGCTCTCAACAGGCCAAGAAGGTGCTTGAGCAGCACACACCATGGCCTTCCCTGAGACAGCTCATTCGTACATAATAAGAGACCCAGTTGGCTGAGGTCTCCTCTGGGAGCTTTCATTCTTCCGCTGGGTGCTGCCAGCCCAGCTTCATTTTGTTTCAGAGGAGGATCAGCAAAGGGAAGCACAGAGAGAGGCCCTCGTGGGTCCTAGTGGATCACGTGACTGCAGTCTGGACTACCTCAAAGGCTTCCCACTGCTCGAGAAGAAGCCCAAGATCTGCAACCCCCACCTCAATCTCAGCCTCAGTCTCTCCACCCCAAATCTCCTCCCCACGCCCTGGTCCCTAGGATGCTCACAGCTCCAGGAATATGCCCCACGTGCTCTTCCAACTGCTTGGAAAACTTCTCCCTCTCCATCTCGTGGCTATCCTCTTCACCGCTCAAACCTCGGCATGTGCCGCTCTTCAGGGAAGCGTTCCCTTACGTGCGTTCTGCTCACAGTCCAGATCCACTTCCCATGACATACATGCTCTTGGAATCTGCTTCTCTAACACTTATCTCTGTTGCAATTACAACACCTCATCTTTATGTGGCTTGATTGATGTTGGCACAGGATCAGAAACTACATCTGCTTTTGTTCATTACTATATCCCATCCCAGTGCCTCGGATGTAGGCGAGTGCCTGGCATATGAAGGAAAGAACGATCACAGAGAGCATTCCAACAGGCAAGATGTGGTCCGATAGCCCCGGGTAAGACAAGCCAATGACCCAGCAATTCTACTCGCCTATAAAAACTTGACAGAATTATGTATGCTCTCCAAAAGCATTTACAAAAACGTGTATGACAGCATTATTTGTAATACAGCCAGAAACTAGAAAAATCTAAATATTCATGAACATTAAAATGGATTAGATTCATTTGTTGAAATATTGATTTCCGTAAACTACTACACAGCAAAGAAAATTATCAAAGAACCATTACTTGCTGCAATGTGGTTGCTTTGAACAAACGTAACACTGTGAGCCAAAGAAAGTCACAAAAGAGAATATATTGTGTACTTCCAATTATGGAGATTCAGAATCAGGCAAACTGAACTAAGGTCAGAATGATCAAATTTTTTTTTTTTAAAGATTTATTTATTTATTTATTTATACAAGCACTGGGTACAGTCAGAAGCGCGGGAGGGTGAGAGAATTCACAAGAGCCAGAGCAGGGAGCAGAGCAGGCAGAAGGACCGAAGTACACTGCTGAGGGGAGCAGCGGGCGGCAGGAGAGGTCTGCGCGCCATGTGGGACCCTCCTCCAGTGGCCGGGGAGCAGCTGGGGATCGAACCGGCGCTGCAGAGGCTGCGGGCAGCTTCGCAACCCAGTGCTCAACCGCTGCGCCACCGGGGAGGCCCTAAGAATGATCAAAATTTAATAACTTTTGGAGGCGAGGGGAAGGAGGCAAAGGGACTCCTGGGGTATCAGTCATGTTCTGTATCTGATCTGGGGCGGGTATTTAAGGCTATGTTCACCGTGTGAAAATGCAGCAAGCGGCTCACTTACTGCTCTGGTGGGGGTGCTGCATTTTAGTGAAGAGCTTGCTGGAAAGACAGCTCCTTCGTTACATGGTGCTGGCTCTCAACAGGCCAAGAAGGTGCTTGAGCAGCTGGAGCAAAGCATGCAACATAGCTGGCGCTTTTCTGCGCTCCCAGCACACGTGGTCACTGGCACCCACCGTGGCCTTCCCTGTTTTCTGACACAACTCATTTGTACATAAAAAAGACCCAGGTGCAGATATGTGTCTGTATAAGCAAAGAATATCTCTGGGTAGAGACTCAAGAAACTGAAGAAGAGAAACAAGAAAAGTGAAGCCATTCTCAGGAAGAAGGGGGATTTACCAATAACTATAGACACCTTTGCAATGCTTGTATTTTTCACATACATGCAATTTTCTCAAAAAAATAAATTTACCTTAATTATTCATTGGAAAAATATACATATGGAAGACAAAAACTTTAATTTTGCCCAAAGTGTTATGAGTCAAATAATAACATAGATACACAGCTTATAGCATTATAACAAAGGCTTGAGTCAAGTGATTATTGGGGATGATTCTAAGAGCAAGTCAGCTCTGATCAGGGGTTAGAAGGATATGACGCAATTAGATACCCCCCAAAAAAACATATAATAAATCTATGAAATGTTTTATATTTGGTCAGTCAGTGAAAGAACCCAAACCACTATCCCTCCTGGTCTCAGGTATCTGGACGCTGTATTATATTCAAGGGGGCTAGTTAAGGTCACACCTCTCAAGCCAGGGAGGCTAAAGCTAAAATACTGGCTCAGCCACTCACTCGCCATGTGTGGCTGGGCGGAGAGCCCACTCGGTTTCCTCGTCTGTAATGCACACAGAGTAACCCTTGCTCACAGGGTCCCCCGCAGAGGTGAAAGAAGTACCATAGAAAGACTTGCTTAGCCCAGAGTCAGAGCTCAGCAGATGGTCAGGTGTGGTCATCACACTTCCCTCTCACCAAGCCATGAGGATAGTGACCATTAAGCATGAAGTCTGCCTGATGCCATGTTTCCATTGACTTTCCAGTGGGGTAGACAAGTGAGGTCTGAGTGTTCACCCAAATTTCAATGAATCGAGACAGAATGCGGACCTTCAGTGAACAAAGAAAATGATCACCTCATCAGATTCCTCAAAAAATTTAAAACAGGGCCTCCCCTGGTGTCTCAGGCGGTTGAGCACCGCACTGTGAAGCTGTCCGCAGCCTCTGCAGTGCGGATTCGATTCCCGGCCTGCCAGGGAGAAATACACATGGTATGACAGACCTCTCCTGCCTCGCTCGCTGCTCCCCTCAGCAGTGTATTTCGTCAGTCTGCCTGTTCTGTTCCCCGCTCTGTCTCTGGTGAATCTTCTCACCCTCCCGCCCATCTGGCCTGAACCCCAGTTCTTGTATAAAAATAAATAAATCTTTTTTAAAAAATTACATTCTTGGGTACACTGAAAAGGCAAGCAAGGGACAGACATCACTCACAAGGGTTAAACATCACTCACAAGTTGGGGAGTTGAACTCACCAGAAACACCCTTCTTTTGAGAAAGTACTCCCAAAGGACAAACTGAACCGCTGGGGATAAAGCATGTCCACTGCCTTGCTTTAGAGGCAATAATCTTTATTTTTTTTTAAAGATTTATTTATTTATTTATACAAACACTGGGTACGGTCAGAACCGCGGGAGGGTGAGAGAATTCACCAGAGACAGAGCGGGGAGCAGAACAGGCAGACTGATGAAATACACTGCTGAGGGGAGCAGTGGGCGCGTCAGGAGAGGTCTGCGTGCCATGTGGGACCCTTGCCGGTGGCCGGGGATTGAACTGGCGCTGCAGAGACTGCGGGCAGCTTTGCAACCCAGCGCTCAACCACTGCGCCACCGGGGAGGCCCAGAGGCGATAACCTTTACAGCAAGAGCGCAAGAAGCAGAGCAAGTGGTTCTTGAGCTTTCTGCAAAGTCACAGGCATCAGGTGGCCAGAAAGGGCTGAGTCATGGAAGTCTGGGAATGTGTGGCCAGCGAGAAGCCAGCGTTTCTCAGGTTAACCGGAAACTACACACAAGAGCCTCAGGGATCCTGACGGGTGCCTTCCTGAGTCATGGTGAAAGGGCGCACCGAGGAGCCAGCCTTCCAAGGCCACTCTGTTCACAGAGCCCACCAGGCATGACACTGCCCCCTCTGTGTGTGCAGAGCGCAGCTATCCAGAGGCGGCCTCCCCCAAAGGACCCCTGCCTCAGAGGGTATCTGGAAGCCGCCTGGACACGCCTCTCAGCCACACACCTGGCTCTGTGCCTTGTGGTTTCACCTCAGAGTTCTGCTCATCCCTGCGCAGGGAGCATCCCCCGCAAGGGGTGAGGGTGAGAGGGGTTCACTGCTGCTGCCTTAGAATGTAAGCGTGGGGGCAGGAAGGCACAAAAGTGAGCCAGCGTGGACCGGCTCTGGGGCGAGAGGGCGGAAAGAAGACCCTAGAATGACTTCGAGCAAGTAGCAGGGAAGACCATTCCCAACGCTCATCAGTGGCGCAGCATCACGCGGGGCCTTACCAGCGTCCCCCTTGCTGTGCTTCCCAGTGGTGATGACGCTGAGATGTAGACGAGAAGGGAAGAGAGAAAAGCTTCTGACAGAAGCAAGATGTCCAGCCATAAGGGACACCATCCCGCTGCCGTGAGAGCAGATGCCATGAGGAGAGCTGGCGAGAGCAGATGCCTGAGCCTGGTAGGTTGTCCTGATGACAGCGGCCCAGAGACCGGTCGTTACTGCTTTCCGGCCAGATCTGTTCCCTGGGAAGGTTTCTTGAGTTTTCTGGGTGCTGAGAGGGGAAAGAAAGTGCTGGGGATGGAGGGAGGGCGAGGACTGATGATTCCAAGACAGTCGGTGTTTCCAGCAAGGTCCCACATGCAGAAGACCAGACTCTCGCCCTTGACACTGTCTCATCTTCCAGGGCAAGAACAGCAAGGGGCCGGCAGACTTTCTGCTCTGGAATCCAACAGGGTGTCAGTGAGCCACAAAGACGAACCTCAGTGTCAGTAACTCACACGCAGCCCAGAGGGCCCTGGGCCTTGGATGGAAAAACTGGAGTTTGGGAAAGAAAAACAACTTGGGGGATGACTCCTGAGCCTGCGCCCACACACACTGCCCCCCGGCGGGGCTGGAGGCGTGCCCTAGGACAGAGCTGTGTCAGCTTCTGCCGAGACTTGCAGAGTGTGGGGTGTTCTAGAGCTCGACGCCCAGTGAGGGGATGGGGTGCAGGGATAAGCCAGGATTAACAAGATTAAAATAGAGGGCCTTCAATTTGGATGTCCCTAAATCCTTGCCACAGAGGCTGGGCCTGGGCGCTGCCGTGTTCATGCGCATGGGGAGAAGCCCAGACTGGGAAACCCCGTCAGACAGGCTACAGGCAAGCACCTGGCTGCTGTCCTCTGCCCAGCAGCTCCTCCCAGGAAGCAGGCAGAGCTGACAGCCAGTACAGACCGTCACCTGGCTCTTGGGACTAGTCTTGAAAAGGAAAGAACAAGATGCTAAGGCTCCCCACGTCGAGCATTTCACCGTCCCGTGGAGTGGGAGCACTTGGGCCAGGGCTCGAAGCCAGCGCTCTCCAAGCCCGCCAGGGAGGGGGTGGCCGGAATCAAGTCCTGGAGCCTCCAAGAGACCCCAGCAGGCTGTCATGAGTGTGTAGCACCTGCAAGCCCCCAGCTCTGCCTTCAGGGGCTCCCGGCCGAGCAGCAGAGATAGATGTTGATCAAATTATCAAGTCACTGTGAAGCTGGCAGGATAAATGCTTCAGAGGGAAGAGTACATGAGGGGTTGGGGGGGTGGGGCGGGCTGAGTCTCACTCAGACCAGGGAGCAGCTGAGCTGTGAAGGAGGGGTCTCCTGGGTGAGAGGAGAGGCCCACATGCCAGGAACTGACAGCAGAGACACCCTGGACCAGGCAGGAGGTTTGGAAGAAACAAATATTGTTTATGCATTAGTTAATTACCTGGCAATTATCTAAGGATGAGTGTCTGTGCCACCAACTGCCTTCTCTGTATTCAAGACCTCTTTTCATGCACAATTTCTCACACATCTAGCAAAATGCATAACAAGTCATAACTGCCACTGTTGCAGCAGCAGGGATGGCGGTGAGCAGGTATCACTGTTCAGGCTAATGTTCCACAGCAGCTACCAGTGTTACAGTCTGCCCTTACCTGCTGGGTCTCACGTGATGCCCACAATAGTCCCTTTGGACCAGGGAGCAGGGAAGGTCCATGGCCGCGCAGTCGGCACGTGGCAGGGATCAGATCTGCCCAAGACCCATTTGGTTCAAGGCTGTGCACATAAAGCAGAGCGGCAGGGCTCAGGGGTTGGCAGAGGAAGACACCCAGGACTGCCACCTCTGTGCCTGTGGTCTGTCATCAGCGCGCCTCCTGTGACGTCACTGTCTCACCTGTAACACTGGGATAAAGACACCTATCTGCCCATCACATCAGGTTGTTGTGGAGTTCAAATGAGCATAGGTGAGCCTGATAGGTTTAAAGCACCACATAAACAAGAGGTATTATTATTTGGCAAAACCACGCCCTGATATTAATTCCAAATGTGCAAGGTGTGTGACACCCTCCCAAGACTACAGATGTAATTAAAGAGAAGAAAGAAAGAAAATCTAAACCACTCCCTGCCTTGACCTTGGGACATAAAAATGTGTGCTGACAGCAAGTCCTGAGGTCTACTGTGTGCCAGGCACGGTCCCAGGGTGGCAAAGAATCAACTACCTAATAAGAGGTCTGGCCTTTGCTGTCCCCTTGGCTCCAGGAGGTGACCGCTAAGTGCCTGGACTGTCCTGTCTGATAAGGGCGTCTATCGGGTTTAGGTCACACCTGACAGGCCAGCAATGTGGTTTATGGTGCGGACTCTGGGCCACGTGGTATCAACTTGACCTCCAGAAGGACTGGAGACTAAGGTCAGCCACCTGGGTAGTCAACATGTCCACATGACTGAACCCCAGGAAAACGTCTGGAGTCAAGGCCCAGGTGAGCTTTCAGGTTGGAGACACTCACACGTGTTCCCGGGAAATGTGAGGACAGCCAGGTCTCTGCAGGGACTCTTCTGTAGCTTCTCACCAGAACCATGATTATGACAGCTTCTGGCAAGTTCTATCAATCTTTTTATAGTTTCATTTATCACACCATCATGTGGTCATGGGGTCCCCCAAGCTTCTAATTGGTGTCAGAAGAGTAGGAGATCTCAGGTACCCCCCCAAATTTTATGGACCCTCTGCAATGTCATTTAATCCCCACATAACTTCAAGGAAGTAGGTGTTATCATTCCCACCTCAAAGTCCAGGAGACTAAGTAGTTTAGGCCAACATTTTCTTGCCCACGATCCCAGAACCAGTTGGGGGCAGGGGGTCCCTCTAAGGTTGATCTCTAAACAGCAGCATCAGTGATGCCATCCCCAGCGGCCCTGCCGCCCTCCACTAGATCCCATCTCAGGCTGCCCCAGAGCTGCAGATGGTGCAGAGGGCCTCACTCTGTCCTGCTGCTTTGACCAGCAGCCCATGTGATGGGAAGATAAAGGGAAAGCCTAGAAAGTGCTTTAGCAGGTAAAATACAAACAAAAAAAAACACACTTGTAGAGATGCTGGATGGTATCGTGACCTTAACTACCCAACATGCAGACAGGCCACCTAGAACAGACACCACAGCAGCCAAGCAACCCAGGGAGCCCAGGCAGTGGTGATGCAATGCCCCCAGGACAGGACATTCCATCAAGGGGCAGACCTAGGGCTATATCGGAGGAGCAGCAAGGGGGTGGGCAGAGAGAGGACTCAGGCAGGAGGGGGCAGAAGGGGTGGCCAAAAACACATCTGGTGGCCAAAAACACACCCCAGGCAGGATGGTGTCTGTCTCAAACACCAGCCTCCGCCTACCCGCCCGGGGAGGGGCAGGAAGGAGGCTGCACACACAGCAGAATACCCCCCCACCCGCCCCACCCAGCACAGACCAAGCTGTGCCTGTCAATCCTGCCTCCACGTCTCAGGAAGCCTGGCCAGTGCCCTCTGCCTCCGACACAAACGCCACCCAGCTACGTGCCATCAAATTAATTTTACAGCAGCAGCAGATTTAACACTGTCCCCTCAAACAGCTCCATGGTTTCTGCAGCCCCCCAAAAACACAGCCAAGAAAGAATCGTCGTACCTAAAATCCAGATTTGGATCGTAAGTGTTTACTACATTTGCTTCTATGCATTGCTTTCTGTTTTACTTTACACGTGTATACAAAAGCAGAAGAAAAAAATCTAGTCAATCAGATTACCTTCCTTTTGCTTTGTCCTTGGGGTTCAAGAATCTAAATAAACGTTGCTATTGGGGACATTTAGCAAATGATCGTTTTAAGAAAGGACTTTTAAAGTAGAAAAAACTGAGAAATGGTATTCTTAGTAATAGTAAGGTGGATTACCAGCTGGGATTTTTTTAAACACCGCTCAGAGGATAAGCTCTGAAACAGGTGCCATCAACTTACAGCTCCACAGGGGTCCATGGGCAGTCTCAGGGTGTCCATAAAAACCATGAAATTGACACTGTTTGCAAACCACACGGGCATGGGCTCCAGAGCCATTTTTCTGAGGTGAAAGTCCAAAGCTTTCATCAGCTCCTTAAAGGGATCTCTGACCCCCAAACATGAGAGCTACTAGCACATTTGGGCTGGGACATTCTCGGTCTCAGATTCTCTCAAGATGTCCCCATGAGCTAGGAAGGGAAAAATGATTATCCCGCTGGGCAGAAGGGAGGGGCAGCAACTGCCCACAGGGGTGCCCGTCGCTGTGTGAGCAGCGTGGCGACTGTTTCCTTGTCCACCATGGTCTCCAGCCCAAACACTTCAGTCTTCCTGGGGACAGAGACTGGACTTCACGGACAACATGTCAGGAGCTCAATCAGGGTCGAAAGCCTGATGCTGGGGGGTTGGGAGTAGGGGGTGCTGGCACCTCCACAGTAAGCCGGCCGCACGCGCAGTAGGTGCTTGATAAATGCTTTGGGGTGATAATGGTGATCCTGTCTTCCTTGCCTGCTGTTCTCACTCATATGATTCATCTGCAGCAAAAATATCTGCTCTGGCTACAAAGAAAGAATGTATCCTGTGTAGGTCTGGAAGTTCCAGGCTGCCTGCAGGGCAACAGAGTCAGTGAGTACAGGAGAAGCTGGGGAACCTTGCGGGGCCATTTGGGAGGAGACACCCAAGCAAGATTCAACAAACAACCGAATGAGTGACCCTGCTCGCCACTCACAACTGTGAAGTGAGTCAGTGATTCCATGGTCCAGGGCCCCTCCTCTGCCCCAGAATCAGAACAGAGAAAGGAGGGAACCCCGATTTAGAAAGCTTGCAGAGCAGCGGATGAAAAAGGTGAGGCCTCGGGAAACACCTTTAGACCTCTCCTCTAGCAAAGTGAAGATGGGCTGACAGCCCTTGATCCCACAGCTGCCGGCCCAGAGTGGCCTCCCTGCGCAGCCCGAGGGAACTGGCAACACACAGGGACAGGGGTGATAGCCCATGGATACTTGGGGGGCATGAAAATGTTCTGGAAGGAGAGAGGGCAGTAATGTAGGCACAACTCTGTGAATATACAAAAATAAATAAACACTGAAGGACAAACATAAAATAGGTGAAAATTATGAATGTGACATACATGTCTCAATGGAGTTGTCATCAATCGTAGGTGCCCACCTCTTGCTAACCCCCTGGGAGGATGATGAGATGCTCTTGCTATGTGAACCCTGGCACCTGCCTGGTTCTGGGGCTCATATGTCCACAGAAATCCAGGTGGGATTACTGTTATTACTCTGTGCTCCAGGGCTCCCTGGGGTGCAAAGGGAAGGCAAAAACTGATCGTCGTGATTGATTGTGGGTCAGCAGTTGAGATGGAGGTGGTGGAAAAGAGCCATTAGCTTTATATGTGAAGTTTTAATATTTTACAGCAGAATGCATTCATCTATTACTTGTGTTTTTAAATTTTAATTTTTTAAATGTCTGCTATTATGCTTGAGACATGTTTCTATTAATCATCTCACACCGTCTGGCCTAACAACAATAATTACACACTAAGAACAACTAAGAGGCAGAAAGTGCCCACAGAGGAAACGCTCATCAAAAGAATCAGTCATTATTGATCCAAACGACAGAATCCCCCCCCCCCAAAAAAAATAAGTTAACCAAAGGCAGAGAAAAGGCATAGAAAGAAGGGAAATAGGAGGCAGGCGCCCTACAGAGGAGCCCTCCCCTCCCCAACAAGGAGAAAGACAAAGCTCTGTGCCCCCCGTGCCTCACCCCAGTGTCTGAGTCCCAGGGTGTCGTCTGCGGGCCAGTGTCTTGGCTGCTGGTGAAGCAGGGAGCGGAGCTCAGCAATAAATTGCCCTAATCTGTTTATCACACCTATTTTTAGGTCTTCGGTTTATAGCTTGGTGAAATGAGAAGGTGCGGGTTGCCCAAGTACCTGGCTACATCGAGATGTTTCACAAGCAAAACCAGAGTCGGAAATTAGGGGGCGATTTCTGAAGCTGACACCCACTCGGAAGGCTGCTGAATAGCTGGCTGATTTGTCCTTTGGCAAACCAGGTGAAAAAGCCCGGAGAACGACATTTAATGGCCTGGGAATATGCGCACATCTCAAGCCTGCTATGGAGTGAGGACTAAGACACTGGGTGTGAGGAGGGAGCTGGAGCGTTATCACATTAAATCCTCACCCATCATCTCAAAAGAAAACAATGATAAGAAGTTACAGAACAATACACACAAGATGTTACACTAGCTGTTGAAAAGGAAAGCACAGATTATTTAGGTATGTCCTTGAGAGGGGATCCACACCAGGCTGGGAGAGGAAAGATGGGTTCTCTTTACTCAGGGCCCTAAAGGAGCACCAAGCTGTCTGAATGTTTATAATTGTGAATTCACACATTGCTTATAAAATAGAAAGTGTTTCTAAAAATCAGAGGGGGCCTCCCCTGGTGGTGCAGCGGTTGAGCGCTGGGTTGCAAAGCTGCCCACAGCCTCTGCAGCACCGGTTCGATCCCCGGCCGCGAGGCAAGGGTCCCACGTGACGCGCAGACCTCTCCTGCTGCGCCTGCTGCTCCCCTCAGCAGTGTACTTAGTCAGTCTGCCTGTTCTGCTCTCCCCACTGGCTCTGGTGAATTCTCTCACTCTCCCGTGCTTCTGACTGTACCCAGTGCTTGGATAAATAAATAAAAATCTTAAAACAAATAAATAAATAAAAATCAGAGGATGATCGTGATACTAGCTTCAAACTTCTTCAGTTCCCCTGTATTAAAAACCCAGCCCAAAGTTG
This sequence comes from Talpa europaea, assembly GCF_964194135.1. Lineage (NCBI taxonomy): Eukaryota > Metazoa > Chordata > Mammalia > Eulipotyphla > Talpidae > Talpa > Talpa europaea. The sequence goes on from NC_140077.1 coordinate 13,652,696, forward strand.
CTGAAAGAAAAGAGGAAGCAGGGTCACTCAGGAAAGTTAATGAGTGTATATCATTATATGACAATGGAATAGGATGATTTTACAGATCTCTACTGAAATAAAACTAAAGCCCAGCTTTCAAATAGAAAGAACATACATCCTTCATGAAAAAAACAATGTCCTATGTTTTTCTGCAAACTTAGGACCTAGCACACTATATCTTGCATGTTTGCAGTATTTACTGATAATATTTTTATTCCTTGAATTGAAGCAATCATTTTAACAAGTTCATTTTAGAAGTATCACCGGACTGGGGTGGGATGAGGAGAGAAGGAAAGGACAGTCTTATGCCACTTCTGTGGTCTACATTTTATACACTCTTTCTGCTTAACTGCTCCTCCTTCAGGGGTGCCAAAGCCTACTCCTTCTGTTCTCAGCGGTTACCGGGGGCCGATGTACTAATGAGGATGTGCTGAGTATATAAAACCTAACCTGAGTTGTCAAACTGAAGAGCAAATGCCAACTGCTGTCTCCTAGGTACTCAGGATTTAATCTATGTTCTGTCCAAAGCACAAGCAGCCTTCACAAGGAAGATATAATCGTACTGGAGGTAACATTATATTTCTAGCATTTTGTGGCATTTCATTATGAGGCAAAAAATCTCCAAGTTTTCTGTTTTATAAAAACTGAGTCTTCTGAACCTCCCTGCTGGTGCAAGAGTTTAAGATATAACCTGTGAGGGTATCGGCAGCCACTGCAGCACTAGTTCAATCCCCAGCCAGGGAGCAACCCACGTGGCAGAGCAGACTCTCCTGTCTCACCCGCTGCTCCCCTCAGCAGTGTATTTCAGTCAGTCTGCCTGTTGTGCTCCCCACTCTGTCTCAGGTGAATCCTCTCACCAACCCACCCACACCTCTGGCCTATACCCCAGTTCTTATATGTATAAATACATAAATCTCTTTAAAAAAAAAACAAAACAAAACAAAACTGAGTCCTCTAAAGAAAACTGAAGTGAATAGTGCAGTACCTTCCTTAAACTTTGCAGAAATTCTTTTTTTAAAGTTGTCATACAGCTCATATAAAACCATGTGAACTTATTAGTGGTATTCTGAAAATAATAAATATAAACTATCCTAAGTATTCTGTATTATATTAAGAGGAAAAAGAGAGGAAGCATCGGTTCCTATATGCTGAACCAGAGGTGGCACTGACCCCAGACCCACTGCATGAAGGGCCCATGTCTCACTCAACTCGATTTCTCTTCACTTTCAAAGGATACAACCACATGGCAGATAAAAGGGCTGCCCGAAGCCCCAGACACACAAATTCTCTGCAGAGCTGTGTGATAGAGTGAGGACTTTTCCAACTGTCCATTTTGTTGAAGAGACTTTCCTTTCCCCAACATATACTCTTGGCTTCTTTGTCATAAATTTACTGTCCATGTAAGTATGGGTTTATTTCTGGGTTCTCTTTTATTCCATTAACCTGTGTGTCTATTTTTCTTCTAAGGCAATATATTTTTAAATTACGTTGGTTGTGGCATAATTAAGATTGTCTTCACCCAGGCCTGTAGAGCAAAGGAAGCCAGGTGCTGTGGTGCTTAGGCAAGGTTTGGCAGCTACAGTCTTTTTTTTTTTTTAGATTTATTTATTTACGCATGGAAGAACTGGGGTGAAGACTAGAGGTGCAGGGGGGTGAGAGGATTCGCCAGAGACATAGTGGGGAACAGAACAGATGGATGTACTGAAACACACTCCTGAGGGGAGCAGCAGGTGAGACAAGAGAGGTCTGCTGTGCCATATGTGGGTCAGCTCCCTGATCAAACTCAGGCTGCAGCAGTGATAGCGCTGAGACTTAACCCATAGGCCATGAAGGAGGCCCCAGTAGCCACAGTCTTAGTTCTTGGTCAGTGGTAGGGGGTGGGTTCAAACCTTGCCTTGGATCAGGGCTCTGGGATCTCTTCAGAGAATTGTCTCCACCACTAACCACCCACCTCTGCATTACTAGGACAAGGAGAAAGACAGACACCTTCACATGCCTCAACTATGTATTACTAGTCTTTCCCACACTGGGCAACTAGCAATATCTACTCATTTGTCATCATTTATACTCCAACCACTTTCAAATGAAGAAAATAAGACTTCCTGGGACAACTTTGCTCCAAGTCAATGAAAGAACCAAGAACATAATAAGCATGTGTAGAGACTTCTAGTGCTCACCCTTCTTCAGACCTCTTCATTTGTTAAGCAGGAGGACTCTGTTTCTCCCCCTCACCCCTGGCCCTTATGCTCACGTGGGTCTATGTGACTAGTTCTAGCTGACAGGCTACAAGCAGGAGTGATACCCCCTCCAGGGTAGCACGTAATTGCAGTACTTTTTCTTTCTCTCTAATGACCAAGAAGGACGCATGTTCCAGTCAATACAGCTATGACATGATGGAGTGTCTGTTATCCTGGGTCCCTGAGGGACTGCATGGAGCAGTCCTTACAGTGTTCATCCCACCAATCCATGTAGGACATGCAAATAGTGAGAAATAAATTTTCATTGTAGTAAGCCCTTGGGATTGTTTCTGTGCTATAGCATAAGACTACTAGGACATTTAAAAACTCTTATTCCAGTAGAAGCCTAACATACACAAATAAGTAAAATACAAAAAAGGGAAACTGACATTGGCCTGGTTTGCTAAACGTACTCAACAGGTGACTGATAAAGGAGTGAATAAGTGACCAACACAATACTGGTGTGGACAGTGCAATGATGGGAGTCTAAGACAAAGAGACCTTCACTTCCATCTAGGAGTAAATGGAAAAGGTGATGAAGCAGAGGAAACATAAATATTAACAACACAAATACTAAAAAAAAAACTTGCTGAATTACTGATATTTCCTGACAAAAGGCCCCTACCAGGGTAACCCTTTTTCTCTAAGTCACCCCTCCACCAAGAAACTGAGGACGAGCTTCAAGTGAGCTGAATCTGCCTCCACCCATCCAACTTGAGCTACTAGGTCTCCAATCATGTTACCTAATGGAAAATGATTCTCCTCTCTCCAAACTGAGATGTTGGAAAAGGGACCATGTTGCCCCTCCTGAGGAATTCAGTGCAGCGAGGACACTCGGAGTGACTTCCCCACCTGGCTCTCTGTCTGTTGCTTGCACTGGGGGTTGGTGACTGCCACTGGCTATGGGTCACTCATGACTCCCAGTGTCTACACCCGCTCTCTAGGTCAGCGGCTCCTTCTGACAGTAGCCAGCAGCTACCTTCATCAACAAGTCACTCAACAATCCTAGTAACAAAAACTCCTGCTCTTAAGTATTAAGTAATGTGATCTTCTAGGAGCACCTCTGATGGCAGTTCTTGGGGTCCTCAGTCTTTTGCCCTCTGGCAGCAACTAGTAGTCTGGATTGACCAGATGGTCATCTCAGCACCCCTGTAAGCACCGCAAAGCACAGCTTTGCTTAGAGGTACAAGCTGTGCCTCTGCCTTCCTTGTTGCAACCATGGGACTGGAGGCATCTGCCAAAGAACTCTTTACAATCCCTCCCCTTGCCCTCCCAGGACTGCAGATAGGGCTGCACTGCCAGCTGTCCAGCATGGGCAAGACCCAGGCTCATGACCCTCTTGAATCGGGAACACTCTATCTCCCTTAAGAGGGTCTCCTGCTATTCCTAATCCAAAGTGTGCCAAGGCTCAAGTGTCTCTGCAGTGGGCTTGGCAGTAGTCCCAGATTCTTCTTCCTGCATCTCATCTGCAGGGTGAGGAGCACCTCCCGGACTCAGCCCCAGGCACAGACCTCCCCACCCAGGTCTTCATGATAAATGGGTAAAGCATTATTCTAATAATATCCCTGCGTTATGATCCCGTGGGACATGCATCTGATAGGGATTAGCACATCTTAAATATCACCAATCTTCGTGAGGAAGCTTGTCTTACTGTTCCTAACCTGCCTGACAAGGCACCTCAGGGCTGGAAAGTGCCAGGCACATGAATACAGAGCCCTAAATTTGGGTTCTATACTTGCCACTTACTAGATGGGGAACCTGAAAAAATAACCACCTCCCTAAGTTTTGGTTTCCTTACCTGTAAACTGGGGTTAAAGCTGTTCTACCTGCCTTAAAGGATCATTTGTGAGATGGATATTAATGATTATAAAAGCTATTTCAAAACACAGATGCTGAGTAGTATATACTTTCCAAGTAATATGCCTAATGAGTTAAAAATCCCTTACAAATGACATACTGCCCGCATTGCAGTGCTCAATTACTAAATAACTGCTCTGTTCTTTTGTCTCACTGGGAACATTGAGAGGTTTAAGACCTTGTCCTTGTTCCCTGGTGATTTACCCTAGTCAGGGTTATTATCCAATTCAATCTTCCTGCAAAATGGGAGCAGAAAGGTCTCAGGACATCATCCACGCCATGTCCCTCACCTGACGAGGAAGGAGACTGCAGGCCAGAAGGGTTATGGAATAGCCAGCAACAGGTGTTCTGTTGATATATATTGTGTGTCCTCTGCATGGGAGACTTGATGAGGACCACACAGGAGGACTGTGGTCCATCCAGGCTTGGAACCTGAGGCCCAACTCTGGCCAGGACTGTTTCATGGATAGCTATAAATCTACGTCTCTGCATCTGCCCTGTTAGTCCAGCCTCTTAACTACTTATCTCCTATGATTCTCACCCTGAAAGTTCTTGTAGAGAAGAATAAGAATTGAGACAGAGTGGGGAACAAAAGAGCATTCCAGGAGGTAACATGGGGATAATGGGCACTCAAAGAAGAGGGAAGGAATACTCAAAGCCCCAGTAAGGATGATCTAAATGGAATGACAACCCTTTAAATTCACTCTATGGAGAGAATAACTGATGGGCCAGTAGACAAGCTAAGGAATTATGGAAAAACCAAGAGCTGTCTCTGCCAAGCAGAACATATATTTGAGTCCAGGTGATAAAGTAAAATACCCATGACACACACGGGAGTAATTATTGGGTTCTCTAGAACAGTCTTCCTTGGCTTCAATCAATTAAGACTGAAAAATTGTAGAAATTCTTCTTATGTCATACTTGGACTTTTGCAGTAGCTACTACATTATAGCAGCCTTTAGTTTGAAAGAATACTTCTCTGTTCATCATCATTATTACTCCTACAACTGTTAGGGGGAAAGGATGTCCTGAGCAAACTCCATACAGGTTTTGTGGACTCCGCCCCCAGTCCAGACCAGAGCCATCAAGACACTGGGAACTACAAATCCCATGATCACCAAAGGGAGGGTTGCGAGGACCTGAGGGTAGAGTTAAGCAGCCATGTTTTTGTTTGGGTATATAACCAGCCATGTGGCCAGGGGTTGCCCTCTTGGCCTCATGGTGCTTGGCTTTTTGCCAGCTTACAGCAGGTCAGTGGGATTCCAGGTCAGCGGAATGGGTAGGACGCATTCACAGATTTATCTCCCTGTTTTTCTCCTTGAGTTACTCACTTCTTCATTTCCCTTTCTCTTGTAAATAAAGCCTGTATTAACCTTTTGTGTGTGCCTGCAGTTTAGCATTAATAAGTCCCCTGTAAGGGCGTGGGTGATGACCCACAGTCAGGCAACCCATTTCATGTCAGGGTTGCTCTGTAACATTACCCCCCACACACACACACACACACACACACGTGTCTCTGAGTCACTCCAGGCCTCTCCTAAGGGGAGTCTTGGGAGGTCAGATGCCCTCTTCCAGGGGAAGCATCTCCTAACAATCTTTCCACGTAAGCACCTCCTTGTCCCCAAACAATGACAGTCCCAGCAGTCTGGGACCCCAATGTCACCAGCCCCCACATTCTAGGATCTAGGATTCATGTGAACCCTTTCCTCCAGGTGGAGTGGGGGGGGGGTCCTGCCCCAACCCCCTCCTGTGACAGGAGCCTAGAGCAGGTAGCAGCAACTCATGACAGAAGACATCCCAACTGGGGACTTGCCCCCAGGGTGCCCGGTCTTCATTGAAACTTTGGGAAAAGGAAGCCCTGTCCCTTCTCCCTCAAAGGGGGAGGAGAAGGAAGGTACCAGGCTCTCTTTAAGAAAACTGTGATCCCCAAATGTGAGCTTATGTCTCTCTGCTGTGCCCTCCCGACTGGGGAGCAGGGTTAAAATGTGGTAGGAGCTTGGCTGGGAAGCAGAGAACTGAAGAAGGAAAAGAAGCAGGCCCAGGAGGCCCAAGGCAGAGCCCCAGAAGTGACTGTTCTCTAAACGTGGGACCAGAGGACCAGAGCTGGAGCTGGGCACACCTGATATGCCCGAGAGGTGTTGGCACTATTGTCTTCAGGATCAGGAGTCCTGGTTACCTCTCCAGATCATCAGGAACAACCTCCCGCTCAGTTCAGCACAACCAGCAACTTGCTACCCCACATACAAAGCTAATGCTTCAACAAAGTCAAAGCCCAGCTGGTGGTCTCTGTTTTCAGTCTTCACCATAAATGTTAGAGCAATGAGACCCTAGATGCTCAGGGTCAAACAGCACAGGAAGAGACGGGAGGGGCTCCATGCCTTTTGCACTTTCTGATTTTTTTTTAGCAGTAAAATCTTTCTTCCTGTGAAATGCTAAGGGTGGGAGCCCACCATAGAATGCTGCTTTAACTGAGGCAGATCTTGGAGACACCCCTTGCAGCCACCTGGGGTTCCAAGCGGACAAATGTTAATAAACTGGCTGAATGCATCAAACATTCCATACTCTTAGAGTCAAAGGGGTTTTGACTTTGTTCTACCAGAAGCCTCATTGTTTTTGAAAGTTATCATTTATAGACATTATGTTTATGATCTACCAGAGCTGTTAGTCAAAGCATCTCTGCCCACACACAGCACAGACAGAAAAATGAGAGATGACCGCCCCACCCCAACCCAGCATCCGAGCTGAAACCCCATCAGCCAGGGCCCTGCAGAATCCAGCATGCTGGTGTGGAGTTTGCCCCAGAGGGGCCTGGTGTCAGTGCTGCTCTCCAGCCTGCCCATGGGTGCCCCCTGCAGGCCAGGCATCCAGCAGAAGAATGCCAGCTTCTCCTCTGGATCTTCGACTCTGGACCCCAGCCTTTAAATCCTGGCCATTCCACGTGCAGCAGGAGGGCTTTGGCAGTGCCCCCAGGTCCAGGGGCTGAGATGTCACCAAGGCTTTAGAGGCCGAAGCTGTTTATCTCGCCCTGAACCTGACCCCGCATCAGAAGCCAGACACTCCTGCCCTGACTCAAAGGCAAGCTGCAGCTTTGGCCAAAAGGAATATATTTCTGACCTGCTATGTAAGTGTGAGAGGAGGCTTCAAAACAAGAAAAACAAAGAAACACAACAACTGACAGCCAAGGACTCAGAATAAGATTCTGTCAGCGCCTGCTATAAAACTGGATGCCAGGCCCGGATCATCCCCAAATTTACAAACACCCACTGAATGTTTCTGCCACGAATAGTGCCACCCACTCCTGACCACACTCATTCCCGGCCGTTTCTTGAACTGTGCCGACTCACAGTGCCTGCAGGAACCCTAGAACCCCAAATCTACAAAGTCACCTGCCAGGATCAAAAGAAGTTGTTCCTCTTTTTAAAGTTGTAACACATGAAGAAGGCTGGTTTTTGTTGTTGTTTTTTAACCTAAATTACTTCTTTTCCCCCAAATTACAGAAATAATCCCTGTTTACTGTACAAACTGGAACCCAGAGCTATAAAACTGAGACAGTGAAACTCCTCAAAATCTGACAACCACCACTATTTAATAGTTTGAGAAACAAGCTGATTTCCGACACTTACTTTGATCTCACAAAAATCTAAGGAACCCATATATTTTTATATACTAGTAAAGAAATGGTATTTTAGTTTTACAGCATATGCAACCAAATTAAAATGGTCCGAAAACCGCTTGATCTGATGCTTAGGCCCTTCAAAACAGTTGAAAAGAAATGTATCGAAATAAAAGGTCACTGGGCTGCTGCTCACAAATCCATGCATAGATGGAAAAAAAGCTGACAACTGTCAGCTAGAAATTCAAGAGTCCAAAACTAGTTTGAGTTATCAGATCGCCGATTCAGAGGACAAGCTACAAATTTGTGGAGCCCACTGCAAAACAAATATGTGGGGCCCCTTGTTCACAGATTAGTAAGAATTTCAAAACAAGCACGGGGCCTTCTGAGTGTATGCAGGTCACATGCCAGTGGAGCCAGCCCTGCCTGCACACAGTCGTGTAAACACCTGCCTACCAAGTCTCTTTGCTTTGTGTTCGTAAGGCTGCAGGTCTATATGTTTGCCTTTAAGACCATTCCTTCTGTTTTCTAAAAATGTTTAGTTTTCTCTAAGAAAAAAATGTATGGGATGAGAATAAAGGCAGGAAAAATGTTTTTAAAAAACATTATATTTTTAGCTTGATCTTGATTAAGTTGTGTTTTCTGACATATTTTCCAGTTGAAATGAATTGGCTATGCAGCTAATATCAGAGACATACAAAGCATTCTGGAATATCAGGTTAGCAAAAACAAAATCTTAAGCTCCATTTCACATCCCAAAATCTACATCTGAGATTATTTACAACATGAGATCGATTTCTGGGATGTGTTGTAATAGGCTTTCAAATTTTTTAAATAACAAAAATACGTGTTTCCTTCTTTATACTCGAACAAACCATCACTAAATAGACTTCCCTTAAAAGTAGAAGAAAGCCGTATCACTTGGCAGATTTAACTGTATAAAATTAAGAATTCTCTTTAGCTGCTTTAAAATGCAGCAGGTTCAACTTACAAGAAAAAGTTGCTACACAATGTGGTCCTCCCTGTCTTCCCTGTGTCCCTTAAATGTATTTCCATGTTCCACATGAGCTGGGTCATGCATAATAGCTTGTTCTTTTATACATGATAAGAATACCAAGAATTCCTTCTAACTGCTATAAAAGGCTTGTAAAAGCCAACAAAAGGCCTGGGTCACATTCCTTGGCAACTATCAAGTGAGGAGGAGGCAGAGAAAGAGGGGGAAAGTGGTTTGTAAGAGGTCTCGACTATAACCAACCCTTTTCTATTAGGAGACACAGCTGCAGAATCTGTTCTTTATCAAAGGAGAATCACTTTTGTCACTGAAGTTTTCCCTTCTGATGGGCAAGTTGAACACACTGTCCTGAAATTCCCCCACACTTGCAGCCCAGGAGACACCAGAAGAGCTGTCCACACCCAAGCCCTCACTCTGATGTACCCACGTCCGAACCAGGCCCCTGGCCTGAGTCAGAACAGGACTGGTCAGCCTGAGCCCCTTCTCAGGGTGCAGAGCTAGCCCCAGAGACACAAGAATGTTGCCCAATCCAGATGGAAAAGGGAAAACAACTTGTTTCTCAAGACCCTACCGTGCATCAGAAACTTCTGTTCTGGTTGTCTTACCAGCCCACACAAAACCTTGCCTCCTGCAGATAAGGAGCCTCCTGCTGACTATGGCTATTAAGGTAACTTGCCCAAGTTCCACAGCTACAAACTGACGAGGCTAGGTTTCAATTTTGGGCCAAATTCCCAAAGGCCCTGCTTTTTATCCAAGGTGAAATGCAACATGGGGCTTCCTCAGAGCAAACAGTATAGCAGGGATTTAGAAACCTAGAGAACTCAAAATAATAGTAAAACCCCTGGAAATCATCTGCTTTTTCTTTTCCCTGAGCACAAGCAATTCCACAGGACGCCTGTGAGAAGCTATTCCTCCTAGAAAACAAGTATTGTGTAGCTCTAAGTACTGAATAATTCCAGCAGTTTCTGTTGAGTTTGAATAAAGTATGGAAATTTCAAATTAGCATCTCGGTATTACCCACCCTTTGATAAGCATTGTATTTACATGACAGTTAACTTGGAGAACTGCTAGCTTTGCAGTTGGCCTGACTTATGCAAATCCAAACTCCTACTGATTTCAAAAATAAATTCATAAACGTTCAAAATCTCTTGATTCTACTTGAGACACAGTTTTCATCTTCCATGCCTGCAGTACAATATATTCCCAGGTTTAAACAGATTGAAATATACAGGGATGGCACAGCAGTTGTAAAAACAAAAGAGAAATTAAGGACGCACTTCAGTCACGCTACATATGACTTGAAATTTTTATTTGTGTTCAAAATTTCAAACAGAAAAACAGGTAACTGAAAGGTAGAACAGTTTTGCTTGGTAAGCCCAAATTTTAATTCAGAGGTAAAATATTTTACTAAATTTGAAGAGTTTCTTTAAACTTAAATGTATTCCTTAACGATTTGTTGTTAACAAACTTCTTTCTTGTAAACATGATTTACAAGAAGGTGACTGCTGATTACATAATTTTCACTGAAAATAATTTTGTCCTACAAAGGATAGGAGTGTGAAAATGTATCTGCTCCAGGTGTCAACAATGCCAGATGAGCCTTCACTGCCACCCTAGCCCCGACCCCCCCAGGAAGAGCAGCTTCCTGCTGCTGCCGGAAGCCCTGTGGACCTGGCCAGGCATCCTGCTCTCCCTGCACACTGGTGAAACGTTCTATCCAGCTGGTTTTCCAGTCATGCCAGGCTTCTTGTTCTCTTCTTATAAGCAAAGAATGTCCTTTCAAAGGAATTTATACTTCTACAACGTTCCTTCCCCTTGCCCAAAACACATACTTTATGCAAAATTGTTGCTTTTCTTCCAGTTCCAATATTCCCAGATTTCCAAATATTGCCAAACATGTCTCAAATACAAAAGACCATCCATCACGTGCCCAGAGTCAGGTAGTGGCAGCACCAGCATGGTAGCGCCTCCCAGACCTCCTCATCCTCTCCATCCAGCCTCCCTCTTTCCAAGCCCCCTGTGCTCTCACACCACGCAGTTTATGTCGGCTCTTATTAGCAACCACTCAGTTCCCAGGCCCAAGATTCAACATTTCTTGAAGAACAATCACTGTATCATTTGAATCTCCCTCCTCCATCTCTTACTCAATCCTGGACACACTGCAAAAGCCAGCAGCTATTTTAAAAATGATTTAGCAAATCCGAATACAGTGCTTACTGTAAGTCAAAGAGTTGAACATGAATTTATTGTTGGGAGGTACAAATTTAATAATAAAGTGTTATTATATACCTATTACAGTAATAAGCCCAAACATGCAGCTACCATATTATCCAACAATTAGACTCTTGGGCATTTGCCCCAGAGAAATGAAGACCTGTACATAAATGTTCACGGTAGCTTTAACTGGGAACAGCCAAAAACTGGGAAAAGCCTAGATGTTCTTTAGCAAGGAAATGGTTAAACAAACTGTGGTACACACATACCATGGAAAACTACTCAGCAAGAAAAAAGGAATGAGTTCTAGATAGACTTAACAACTTGGTTAAATCTCCAGGAAATAATTTTGCATGAAAAAAAGCTAATTCCAAAGTGTTGCCAACAGTACTAAGCTATTTATATTTTTGAAATGGCAAAAGTTTAGAAATGAACAGATTAGTCATTGCAAGGGGTTGCCTGGAAACGGAGGAGGTGGGACAACATGAAGCTAAAGGACAGCATGAGGATCCCGTGGTGGAGAAACTGCTCGGTATCTTGGCTGTAGTGTAGCAAACAGGAGCAGCACCTGCAAGGAAACTGTTTCAAACTAAACACACACGTACAAGTGGGTACGAATAACAGCAGGGAAGTAAGACAAGACAGGTGGATCATGTCGGTGTTGACATCCTGGTCGTGACACTATATGACAGTTTTGATAAATATTACTACTGGGGAAACTTGGCTGCAGGAACATGTGCCTGGGAACGCTCTGTATTACTTTTTATAACTGCATTTGAATTGATAATGATGTGGAGAAAACTTTCAGCTAAGTAGGAAGCCAACCCAAAACACAAATGAGTAAGATTTATTTACTTACCAAGCACTGATAATTGCCAGGTGACATTCTAAACACTTATGTGTTGACCCCCTGACTCCTGCTAACAACCCCATGTAGCATGTGTTAGTGTCATTCCCACTTACAGACAAAGCGAAGCCACTTACAGACTGGCCGCCTAGACCCCACAGCTCTCCCTGCAGACATCTGTGCTTCTCAGCTTCCAAGACTGGGGGTTGAATCCTTCTAGAAGATGAACCCAGACCGAAAGGCTAAGAAGTCCCTCCCGTCACAAAGCCTATCACAAACCTCACATGCTGTCAACTTGGAAGGGAATAAGCAGAAATTAATGAACTTGAATGTGAAACCTCCCACCAGGTAGGAGGACGAACTTGGAGACTTAAGAGCAACTTGCCACGGAGTCAAGTCTCCTGTCCCTTTTGTCACTTTTGCCAACAGAGGCTGGAAAAGAGAAGGCATTGGGCGCATACTGGAGCACATTTCAGAGGGAAAGCATGAGGGGCCATAAAGAACAAAAGGCCTCTGCGAGCTGATGAAAGGGGGAAGCTGCAGTTAGACCATGTAATGGCGGCCTGCCTGGCTCCCCAGTCCTGTCCTGCCACCTGGCCACCAAAGTGCCACCTCTTTCCTGCCCAGAATGATCCCCCATTAGGTCTCGGTCTTATCAGCTTCTAGCCCACTGGCTCTTACACACGCTAGCCAATGCGGGCCCCAGGGACTGAAACCCAGACCCCATGTGGCATTCCAGAGATACAGACCTATAGCAAGGCAATCTGGCTCGGGAGATTTTCAGATTATCAAGTGGGAAAGGCAAGAATGTCACGGCCTCTGTGGGTGGACATGGGACATTCATCAAAAAGACAGCTACCGTGAAACCACAGTCTCCCTTCCCCCTGGAGTGGGGAGCGAAAGTACGTGCATCTGCATGTGTGTGTGGCCATGCCGCGCACAAACCAGAATTATTTTAGCAGGGAAATCACTTCCCAAGACTCACAGCTAGGAAAGCGCAAGTGTAGCCCTAGACCGAACTTTTCAAAAGACGAACTCCCACCGAGGGTGCAGTGCCTCAGCACTAATCGTGGGAGCTCTGGCTCCCGGCTTCCGCTGTGAGCTGTAAGTGGCCAGTGGTCCAGGCTGACACCTTCCAGACAGAAGGGCACGGGGATAAGGGCCATGGGGTCCTAAGGCAGGAGCGTGAACAGATCCTCAGCTAAGCCCTGGATCATCAGTTGGTGAAACTTAAACCCAACTGTGAACACTGGGCAGAAGAATCTAGAAGGAAAGAAACTTCTTCACTGGCTGTGATTTTGAGAAAGAACATTCTGGAACAAAGTTGGTGACAGTCACCAGGAAAATGGAGTCCCGGCCCAAAGTGACCCAGGTCCATGAGCCAGTTTTCAATTTAAAGGGTATTTCCTTTGCAACAAGAATCCAAAACCTTTCCACTCCCAGATGTGAGAGGTAAAGAGAGACTCTTCTATTGCCCACCTCCCACCTCACTTCCCACTTTGGTGCAGGACGTAGGTGATACCTGGAGCCTGCAGCTGCCACCTGTGAAGAGGCCACAGACAGGAGAGCAAGACAAGGGGGAGCAAGGAAGCACCCCAGGACCCTGGAGACCCAGCTGACCACCGGCGTGATCACATGGTCTCAGCCGCCCTCCACTTCCACTCCCGGCTTCCTGGCAAGTAGCTGATAAATGCCCTGTGGTTTAAGCCACCTTTAGATGGGTTTTCTGTTGGCAGCCAAAGTTGGTACCACTCCCCCGTGACGAGTATGCCTCCCACACAAGCATCTGCAGCACAGTTTGCAGTGTCCCGTCCCTTCACCGGCCCAAGGCTGAGCCTGGGATGAAACCTGCAGGTCTCTTTATCTCAGCATCTCAGTCCCAGCCCCTCTCCCACAAGGAACAGAATGTAGCACCTATAAACCCAGCCAACCGTGTCACCTGGAGTCTGGGGTTGGTGCCAAAGATAGAGCAGATAAACACAAAAGCCACAATCGGGAAGGAAAGCGCAAGAGGGAAGGGCTGGGGAGAGAGGCACAGGAAGGAGCTGCCTTTAAGAATGCACATTTTGTTAAAGGGATGCCCTCCTGTTTTCCCAAATCAGTGCGCTCGCTCAGGGGCAGAAGCCACTGTGTGCCTGATCTCCATCATCACGTAGCTCTGGAAAGGCTAAATCCCATCCGGGGAGCCCCTCGGCCACATGTTGCAGACGTGTGAATGACCTATGGGTTTCTTGCATTGCCTGTGCATGACTTGGCGGGGCCAAGCATATTTTACATTAGCTTAGGTCCTGACATTCTATCATGCTCCCTGTCAAGGGGCCAAGTCGCTTTTGGAACCCTGCACACCAAGTGACATATAACCGAACCCTAGCAAGCCAGACAGCTCTCTGCCAAGTGCCCTGAAATGAAAGGCTTTTCTGACCTCTCCCACCTCTACGGCAGTGGTCTGACCGGCCGGGCTGGGAGTTCAGGTCTACCAAAGACAGGCCGCCATCCTTTGCCAACGTCTATGGAACTCTTCGCAGAGACGGTGTTCCAAGGCGCGGGCTACTCGCAGTGGAGTCGTGTTGAACCATCTGCAGAGTTGAGTCAGGACCTACGAGTGGGACGGAGCCGGCCCCCCAGGCTCTGGATGGCGCATGGCAGAAGGTTGAGGGCATGGCCATCAGAAGGACCTCCCCTTCCGGCCACAAGTAGCCTTCAGTGAACTTTCTCCGGCCACCCCCGGGGACGCTCTGTCAGGCTGTAAGGGGAGAACCTCAGCCACCACCTCACATGACACCGGCCAGAATGCAAGCGCAACGGCGGCCGGAGAATCTGCCCTCCTTTCGGGGTATCGGCTCTGCCACAAGAACACTAGGTCCTCAGACAGACAGGACCTACCAGGCAGTGGCCAGCGGGCACTCTTGGTGAGGAGACAGGTGCTCCTGGCAGCCCTTTCCTCTGTGCCCCCAAGGCCCCTTGCAGGGACTGGCCTTGCTCTCCAGCCAGCCCCTGCATTCCCTGGGCCTGGTGTGTGCGCAGAACCACATGAAGCGTTATAGAGCCATGTCAGGAAGCCCAGGCCAGAGCCTCCACCCATAGCACATGCTGTAGCGATTTTTTTTAATATGCCCCCCTCTTTTTTTTAATGTGAGTGACAGAATGGATTGCATAGAGGTACAGGAAATACCTTGACAGCCATGCAGAAGCAGGTGGTATCAGAATGGGATGATCAGCGAAGACTTTCTGGAAGAGGAAGGCCTTGAGCCAATGCTTGAGGAAGAGGTGAGGCCTGACAGAGAGGAGGGGACAGGGAGGGTGACAGAAGGGACAAGGGGGGACTCAAGGGCCAGGAAGAAGCCAGCCTGGTGGCACCCAAGGAGGCAGGGAGATGGGACCTCACAGAGACGGGACTGTGCCGCATGTGGGTACCCGCATGGCCAGCTAACAAGCAGGGCGCCATCTTTCTGCCCGGAACACCTCTGTGTTCCCAACACCCAGTAGGTCCCTGCCTCAAGGCCTGTGCTCAATAAATGCTGAGGAACAAATGGAAAAAATTATTAAGCACCCTCATTCACACTGGAGGCCCCAAAGCATGACACGAAACAGGGTGGGAAGGCAGGGATGGCTCATCTGCCCCCGGCACCAGGCAGGACGTGCCCCTGACCAGGAGTGAGCAGAGGGGGCCCACAGGGCCTACTGAGGAGCAGACACCCCACCTTTGGGGGACCAACCCCACCTGACTGCATTCCAGTCTGCTGCCAGGGTACCTGAGCCCAGTATTGCCAGTCCTTTGATTTTTATGGGAAATCCTCCAATTTTAAATGTTCACAATGAATCTTAAAAATAAAGTAGCATGCAGGCCAAGTCACACGCGGAATCTGGAGACACATTCAGTCTGTATTGTTCAAGAAGCTTCTAGGTTAAAAAAGCCCCCACTGTAAACTAATCGGTGGTGACAGAAGTGACGATGGGGCTCCTTTGGGGGCAGGGCCTGTGGACTAGGAAGGGTATCAGGGAGCTTGCTAGGGAAATATGGAAACACCTGCACTTTGAGCTGGGTGGTGGTTACAAGGGCAAGGACACATTTAAATATTCAACCTCTGGCCCCCCCCCCCCCCCCCCCCGGTGGCGCAGCAGTTGAGCGCTGGGTTACGAAGCTGCCCGCAGCCTCTGCAGCGCTGGTTCGATCCCCGGCTGCTCCCCGGCCACCAGAGGAGGGTCCCGCATGGCGCGCAGACCTCTCCTGCCGCCCGCTGCTCCCCTCAGCAGTGTACTTCGGTCCTTCTGCCTGCTCTGCTCCCCGCTCTGGCTCTGGTGAATTCTCTCACCCTCCCGCACTTCTGACTGTGCCCAGTGCTTGTATAAATAAATAAATAAATCGTTAAAAAAAATAGAAGAGTAAACTTTAAAAAAATAAAAAAAATAAAAATTCAACCTCTGCAGTTATCATGTAGGTTATCACTCAATTTAAAAAGTAAAAATTAAAATATTAACGGAATAAAATACTCTCTAGAGTATGTTTTAAGCTCCTTCCACCTAAAATTCCCTCTGCCCCCCCCCCCTTGGCACACTGCTGCCCGACCCAGCCCAGGTCAGAGAGTGGCCCATTAGGCTGCCCCCAGACACAGGCAGTGAGAGTTACACCCCACCACTCACCCCTCCATGTCCGGCTCCCTCAGAGCCCCCAGGACCCTGGAGACAGGGGTTGGGTGCCAGTCACCGCAGACTGGACCTTGTATGCAGGGGACCTCCAGTAAGTGACCTCCACAATAGCTCACCCTCCTGGCAAGCACAAAGAGAAGATGCCCCCACCTCACCCACCTCTGTTTTCCTGAGAGACTCAGCATAGGGTCTGGAAATATGAGATCTGAACAAAAAAGTCAGGATTGGCTGCATGGGGTTGAGAAGCTATGAGAGGCAGGGGGTGAAGAAACATGTGCATGCAAGGATTTAAAATATGATTCTCTTTGCAACCAGCTGCAATGACTTCCTACTGAGAGAGAGGAAGTGAGGAAACAGAAGATGCTTAAATCACCTCCCCAGCTGAAGCAACTTTAGACCAGGGGTGCTCAAATTTAGCGGCATTAGGATCACTGGAGGGTTTGTTAAAAACAGGTGCCTGGGCCTACCCCAGAGATTCAGATCAGTGGGTCTGGAACAGGGCCCAAGAATTTCCATTCCTAACTAGCTCCCAGGTGATGCTGCTGCCGCCGACCAGGACCTCCTGTGAGAGGCGCAGAACCAGACCAGGCCACAGTTAGGATGAATGAAACGTCACAGTGTCCTCTTATTTGCTCATTAATGGACTCATTAAATTTCTACCATGTGCAAAGCCATATAAAAATGCAGACATAATTAGAACCAGTAGCTGTGTTCTCACCTCCAGTCACCAGAAAACGGATTGCTACTCCTCAGTGTCCTTCGCAACATTTGCTGTTGCGACAGAAAATGACACCAACTTTCAGCCACTCCCCAAGCTCACATGGTCTCAGATTCAAACTCCTGACTCTAGAATAAAGTTTTCAAGGTCCATGCCCATCCACCAGCTATCTGTTTCCCCGATGTCTCCAACTAAAGTAGCGGTTTTCCTTGTTCTCCCTTCAATGTATCATGTCCTTCATGTGATCAGATGACGCGTCCACTGTAGTTTTTTATACTCAGAACTTGACACGAGGCAGATGAGTTTCCCAGGAGACCAAGTCAGCAAAGGGTCTCCAGAAGATCAGAGAGTGCGGGCAGTTTTTCAGCAGACAGGCAGGCACATCGCTGTGAAACAGCACCCCTTCCCTGCCCCTGCGGGAGCCTGGTTCTGACATATTCAGTTACTAGTAAGTGCCTGGACATTAAATCTAAATGGCCTGTGATATGGAATGCCCAGGCCGCGCGTAGTTGGATTATTTATGCCCTCTGCACCTGTGGAAGTCAGGATTTAATTATTTAATTCGTGTTAGATTTCCAATCCTGGGCGTCCAGTCTAGAGACAAATAAATAAAGGATCTCAGCTAAACTGCAGGAGGCTTGAGATCACCTCTCAGGTGGGACCAGAAAACTCAGCACCCCAAGAGAGGACATCACCTCACTCTTTATCTAATAATTTCCTGAGGAAATTCAATCATGAGCGGAAGACAACCCTTGAAGTGACAACACCTGAAAAATTCCATTCTGCTCTCTCAATGAAAATATAACTGAAGAGGGAAAGGATCGACTTATTTTTTTAAGATTTATTTATTGATGCATACAGGAACTGGGGTATAGGCCAGATGTGCAGGGTGAGAGGATTCACCAGGGACAGAGTGGGGAGCAGAACAGACCATTGACTGAAATACACTGCTGAGGGGAGCAGCAGGCGAGGCAGGAGAGGGCTGCTGTGCCATGTGGGTCACCTCCCTGGCCGGGGATCCAACTTGTGCAGCAGTGGCTGCGGAGAGCTTCGCAGTGCTCAGTCACCTGCACCACCAGGGAGGTACAGGCAAGGATCAATTTTTGACCCACAGGCATGACCCTCTCTAGTGTATCTTTCCTGTGACACATCTGACTGGCTGGAGTCGGTCACTGGCCACCAGATTTACTTGGGGAAATAGGTACCTTGGGGAAAGCATATTTCTGAACTGTAGGAACTCGCAAGTTATATGCCAGTAATCTCCTCATGGAGTCTGATGAAGACACAATATTTAGGTAGAGTCTAGCAAAAATAATTACCCTCTAATGGTAAGGTCCAGTTTACTGTTGCTAAAAGGAGTGTGATTCTGTTGCCCATTCTGTCTCTGGTGGATCCTCTCACCCCCCCCCCCCCACATCTCTGGCCTGTGCTCCAGCTCTTGTATGCACAAATAAATAAATCTTTAGGGAAAAAAATTAAAAAAAAAAAAAGGAGTGTGATTTGGAAGTTACTCTGCTCACCCAAGCCATCACCAGCTCTTCACCTCAAGCAGAGCTACTCAGAATTCAAACCTCAATCAACTCTTCTCCATCTGTCTCTCCTCGAGTTCAATCTCATGTTGCAATGAAATGGGTAGACACCCATTTCACCATATTTTCCTCTGTGCTGAAAATATCACCTTACACATATTTCTGGAAGGCTCCTAAGGTCCCACATAAATTCACCTTCTGCCTCATCACAGCCCCCACAAGCTTCAAACACGAGGGTCAACACCAAGATGACAGTGTCTGGGTACTGAGGAAAAGGTACAGAAAATAAGACAAAGGTTCAGAAAATAAGAACAGGGCCAAGAGGTTGTAGACTTTACAGTTTGGATAACAGAATCATGTTCTTTTGAGGACCAAGATTACATCTGGTTTTGGTTTTACATCCTGGTTCTCCCAAGGCACAGGAAGTTTCCATCTTGTTTCTATGCTTGCGGCATTGGCATATTGATGGTTATAGAAGTGTTTTATGCATAACATGTATTCGATACATTGTTGGATAAGTGACACTTCTACCAGTGAGGACCAAGTGCAAGCACAGGGAAAAGTCACAGAGCTCTCATACCACACAGACGGGGGCTGTTTCTCTTGGTTCTGTCTGCCTCAGTTGCTGAAAAGAAACTTGAGATATTTAAACTTGAGCCAAATACATCATTGGTTCATACTTCTGTACCAAGTAAATAGGCTAAAGACCATATAAAAACTAATTCATTATATCAAAGTTAAGGATAATTATGATAATGATACTTTACCAAAAGCTCCACACAAACCCTGTACTCTAAAATATAAGTTGCCAGTTGGAAACATTTTACATGACCTAATAGACTTACATACACTTTCCTAATTTTAATGGGTCACAAAATATGTACTAAAAATTTTATTAAATACTTGGCAAAAATGGAATATAGAGCAACGATAATACATACAAATAATACCTTCATTGCCTTGGATTTTTACCAAGTATATTTTACCACAATTTAAAAAATGGTCATTGCTGTTCATTGGAGATCATTTCCAGGCTTTATAACTAATATTCCATACATGATCTGAAGAGACTATTTAGGTATTTTCTTTAATACTCATCATCTGGGAGGACTTAAAATGATAAAATCTCTTTTCTGAATGACACAATTTGACAATCAGATGAAAAATCTGTTCTCAATATTTACAATCCAAAACCTTCCCCCTCCCTGTGATGGTGTCACATCTTCTTGATGATACTGATAACACCAGGCAACGCAATGCTGCTGCTTCACCCCTGTGACAGGCTTTCTCTCATGTCCCTTGTCACCAAAAGCACAAAGCACCATACTAGCAGGCCAGACCCTCCATTAGACTAGAAGCAACAAAGGCAAAGCTCTATTTGGAATCTCACTTAAACTCCAGATTTTAAAGACTTACAGAACAACACTGGATTTCAACAAACAGGACACAAAATAGTTGCACATGATTTAAAGGTGACAAGACAAAAGTCATGTTAATCTAAACAACGGAAAGCTGGGACGGCCACTCATAAAACAATTATGCTGTGGCTTGACTCTCTAACACCTCGTCCGAAATCCTCGAGGTCAGATTTGTTTTGGAACTCAGAATATTCTTTCTTTCAAAGAAGAAACATGATACTTGCAGTAAATGAAGTCCAGCAGGGTCGAGGGCAACACCTTATCACCAAGCACACGAGCACTTTTTCTACAGAAGCATGAACAGCCTCTTCCCACTACCGGGATGAGGGGACCACCTAGACCTTTCAGGTAAGATTTGACTGCAAATTATTTTGCCAAGAACTTTTCATTTTCAGAGCTACTCACAGTTCCACAGGAGACAGTAGACTGTACACTGGAATGAGAGGATTCCAAGCAAATAAAGCTTTTGATTTTAATGTTAGATTTCCAACTGCTAAAAGTTATTATCACCTCAATTTTTTTCTTTCACTCTATGTTTTAAATTTTATTATTATTTTTTTCATTTAAGGATAGACTCAAGACCCAGAGACAGCAGTGAGGCTTCTAGGATGTTGATAACAGTTTATTTCTGGCTGGTAAGATGTGTGAAAACGCCATGTATGTGTGATGTGTATCCACACTTCTATATGTTCAATGCTAATAGGATTTTTTTTAAGCAGCAATCACACCTTCAAAGTTAAAAGTCACGACATGGTACACTGTAAGAAATCTCTGATTTAGATAAGTAGATACGTAATCAGTTCTCTCTACTCCACAGCTCCAGAGCAGGGAGGTGATCTCCAGGGGGTCACACAGCAGTGTAGTGGGAGGGCTGACACCCTGCTCCACCACTAGTGCAGGGTACTTGCTGTCTGTTATGCAAAAACATGAGATTTCTGTTTCTAACATTTGTTCGACAATATGTGTTACTAATTAACTGGGAAAACATGTAATAATACCATCATATTGGCGTTAATACCACAACATTTTTTGCTCATTTATATTTATTTTTTCCCATGAAATTACTGAACTGATGTCTGGATCAGATGTCTCCGTTTAATTTGGTGTAACTATGCTTCTCTCTAATAATGCATAAAACCATCAATAGCCATAAATACGATTTAAGTGTTTTGTCACATCATCCAACTTAATCATTCAGCTATAAATATATCATGGATGATTTAAATCACATTGATTGTGCTCATCACTTAAAAAAAATCTCTGGTTAGTTATGACATTTAAGAATGGAAAGGGAACTATGATTTGGGTACCTTTGATTTATGTATTTTTAATATCATACTATTTTCCCATATGACTTCTTTGTTGAATTTACAATCTCCCTTTTGATAGTTTACAGTCTTGTTATGTGCAGCTGAATGGGGCAAAGCTAGGAAAGCCCTGAGCTTTCACTGAGAATGCAGTTTCCTGAATTCTTTCACTGTCAAAATAAATGATCTAGAGAAAAAAAAAAAAAAAAAAACCTACTTCTCTCAGATCAAACTGTAATTTCCATAAAAGAAAATGAGTCAAGTCAGAGGCTTTTAATTGAGCTTCAGGCAGGAAACCCCCATAACCTAAATGGTATGTGTGTGTTTTGCGAAAAGGTCACGCACATTTTCATCAGAAACTCAAAAGAAGTCGTGACCTTAAATAAAGGAGAGGTGAGGAGAAGAATCACCAGGGACTATAAATAAGTTGAGGAAAGCAAGGTCTGGGTGTGAGATGGCTGGTTTCTATTACAGGTTTTATAAAATACTGAAAGAGCTTGGGTGCTGTGGAGCACTGCACAGACCTTCCTCACAGCCCAGCCAGGCGGGCAGGTGGACCTGGCTCCACTTTGCAGAGGACAAAAGTCAAGGACTTGTCCGAACTCCATGGCTAGTAAATGTGGCTGCAAGATGCTGGGAATTCCGAGGGCATGCAAACCTGTCCCCTCAGAGCCACACGCTCACCTATGTCAAGTAGCATTGAGGATCTAAGTTCTCCCAACCTGGACCACTGCGTTTTCAAAACAAAGATCTCACATTGTGTAAAAGTAACATAGAAATGTAATTTTCAATGCATGGAGTTTAATTTATGTTTCAGAGAGCATGCCAAAAAAAAAAAAAAAAAAAAGGAAGGAAAAGTTCTGCTTTTCTTACTACCTCCACCCCACCACCCGAGGCGACCTTAAATCCAACCTTTATTTTCCATTTTCCTTCCATACTTCCTTTGCCAGGCACTAAATGCTCCAATGGCAGAAATATCTTTCCTTCTGTGCATTCCAATGAAAAGTTGGGCATCTTTTCATGTGCCCCAAGCCTGGCCCCAGCCCCAGAGGTCTCTCCGCACTTCTTCAGTTCTCTTTATGGAGTACTAAGAACTGGCTAACCAAAATAGCAAAGAAAAATACATTCCATCACCCCGTCCTATCGAGGTGTTCAAATGCCAGAGCTATCTTTCAGCTGCCCTATGACCATTCTGAACATAGACACAGCTGTCAACAGGAGGAAGGAAAACAAGAAAGTCCCCGTGAGTCTGACCTGACAGAAGACAGGTTTGTCACCAGTCTCTAAGTTGAAAATAGATCAGCCGCTGCTCAGAAGGGCACAGGGCACTTTTCCACTCTTATCTCCAGCAGTTAGGGGAAACGCGCTGAGCACTTGATGGAATGAAATCTACAATCAGTGGCATGTTTCTGAAATAACTTCTTTTTGACAGGGCCACCAAGGACAGGAGGACAATGAATCTGCAAGGTCAGGTGAGAAAGTGCTGAGTTTCCACTGTGATCACAAACCTCAGAAAGGAAAAGAAGGGACCGACACAAGGTCTTTCCCAAACCAACAGCTGGTCCAATAACTTCATCTTGCAAATGAGCAAACCCAGGCTCCAGGGCGGTCAGGCATATGCCTCTCAGAGGCACGGATCAAGGGACGGTGCAAGAGCTTCTGCCAACGAATTCACCCCCCAAAACATCAAGAGCTTCCACATCCATCCAGATGTTCAGTTCTCTTGTCCCCTTCACATTCTTTTTTTTTTTTTAAAGATTTATTTATTTATACAAGCACTGGGTACAGTCAGAAGTGCAGGAGGGTGAGAGAATTCACCAGAGCCAGAGCGGGGAACAGAACAGACAGACTGACGAAATACACTGCTGAGGGGAGCAGCGGGCGCAGCAGGAGAGGTCTGCGCACCATGCAGGACCCTCACTGGAGGCCGGGGATTGAACTGGCGCTGCAGAGGCTGTGGGCAGCCTCGCAGCCCAGCACTAAACCACTGTGCCACCCAGGGAGGCCCTCCTTTCACATTCTTGAGGTGGGGGCAGGGAAGTGAGGGGGAAGAGAGGGATGAAGCTTCAAGAGATCAACATCTGACTCAAGCATATGACTTTATTAGGTTGCCCCAACAATAACAAAATCAACGCAGAGTTTGGGAGCCATTTTCTAAGTTGCTAGTGAGAACTTACCTGAACGTCCACAGGACTCTGAAGCACACACACTTCTACCCAAAGAAGGTAGAAATGAAGCTGTAATTCATGAGATCCTGTCTTTCTGAGAATTTTGTATCAGAACAAGATCAGAATCTACTAGATTTTTTTTCCTAGCCCCAACAATAATGTTGGACAAATGACAATTGTTTTCTTTCTATTTTTTCCTTAATTAATACTATGAGAAGTCGCTCCATGAATTTCTTTAAAAGTTGAGTGAATGTATTCACCCTTTCCCCCAAAATAAATTAGTTAAACAAATCTTTCAAAGTGAAGAATACAACCCTGTTTCTAGTCACAGGATGTGGCTTGATTTTTCTTCCTTCTTCCTTCCACTATGATTGACCAAAGAGTCCTAAGAACATTTTCTGAAATCATCTACAAGGCTAATCAATATATACCCACACTCTATTCTTCTATCCTGGTCATCTGATCTTCTACAAGGTTACTAAAACAATCACTGTCATTATAAGGAGAAATAAAAGTTTCTCCCGTTTTAGAAAGCAGACACAACACACTCATTTTGTATTTAATAGCAGATCAGACAAATCACATTCTGGAAACCTATTCAACTTTCTAATTGAGGCAAAATCATGTAAACCGACATTTTCCCTTAATCTAGATATATACAAATAGAATGAAAAGAAAGCTCTTAAAGAACAAGAGGCAGGTGGAGACCTAGTCACTTGGACCCAACTCACAATCCAAACTGAGAAAGTACCAGAAAATACTACAAAGTCCTCCTGCCCCCAACTAGATTGAAGGAAACCAACGACAGCCAGCTCCCATCACCTCATGGCTGACTCCACTGTGACTCAACCAGCGGGAGCTAGATGGAGAGTGGAAATATGGTCAATGCCTCAGGATGAAAACTGAAACTGCCTCTGCCATTAACAACTTAGTGAAGAGCCTCCCCGGTGGTGCAGCGGTTGAGTACTGGGTTGCGAAGCTGCCCGCAGCCTCTGCAGTGCCGGTTCGATACCCAGCTGCCAGGCGAGGGTCCCACATGGCGCGCAGACCTCTCCTGCCGCCCGCTGCTCCCCTCAGCAGTGTACTTCGTCAGCTTGCCTGTTCTGTTCCCCACCCTGGCTCTGGTGAATTCTGTCACCCTACCGCGCTTCTGACTGTACCCAGTGCTTGTATGAATAAATAAAATAAATCTTTAAAAAAAAAAAAAAAACAACTTTGTGAAGCACAGACCTATCAGGTATGAGGGCACCAAATGCCCACAGAGCTGCAATTACATAGAATGAAGCCAACTATGAACTCAAGGAAGGGATGGGGGGTGCAAATGAAGAATGAGGGGAGAGCAAAGAGTCCCAAACAAGGAAAATGTCTGGCAACCTCTCCAAAATTATGATCATTGGAATCCCCAAAAGAAAAGAAACATCTCCGAGTCCATAAAGACATAAATAATGAAGGGAGGAGAAAAAAGTGTTCTTTCTACAAAAGAATTCTAATGAAATGAATAAATTCAGAAAAGATGAGTGAAATATAAATTTGCCACTCGAATGTCAACTAATAACTTTCAGGCACGCACCACCCCATACATGCTAAAATTAGCAGGTGAAAGTTTGAGGAGAAACAAGATATTTGCATAATCTTACAGTATCTCCCTGGAGATATCCTTAATTACACTGGGGGAAAGCAACTTTTAACTTTACAATGAACAACCACATTATGGAAGTGATTAAGCACAGAGGTGGGTGAGTGTGGGTTTCTTATTTAAAAATGTAGAACCTCAATCTGATCGTGAGAACACTTGTGACAAACTAAATCCAGGAAGCCTGGAGGCCAAACCGGAACCTCTCGCTCTTTTCATCCGTGAAGGTATATTGGAATACAGCTGTGCTCACTCACCTACACATTGTCTTAGGCTGCTTTTGTCCTGTGGCTGAAATGTTTACAATCTGGCCCTTGACAAAAAAAACCTGGTAGATCCTTGTTTTAAAAAAGAATAATGAGGGTCCTCCCTGGTGGTGCAAGGGGTTAAGCACAGCACTGTGAAGCTATCCGCATGAGTTTGATCCCCTGGCCGGCCAGGGAGGTGACCCACATGGCGCAGCAGATCTCTCCTGTCTTGCCTACTGCTCCCCTCAGCAGTGTATTTCAGTGGATCTGCCTGTTCTGCTCCCCATACTCTCTGGTGAGCCCTCTCACCTCCTACACCTCTGGCTTGCACCCCAGTTCTTGTATGCATAAATAAATAAATCTTTAAAAAAAATAATGAGCCAGTGTTCTTTAAAAATGCCCAGGCCATGCAAGACAAGGAAAGACTGAGGAATTGTCATGTACTGAGGGCACTATGGAGACATGACAGCTAAATGCCAGGAGGGTTTTCTACACCAGGATACTCTGGAGCACATTCTGATGCAGAAAAAGACATTAGTGGAAAAACTGCTAATATTACAGGGAAGGTAAACTCATTTGGTTATTAGTATCATATCAATATTCCCTTCTCAGTTTTAATAAATGTATCATGGTTAACACAAGGGGAAGCTGGGTGACAAGTATACAGTAATTTTGCTATATTTGCAAGTGCTCTGGAAGTCTAAAATTATTTAAAATAAAAAATTAAGCAGAGCAGTGATGAACTCCTTGGCCCGGTCTGAGGCTGAGGGAGCAGTAGCAGCCATCTCTGGTCAGCTTCACCTTTCAAAGTTTGTCTTTGTAGGGCGTAAAGGCAACTGTGAAAGTAATTCCAATGTCACTGACACTTCAAGCCAGTGATCAGAAGGCAACCAGGATTAGCAGGATGGCTGCTTCACCAACACCGCCTTTAAAAATACAGCAGAGCGTGAGATCCTGTGTTTAAATGTACTGACAAGACGGTGCGCATGGAGCCTCTGACCCCTGCCATCTCTTGGAGCTGAAACCCACCCAGCAGATAGGTGGACAAAGGATTCCTCAGAAGTGTCGGCCAGGGCAGTGGGTGCAGCCCCTAGCACAGAGGAGCCTGGTCTGACAGCAGAGGGAGATATTATGTCCCCAGAAGGCCAGGCCAGCTCTGTCACCAGCTTCTCACGTAGCCTGACAAGGGAGTGAAATGCCTTCGGCAGAGGCGTCCCTCCTTCACCTCCTCAAGGGTGATCCCTGCATGGAGCGTGAGAGAAGAAGGTGGCCCTGCCTCTCTCCCACCAAGAAACTGCCCTGGACAGAATCACACCGCACAGAGTGAAGATACTTCATGCATGTTCTAACCCTTGCCTGTAGTTACACCAGAATGTAAAGAGAATCCGAGACAGAGACTGCAAAGCAGAAGTGAAAAGATGAGAGAAGCACAGGGGAGCAGGGCTGGAAGAAGTGGGGGCAGAACACAGGAGCAGGAAGGAGAAGCATGGGTGGTATCCCCCAGCAGGGAGCAGCTGGACAAACTGACCCTCAAAAGCCACCTGTCTCCCAGTCTCACTGCCCGGACCTCAGTAGCCCACCAAGCAGGGCCCTGGAGGGTGGACCGGCCTCCCCCAGCACCCACCCCAGCCCCCAGGGAAGCTGTGGCTGTGTCAGGACAGCGGAGTCAAGGCTGTTGACTGCATGTCCACGGAGCTGGCCCAGCACCCGTGGCAGATCCTGACTCACAGCTAAACAGGCGACAGCACAAGGCCGAGGCCGTCGGTCACTCCACACCCGGGAGAGAGAGATGGGCACAGAGGACACAGGCTGGCCTGACTATGCTCCTCCTCTGCCCCCCCCACCAGAGACTTAAACCCTAGGGTGGGGAAAAACTGGGCAGTGGCGGTGCCATCTGGAGAAGGAAGAGGAAGCCTTTTATGAATGGGCACTTTGGCCCAGAAAACAGCTCGCTGGGCCTTCCCCAGCCGTCCCACCTCCCTCTAAAAATTCCTTCAGCCCCATCTGCTCGGAAGCAGGCAACACACCCTAGGAGCAAACCCACCACCCACTACCGGGCTTCCGCCTCCAAGAACATTCCAGTGGTTTTGCCAAACACACTAATTGCTCTCCCCCCAGGCAGCCTGCGTGACAACAGGTGCCCGGCCCTAACGCCACCACTCAGTTCCTGGGCTCCGTAGCTTTTAATTAACCTGCATCATCTTTTCAGAGTGAGATCAGGCCTACGATGCCTTCTCTCGAAACTCAGACGAGGAGGTTAAAGGGAACAGGGTCAATCTAGAAGTGAAATTGAGAAGGAAGTGCCCTCCGACTGCCTCTGGCATGAGATGGACTGAGCTGTGAATGACAATCACCAAGTGAGGGACTCTGGCCATCTGCGGGCCAGGCCTGTCTGCCTGCAAGGGAGATGTGTCTGCATGTGCCTCAGTCACTCAGGGCTGGAAGACAGACCTGCTTCCCGCCTCTCCCTCAGCAGAGCCCTCTGCAGAAAGCAGCCACGCTGCAGCCGGCCAGCCCTCTGCTCTCACCCGCCCTACCCCACCACCTGGCCTCCGAGCCGATCTGAGGGTCCGCAAATCACTTTCACCTGATTACATATCTGACAGTTTCTCAGAACGTTTTTCGCAGTGACCTTCCAGAATAGGTGGCCTAGTCGATAACATGGAGCCTTGAGCTAGAGCCCATATGTGTGGGAAGCAGTAAATAACATAACCTTGATGTATGTTTTGCGTGCACGAAAACGTACTCATGTAAGCTAGGCATAAATCTGACCCTGTGCCGGCTTTGTCCATACATCATTCAGAGGCTAACAGGGCTCCTGGGGGGTGGAGGGAAGGTTAAGGAGGAACCACTGTGGCTGCAGCAGCTACAGCCCAGGTACCATGCCCTCTGCCTGCCCGGGGGCCATGGCTGCTGCAAAGGTTGCCACTGCCTGTGTATCTTGTACCCAACTGTTCCAATAAAGACTTGCCGGCCTGCCCAGGGCTCCCTGACTCTTTTCCCACGTGCCAGCATCGTGAACCTGGCCGAAGCTGACCCTACAACTTCCAAAGCAAGCCAGGCAGGCAGACACCAAAAGCAGGAAACCAAGACACAGGGCATTACGTGGCATGTCCAGTGAAGAACCACAGTAACAACTGTAGTAATTATTAAGAAGAAAGGTGACAGCGACAGTGAACATTTATCGAACACTTATTATTTGCCAGGTACAGTGCTAGCCGCCTTACACAACCCTTTATCCTTGCCCCAACCCTGGAAGGAAGAGTACTGATAGGTGAAAAATGGAAGGTGCATTCTATAGATTCAAAAACGGAGACACAAGAAAGCCCAGTTTCCTGTTCAGGTCCACAGGGCTACTCAGTGGACTATTCTGAACTTGAACCCAGAACCTGTTTGCTTATCTCCTGGGAGATTCCATGTCTCTCAATGGGGGGCTGGTGGCAAGCTTGTACTCATCTGTGTCCTGGGCCTGAATGAGCATCAACTAAGTCCCCCAGGAGCCAGAGGGGTTGCTGAGTCTGGAACTGTTGGCTCTTGATACAGGATCCCCAGTACTGCACTGTACCTTGAAAACGTCCTGACTTGCTTTAGGATGAAGTGAGTCTACCCCAAATATTCTCCTACTGCCATCTCTTCTAAAACAAAATTTGAACCTAGAAAAACTCTTTAAGATCATCAAGTTCGGGCCTCCCCGGCGGTGCAACAGGTTGAGCGCCACACTGTGATGCTGTCCACAGCCTCTGCAGCGCAGGTTTGATTCCTGGCCGGCCAGGGAGAAACCCACATGGCGCAGCAGACCTCTCAAGTCTTGCCCGCTGCTCCCCCCCCAGCAGTGTCTTCGGTCCTTCTGCCTGTTCTGATCCCTGCTCTGGCTCTGGTAAATTCTCTCACCCTCCCATGCCTCTGACCTGTACCCCAGTTCTTGCATAAATAAACAAATCTTTAAAAAAAAAAAAGATCATCAAGTTCAACCCTTTCCTGTTTCAAGTCTCTAAATCTCAGCAGGGAGGCTAGGCTCCTTGACCAAAATAGCCTAAAACAGAAAGGATCCTCCTGACTTCACAGACTTGAAGGGAGTAAATGGTAAGAAAAATTCTACAACCACAGAATGCCATACAGAGATCCCCCACCACCTGAACCGTTTGAAATGTGGAGGGATTCAAGTGTGAGCAGTACTAAGTGCTGCTTCTTCATAAATTCTGAGAGTGATATTTTAATTAGCATTTCCTCTTAGAGAACAGTTTTTCTTCCACTGTTTTTTTCTCTCCTCAGTGTTTTATTTAAAGATCTCTGTCTTGGTTATGATTATTGCATGCATTGTTTAACTTTATAGGCAATTAAATAGACTACTTTTAAATATCTATTTTTCTCTCTGAGATGCAGAGCAATTTGTTATATCTGGGAAGTGGAAAGTAACAGACCATAATTTCAGCAGATAGCAAGTTCCACTCTGGAATGCACAATTGGCACTGAATCCTCTGTCCAATTTCTGTACAATGGCATTGCCCTGGTTTTACCTCCAAGTTTCAGAGGACAAAGGAAAATGAAGCCAGTTCTTGCTGCAACTCAGAACTGTGCCTGGAATCTATAGTTCATTCTATATACTCTAAAAAAAGGAATCGAACATTCTGTGTTAATTATTATAAATTATTATTGCAAGTGACACCAAATAAATTCACCTGCATCATGTCTTATCCTCATTCCTTTGTCTTCTCAGAAACCTCTTGATAGGCCTCGGTATAGTTAAGAAATACAAGCTCTATTAAGGGCTTATATTTAACATTTCTTGCTTAACATTTCTTGCCTTCTAACTTCCTCCTGGACATTAACTTAGGTGATGTATGTATATTATTTAATTTAATCTCCCAACAAGCCTGAAATATTATTATCATGCCTCTTCTATAAATGAGGAGATCAAGGTTCATAGAAGTTACTTCTAAGATCACAGCCAAATAGATGGTAGAACCAGAATGTGAGTCCAGATATGTTTGACTTAAACGGCTAAGCTCCCCCAGAATCCAAAGGTGGGGTGGGGGTGAGTGTTAATCGTATCAGGAGCTCTCAGCTGTTACTAAGAGTAGTAATACATCATGGTGAAAAGAACAGACTACAAAACCAGGCTGTCTGATTCAGTCTTTTGAACTTCAGTCCTGCCATAAACCAACTACCAGTTACCTGACTTCATGTCTCCGTTCCTGTGCTGTAAAGTGGATATAATAATTGGTATAAGTTTCACAAGGTTATTTGAGGATTAAACAAGGTAACACATGTAAAACTCTTAGAATCACAACATGAGCATATCCTACAGGTTGGCCGTTGATGATGGGGAAGGTGGTGCTGGCATTCTTTGGTTCATCGTCTCCTCTTGACTTTGGTCTCCTCCCAAACCTAGCCCTCCATCCCACCTAATACCTTACCCATCATAATCCAGCAAAAATCTTGTTCTCCAGGGGCCTCCCCAGTGACACAGCGGTTGAGCACTGGGTTGCAAAGCTGCCTGCAGCCTCTGCAGCACCGGTTCGATTCCCAGCTGCTCCCCGGCCACCGGAGGAGGGTCCCACATGGCGCGCAGACCTCTCCTGCCACCCGCTGCTCCCCTCAGCAGTGTACTTTGGTCCTTCTGCCTGCTCTGCTCCCCACTCTGGCTCTGGTGAATTCTCTCACCCTCCTGCGCTTCTGACTGTACCCAGTGCTTGTATAAATAAATAAAT
Organism: Talpa europaea; assembly: GCF_964194135.1. Lineage (NCBI taxonomy): Eukaryota > Metazoa > Chordata > Mammalia > Eulipotyphla > Talpidae > Talpa > Talpa europaea. The sequence goes on from NC_140077.1 coordinate 13,683,876, forward strand.
AAATAAATAAATAAATAATTCTTTTTTAAAAAATCTTGTTCTCCAAACCAGGATCTGTTTTCCTTTATTCTTCCAGTCTCCTCTGGGTATAACTTTAATAATTTCACTTCTACTACCCACTTTTTGGATAAAAACCTGCTCATGCCTTCAAGGTCCTTCCAAATCCCACCTCCTACAGGAAGTGTTCCCCAAACACTGAGAATCCATTGATCTTCTCCTCTTTTGTACCCACAAATTAGCACCCAGAACATCATCATCAATCCACCATGCCCCATGGGCATAGAAAGTATATTCTGCCTTAAAACATGCATGATATATTTCACCTTGCTTTATGCCCACAACTTGACTGCAAGTTCCTTGTGGACAGTGTGTGAGTTTCTTCTACATCCTTGACAGGCAACGATCCAGAGCTAGTACACACACACAGTCATGGAAGATAGATGTATCTCCTGGTGGGGGAATCCTCAGGTTATTGGCTTAAATTATTTTAAGGTATTTCAAATAATTATTTTAGGTAATTATCTCCAAGAATAGAGAATGAACTAAAAAAAAAAAAAAGTCTAAAGAATATCCTCTTTTAAAACCACCTGAAAAATACCACACCATGTATTTTATCTCAAAGAGTTAAGCAGTTTGAACCTTAATGCCTGTACTTAACTACCAGTTTGTTAATCTGCAGGCTTTCTAATTCAATTAAAATTATTTGGATTGAAAATACTTGAGTATTATTCCTCCAGTGAGCTTCTAAATGATCCACAAAGAAGTGGGAGATATTGCTGAGCTTGCACAGACCCCCAACACAAATGCCCAGCTACAGTTTATGTCATTCAAGCCTGTTGTCTGGACATGGACTGAGAATAATTCTACAGAGCTATTTAGAACTTGTTTAAACTGCAGGACATTAGAATTCTGCTCTTACTCAAAAGCAGGAGGGCAAACCCAGCAGTCGTGGATTAAAAAGTTTGCTGTTTTAAGCGAAGCCCTGTGAACAAGAGTCAGATACGAAATACAAGAAGGGGCGATCCAGTTACAGGTGTTCTCATGGATTTCACAGGACATAAGAATTGATGGTGATCACAACAGTCTTCCACAGCCAGCACCTCCTAACTCTCCTTACATGGTCTTGACCTTTGTATCTCACCAAAAGTCTCCAGCACCCACTGCTGGAGAGGGTGGGGTAGAATATACACTGGAGCATAGCTAGCAGGAGTGAAAACTGGTACAACCCTTTTGGAAAGTCATTAGAAACTGGACAGACGGATGGATGAATGGATGGATGCATATGTAGATAGCAGCCTTAGAATTATCTCCACTTTTGCTGCCAAATAATTACAATAATGAGACTATATAATCTAATATGGAAAAAAGCGATTGGCAAAAATGTTGATCGCATAATTATTTCTCAGAGAAATCCCTAAATATCCAACAAGGGAATGGCTGTACTTAATAAAATTTTATGCAACCGGTATGCAAGTGTGTAAAACAGCAGACTTCAAAACTGAACGTTCTGGTTAAAAATAGGGCGAGAAAAAAGCGAATGCGCGTATAGAAAAAGGCAGCCAGGGAAAGATCCCAAATAGCAGTTCATTTTGAAGAGTAAACCCAGGAGGACTTTTCCCTGGTAATAAACACGTGTGCAGCGTTTTTGAAAAGCTGGTAAGGGGCAGGTCCGTGGCACACGCCTGCGGGCCGGGGGCACCAGCGCTCCAAAAGAAAGAAGCCGCTTTCCCAGTCCTAGAAAAAAGAGCGTCTCTTCCACCCCCAGGTCTGGAAAAGTCTCCCAGGACTGGAGCTGCTGGTGGAGCCACTTCGGGGACCTGGAAAGCTGCGGGTGCACGCACACCCGTCCTGCCCGAGCCCGCCCGGCGCCCGCCGCGCGCTCCCCGGGGTGGCCCCGGGCGCTGCGCCCTGATCCGGGACGCGGGGTTCGCGCGCTGGTGACACCCGGGGCGCAAAGCGCCTCCCCATCCACCAGCGCGCTGAGATTTCTCAGGCTTCAAGAGTTTTTAAACATACACCAGGAGTGAATTATCCGGTGAGCTCAGCAGAAACAACCAGGATTAAGGAGAGGAAAGCCGATCGAGCCATAAAGTGACAAGTGCCGCCACCTCGCCCTCTGGCCTGGTCGCCGCGGCTCTGGCTGGAGCCTCACCGCTCCCCCATGCGCAGGGTCCCCCCGGCTTTGCCACCGGCGACCAGAGAACCCACTCCAAGCGCACCCTGAATCTGCCGAAGCAGCGAGGTTGCCTGCAACACCCCAGGTAAAAGCAATCCCAGACACCAAAACCGGGGTTTACCTTAACACCAAGAGAAGCAGCAGCTCCCTAACCCAGGCCCTAAAATACCCACAAGCTCCCCCACCCGCGGAGGGGGGGGGCGGATGGAGGGAGAGCTACTGAGCATTCCTATGTGTCTGAGATGGGTGGCTGGGTGTCAGCACCTTTGAGGCCAGCTGACATTCTGACCTTCAGACCCGAGCCTAAAGGGATAGGGCTCTCTGGCTTAAAAGCCGAACAAAGATTTCCTAAATCATGTGAATAAGCCCGCCAGAATGGATCTGTTCTGTTTTAATTTTTGCCTTTTTAAAGGGATTAAAAAGGGGGTGTTTCTTAGAAATACTGTTAATAAACACGTGAAAATATTTTTTAAAGTCAGCATTTCTATTCATTTTTTTTAATCTTAAGCTGCCAAAGATGTGTTTATTTAACAAACACAGTGCATAATACTTGCATAGGCACTGTTTGAGGCCTAAATATACAAAGAGCGTATCATTTTATTATTGTATAAAATAATAAGTAATTATTCAGTAGCTTGTTCCTAATAACAGCACTATAAGTACTGTAGTTTTCTGCATTTTACAGAGGAGGTAACTGAGGCACAGGGAGGTTACATAACTTGGTCAAGTTAAGTGTCAAGTGGCAAAGCTGGGATTTAAACCCCAGGCCAAGTGGTTCTTATAGTCTCTCATAAACTCTCGCAAGTTTCATAATGAAACTCATGCTCTTGTAAGTTACTACTGACTTTGTAAACTGGTACAACTTTATTGTAAAGCAGTACGACCAACAAGAAAAATATTCATACCCTTTGACTTAGTAATCCTGTTCCTGGTAAATACTCCCAAGCTACCATGCATGAAGACACCCATTACTGTAGTTTTGATAAGAGTGAAAAACTGAAACCCTAGTCGCCCATCAGTTGGTGAATAATTTGATAAATTTTGGCAGGTCAGTTCAGTGGAATATGGAGCAGTCACAGAAAATTAAATTAAGAAGATGATGCAGCTCCCCCCAAAAAAATGCACTATATTGTTAAGAAGGAAATACAGAATATAAAGTTGTGTGTATTTCCAAAGGTATGCACATGAGCAAACACAAAAGGAATGAAGACAAAATAGGCAAATAATGGAATTTGATAATATTTGAATTTTTCTTTCAAAAATTTGTCTTTATATAGTTATAGCTGCACTGTTACAAATTAAATCTGGAGAAGGGGAAAATGTCTTAAAATATTTATGGAAAAAAAAAAAGATTTCCACAAGCCATGAACATTCACAAGGAAATTTGCATCAGGGATGAGTCTATAGTGTTTAAATGCTCAGTGAGCCCGTCTCCGAGCCAGGGAAGGAGAAGAATACTGCAGGCAGCTGAAATGAGGGAGCTATCTGGCTATGCTAGGGAACTCCAGCTGAGAGCAACTGGGCATTCTAGGCCAAGCCTGCATCCCACAAATCATAGTAACATCGAAAGAAGCAAAGGCCAATGCCAGGAGCTTCTCACACACAAGCACTCCATCGAAAGAAACACAGTCCGGTCTGGTCATGAAAAAGGTAGGCTCACAGTGCAAGGACAACAGGAACCACCAAAGAAGGTAAAAATTAAAGATTTCAAATCAATGGATTATTAGACTTACTACAAAAAAAGGTTGAGTTAAGATAAATAACCAAGACAAAAATATCTGGAAAACTAACTAGGGTAAAATTAAATGGTTTCAAAGAAATACCATGTTATTTTTTTCTTTTTTTTTTTAATTTTTTTTTTAAGATTTATTTATTTATTTATACAAGCACTGGGTGCAGTCAGAATTACGGGAGGGTGAGAGAATTCACCAGAGCCAGAGCGGGGAACAGAACAGGCAGACTGATGAAATACACTGCTGAGGGGAGCAGCAGGCGCGGCAGGAGAGGTTTGTCGTGCCATGTGGGACCCTCGCCTGTGGCTGGGGATAAAACAGGCACTGCAGAGGCTGTGGGCGGCTTCGCAGCCCAGCGCTCAAATGCTGCGCCACCAGGGGAGGCCCACCATGTTATTTTGAATTCAGCAATTCTACATATCAGGGTTTGTCCATTATCCAGAAGCCAGGAGAACATCTTTCAGTCACGTGCTTAAGGGCTGTAACATGTAACATGTACACCCTTCCTCACGCTTCCCCCACCTTCTTTAACTAACTGGACACACTCAAAAATATAAACCTAACTGGGAGGGCCAGTGCCTTAAAATTCACTGCAATCAAGTAAAAGCACAAGGTATTGTAATTTAATACAAAATTTTATTGAAAAGATAATGAAAGCCTGCAACCGGTGTGTTGAGCTGCTGGCAAAGACCTGTAAAATTTTTCAGACAGATGGTAGTGGCCTATAAACACATCATCCTTCATTTTGATTGCTTTTAACAGAAAATGCAAATAATACGGAAAGAGCTCATTGTTTACATCATTCCCATCCCCCCAAATAAAATGACCACCCTCACCCACAGGCACACACACCCACACACCCATGCACACTCACAAATACCCCTTCTGGAGGCTCCCCTCTTCCAGATTCTGTCTGGAAACATTTTCAAAGTTCTCTAGCCATAAACAACCTCACCATCAGCGGATTAGCAAAAGTAATTGGCATTTTAAATTAATCTTCCGTTTATCCTCAATGATACTTTGCTGCCATACCAAAAAAAAAAAAATAGAAGGAAGCTTTTCCTCCGCTTAAAAATGACATCAACTGACAGAGGCTCAGGACAACATGAGCTGAAAACACATTCATGTTTTCATATCACGTGCAAAGAGAAATGACACAACTTCATCAAACTGTCAGCATTTCTTCACATAAAATCACTCTGAAGAAATAAATCACTTTTCAAAAAAAAAAAAAAGAAGACAAAGCAAGGGCCAGAACTTATTGTGATAAACAGGGTGTTTTTTCAAGAGTTTTACTCAAAAAACATTCACAGGGATCTGCCCGAAAGAAGTTCATAAAAGAGCCTTTGTCAGTCCTTGCCTTCCAGTGAAACTTTAGGCCAAAGAATCTGAAGAGTTAGGATCAAGTCAGCCCCCTGCTCTCCCTCCTTCCACAGTCCTCAAAGAACAGACATTAAAACAATTTCAAAGAGGGAATTTAAGAGGGTTTCTGAAAGTTTCCGCAAGCCCTCTCATCACTCATCGTGAACCTTGGGCAAGAATGACACTCTTCTGTGTTTTCTCCTCTCCCTCCCTCCACCTGTCGTCTCAAGTCTCCCTGGTATGCCAGAGCCTTTCGCACTTTCTGGTTGAATGACAAAGTCTGCCCTGCTCCCCCCTCCACCTCCAAGGCTGCTTCTAAAGGGAAGCCCCTAGGAAAACTTGCACCCACCGGGAGCTACTTGGTATCTAAGCATCCACAGGTTGGCTGGTTGGTTGGATTTTTTCCCCTTGTTATGTTCTGGTTTTTATTTCTCAGTACAATGATTAGCTCCACCTTAACCTTCCAGGATAAGAGAAGCTGGGATGGAAGGAGGCCCACAAACTGACAGCAGGGGCTGGCTTGTAGGGGCTAACTTCCCATTTGGCCTCCCCATTCTAGGTAGGACCCAGCCATGCTCAGGAATGCCAGGCTGGATGCTTGGCATAAGTAAGTAATTGAGTTAAGAGAGATCTAAAGAAAGACTTCACGTTCACATTCATATGCTAAACTTGGTTAAAAATAGACTCCAGAGGGCCTGACTTCACTTTTAATTTTAGCCTGGTGATGAACATGCCCTAAAGACAGAAAGTCACCAGGCATTTTCCTGAGTGCAGTGATCTTCATATTTTTATAAAAAGGAAATGCAGCATGTTCTATTAATAAAAGTGCTGTAGCCTCAGTTTAATCTGGAGAGTTCATAAGTCAAGCCCCCCCTCCGGCTGAGCTTCCCCAAGTTCAGTCACACCCAAGTACCCCGCAAGTGGCCCATCACATGCCGAGGGGGAAAGTGAGCCAGACACCCAGGGATCAAAGACCACATTTGACCAAAGGCCACAGGTATGGCTCCTGGATACTTCCCAGGTGATCAAGTGACTCAACCAAGTGACTCAACCAAACTCATTGGCCAGGAGCTCTTAAAGGGCTGGTGGAAAGGGCCCCTTGCCAGGGGATTGCTGTGTGCTGTGAGATTTAGTGCGACAAGGAGGTGGCTCAAGAGGTTAACAGAGTAGAGAAAATGTTGGCTCCTTAAGCAATTTCACCTTTTCCATACAGTCTCAAAGATGGCGAAGCTAGATTTGGCTCTGGCTGTACAGTTGGACTTTTCTCTGGACTCACCTCAGAAGGAGCTGTTCCAGCTGCCCCCGGCTATCAAACCATATAACAAAATAAAATGTGGCCAGGCTGGGAAATAGTCGCTCTTAGAACTCTGAGCCTCCTCGCTCAGGCTCAGACTAAATGGTAACTGGTAAGCAAGATAGCCTTGCTTGCTCCGGGGTTTGGAGAAAATGCTGGGGAGGAGGTGAGGGGTGTCCAGGTCACAAGCCACTTCCAAACACACAATTCCAGCCCTAAGATGGAAGGCCTTGAGATCTGGGGCCAGACAGATGCGACAGCATCACAAAACCTTCGAACTGCTAGCCAGGTAGTCTCAAGAGCTGCATACTCCACAGCCCCAAATTAAGTCCAGGGACAAATAAAATCAAGACCAGCCAAGGACTGCACTGGTGGGCTTTTCTCTTTTTCTGTTTTATTACTATGGATATTTTCTAACTATGCGAAGGTAGAGAGAACATTATAATAAAGTCCCATGTACCATCTCACAGCCTCAACAATCATTAACCATTTGGTCCACCGATTACTCTATATTGCACATTGCAGAGATACCATCTGGTATATATCTTTCTGCTTCAGGCTTATTTTACTTGCTCCTTTGCTTTCTCATACAAGATATTCCCACTCATCTTGTGCATTTCCTGTGACAGATCTGAAATTAGCCACTTGCTGAGGATTCTTAGTCCCTTTTAGAGCAAAATTTTATTTAGAGGTTACAATATGGACATTATAAGTGTTTATTGCTACTGAGTTTGTCATTAATTCTAAAATTTTCAGAGGACAAAGTTAGGAAATGCTTTTCATTTGTTAAAGAAAAAAATACATCAGGAGTCTATGCTGATATTTCCAATTCAAACGTAGGATTACAAGGTTTTTACTTCACATCCTTGTTTATAAAATTGTCTTATTATATGAAATATATTGCTTTTGATAATTTTAACATAATATAATAGATATTAATTATTCATATATCACTACATATTTAGTTTCATTTTAATTAACTTCATCAGTAGCTTATTCAATCAATTTAACTAAGGTTTTTTAATGTTGTGATATAAAGCTGTGTGTAGTAGAATATATAATTAACTTACACATTATAATTATAACATATTGTTATATAAAATACATTTTAATTACTTATAAGGAATTATGCTAAAATCATCAGAAGCCAATACTTCACATATATTTAGATATATTGTAATTTATATATGTATATATACATATACATACACATATATACATATGTATACATCCATATATAGATCAACTCAGAATATTAATACCACTATTATTACTAACAATGTTACTGAAATGGCTTAAGACTTATTAGGAATTTGTTTTGACTTTAAGAATATATTTTCCTGGGCCTCCCTGGTGGCGCAAGGGGTTAAGACACAATCTATGAAGCTGTCCACAGCCACTGCAGCACAAGTTTGATCCCCTCCCAGGGAACTACCCACGTGGCACAACAGACCTGTCCTGACTTACCCACTGCTCCCCTCAGCAGTGTGTTTCAGAAGATCTGCCTGTTCTGCTCCCCACTTCGTCTTTGGTGAATCCTCTCACCCCCCGCACCTCTGGCCTGTACCCCAGTTCTTGTATGCATAAATAAATAAATCTTTTTTAAAAAAAAAGAATTTATTTTCCTGGATAATCAAATTATTTTTTTAAAGATTTTTTTTTATTTATACAAGCACTGTGGTACAGGCCAGAGGTGCGGGAGGGTGAGAGAATTCACCAGAGGCAGAGCAGGGAGCAGAACAGGCAGAAGGACCAAAATACCCTGCTGAGGGGAGCAGCCGGCGAGACTGGAGAGGTCTGCTACACCATGTGGCCATGTGGAACTCTCCTTGGCCAGCCAGGTATCAAACTTGTGCTGCAGAGGCTGCGGACAGCTTCACAGTGCTGCGCTCAACCTGCTGTACCAAATTATTAATGTGTTTTAATGTCACGTGAAATAATTCTCTTTGGGGTTAAGATACCAAATTGATACATTTATTTGTTTCATTTTAATCTTCATTTAGGGGATTATTTTTTCTATTTTAATTAGAAGTTTTTTAAAGTTAAGAAAAACATCTATAGGTTTTCAACGAAAAATCAACAAAACAAAATAATTCAGAAAAGTCTAACTTCTGTACCTGACCTATTTATCCATTTCCTCCCTTTCCATACAGGTAATCATCTTCACTGGTTTATTCTTTCATTTATTTTGCTTTTTTACTATTTTTTTAATTAAGGCAGCAATTTACAACCCTATATATGACAGGTACAGGTTTACACCCCTTCAGAGTCTTCCATATCTTTTCATTGTAAGCAAGTAAATATGTATGTCTCAGCTAGAAGGTAACATGCTGTTTATTTCTTCTGCACCCTGCTTTCTTTTTTTTTAAGATTTATTTATTTATACAAGCACTGGGTACAGTCAGAAGCACGAGAGTGTGAGTGAATTCACCAGAGCCAGAGCGGGGAGCAGAACAGGCAGACTGACGAAGTACACTGCTGAGGGGAGCAGCGGGCGTGGCAGGAGAGGTCTGTCGTGCCATGTGGGACCCTCGCCAGGGATCGAACTGGCACTGCAGAGGCTGCGGGCATCTTCGCAGCCCAGCACTCAACCGCTGTGCCACCGGGGAGGCCCTGCACTCTGCTTTCTTCACTTAACAGTACACCTAGGAGATGCTCCCCAGCAGTGTATAGAAGTCATTGCCTTCTTTTTCCTTAGCTATACAGAAATCCCTGGCATGGATGTCCATCGTTTATTCAACATATTACCTATAAAGGGACATTTGGTTTGCTTCCAGGCTTCTGCAATTATCAATAATGCCAACGTGGAAGTCTGTGGACATGTCTTTTCTTATTTAAGCCCATTTACCTTTGGAGAGATCCTATCAATTGGACTGTTTGGTCAAAAGATAATACATATGTAATATACCAAGTATTGTCAAGTTCCCCTACATTTTACATGAGGCAAGATAGGTTTTGTTTTACATGGTGTCTTTCACATTTAAAAAAGTCAGAAGTTTCAGGGGCTTTAATTAAATATCCTGAAAAGGAATGTAAAGTTAAAGCCATCTCATTCAATCCTCTACATTTTGGACAGAGGAAGTTTCCTATAAGAGGGCCAGGGATGAGCTCAAGGGGCTGCCCCCATCTCTTGAGTCACTTTACTGAGTTAGATGCACACTTTACACATATTCTCTCTCCCCTAATGTTGTCAGAAAAGTTGGGCCCAGTATTCAATGTCCACACTGAAAATATCATAATTAGCTTAGGACTCTGTGATCTGCATGTGACTCCCTGAACTGGAGGTGGGGGAGCTCCTTGATGCTTTTTACCTTCCCCAACCCCCTTTCTGCCTTTACCAAATCGCTGAGCTGATGTGGCTCATTATGGTGGTGCAGCCAGAGCTGACTCCTACCCACACCCACACCACCCAAGGGCATCCAACATTAGGAAGCATGGAGACTTTGTAGGCATTCCCGCTCACTGCTACCTCGAATATCCTTCCCTCATCTGACCCGCTCTGCCCCTGCCCATCACCACCGCCACCACCACCATGCAAGTAGCTAACACTTTTATAGGCATTATCTCATTTCCTCCTCACCAGAACACTGAGACTGAGGCCCTATCAGCCCCATTTTACACCCGAGAAAATGGAAGGCAGGCAGGTTAAAGAAACTTGTCCAAATTGACAAAGCTAGCAAGCAGGTAGGAAGCTGGAATTGCAAACCCTGCAACTCCAACTTCAACCCCTACTTTGAAGTGTTGTGCTTGCTCTTTTCAGACCTCCATTCCTTCTCCCCAAGCTGGTACAGGGGCCTCCCACCTCCACCTTTAGGTACAGGCGCACCTACACCTGTGCACACCTACACCTGTGCACACTTACACCTGTCTCTGCTAATCATCCCCCCATCTCTTATACCCATGCCATCTTTCCAGAACAACCATCTCATGGCATCAGACAACATTTACCTTGAGCAACAAGGTCTCTCACCAGCATCCTGCCTCAGTTTATACCCTCAGTTCTCACAATCGCACATCTACCCTTTAATTAAAAGCACCTCTGACCTCCAGTGGAGTAGAATCCCACTGAGGCCCCCAGTTCACCATGGGCTTTCCTAAAGATGCATCTTCCTAGATGCTCTGCTCCCACCTCCATCTGGAGCCTGCCCTTCCCCACCCATGTGACAGTGCAGCTGAATTGATTCACTGATTCCCCTTTGCTGGACACTATCTGTTCCAGTAGCTGGGCCCCTACTTCAAGGGATCAGGTACAACCTAGCCCTTCAGCTCTTTGCCCAACATCAAGATCCTACCGAAGGCACAGTTCAGAAATCTGTCATAAAGAATCCAACTAGACTGGCTGCTGTGGGGCCAGGTGGAAATAAGAGCCCAAGTCACCGATGCCTGAGGCCAGGAGAGCAGCCTGGGTTCTGTCCAGATTCTGCACCTTCTTGACTTCCAAGAACCACACATACGCAGAGGCCATGATCTAACATCTTGCACTTTCAGGCTAGTTTCCTGAATCACAAAACTCAGGTCCTGGAGCCTATAGAGTTCACCTCTTTGGTGAGCTCAAAGAAGAAACAAATGCCACCGTGTCACAATGCCTAAGCTCTGCATTTTTATGAACATTTAGCCTCATTCATCAACACATATTTAATAATTTCTAGGTGCCAGGTATTGTTCTTAGGTGCTGGAGGATAAATCATTGAATAAATTCCCCTGCTCTTAGAGAGCTTATAAAGAACTAGCTGGATGGGAGGAGATGTAGCCAATAATAAAACATAATAAATAAAATTAATTATATAATCTATAATTACAGGTACTATGCGGGGGAAAGAGAGCAATGTAAGGGAGATTAGGCAGGAAAATGCAGGGTGCAATTTAAATACAGTGATCAGGGGTCTCCCTGGTGGCACACAGCACTGTGAAGCTCTCTGCAGCCACCGCAGCACAAGTTTGAACTCTGCCCAGGGAGCTGACCCACATGGCGCAGCAGACCTCTCCTGTCTTACCTGCTGCTCCCCTCAGCAGTGTATTTCAGTCTATCTACCTGTTCTGCTCCCCACTCTGTCTCTGGTGAATCTCTCACCCCCCACACCTCTGGCCTACACCCGAGTTCTTGTATGCATAAGTAAATATTTTTTAAATAATTAATTAAATAAATAACTATAGTTTAGAGAAAGCAAGCTTTGGTCTCACATCAAGTCTGACCCATGAGACCACCCTGAGTGGTTATCCTTACCACAAAGTCAGTAGTTAAGTTTCAGTTAAGTTGCCCATCTCTTATGGATTCAACAAACTATGTGCCAGGGACCTGCTAAATGCTGAGGATACCAAGATCCTCGGTGGCCCCACCTGCAAGGAATTTTTGGGGCCTTTACAGAGGACTTACAAGAAGTAATAATGGTGTGACTGCTAAAGGCGGGGGGCCATGGATACCCAACATCCCTTTCCTGTGCCATGCAAGGAAAGGTCCCTAGAACAGGCGATTGCTAAGCAGAGTCTATGTGGATAAAAGGAGACATTGGAGTTGAGGAGAGAGGTGGTTCAGGCAGAGGAGGAGGGCAGCCAAGACAGAACAGCAAGCCCAGTGTGGGACAGCTAAATGGGGGCAGATCCACAAGGGGCCTCCATGCAGTCTGAATCTTAACCCACAGGCAAAAGAAGCGACAGTGGGGCTTTCAGCAAGCAGGTGACAAGTTAAAACTGTACTGGTGGCGAAGAAAGACCTGAAGACAGGCCCAGCTGGAGGCAGGGGGAGAAGTTCGAAGGCCTGAACTTGCGCAGAGGCCGTGGGCAAGGAAGCGGGCAGGGGCTCAAAAGGTAGGAAGGAAGCGGAGCAAGTTGGAAAGGGTCAGAAGGCCTGGCCCCACGCCTGGGCTCTCCAATCATTGGCTAGGTGACCTGCACCACCAGTCTTTCCTTAATCCCTACCTACTTCACAGGGTTGTTGGAGGATTAAAGAGGATAACCTAGGAGTGGGGGAAATGCCCTGGGAATCCTACAGCCCTGCAGGAACACAGCATCGCTCTCTCACCCCCTCATGCTGTTGCGTCTGCAGATGTCTCAGGGCCAGGAGATTCAAAATTACTCTCCTAGGCACAAAAGTTTTCTCTGCTTACTGGACTTCTCCAACAGCCAGTGGCCTTTGGTAAATTGTTCTCCCTTCGGGACTGCGTTTCCTTTTCTATAGAACAAGAGAATTGAATTAGATAATCTCTAAGGTGGCTTCCTGCTTTAAGTTCTTCAGTCTTGTCTTGTTCATCTTACCTAACATCCATGGTAATAATCATTTGTCGAATTAAAAATCACTGAAGGGGCCTCCCTGGTGGCCTAGGGGTTGAGGCTCAGCGCTACCAGCACCATGACTGTCTGGATTCAATCTCCGCCCAGGGAGCTACCCACATGGTGCAGCAGACCTCTCCTGTCTCACCTGCTGCTCCCCTCAGCAGTGTATTTCAGTCAGTCTGCCAGTTCTGCTCCCCATTCTGTCTCTGGTGAATCCTCTCACCACCAGGCCCCTGCACCTCTGGCCTGCACCCCAGCTCTTATATGCATAAATAAATCTTTTTAAAAAAATGGTCTCATCTAGAGTCATTAGGGAGAAACAAATCAAAAAGACAGTAAGATAACACCTTATGCCACCAAGATGGCCACTGTTAAGAAAATAAACCCTGGCAAGGTTGTAGGGAAATTGAAACCTTCATTTAATGCCCTTGAAGGGGCCTCCCCAGTGGCACAAGGGTTGAGCACTGGGTTATGAGGCTGCCTGCAGCCTCTGCGGCACTGGTTCGATCCCTGGCTGCTCCCCAGCCACCAAAGGAGGGTCCCATATGGCGCACAGACCTCTCCTGCCACCCGCTGCTCCCTTCAGCAGTGTACTTCGGTCCTTCTGCCTGCTCTGCTCCCCGCTCTGGCTCTGGTGAATTCTCTCACCCTCCCGCGCTTCTGACTGTACCCAGTGCTTGCATAAATAAATAAATAAATCTTTTAAAAAATAATAATAATAATAATGGCCTTGGAAATGCAAAATGGTGCAGCCTCTTTGGAAAACGGTTTGAAGGTTCCTCAATATATCAAAAACAGAATTTCCTTATGACCCTGCAATTCTATTCCAAGATATATCTCCAAAATAATTGAAAACAAATATTCAAAAACTTGTAACAAATGTTCATAGCAGCACGCTTTACAGTAGCCAAAAGGTGGAAGGAACCCAAATTCACTAATTAATAAAAAGATAAACAAAATGTAGTATAGCCATAGAATGGAATATTACTTGGCAATAAAAAGGAATTGAGTAATAATAACAGGCCACAACATGCATGAATCTTGAAAACACTATGCTAATTGAAAGAAGCCAGTCACAAAAGCCACATATTACACAATTGCATTTATATAAAATGTCCACAATAGCAAATCCCATAGAAACAGAAAGTAGATTCGAGGTTGTTGGAGGCAGGGGAAAGGAAGGGATGGGAAGTGACTGCTTAATGTATCATCCTTTTGGGATGACACAAAGGTTCTGTAGCTAGATGTCATTATGGCTGCATAACATCGTGTAGTACTTAATACCACTGAATTATACTTTTAAAACGTTAAAAAAAAAGGTAAATGTTATATTTTATCACAATTGAAAAAATATATAGATTGTGATTTCATTTCTATAAAATTCTAGAAAGTAAAAACTAAGTATAGTGATAGAAAGCAGATCAGTAGTTGAGTGGAAGGGGATTAAGGAAAAGGGAAGAATAAATTATGAAAGGAATGAAGGAAATTTTGAGTTTGATTTAAAAAATGTTTATTGTACTACTCAACTTTTTTTAAAAAAGGTGAAATCCTGATATTTGCAGCAACATAGATGGAACTAGAAGGTATTAGGCCTAGTGAAATAAGTCAGAAAAAGACACTGTATTTCACTCATGTGGTACATAAAGAAACAAATGACCTAATTAAAACAAAAGCAAACTATTTCGACTGTAAGACCAAAACAGTGGTTATCAGGAGGAAAGAGAGGTGGGTAATTGGGTGAAAGAGGTTAACTGTGTCATGATGGATGGAAACTAGAATTCTGCTGACAAACATAAGGCAGTAGATACAGATGTTGATTTAAAAGGCCACAAGGAAAACCTAAATAATGTCATTAACCAATATTGCTTCAATCAAAAATCTTATTATTTTAATTGTGGGATGGATGCTTTAAACATGTCATTTAGTGTACTTCAATTCTATCTCTACAAATTTTGGTCTCTGAAAAAAGACCAAAAAGATTTTAATTACCATCTCTAAATTCTTACTAAATTTCTGTGTGAGATACACTGAACAACTCACTGTTTAAAGGAACTTTGCAGTGAACACTTTCCCATGTGAAGAGCAAACAGTCCTGTCCTGATTTATTGGTTTTATTAAGTCTGGTTTTTTACAAACAAGACTTTCTTAAAGCAGAAGAACACCTGTAACAATCTGCTGAGACTGTTCAAGAAATATGTCTGGTAAGACTGAGTGAGCTTGCTGTGGCTGAGTTTCAAGTCAGGAATTCTTTTGGCTATTAATAGGAGCTGGGACGCTTTAATCGTCGCTGAATCCTGGTTTTTTGAGTTGGTTCAAAATGGTCTGGTAGAACTTGGCAAACACTAACTTTGCAAATCAAACTATCATATCTGTTATTATTTTAGCACATGCTGAGAGGATTATAAGTGTTTATATACTCTCTATGAGCATCAAATTCAGGTCTTGCCTAACACGCATAACAAGCAGAATAAGACAGTGAATCCAATGCCAGAGTCAGATTTGCTCATGGAATTTAAATTGGGATATGGATTTCACTTTCAACCACAAGGCATACTTAAAGCTACAAGAAAAAAAGAAACAACGACCAAAAAAAGTTTTTAATTGGATTGCTTAGTTTGTCTCAAATTAAATACGACTTCCTTTCAATTTACATCAGTAATTTTTCTATGCTGTTCTTTGCAAATGATGGGTTTTCTATAAATTATCTTGAGGACTTAGCTATTTACAGAGACGATAGGATCACCTGAATTTATATAGCATCCTCCTTCCCAGCTCCACCCAGCTGTTCTTTCATAAGTACTATTTTTCTTAGCTTGTATTGACAGTTTGTGATTTGGTTTCCTTGTCAGTGAAATGAGCACAGAGTCAGCTCTCGGCTTACAGAATTACTATTGAATCCAATGAGCATATGGATATAGATAAAGAGCTTAAAATAATGGCTGGCACACAGGAAGCACTCCATAAATGTTAGCTGTCACTCACTTTATTAATGTTGATCCCTTTTGTGAGCAAGAACACTGAGGTGCAAGGTTATTGCTGGCAAAGGTGAATCTAGAACACTGAGCTCCCTGCTCCTGATTCTTTTCACTGCTGCAACCACTTTCCCACCCATACATATTTTGTGCGTGAAAATAAGAGTACCAATCTGGGAAAGGCAAAAATAACTGTAACTTAAATCCAAAAAGCATGAACAAACTGGTAGCCACAGAAGATTTTGAGTACGTACTCGGTTTCGGCTCCAGGGCAAGTCATATGTCATTTTTGAAATCGGCTTCCTGCAGCCATTTTGAAAAAGGAGATAAAAGGTTTGTGCAAAGAGTCAACACAGCTTTAAGAGGATGCCTTAAAATTTTGTGTGAGCGATCAAAAATTATGTTAGCATCCACTTATTGCCATTGGCACTAAAACGGTTTTACCTTCAGTTTATACAAACATTAAAAAGTCCTACAGCCAGTGACAGGCCGCCTGCTGTAGGGCTTAACTAGGAAGCAGTGGGCCCATCAGTTAGGTTCCAACCAAGTGAGGAGCAGAAAAATCCAGAGACTCCAGGAACTATCTAAAGATGCATCCAGGGCCTCCCCTGGTGGCGCAGGCAGTTGAGCGCAGCGCTGTGAAGCTGTCCACAAGCCTCTGCAGCGCGGGTTCCATCCCAGCTGGCCGGCCAGGCGAGGGTCCCACATGATGAGGCAGAGCTCTCCTGTCACGCCCGCTGCTCCCCTCAGCAGTGTATTTCAGTCAGTCTGCCTGTTCTGCTCCCCACTCTGTCTCTAGTGAATCCTTTCACCCTCCCACGAATCTGGCCTGTACCCTGGTTCTTGTATAATAAATAAATAAATCTTTAAAAAAAAAAAAAAATAAAGATGCATCCAATGCAAGTATGTTTGCATATTTGCAAGCCGCCTGATTTAAACTATATATCCAAACAAATTCATTCTAAAGCAATACTAGTTATCATTCTACTTTTACTTATTTCTTTGGAAGGGTCATTTAAAAATGCAGTCAAATTAAAAGATGAAATGACTAAATGTATGTTTGTTGGGAAACAACAAACATAATCCACCTTCATCTCCCCCAAGACAACTTAATAATCCCAAAGAGAAAAATGCCCTGGCACTCTGGAGAGATCTGGCATGTTAGCCAAGCATCAACCTGGGTGGCATACACTTCACCCATGTGCATCCTTGCCAAAATGCTGAGCCTGAACCCAGAGGAAGCGAGGAAGCAGCATATGCATCTAAACCATGGTTCATTCCATAAGACAGTAACCAGAAGCCTTTCATCAAGAAGAACAGAACACAGTGGGGACATCCACCACATTAACATCTTAACGGATGCACTTAAGAACCTCAGCCTGGGGGGGAGGGGGTGGTGTTAAAAGATAGCTCTATATTTTCTGACAAATAGAAAAAGTCACAATGCTTATTAGAAAAAAAATACTTAAGGGAGATGTGCCATTAGGAATGAAAAGAGAATTATGATTCGGCTACTTATTTGCAAATATTTGGAGAAGGAAAATATATATTTATATTATAGGTAGCTAGGCTGAGAGAGACAGAAGAGAGCACACAAAAATAGTGAGCAAGGGGCCTCCCCTGGTGGCGCAGCGGTTGAGCGCTGGGCTGTAAGGCTGCCTGCAGCCTCTGCAGCGCTGGTTCGTTCCCCGGCTGCCGGCGAAGGTCCCACAAAAAAAAAATTAAAAATTAAAAAAATTTTAAAAAAAGAATGAGCAAGAACAAATGCAGTCCCCCCAAATGCAAAGATTACTTTTCTAATACAATCAATAGTGTCGCCATAGTGACAGAATAATGGTGACAGAATAATAGCAGGTATATCCATTACTGGCTTGGCAGAAAGTAACATGTCTTTTCTTTCCTATAAGTAAAAATATCAGCTATCCTTTTACCTTAAAAGGTTCATCTTTAGGGCCTCCCTGGTGGCGTAAGGGGTTAAGACACAACCTATGAAGCAATCCGTAGCCTCTGCAGCATGAGTTTCAACTCCAGGCCAGGGAGCTACCCACATGGCGCAGCAGACCTCTCCTGTCTTGCCCGCTGCTCCCCTCAGCAGTGTATTTCAGTCAGTCTGCCTGTTCCGCTCCCCACACTGTCTCTGGTGAATCCTCTCACCGGCCCCCACACACACATACCCCTCTGATCTGTACCCCAGTTCTTGTATGCATAAATAAATCTTTAACAAAAAAAGGTTCATATTTACATCATGGTTTGAAGGGGTCAAAAGGATGCTTCTGGGAGTGAATAGAAAATGGGTGTCTGGTAAGATCTAAAAAAAAGCAACCGTGAACCAAGATAAGTAGAGGAGAAAATATAATTTGGTTTCTGCTTAGTAGGAAGGAACAGAGCATGAGATGCAGTGGAGAAACCTAGTCTACTCCCTCGGGGGGACAAACTTCTGGGTGGGTGAGGGGAGGAAATAACACACCCAAAAGTGTTTTTCAAAACTCTCTTGGGATATTTTCACAGAAAAAAGGGTTCATCTATGAATGGTCTCCGTTTCTCTCATCCCCACTTCCAGGCAGACAAAAGAGTAGCCTAGCAGAAAGCACAACAGACAAGACTGGGGATTCCTATTCCAGGAGGCTGTGTGACCTTCATCAGTTCACTTGACCTCACTGATGCTCAACTGATTAACTGGAAAAACAGGACGATTGGGCTAAAGCAGCTCTCAGCTTCTTTCCTGGTCTAAAATCTAAAACAGAAGTGGATTTAGTCTTAAAGACAGGGCAATTGTTTTTTAAAAATGGAAATAATTTTGCTTTTTCAGATTACTAAATTAATATATGTTCACAGGGGAAAAAAAAGAAAGTGTAAAAAATGTTGAAAAGACAAGTCAGGGGCCTCCCTGGTGGCACAAGAGGTAAAGATGTACCACTATGAAGCAATCCGCAGCCTCTGCAGCACAAATTCAATCCCTGGCCAGGGAGGTGACCCACATGGCGCAGCAGACCTCTCCTGTCTCGCCCACTGCTCCCCTCAGCAGTATATTTCAGTCAGTCTGCCTGTTCTGCTCCCCATTCTGTCTCTGGTGAATCTTCTCATCGCCCGCAATTCTGTACCCCAGCTCTTGTATGCATAAATAAATCAATCTTTAAAAAAAAAATGGAAAAGTCACTATAATTGAATGAAATTGTATCACCTAGAGTCAGAATCACTATCAACATCTTCATATATGTTCTTTAGCTGTTTTTCCAGGCCTAGAGGCACCAGCACACACGTACACATTCTTAAAAAAAAAAAAAAAAATGTGCTGTTTGTAAGTTTTTCTAGTTAATAATATATGGCTTTCATTCTATAATAATAAATATAAGATAATGGCATCTTTCTTTTTTTAAAGAATTTATTTATTTTTGCATAGAAGAGCTGGGCTGTAGGCTAGAGGTGCAGGGTGGGAAGTTTGGGGGTGGGAGTGAGAGGACTCACCAAAGACAGAGTGGGGAGCAGAGCAGGTGGATTTACTGAAATACATTGCTGAGGGGAGCAGCAGACAAGATAGGAGAGGTCTGCTGTGCCATATGTAGGTTAGCTCCCTGGCTAGGGGATCGAACTTGGGCCATAGTGGCGGGCTGTCACAGTCATAGTCACAGTGCTGAGACTTAACCCCTAAGCCACCAGGGACACAATAATGGCATAATTCTAATGACTGAAGGATACACAACATTATAATACACACGAGTTATTTTCTCAACTGAGAAACATTTACATGGTTACTAATTACAACACTGCAATAAATATCCTTAATTCAGACTCACTATATATGTAACTACAAGTCTACATGTCAAAATTTAATCACATGAATCATCTCCCTTTTATGTAGAAGTTAAAAAAATACATCAAGTATCTTTTAAAAATAAATAAATAATAGGCTATGAATAACTCCAGGCTATCAGTAACCCGGCTGGCCCAGGAGGATGCAGGGCTCCAAGCAGACCCTTTGGAGGCTCTGAAAACAACATTTGGTCTCTGGGATTCCAGGAGAACACACCAAAGCTGAGGCCCAGCCTTTGGACAAGCTTGGTCTCCTCTATCTCTTTGCTAAGAGTTTTTCCTGCCTGGGGTTCTGGGCAGGTCTCAGCAGCCGGCCGCTGGCCCAACGTCCCTGGTTCTGAGGATCCAGGCCCAGGCAGCAGCCACACTCCTGTAAGTTTGCAAGTCCTACGTTTATGTTTTCTGCCTCTAAAAATAATGTCACCAAACACACTCCCAACTGTTTAACACAACCTAACTTAGGCCTATGAAAATGATGCAGTCTATCTCCAGAACTGGAAACAGTGTTCTTTTTGCAAACTCAAGTATGTCCTTTAGCATTCCAAAATAATGGTTTTTAATTTTTAAAATGACTAATGATGAAAAAAAGTATAAAATGTCTCCCTTTTCACTAACGTTGGCATTTGCTTTTGTGACAAACTTATATCACTGATCCAAATATTCTCTGCAAAAGTTGGAGAGAAGCATTCACTGCATTCTCTTTTTGTGTGGTTATTGCTGTTTTCATGAGTGATCAATCTCACAAACGTACCTGTGCCCAGGGCTACAATATAGCTGCAAAATACAGTCTCAATCAGATGCTCGGGAGGAGAGGGGAGGCTCCCTCCATACACTGACATCATCAGAAATACTCCTGGAGGGTCACACAATGTTATTCTTGGAAAGGACGGCCATTGATCATTTCCCATCCCCGGAGAGGATGGATTAGGGAGGTTAATTGGCTTGTCCAGGTCACCCACTCCCAGTCCAGGATATTTTTCCTCTCTGATCCTCTTTGTCAGAAACCCAATAATTAATTTAGAGCAAAGATGCTCATTTTACACTTGACAACACCAGGCAGACTCTAAATCATTCTATTCAATAGCAAATTCAAAATGAACCAACAGAAAAAACCTGAAACTGACACAGCTTTAAAAATATATGTAATAATGACAATATAGATTATAAAAGGTAGTATATAATATCTATCCCTTCAGCATCATGACACTGGAAGTCAGTCAAGTCTAACAGTGGGAATAATTAAGAGTTAAAAACAGGGGCCTCCCTGGTGGCCCAAAGGGTTAAGTCACAGCACTATGAAGCTATCCGCAGCCTCTGGAACACAAGTTCGATCCCCTGGCCAGCCAGGGAGATGACCCATGTGGCACAGCAGACCCCTCCTGTCTCGCCCACTGCTCCCCTTGTTACGGAGCAGCCCCGATATAAAATGGGATTTGTCTTTCCAATGTCCTGATGGCTTTGGTCTGGAGTGGGGGTGGAATCCACAAAGCCTGTGTGGGATTAGCTTTAGGACATCCCTTTCCCCCTAACACCCTCAGCAGTGTATTTCAGTCGATTCGCCTGTTCTGTTCCCCACTCTGTCTCTGATGAATCCTCTCACCCCCCACACCTCTAGTTTACCCCCCAGTTCTTGTGTGCATAAATAAATAAATCTTTTTTAAAAAATTAAGAGTCAAAAACATTTGGGACAGTGTATAGATAAGTTGCAAAGCTGCAGAGTATTTAGATGTCTAGACAAGCAAGAGTGGAGGCTTCCAGGTTTGGGCCGGAGTTGGAAATGGCAACTGAGGATGGATGGGTCATTACTGTGATGGAGAGAAGGCAGGTGCAAAGAAAGAGAGAGAACAAATGGTCCTGGTGCATCCTTAAAGCAAATACCCACATGAAAGGAGAGAAAAGTGCTGTGAAAACTATCTTTATAGGGTGACATCCACCCCCCCAAACACATAACACCCAGCCTTTTGTTTCTGAACATATGGAAAGATTTACTCAGCAAACCAAGCTACACCTTATTAACACATCCTCATGCAAGTGGCGTAACTGCTCCCTTTTTGCTCATAAAGTACATTCACATCAATATGCACCACCTCCCCCAGCGGTGGGTTGTCAGCGAGTCAGAAAAGTGGCCTTGTAAACCATCAGGAGACCTTATTTATCAATTCTGAACACAGACGTATTTATCATACAAAATCCAGCAGGAACTGCGGGAAACAGAAGGGTCGAGTAAGCCGGCTGTAACTCCTGCCACTGTAAGACTTTGTCATGTTAGGTGGATATATGTATCTTATCCAAAATACACAAAAAATATTAGGGGGTGGTCCTTCTCCACCCCCTCCTCCTCAAACAGCTGGCAAAGCTGACTTGTCCCCAAACTTGCTGTCTGTAAATGTCGAAGACTGAAACTTTAGTTGGATGGAATTTAAACACTGACCACCCATTGAGCCAGGCAAAATATGAGCCCCACTGCCAACACCCTTTTCGTGGTGTTAGAAAATCACATTTAGAATCACAGTTAGAACCACATTCCTGTTTCAAAAATGTGCCTTCTTAATGAGAGTGAGGATTTCCCAGTGTTCTCACTGTGGGAACAAGTAATATTAGGCTTCCAGGATAACACACGATCACCAAGAGGCAGCCAGGTTCATTAACCAGAAAGAGAACTGCCCTGTACTCCTTCTGCAAACCTCTAATTAACGTCTTTGCCCTGGTTCTGGAACACGGATCACTTTACTTTCCACAAAACTCTACAATTCTGAACACAGCTACCAGTCACTCACGCCAGCTGTGAGTCCTGTTAACTCTGCCTGTTAAAATACACAAAATCATATCAGTTAGACATTCCAAACAAGATAATTACTGTGGCAGGAAACAAAAATCAGATTAAGTGGGATTTTGTGGCATAGGACACCCCTTCAAGGTTTTGTTTGACAGAGGGGACCAGGACAGATGGAGGGAGGGTGACCCTGCCTCTGAATTGCCTTTGGAGTTTTAACTCCACTCTTATGCTTCACCTAGTCTTACTTTCCATGTCTTATTCAGTCCATTTCCCTTTCCAAAGCTCTCATAACCCATCTCCCAACATTTTGTGAATTGAGTTATACTGATTTGTTTGCTCAGGGATTAGCGATTGTGGGCAGGGAAGGGATTAGTTTAACTGGAGTCAAGAACCTATAGCCACAAGAAAAATAAATCAGAGAGAGAGAGAAACTGGATAATGTGGGATCGTTTCACTGTGAGTCAATCCTGACGGATTCCTCCACACCCCCCTGTGATTATGAGAAGGCAAAGAGATCTTAAAGTTCACATTTCAACTGCAGATTTAGACTTATTTAAAGTATCGCTTTGATAAACTGCGAAGGAGGCAGCGAATGAGTGAGTTGAAAAAAAGGATAAAATGAGTGGCTAACATTTTTTTCTTCTTTTTCCCCTACAGCACTGGCTTAGAACAGCTCTGTGTACACCATATGCATAGTCATTGAGCATGACGAATGGGAATAATGTACTACATTTCATAATACTGATCTCTTTGGCTATTTGAGAAAAACTCATAACTGGTGTCTTTTAGAGTGTCTTACACTCTAAAAAATACTTATCACAACAAATCCTTAAGCAAAATTTCTTTTCAAAAAATAATCTTAAGAGACTTTCTAGAGAAGCTAAGACATTTTTCAGAATGCTAAGAACTTACCCCCTCTCTGTCCCTGTTTTGGGTAAGCGCTTAATCCTCTCAGATGTTTTCTCCTGTCGAATGTTTTACTTGCAGTTTAAGATGGTGTTTAAAATTTTCAAAATTCCTTCTACAAGTGTATTCCTCTTCCCCCTAAAAAATGGGCTTAAACTGATGTTAGAAACCCGCACAGATGTTAGAAATTCCATCCCCTTTCCAGAAAAGGACCAAGTGTGACTGTGAGATAATGTCCCTTTTTGGGAGATTCTTGTTGCCTCCTCGAATCTGGGTGCAGTTGTCAGCATCCCGAGTGCGCACCCACCACCCAGCTTTCCTGTGCATCACTCCCTATGGGTCACAGGAGGTCCGAGGTCCTTCCCAACACAGGAGGTCTGCAAAATTATCTGCAGAGTGTCAACTTGTAACATTTTCTATACTGAATCATGGGGGGTGGTGGGGGGCACCTCACTGTGAAAGCACAGCTGAGCAACTTCCCACTGCTATGCAGAAGACCCAAAAGCTTTGGAAATCAAAGCTGGACTACAGCTTCACAAGCCACAGATATATACAAGGTGACACTAGCTAGCAAAGTCTATATACTTATGATTGCTTTTTTCCACTCACTGTTTATCAAAATAACCTGGAAGGGAAAAAAGAAGTCATCTATACTCAAATTAAATATGCAACCTGATGTCACCTATTGCCCAGGAATATCGTGTTGCAAATCAAATTATTTAGGAAAACCTAAATGATTAACCCACGTTCATTTCAGGCAAAGTGTGTGGCTTTTTTGGTTAATTTTCATCATGCTGAGGGGCACACCTCATAGTCACATCTGATCTCTGACTCCGACATTTCACACAGGACCAAGTGGCTTTGTTTCCATTCTGAAGATGGTTTGAAAACTTACCACCTAAAATTTAAATTTCTTTAAATAAGATAAATAACTTCTTATAAATCAAGAATTAGGTTTGATATTAAAACACAAAATGAAAATGTAGATTTGGAAATAAAATATTATGACTGTCTGAGAAGATAATTCCTTATCAGACATTCACCAACGCATACCAGGCCAAGGTTGTCTTTCTCCCGTTAGTAAGGAAATGATACATATTTTAAGTTATTAAATTATTCTCGTGTCCTAAACTCATCTCCAATCTCCCCTTGAGGTGTTACTTAAATTTTTGGTTGTCCAAATAGCTTACATAATGTTTCACGTTTTATCAAATATTTCCCCCACATCGACCAACTATGAAAATGCATGTTTAAAACACAGATCTTACAAGGCGTTAGTTTTATGTGTCTAAATCTGACTAATCATCTTTATCGGTAATGCCACTACTGGCCAGGAGTCAGGTGTTAACAGGAGCAGAAAGGTCACGACAATTCTTGACTAAAGCCAAGAACGCTGTGTTTAGAAAACTAAATGCACCTGAGAGAACGAATGGATGCCGTAAAACAAGCACCAAAGTCAGCCTTTCTCGTCACCTGGCCTCACGTTTTAGCTACTTACATGTAGTAAACAGCAGTTCTCTTAAGACCACATATAAGGTATGCGACTAGCAACTGGTTTTTGTTTTGTAGTGAATATTATTTTACCAGAGTCATTGATTTATCCAAAATAAAAGCCATTAATAATAAAAATCAGTAAACAAAGACATGAAGAAGTGAGGGGGAAATCTAATCTTTCAACGCTTTGCAACAAGAACACTAATGTCTATCACTTTGAAAGAGATCAAACTTCTCTTATGCATTACATAATAACCTCACTAAAATACCTAGAAAAAGCGCAGGTTCTTCCCCCAACTTTGTTTAATGTGCAATCCACTACCAGAGAATTTCATCCAAACCTCTAGCTCACAAAATTTCCATTCAAGGAGCGGACAGCTCGTCTTGCTGCGGGCAATCTCCCCGCTACTTTTTCCGCAAAGATGGCTGATACAAACAGCACCTCATAACTACATAAAAATGGTTGCTCAGATTAAATTATGCAAACGTAGCTTCAAAATAACCTGCTCAAGTTTCAGCTCATTAAAGATGGACCTGCAAAGCATTTGCCATGTTACGCCTGGTTCCAGCGGAATTTCAGTGGGTACTGAGGGGAGCGCAAAGTTTAAATCGTCCTTATAAAGAAACACTTTGAAACATAAGCGCGCACACATCAGATCCCATGGGCACACTCACTGGCCTTGGACCCTGCCCCTGAACACTGATCTGTCACCAGTGCAAAGCACGGCAGTCATCGGCCGCTTCTTTGAGGCCCCCATGCTGGGCTACAAGGAGAAGGAGCCATCTTTCAACATTCAGTCTTATCTTAAAGTAAGATATTCCAGAGATGGAACTTTCAAAGTGGGAGTGAATTTATAGGGTAAATTTATTTATTACATGAGCTACTCGAAAATCCACTTTTAATGATCTATTTTCCACAAAATGACATTTGTCAACCTGGCAATGTTTCATAATCAGACACCCACCTACAAGTTTAAGGTGGGTCATTACTATATTAAATAAAATTCAATAAATTTAATGTGCCAGCTAATCTCAAGCCATAAAACGCCGGCCTGGTAAGAAGCACATTAGATATCTCCCGATGAATAACTGATCAATAAGTTTTTTTAATAAGTAAACTTTAGGTTTTAAACCTTTTTTTCTGTTGGTTTATATTTATTCTAGGGAATAAAGAAAAAATTTAAGTAATGATGCACTTAAACTGTGGATCCTATTTAGTAAGTCTTAGCTGAATTTATAAAACAAATAGTAACAGAATAGCAAAGTAAAATATTTTTACTTTCAAATAGCTGGAGACCAGTTAATTAAAAGTTATATAAAATCAAATTCAAGCAAAAAGTTTTCCCAGTCAAAAAAGGGGAACCATTTTGTTCTGAAATATGATAGTAGCTTTCTTTGATGTCAAACTTGAATTGGAACTATCCTTTCTATTGCATAAGTCGGCCTTTGAACCAATATGAAGTGCCATTTACTTCCACTTACATCCCATCACTGGTTATTTCTCTTACTCCAGTTTGACCAGTTTACGTAGCTCAAAGCATCAATACAGCAGCACTAAAAACCTTCTGCTCAGTTCCATGGGGTCCACCGTGGGGCCTGTATCCCTCTCGTTTGGTCAGTGTCGCCCAAGCCCTCCGTGTTCAGAGGCGCCTCTACTTTGTAAACTACTTTCGAGAACTCATCCCAAGTCGTGGAAAGCTCTTTAGCCTAAGGAGCCACGAAGCAAACCAACACCCTAGGCCTTAAACTGTCAAACACAATCTTGAAAGGTCGAACAAAACATCGCGGGTTTTACTCTCCTGCCCGCAGAGGAGCTGAGAGCGCTTCTGGGGCCCGCTGGGCACCCCGACCTACTCACAGCTGGGGAAGGGGCGCCCTGAAAATTCACGACCCGAGGCGCAGAGCTCACCGAGTCGCCAGATGGAAACACGAATGGAAACCGGTGGCGCGGCTGAGAACTCCCCTCAAGGGCCTTCTTGAAAAGTGTAAACAGCTCCTCCAGGGCAAAGCAAAATGCGCTGCCTGCAAACCCTCCCCGACCCTACTGCCCCCAAGTCACGACGACCCCGGGAGCCCCATTACAGATGGTTTCTCCGCGGCGGGTCCTTCCACACCCTCCCGCGCGCGCACACTCGCGCACGGCTCCCCGCAGCCGGCGGCCTCCGGGGACCAGCAAGATGAGCTCGCGTCCCTGGGTGCGCCCCCCAAATTCGGCTACTTGAGTTCCAAAGAACCAGGAAGGTCCCCGGAGAGAAGGGAGGGGAACGAGGAACGCAACATGATTTCCCCCCAATAACTCGGCTTCCTTCTCCCCAATAACTTCTCGATTTTTACATCTCTCTCCCGAGCGCCGCGAGTGGGCGAGAAAACTTCCCTCGCCAGGCGGCCGAGAGCAGTTGAGCAGGCGCTGGAGCCCAAGTCACAGAAGGGGGTGCCCGGGGCGCGTACCCCGGCGCACCCTGGGCGCGCGCTCCCCAGTCCCTCCTCTTACTTTTGGATGATCTGGGGCAGGCCGGCTTGGGGCGGCGGCGGCATCCCTCGCGGGCCGGGGGGCGCCGAGGGCGCGGGGGCACCGGGCACGCAGCGGGCATCTCTGTCGGGCTGCTCGGGGCCGCCGGGGGCCGCGTCCTGGCTCATGGCTGCGGCCCGCACCATGGAGGTGGCACCGGCCCACGCCCGCGGCGAGAGAAGGCGCCCGAGGGCGGCCCCGTGGCGCGGGCGCTCGCTGGCCGGGGTCGCTGTGCCCAGTCCCCTTGTCCTTCCCGGCGGCGCGGGGAGGAGACGCGAGGGGCGGGGAGAGGCAGTCCCGGCGGCGCCGCCTCCTCTCGCGCCGCTCCTGCTCCCCGGCCGGCCGCGCGGGGTGGGGGCCGGGGGGCGT
Source organism: Talpa europaea (assembly GCF_964194135.1). NCBI lineage: Eukaryota > Metazoa > Chordata > Mammalia > Eulipotyphla > Talpidae > Talpa > Talpa europaea. The sequence goes on from NC_140077.1 coordinate 13,711,547, forward strand.
CTCCCGCGGGCGAGACCCGCGCGGCGCGGGGGGCTCTGGGGGGCTCGGCCGCACCCGCGCGGCCGGCGGCACCGGGCAGCCGCGAGCACCCGCGCCGCGCTGCGCTCGGGGTCCCCGGGGCCGCGCCGCGCCCGCCGCTCCGCCAAGGGAGGCCGGAGGGCGCGCGCCAGCCGGGGCCCGCAGCCGCGCCCTCGCCTCTCCCGGGAGCCGGAGGCCTCCGGGCGGTCCCCAGGGACGGCGCGCGCCGCCCCACGCGCTCCTGCCGAGCGGGGCCCCCGGGGCGCGCCCGGGACGTCCGCGCGCATCCCTGGTGCGAGGTGCGCCCAGCGGGGCGCCCACCCGGGCTGGGGCGCGGCCAGCGCCACTAGCGGCGGGGGGCGGCCCGAACCCTCCCCCGGGACGTGGGACCCCTAAGCCCGGGCCTGAGATGGGCAGGCCCGCGGGCTCGCCAACGTAGCTGCTTATTTCGGGGGTCCCCAGAAGCAGCTGTCGGGCCCGCGGTGGTTCCTCGTCACCTTCCCCGCCCCCCCCACCCTTCTCGCCGAGACCCGCCACGATCCCGCAAGCGCAGGGAGCACCAGGCAGGGGTTTTGTTCTTGTTTATTAGCCAAATCTCTGGCGAGGTGAAGGAGACTTCGCCGACCTCGCGCCGCCACCGGGGTCGCCTCTGAAGTGGCCCCGCACACCCCGATACGCGGCACCCTGCGCGCGGAGCCGCCTGGAGGAAACCCCGGGCGCGCGGAGAGGGGTCTGGGGACACACCTGGCGTCGCGGAAATTACCTAGGAACTGGGCGAAGACCCCGCAGAATGGTTGCCCGGGAGATGCCCCGCCCCCCCCCACGCGCTCCTGCATCCTGACTCCCTCCCGCAAGCCGGAAACGAGGAAACGCGCCCCTGGGGTGCCCGGGGAGCCAGCGCGCGCTCCAGGGTGCCCACCGCCTGGGCAGGCGTGCGTGAGGGTCTCCGCCCCGCCCACCCTCCTGCAGCCATGCAGAGGAAATTCTGAGATGGGTTTTCTGGGACCTGGGAACTAACTGAATTCCCTGAAAGATGCTTTCTTCTCGCCCCAAACTGTGAGTTCCTGTCACCTTTTCGGCCAGTCTCTTAGAAACTGAGTCTCCCTTGAATTTCTGTCCACCTGCCTGGGGTCGGCCCTGGCCACTCCTTTTCACCCGGTCTCTCTGTCTCCCTCTCTTCCTCTCGCCCTGCTTTCTCTCCTTCCTCCAAAAGAGATGCTATGTCGGTTCCTTGTATCCTTAAAGCTCAACAAAATTCACAAAATTGAATCTCACAAAAAAAGATAAAAAGTTGTTTATTGTTGCCCCCATTTTACAAAGAAGGAGGCTTCAGGGTAATGGGTCTGAACACACGTGTCAGCGGGAGGCAGTCCCCAAAAATCTTCTCCAACTCGCTGAATAGTTAGTTCATCACCTGCACTTTCCAGCAGGAATTCCCGAAGATGTTGTCCAACATTCCACGCCCCCCATCCCTGTGTCTAAGAAATTACATAAAATTATTGGAACCAGTGGAGTCAGTTTCTGTGAGGGTCAGTTTCCAAGTATGTAAACAAGTAGTGAGGGGACCCCAAGGCACAGTCCTGTCGGGATGAGAGATGAGGTGCCTCGCCTATTTGGGGCAGGAGGTTTTCAGTCTGGCATCTATTACAAACATGATTCCTTCTGTTCCAAACTTGCAGCCAAGTAGAGTAACAGTTCTCAAACTCCAAGAAATCGAGTGCCTGAAAGTCACAATATTGATATGATTAAATCCATTTTCATAATATTTTTACCAGCAAAAAACCACCGTATTATATGAATGCAGCTCTCTACATCTCAAAAATAGTGTATTAGCATCTGGGACAAAATAGTAGTTGTGGGTAAATCTAGGCATTCCAATGCCTGTTCTCTAGGTCTGAAATTTTCGGAATACGAAAGTTAGAAAAAAAATTAATTCATAGTAATCTACGAGGTTTCTCAGAAATCCCATCTCCATTCATATTGCTTCATAGTTGTAGTTTACGTGTTGTTTTATAACTGAAACGTGAATTGGAGCCGGTGTGGAGGGAGAGTCTCTGCCACAGAACCGAAAGCAAATTCAAGCTCCACTTCAGGTCCCCACACACATTGTCCAGATAATATCAAACAAGCATTTCTACTTTGGATTCTGATGAAAAATGTTTTTTATCTTATACTTTTTTAACTTCTTTCCAGAAAGAATGTAAATGATCCCTAGCCAAGGTTGCAGACATTTAAGAAACTATTGATTAAAATTGAAACTCGATTATTAAGAAATATAGTGTCTTGCTTTTGTTTGCTCTGCGCCCTCACCACCAGCACACACACACACACACACACACACACACACACCCCAGGGTGCATTTCACAGTTACACAAGTGAAAGAAAGGCCACCTCAGTCACCTGACCTGACAAATGGGGAGCATGACTAGTTGGTGAGGCTGGTGACATCTCCCTTTGTTCTACTCTGCAGAAGCATCCTGTCCCTCCGACCAACCCGTAAACCGGAGTCAGGCAGGGAGGCTGTGGCTGTGAATATACTGCACATTTAACAAGAGTCAGCTGCTAAGTGTTTTCATAGATTATTACTGACTTCATGCTCACAATAACCCGTGAGGTCATTACTGTCATCCATGTTTTAGAATGGATTTAGAAACTGAGGCTCAAGTCCAAGAACTTCCCCCAGGACACCTGGTTTTTAAAGGCAGAGGCAGTTGGGGGGAATCTGACCCTAGACCGCTCTACTCTGCCTCAGGAGCTGAGCTTGCCGTCTGTCCTCTCACGCTGAGATGCCGCCTGCATCTTTCAGTGAATGTAAAATGCCACTTGCAGTTGTGACTCAGCTGGCAGTCATGTCTACCCAGACCAGTAAGTGAATAGGAGGGATCCAAATTGGTGTCTCACAACCATGAAAATTCAAAGAAATTAAGCAGCCTCCTGGGAAGTGACAGAAGCGGAGGAGAGTAGAACCCAGGTTTCTGTTATTACAGGGGTCACTGACACGCTGGCTTGTTTGTATTATTATTGAATATTTGCTGGGCTCCAAACCTTATTTCGTTCTTTCTTTTTTTTTTTTTTTAATTTTTTGTGGGACCCTCACCAGCGGCTGGGGAACAAACTGACGCTGCAGAGGCTGCGGGCAGCCTCGCAGCCCAGCGCTCAACCGCTGCGCCACCAGGGGAGGCCCCAAACCTTCTTTCTTTTAATATCATCATTTTGCAGACAAACTTGAGGAACCTGTCCAAAGTCACAGGGATATAATAGTGGAACTGAGGCTCAGACCCTGGTCTGACTCCCTGCCATCCCCTGTCCTCTGTTTAAAGAACTAACCCACCTTGGAAGATCATTGTGATCATGTATCTCTGCAGATGAGACCATTTAATAATCACTGCTATTCCATGTGTGTATTATTACTGTTTATTTTTGTAATAACAGTTAGCTTAGTAGACTGTAAAGTTTGATAGTACCAGAAGTGGTGAAACTGTGGGACACAGACTTTCTGTGGGTGCAAGTATCAGGGGCTGCAAGCTCTTTGCAAGTGGGCTAACACTGCCTCTTAAAATTGCAACAAAGAAAACTGACTGAGCCGTTAACATTCTAGGAATTTATTTATGTATGCATAAATAAATCTTAAAAAAAAGGGGGGGGGGACTAGAGCTATCTATATACATTGCTGGGAAGAGATTTCCAAGATGTTTGATTAAGGAGAAATACAAATTCCTCAACAGTATCATGATATGATTAAATTTGCATTAATTTTGATTAAAAGAGGATAAACTACTTCTGGATATTGTATAATTAATTAAAAATTAACAGTAACTCTAGAAATTGGGATGGGACAGAAAGCTTTTCCTTTCATGACCTTTTATATTATTTGCACATTTGAAAGAAAATGGTTTTTTTTTCCGCAACTGTTTTTAGTGTGTGTATGTTGTTTGGATCTTTTTACTACGAACTTGTGTTCTTTTTATTTAACAAAAAAGAACAAAACTCGATTATTTGTTTCTTCAACTAATAGTTCTTAATACTTAGTACATTAATAGATTGTTAGTTTTTTTTTTAAGAAAAACTTCACCTGGAAGAATGAAGAAGAAACACTCTGACCATGTATAGTCCAGATTACCTTTCAATAAAGACAGTTAAATCACTGACTCATTAAGTTACCTGCAGTCGTATTGGTAACAATTCTAACCCACTAGTTTGACAACTGTGGATAAATATTAAATAGCCTATGAACATAATGTATTAACTGGTATCTGGATTTTTTTAAAGGATTTATTTATTTATGCATATAAGAGCTGGGGTACAGGCCAGAGATGCAGGGGGGAGGTGAGAGGATCCACCAGAGACAGAGTGGGGAACAGAACAGGCAGACTGACCGAAGTACACTGCTGAGGGGAGCAGTGGGCGAGACAGGAGAGGTCTGCTGCGCCATGTGGGTTGCTCCCTGGCGGGCTGGGGATCGAACTCATGCTGCAGAGGCTGTGGATTGCTTCATAGTGCGGTGCTTAACCCATTGTGCCACCAGGGAGGCCCTGGTATCTGGGTTTTAATAGTACCTTTACCATCTCTTTATTTTGTTGCTTACTTTATTTTTTAATTAAAAAATTTTATGGAAGTAACACCATATTATATAACTTGTACTTTTCAGGTATACATCATTGAAAAGCAGCATGTCTACCATGTTAAGCTCACCACAAAAATCCGATTCTACCTTTCACTGCCTCCTTGTCCTCTTTGTCCTGATTTATCACCCCCTCCCCTTGGTATTTTACACTTCCTGAGTTACTTTGTGCCAGCCTGTCTTGAGCACATAATATTTCTCATTTCATCCTCACAGCCACCTTATTAGTGCTTGTTTTTAATGCCCAAATTACAGGTAAGAAAACTAAGGCTCAGAGAAGTTTAGCCACCTGGCCGGCTGCTAAACGGAGGAGCCAATTGACTCTAACCCCAGCCTCAGCTAATCTGTGGGTGGAGCTTTTAGTGACTCAGCAGGTGTCATGGTGTTTCTTGATGGAGCGGGGCTTTTGCCATTGGAGGTGCCTCTGCTAAATCCCGGCTAAATCCTGTCTTCATATCCCACCCTTTGGTTTGCCACCTCTCACACATCCTGGCTTCTCTTCTCCATGCCCCGCAAGGTGAACTTCATCTATTTGCTGCCTCCTCCAAGAGCTACAGCTTAATATTTTACTTAAAACCCAAGGAATCCCTGTAAATGTTTTAAACAATCAAAAAATAAACTCCTGTGCTGGCTTCATGGAGGTCTGCCTCTCTGAAAACCCAGGAGAGACAGTGGCCGGAGGATGCTGTTTAAAAATAATGTGGTTACTCATGGAACTGGATGCACATTTGAAGTTGAAGGAGACAGTCCGGGAACTTTAGCTGAGGAAAAGTGAGGACATGACCCATGAGGTTCTTTTCTGCCTAACAACTGGCCCAGAAGGGCCCTCATTGGCTGCAGGGAAAGGCTGAGCCTCCATCTCCCTGGGTTTATCAGCCAGACCCCCTGTCCTCTAGCAAGCTCACAGCTATTGCATGATGCTCAAAGCAGTAGAAGACAGAGAGTCAGAAAACCCAGATTTTGAACCACTAGGTGTGGATCCAATTGTCGTTGATGTCCAAGAGTGACATCAGCATCTTTGTCCCCCCCAAAAGCATCACTGCCCCCCCAGCCCAAGTGGCTTGCCCTGTGTCCTTGACAGTTTGTCCAGGACCTGGTCCCTCACCAATAACTGTGAATTGAGTTCAGAAACCCGGAATCTCAGAACGGGGGGGGGGGGGGGGGGGGCAGAATGCCTGGGCTTCATCTCCTGGAAAAGTGGAGTTTTGCGCTAGGCTTAGAAGGATGCAGAGAACAGCTTACCTCCTGCCCCATGCCCAGGAGGAGGCAAAGCAGCAGGGCGCAATCGGAGACGTTATAAAACAAGTTGCAGCTGAATTTTCTTGGTGGGGGGCATGGGGAGTCACAAAGGTATGAAACGAATGTGGGAAGAATGTTAGCTGGTGGCTAATTGCATGATTTAAGTTCCATGGGGCTCGGCACCCCCTGTAGAGACCCAGCTTCTACACAGCCTGTTTAATCCCTGGGGAATGTCAAAGTGACTCCTGGCCCCAGCCAAGCAAAACAGCACTTCGCAGAGGCAGGGGATTCCTTTGGCCCACCCCTCCCCCGGCCGCCGCCTCTGTCTTCTCTTATCACCCTGCTGTCTGTCTGTCAGGCCAGTTGGTCATCAGGGAATAAACATCTGAGGCTGTTCGCCCCCCCTGCGCCGGGATCAGGTGACGGTGATGGAAGGCAACACCGGAGGCCTCTGCGTGCCAGCGTGACGCCAGGAGCAGCGAGCCCGCGAGGTGCTGACCTCACTGAGCGGGCACCCATGCAGCTGGCCGGCCGCCGGGCACCGGGGCCCTCCCTCCCGCGGCGACTTCTGTCGTCCCCGCGCATCGCATGCAGAGGCCCCTGCCTTGCTCCGGCTCTGCACTGACCGCAGTCAGGATGGCCGCCCTTGAAACCCGGTCCCCTGGGTCAGAGGAGGGACCTTGTCCGCAGCCTCGGACCAGCTGCTGGGAACCAGGGGCGGAGCTGAGCGGCCAGGTGGTGCTGCATAACCCGCGAGGCAGGTGGAGTCAAAAGAGGGGCTCTTGCTTCTCCGGTTTTCACTAGCACCCCGAACTTGGAAGGAGACTCCTGGAGATTTTCCCCACCAGCTGATCCCTGCCAGAGGTGCCTGAGGCTCCTGGCGAGCTTCTGGGCCCCAACCACCCTGCGTTGGGTTCGCCCTGCTTGGCTGGACATTTGTCCAATAGGGGATGGGAAATTTAGTGTTTTATTGGGAAACTCTTAGGAATATTCTTCTTCTCCTCTCCCTCTATACACACTAATCTGTTCATTGCCTAAAGAATTATTTCATCAGGAGTGATTTTCATGGTGAGTACAGCCTCCCTAAGGAGTAAGATTTAGGCTTTTGAGCTATGTCCTGAGGATCATTTATTGAAGCACAGTGTTTAAAATGTGAATTAAGCTTCAAGGATTCCGATAACTGAATTTTTTACTTGTTGCTACTTAGGGGTAAACTGTCATGGTTCCTACATGTTTCCAACTAGGTCAGCAAGTATTCCTAGAGAAGTGTGTTCTCTATAACCACAGTATCATGAAGATACTCAAGAAATTCAACATTACCCCCACATCATATGATTTTCTGTTTGTATGCAAATATTCCCAATTGTCTAAATGATGTCCTTTAGATCTGAGATCCATGCGAATGTCATGTAATGAGTTACTTTCTCATTGCTAAATTCAGGTTGAAATTTCTTAGCAAGAAGACTACATAAGCGACGTGTGTTTTCTGCTCCATTGTTGTCTGAGTTGTCTCGTTCTGTTACAGCACATTTTGTTTCTTTCCCTTGTTATGTAATGAGAGATCATCTTTGGGCTGATATTCTGAGACTTTAGGAGTGTCCTGTTTACCAATCGCTATTCACCCAACAGCTTCAGTCTTCATTGATGATCCTGACATTGTAAGTTATATAGGTTTTCTAATGGAACCATTCTCCTTACATTTATCAGTTGATTACTTTTTTTTTTAAATATATTTTTTTAAAGACTTATTTATTTATTTATACAAGCACTGGGCACAGTCAGAAGCACGGGAGGGTGAGAGAATTGACCAGAGCCAGAGTGGGGAATCGTGAGAGAATTCACCAGAGCCAGAGTGGGGAGCAGAGCAGGCAGAAGGACCGAAGTACACTGCTCAGGGGAGCAGCGGGCGGCAGGAGAGGTCTGCGCGCCATGGGTGGCCGGGGAGCAGCCGGGGATCGAACCAGCGCCTCTGAGGCTTCGCAACCCAGCGCTCAACCGCTGCGCCACCGGGGAGGCCCTGATTACTTTTGAATGAAAGAAAATACCCTCATGCCTTCTTTTCTCTCTCTCCTTTTCTCCTCCTCTGCTTCTCTCTCCTCCACTCCCCTCCCTTTCTCTTTTCCTGTGTGTACCTGTGTTTTAATGTACACCTGGTCTAATTTCCCCTTCTTTTTTTTTTTTTTTAACAAAAGGTATTTGAAAACCTTTGCATAGAATTGCTGAATGAACTGTTTCCTTTGTCCATTTTTATCTTGGATTTTTAGTCTTTTTTCTCCTCCTCAATTTCAAGTCCTCTGCATATATTAGGGAAATATCTCCGCTATAGGTGGCAAATATTTCTACCTAATTGGTTTTTTGTTTCTTTTTATTTTGCTGTTGTAATTTTTTTTTTTTGCCATGCTAAATGTCACTTTATTTTTATGTAGAGAAATTCATCAATCTTTTCTTTTGTTGCATATGGATTCTGAGTCAGAGTCAGAAAAGACCCCACATCCTGAGATTATTTTTTAAATTCTGCTTTCTTCTAGCACCTATGTGACTTTATTTTTTACATTTAGACCTCTGTGACATTTGGAGTTTATTCTGAGGTGCAGTATGAGACTTGGATCCAATTTTATCTTTCTCCAAATGGCCATCCAGTTGTCCCAACACCACTTATTAAAAGAACCAGCCTTTCCCCAGTGGTTTGAGATTATCTTTATCATATGCTAAATTTCCTATGCACTTTGATCTATTTATGGACTTTCTATTTTACTCTAATAGTCTGCCTATTCATTTGCCAGTTTTAATTATAGATTCCTTATAACATCATTTACTATTTGACAAGACTCATCTCTTCTCTTTTTTGAAGTTTTATAACTGTTCCTGAATATTTATTTTTCCACATAAACTCTGGAATCAACTTCTATAGAAAAAAAAAAAACAGTATTTTTACAAGAGGCATACCACTTTTCTAGATTAACCTCAGGAGAAATAGATCGTTATGATGTTGAGTTGTCTATCAAAGAACAAGGTATAGGGCCTCCCTAGTGGCACAAGGAGTTAAGACACAACCGATGAAGCTATCTGCAGCCACTGCAGCACGAGTTTGATCCCCGGCCAGGCCAGGAGCAACCCACCTGGCGCAGCAGACCTCTCCTGACTCATCCACTGCTCCCCTCAGCAGTGTATTTCAGTAGATCTGCCTGTTCTGTTCCCTGCTCTGTCTCTGGTGAATCCTCTCACTGCCCCCACACCCCCATCTCTGGCGTGCACCCTTGCTCTTGTATGCATAAATAAATGAATCTTAAAAAAAACAACAACAAAAACAAGGGATGACCCTTGTTTTTTTCTTGACTTTTATCCTTTTGGGGGTATTTTAAAGTTTCCCTCACAGAGGTTTAGATAATTGTAGTGGGAGCAAATAAGACATTGACACACCAGCAGATCACAGCAAAAGTTTTATTACAAAAAAATTGATACCAGGAGAAAGGATAGAGCCACACAAATTACCACCCTGACACCAGCTGCCAGTCTCCCAGCCCAAAGGAGATCTGGCACCAGAGACATAAACTGCCAATCCAGAGGGGGCAGCCACAGTGCCCCCCTGGTACCAGCTTGTCACACAAGGGATTCCAAGTTACTCACCTGCATAAATAAATAAAAATACATCCTTAAAAAAAAAAAAAGATTGGAGAGTCTGTCTCTGCCAAGGGTGGCTATTTTTCACATGGTGTATGTATGTATTTACACTATGCAAGTCACAGCTTGCTCAGAATTTATTTTTTAAGATTTATTTATTTATGCATACAAGAACCATGGCACAGGCCAGATGCACGGGAGGATGAGAGGATTCACCAGGGACAGAGCGGGGAACAGAACAGGTAGACGGACCAAAAGCACTGCTGAGGGGAGCAGCGGGCGAGACAGGAGAGGTCTGCTGTGGGAATCTCTCTGGTCGGGGATGGAACTCATGCTGCAGTAGCTGCAGATAGCTTCTTAGATTACGTCTTAACCCCTTGAGCCACCAGGGAGGTCCCTTGCTCAGAATTCCAACTGTGGCCACTGTGACTCTCCTGCAGGGGCTTGTAATAAATGTACCCAGCATCTTTTCCGTCCATAAACCCCTGTAGCATCACAGAGTCTTGTGTATCAAGTGGCCCAAGCAGCAGGATAACTTGCAGCACAGCCTGGATCTACAGCAGAGGCCTCTCCTAGTCAGCACCTAGTCTAGAGCTGGCGCCTCTGGGTCACGTGCTAGATGGGTGGGTCAGAGCAGAACCCAAGCATAAAATAAATAAGTTGCCTCCAGAACCCAAAGAAAGCAAGTGTTGATTTTCCTTTTCAGTGATGGTTGATGCAAGATGCAATAATTTCTCTTTTACTGAGGAAGGATGTCCTGGCAGGCCCCAGACCACAGGATCCTTATCAATTCACTAATGTGGTAGACCCCCACATCTTTCGAGATTTAATTTCTCATCATCTGGAGTACAGGGCGCCATCACACTTCTTGCTCCTGCAGTATTATTAACACGGTATAAGCAAAATAGAGGACAACTGTGACTCCCGCAGGACGTCCAGTTGGACCGAGTCCCTTTGGACTATTTTATAACAGATGACAGGAGAGTTAACCTTGCTCTGGGGCAGGACCACAGATGTGCAGTGCTGATAGCCCCGTGTGAATGAAAACTACTTTCCATAGTCCAAATAGGCCAGGGTAGGCTCACCCTACCGGGCCGAAAATGGGAATGTTACAGCAGAAAGCAATGGGTTCAAAAACCAAAAAATAGCAGAAATAGTTAACATCAGCCAATGCTAATGAAGAAAAAGGAGGAAGGCAAAACACACAAAACAAAGAAACAAAAAATACCATCAGAAGAGAAGAAATTTTTAAAATAAGGCTATTTTGCACAACTCCCCTCAGCAGTGTATTTCAGCCACTCCTCCTGTTCTGCTCCCCACTCTCTCTCTGGTGAATCCTCTCACCCTCCCCCCGCCCCACCCCCAACCCTGGCTACACCAAATTTATGTATGCATAAATAAATAAATCTTTTTTTAAAAGATTTAAAATCTTTTAAAAAAAGATTTATTTATTTATTTATACAAACACTGGGTACAGTCAGAAGCGCAGGAAGGTAACAGAATTCACCAGAGCCAGAGCGGGGAGCAGAACAGACAGACCGACAAAATACACTGCTGAGGGGAGCAACGGGCATGGCAGGGAAGGTCTGCACGGCATTGTGGGACTCTCGCCAGCAGCCGGGGATCGAACCGGCGCTGAGAGGCTGCGGGCAGCTTTGTAGCCCAGCGCTCAACTGCTGCGCCACTGGGGGGTTGCCCTAATAAATCTTTTTTTATTTGGGGAGGCCCAAATAAATCTTTTTTTAAAAGTAAAAGAAAACTACACCAGCACCTTCGTCATTATCATTATCATAAGACACAGACACTGACTAGACCAACAACATTGATTTTTTTAGTCTCCTTTGGCCTAGAGAATGACAAATAAGCCTTTGATGACGTTTCCATCAAATGAAAATAATTTGGAGATTCTGATCCTCTGTATCTTATTGTTGGAGCCCCTGTATTTCCAAGTTCCATCAAAGGGTCTTGGGACATTCACGTTTGGTGGCCAGATGGCAGCCTGGTGGCCATGCACCCACTCCAGTCTTCCGGGAGTGGCCTCCCTGGCCTGACTTGGCAGCTCTTCTGACATGCTGGCAAGGGTGAGCCTCCCTGCTCTGCGCTCCCACTGCATCCCGGACTTGGCCCATCACCACCAACCTTGTCATTGCCTCTTGCTGGCTCTAGCCCATGAGCTTCTCTGTGCAGGCAAAATATTTGTATCTTACTTACCACTGTATCCCCAGGTCTAACACAGCTCTGTCAACATAGGAAGTACAAGTTAAATATTGATCTGATAAAGGAATGAATAATGCTCCCAACTCTTTTAATCATGATACCTAACAGGGAAAAGGAATGAAGCAAATCAGAAGACATTAGCATGTAGTAATTAAAAAGGATAATTACAAATGTGGGCTCTTAGGAAATAACTGTGAGAACGTTAAGTAACAAATGAAATTCCCTTTGGCCTCACCTGGACAGTGAGGTCATTAACATCTACAATAATCTGTGATTATAGAATCAAACAAAATAAGTAAAATGTTTGCATAGTTCCCACTTCAAAAATATATCTGATAATGGGGCCTCCCTGGTGGCGCAAGGGGTGAAGCTAACCATAACTACTACAGCATGAATTTCATCCCCGGCCAGGGACGTGACCCACATGGCGCAGCAGACCTCTCCTGTCTCACCCGCTGCTCCCCTCAGCAGTGGATTTCAGTCACTCTGCCTATTCTGCTCCCCACTCTGTCTCTGGTGAATCCTCTCACCCCCTGCACCTCTGGCCCATATCCCAATTCTTCTATCATAAATAAATCTTTTAAAAAAATTAACAAATAAAAATAAAAATTAGGAACTCTATTTATTATGGAGATTAGCCTTTGCCTTAATATCTGCAGCACCACGCCACTCCCAGCTTATTATTTGTCTTGCTTATGGTATATATTTTGGCTAGGAAGATGTTGGTTTTTATTTTTTTTTCCCCACAATTTATTTATTTATTCATACAAGAGCTGGGGTGTAGGCCAGAGGTGCAGGGGGTGAGAGGATTCACCAGAGACAAAGTGAGGAGCAGAACAGGCAGATCTACTGAAATACACTCTTGAGGGGAGCAGCGGGTGAGACAGGAGAGGTCTGCTGTGCCATGTGGGTAGCTCCCTGGCCGGGAATGGAACTCCTGCTGCAGTGGCTGCGGACAGCTGCCGCGGACAGTGCTGAGACTTAACCCCATGTGCCACCAGATGTTGGTTTTTAATGCAATTGAACTTATCAGTCTTTTCTATTTTGCTGCATGGTTATTTTTAAGTACAATTTCCCCATGAGACACCAGAAAGAGATGATGCTGGACAAGGCCTACCCACACTGGGCTAGGCCCACATGGGGCCTGACCTATTGGAAAGGACGCTCAAGTCCTTCCTCTGCTGCTTATTAACTGTGGACTCTTGAGAAGTCCCTCAGCCTCGCTAGCTCAGTCCCTTCCCTTATCTACCAAAGGGAGATAATAAAGGCCAGATTTAGGAGTTGTCAGGGTTCAGTGAGACAGTCTATAAGAAGCACCTCACACATGCCTAGCACAAGATAAAGCCTCCACACGAGGACTTCTACTTCCCCAAAGGATGTAGGTGCAGTGAATGCGGATGTGTACTGGGGGTAAATAAATGTGTGTATGTGTATGTGTGTGTGTGTGTGTAGCTGGGCTGGCTGTGGGACACAGCACACGGTTGGTTCAATTACTCATGGCCTCAAAATAAAAAAGCTGCTGCAAGCATTTACAGGCCCCAGGATGACTGTAAATCCCAGAGCCCTGGCCCCTGGCCAGAACACTCTTTGCCCACCCTCCCCTGCCTACTCCACCGCAGCCAGCACCCACTGCCTTACTCTCTCCCCACAAGGCCCAGCCCTCAGACACCAGCTCCTGGGGGAGCCATAGAGCACCAGGGGCTCCAGTGGTCCTACAGGGTTTAGGGTAGAGGCCAGGGACATAGTGGTCTGCTGGGCTTCCTGAAGCTGGTGTGAATGACTTGCCTACTCTGGGGCCTGTCCAAGCAGAGGTGGGTCTAGAACCAGTGGGTGGAGGGATGCAAGACCTGGGCCTCTCCCCCTACCCCTGGGCTCAGTCAGAGGCACAAATCCCAAGTCCCTTCCACACTGGAGCTCACGGCCAGGTGGGCACACTTTAGGCCTCAGCTTTTCTGAGGAAGGGGAAAGGAATTCCTGTTTTCACATCCCTACTCCTGCTCTGGAGCTTTGGAGAAGTGGCAATTTAAAGAACTACTGCTGTGGATCTATTTCTAAGCAGACCAGGCACCTCTTCCCTGTTACGTTCTGTAAAGCTGTTTCTCTGTGACTTTGCTAGAGGTGAGAGGCACACAAACGCCTCTGGAAAATCAGCAAGAAGCCAGGCAGGTAGCTCTCTGTTCCCCCAGGGAGGCACTGATCCTGAGTGGAAAAAATTGGAGGGGGGGGGGTGGCACAGGGATTTAAGTGCTATCAAGTTATCACCAGCCACTGCCGCATGAGTTCAATCCCCGGCCAGGGAGCTACCCACATGGCGCAACAGACCTCTCTTGTCTCGCCCGCTGCTCCCCTCAGCAGTGTATTTTGTCAGTCTGCCTGTTCTGCTCCCCACTCTGTCTCTGATGAATCCTCTCACCCCCCACATCTCTGGCCTGTACCCCAGTTTTTGTGTGCATAAATAAATAAATCTTTTAAAAAAATAAACATAATTCTTATGGAGCAACCACAGTGTGAGGGCACTCTGTTCTCCCTTCATTCTAGAACCATCTTTTAAAATCGTTTCACATAGTATCTCCATTTTACGGGCAAGGACATGGTGACAGAGGTGAACAAAGTTGTCCCAGACCACAAGCTGGCCAACAGCAGGGCTGGGGCTCAAAACTCCTGTTTCCCCGAGACCACAAGTACCGCCCCCCTGATGGAGGGAGCACGCCTGGGGCCCTTCCCACATAGGAGACAACATGCCTGGGGTGCAAGGGACTCTGGGGTGGACGTTGCAGAGTGTCCAGTGCGCAGGGTGATGGCTGGGCACAGACCCCAGGCCTGGTCTTCCTCCACCTGCGCAAGCCCCTCCTCAGGCCCCTGCCGCAGCTGTCACCCCCACAGCCTCAGATCAGATTACAGACCCCAGAGCGCCCTGCTTCCTCCTCCTCCTCTCAGTGAGAGGACCGCGGAGGCCGGAGGCCGGCGCTGTGTGAAACGGTGCTGAAGCAGGAGGACAAGTCTGTCGGAGGTACTGCCAGCTGCCACCACCGCTGTGCCCCCAGCTCTAGCTCAGTCCCGGGCGTCTTCGGGCACCGGTGCTGCAAAGGGGCAGGAATGAGGTCCCGCAGCGGGACGCCTGGAATCCTGCAGTTGGCTCCATTTAATCCGCTGCCAGACGTTGCTCCGCACCTGCTGCTGGAGGAAGTGGGCTCCTTGCTCTGGCCCAGTGTGGGACAAGCGCGCGCACGCCCACGGGTGCACAAACACATGCACACATGACACAAAGTCACGCCCACCCCCACCCAGGGGCTCCCACACGTGGCTCGGGACGCTCGGGCCTGGATTGACTCAGGGCCTTGCCATTTATTAATGGGGTTCCTCTAATCTAAGCTGCTGTCTCGTCTATAAAATGGGCTAGTCACCTCACCTAACTTAGTTTTATTTTATTTATTTGTTTTTTAAAGATTTATTTATGTATTTATACAAGCACTGGCTACAGTCAGAAGCGCGGGAGGGTGAGAGAATTCACTGAGCCAGAGCGGGGAGCAGAGCAGGCAGAAGGACCGAAGTACACTGCTGAGGGGAGCAGCGGGCGGCAGGAGAGGTCTGTGCGCCATGTGGGACCCTCCTCCGGTGTCCGGGGAGCAGCCGGGGATCGAACCGGCGTCGCAGAGGCCGCGGGCAGCTTCGCAACCCAGCGCTCAACCGCTGCACCACCGGGGAGGCCCCACCTAACTTAGTGTTATATCCCAGCTCCCCACCCAGTGCTTGTTGAATAAAACCAGTCATCCTACCAGTCCACCCAGTGATTTCCGGGGGGACCCGGCTCCGCTCTCCCCGCTTCCCTTCCTTCCCGCCTCTCTGCACCTACTCACCCGCCGACTGCATCGCTGGTCACTCGGCGAGCAGAGTCCCGCTTCCGGCCCTGAGAATCCTTGCGCTGCTTTCCTCACAGTCATGCTTCTGAGAGCCAGGGTGGTCGCAGAGCAACTTCAGATGTTTAGAAAATGTATCCAAGGGGCCTTCCCGGTGGCGCAGCGGTTGAACGCTGGGATGCGAAGCTGCCCGCAGCCTCTGCGACGCCGGTTCGATCCCCGGCTGCTCCCCGGCCACCGGAGGAGGGTCCCACATGGCGCGCAGACCTCTCCTGCCGCCCGCTGCTCCCCTCAGCAGTGTCCTTCGGTCCTTCTGCCTGCTCTGCTCCCCGCTCTGGCTCCGGTGAATTCTCTCACCCTCCCGCGCTTCTGCCTGTACCCAGTGCTTGTATAAACAAAACAAACAAACAAACAAATAAAACATGCCTCTATCAAAAAAAAAAAAAAGTATCCAAGACTTGACGCAAAGGTGAGAAGGCCCCTGACCCCTTTCAGAGCCACACTGAAGTGCTGTCAACAGGCCCCCAAGGGCCTCTGCCTCTGTATTTTCCACTATTCCTCACTGGTGAGGGCCCAGACGCTATAAAATGAAATGCCAACTTACAAAGAAATAGATTGGTCGGTTGGAAAGATTCTTCCAGGCCAGAAGGGCGACCCCAAAGGTTACTGACCTACAGAACTTTCGTCACCCTGGCCCCCTCACTAATTAGCTAATAAATCTTTGACATGGGCTCATTGAAATGTGCATGAGAGCCGTGCTTTCAGTTTTTCAAGCATTCTGCTTCAGCGGAGACCCCACAGTTAGGAAAGAGGCCCCAGTGGAGGAGGGAGGGGCCCGAGGGTGGAGCTGGAAGGAAGTGGGTTGAAGCTGCCATGGATGATGACAGGCCGCAGGCTGAGGCTGAGCTTGAGGCCGTGCCCTGAGAAGGTGATGCGCAGGGCGTGGGGGTGATGCGCAGGACTTGGGGGTGATGCGCAGGGCGTGGGGGTGATGCAGAACAGCAGCCAGACGAAGTGCAGTGACGGGTCAGGAGCTTCTCTCCCTGGACCTGAAAGAGGAGAAAATGTGGTCTCCACCCAAGGGGTTTCAAGGACAAGAGACCTCACAGGAAAAGTTCAGGGGGGTAAAGGGAGGCCTCAGGTGTTGAGATTGAGGCTGGTGGTTCCAGGGGGTTTAGCATGCAAGAGGGTTGGGAGGAGACGGGCAAGTGTGGAACGTGGCAGATGTGAGCACCTGCTGCTCAGGTCCCGGAATGAGGACACAGGCGAGCAGGAAGCCTTTGGGGAGGAAAGCTGAGTCCTAGAGAGGCCTGGGCCCTGCCAGGCTGGGCCAGGGCTTCTGACGGATCAGGCTGGTCTGGGTTCTGAGGTCAGGGATGGGCCAAGCGTGCTTCTGGCTGGTAGGTCAGAGCCTTTGGGGGTTTTCTTGGCAGCAGGATCATACTCCTGGGCAAGAGGAGACGGCCCTGGCTCTGTCACGCTCACGTGGGCTCCTGGTTGTTGCTTTCAATAAACGCTCCCTAGAAACCACCGTGTGCGAGGCAGCAGGCAGGTCCCCCAGCTGCACACACTGTACCACCAGGGGCGATTATCCCCCAAATGCCACCCACAGAACTGCTGGCAGGCACAGCCCCTCAGCTGGAGCCTCCAGGCCCCTTCTAGGGAGGAGGCTGATACATTGACATCTACTCTCCCCTCAAGATAAGAATTAGCTCAAAGTCCCCAAGTGAAAAGGGGGAGGCAGCCCACTCCTGGGCTGGCCAGAAGGGAGGTGCCTCTGCTCACTGCTGGGGCCCCAGAGGCCTTTCTTCCTAACGTTCTAACAGCTGTGGGGACCCCCCCCCCACCCCACAACCAGCTGCTACCCACTGTTTACCTTAGTTCAGAAGAACGTTTCACTTTCCTCTTTGGATGGAAACAAAGCCCAGAAAAACAGGTGTTAGCCTTTGCAGAGAGATGTGGAGGAAAGGAATCCTCTCAGGTTCACGGACCATCCTTTGTTCCAAAGGTCGAACGGTTCACAGGCCTGACCCCAATCTTTGAAGTCAGTAGATTTCCGGGGGAAACAGGTATTACCAGTGGCCCTCCCGGGCCCCAGACCTGACCTGACCGAGACTGAGACTCTCCAAGGGTGGGCCTAGGAAGCCCGAGAAGCTGCATCTTCAACAACCACCCAGAGCGGGTTTGGCAAGGAGCAGGGTCGGGGTAACGCAGGTTCAGGCAGCGCCCTCCGGATTGCTGACAAGTGCGCGCCTGGTGTCCTGTGTTCGTTTCTAGTCAGTTCTGGCTAAATTACTCCAGATTCTTACTCAGCTGCTGGTTCATCCTCAGGCTGGAGCAAAGGACCCCACAAAGCACAGCTTCTCTCCAGCATCCACTCCCCCTTTCTTTAAGGAGGGAACCTAGTCAAAAAGCACCACGGCGAAGTCAAAGAGCGTGACGGTACCATTGCCTGTGGGCAGTGACACTGGGGGAGAAGCAGTCTGGGGTGTCGCTGGACACGGTCATCTGCAGAGTGGAAGGCTCAATGGTGGTGACCCTCATGGTGCACCTGCTGCTGGACAGGCCGTGTTGGCGTGAAGCTGCCCCGCGTGGAGTTGCCTGGCCGTGAGTGGGTGAATAGCCTTTGAGGCTCAGTCAGTCCCTTTCTTTGGAAAACGACGAGAACATTTCCTCTCTCAATGTCTTTGTGAAGCTTGTAGGCTGTAAAGAACATAGATCACGTAGCACAGAGTTGGATGCATGGCTGCTATTGTCAATCATTCATTCAACAAACACTCACTGAATCAAAATGACAGAACAAAAACACGACAAATGGACATGGTCCAGGTGCCCACGTGCTCTCAGAGGAGAGGGTCTTAAAGGCGCTGGCTCTAATCTAAGGTAAATAAAAGAAGATAAGGTTTGTTGTCTTAAGGTGATAAAGGAAAAGAACTAGGGGATAAACACTGGTTTGACTCAGAAGCTGAGTCGGGCCCTGCTTTAGATTCAGTCTGGTGGCACAAAAATAAACAGCAGACCCTTCGCGTCTCAGCTCAGCACTGGTGCTCAGGGGGCCAGCTTTGCAGGGGGGTTTCTGGTCCCTGCAGCATCTCCCACGACGCCACAGGCTGGAACATAAAGGAATGTGCAGCCTCACCCAGGGGATCGGCAGAAGCAAACACAGTGAGCTGTGGCCTGGCTCCCATTCAGGCCTGAGAGCTTCCTCTCTGGAGGTGGATCCAGGAGCAGAACAACTGTCTGAGCAATGAGTCTGTGAATTTTTCAGGAACTGTACGTGTCTAACATAGAACCCAGGAGCCCTTAAAACTTTATTTATAACTTCTTTAAAGAAAATAGTGTTGGGGCCTCCCTGGTGGTATAAGGGGTTAAGCACCGCACTGTGAAGCAATCAGGAGCCTCTGCAGCACAAGTTCGATCCCCGGCCTGCCAGAGAGTGACCCACATGGCGGAGCAGACCTCTCCTGTCTCGCCTGCTGCTCCCCTCAGCAGTGTATTTCAGTCAGTCTGCCTGTTCTGTATCCCGCTCTGTCTCTGGTGAATCCTCTCACCCCCCATACACCTGGCCTGTACCCCAGTTTTTGTGTGCATAAATAAATAAATCTAAAAAAAAAAATAGTGTTGAGAATCTTCTGGTTATTCATACAAAAAGAATGAGTTGACAATGGAAAAGCAAGTCATAATCATCTAATTGTTTTGTTTTTTTTTTTTTAAAGAGGCATGTTTTTTATTTATTTATTTGTTTGTTTGTTTTTTATACATGCACTGGGTACAGTCAGAAGCGCGGGAGGGTGAGAGAACTCACCAGAGCCAGAGCGGGGAGCAGAGCAGGCAGAAGGACCGAAGTACACTGCTGAGGGGAGCAGCGGGCGGCAGGAGAGGTCCGCGCCATGTGGGACCCTCCTCCGGTGGCCGGGGAGCAGCCGGGGATCGAACCGGCGCCGCGGAGGCCGCGGGCAGCTTCGCAACCCAGCGCTCAACCGCTGCGCCACTGGGGAGGCCCCATGTAATTGTTTTGTTTAGAATGAGAGTTAGCAGCTGAAACAAACACTAGATGGTAGAGGTCCTAGAAAGGGGCTCGTCTTGCTGAGGTCTCAGCCTTCAGCCTGAAGCACAAACAAAACTGTCAGCTGCTCCCTCTGCCTCTGCACTTGAGAGTCTAAGAGCTTAGTGACTGACGATTCATGGTTCTATCAACTTCCATATCCTTCTTGACCTCAAATGCCTCAACTTCCTGCTTTAAAATCCTCCTATACCTGCCAATAACAACAAGAGATTAAATGGATTTAAGGACCAAATAAGAAGGGCAGGGGTGGGGGACAGAGAGGGTGCGGCTGCGTCATAGCTCAGAGCATCAGAACTAGTAGATGAAAGAGGACCAGGCTCTCCAGGGTTAGCCGAGCTTGTGGAAGGTCAGGAAAGAGGGGTGGGTAGTGCCAGGCTTGGGGTGCAACTTCTGCCTTTAGAGAATAAGGCCAGGGTTGGTGAGAGAGGCGATGACTAACAGCTAGAGAGTCCCAGAGTCAAAAGCATGCACCCAGCATCCCTCTCCTCAAATGCACATGATCAATGATTCCTCAGAGCGAGGGGAAGGGGCTCTTGGGATTTGCAACTCCTTGGGTACCATCTGAAAGAGGCTACACAACCCAGATCTCATTTCACAGGATCTTCTGCTTGTGTGGCCTGGCACCCCCGAGGGTGCGAGGGAGGACCAGGCTGCAGGGAAGAACAAAGCTCCACAAATGCACCCTAGATTTGTGGACAGCTGAGACCTGCTGTTGAGGTGACTTTTGCCCTGCATTGTGGTTGGCCAATCTAACAGTATTGGCAATTAACTTCATTTTGAGTTTTGAAAAGGCAGCCGGGAGGGTTGGTGAAGGAGGGCAGACCAGGGTTTGACACTCGGCTCACTACTTTCTAACGGGAACTTTTAGTTACTTCACCCTCATGGAAGCTGCATTTTCTGTTCTGTGGACTGGGGTTAACACCACCCACCTCAAAGCTGTTGCCTTGAAGTGAGAGGATAAAAGGGCCTGTCTGGAACTTAATAGGTAATTAATAAGTACCTACTAGCCCTTGACACAGGTTAACCCATATAAATTGATACAAAGCAAAGACACTGTCGCTGAAAGACTGTAATCACAAGCCTCTGCCCCAGGGGGCCAAGATGGCCACCTGAGGTGGAACATTTCCTTCTCCCATCCAGCCAAAGGCAGAGGCTAGACAGACAGCCCAGGAGCATGCCCACAGGAAAAAGAAAACAAAAGGCCGTCAGAAAGACCTAGCTGGTATGTGACCTAATGGTTTCTCTCTCCTGGAGGGTCCCCAGCAGTTTACCTCACAAATGAGATGAAAGACAGACATGCTCATGTCAGAACTTAGACATGTTGCTAATTTATCTGCTTGTACTTTAAACTCCAGACTATCACAAGGCCATGCTCATGCCAGGATTCATAGCAGGTCAGACATAGCATTACAAAGGGCAAGATGAAGGCCACTGTGAGACCCCAGCAGGAGGACTCCTACAAGCCTGCTCATGGGGGGAAGGAGGGAGACATGGTGGGGGCAACCCTTCAAGCTGCTTAGAAACTGGGCTCCTGGAATAACCCCAAAGAGGATAATCGTGTTTTCTCCAAGGCTCAGGTGTTCTAATAAGGTCCTAACAAAAAGCAAATCAGCAAATATTCCCATCACTCTGTGAGAGACCCTAACACAGGCTCAGATGTGTTGGGGAGATGACTTAGAAACAGTACAGAAAAGCAACAGAACAGGTAAGGCTGTTTTGATTAAGGGATACCAGGTTCGAGTGAGAAATAGTAAATAAGGAAAATGAAGACAATCTCTCCTGGGGTTTAAGAGGATTCAGAAGCCACAGGTAGAAAATTCTACTGCCCGAGGAGAAATAGGGATGTTGGAAGAAAGGGTTATCATTTTGTTAACAAGATCCATTGAACAACTGCTGCACAGCTTTCTAACTAGAAAAAAACCTGTTCCAAACACCAGATACCGTGACGACAAGCATCCAATTTATGATTAAACTGCGAGAGAAATCTTAAGACTATCATACCTCTAAGTTGTCATTGTCTCTGAAAGTCTACTAATAAGGAACTAGAAAAGAAAACTGAAAACTAGACTGAGGGCCTCCTGGTGGCGCAAGGGGTTAAGTCTCAGCACTATGAAGCTATCCACAGCCACCGCAGCACCAGTTGGATCCCCGGCCAGGGAGTTACCCACATGGCGCAGAAGACCACTCCTGTCTTGCCCGCTGTTCCCCTCAGCGGTGTATTTCATTAGATCCATCTGTTCTGTTCCCCACTGTCTCTGGTGAATCCTCTCACCCCCCACACCTCTGGCCTGTACCCCAGCTCTTGTATGCATGAATAATAAATCTTTAAAAAACTAGACTGAATATCATTTATTTTTATAGCAGGTGGCATGTGTCAAGGGCTCCCTCTAGTGGCTCTGGAGATAAAGGCAACCACTCCAGATTTAACTAGTGGGAGGCAAAAAAGTAGCATAGACAAAACTGAAGCCAGCCTCAACCTCACCAGTCTTTGTGGGCTTAAAAAAAAAAAAAATCAATCTATTTATTGTGTAGAAGAACTGGGGTATAGACCAGAGGTGCAGGGGGTGAGAGGATTCACCAGAGACAGAGTGGGGAGCAAACCAGGTGGATTGACTGGTAGACACTGCTGAGGGGAACAGCAGGTGAGACTGGAGAGGCCTGCTGCGCCTTATTTGGATTAGCTGAGACTTAACCCCTAGGCCAACAGAGAGGCCCAGGGCGTCTAATTCTAAGGTGGTATGATAAATTCCTGTTTGAAAAATCTCTCCTAGCAAAATCTTCTGCCTTACAAGTGATATCGTCCTGTGACCTTAGCACGAGATGATTTGGCCTTAAATCATGTCCTTCAGATTGTTTTCTTAGCTTACCTGAATGTATTTCCACATGGGCAGTCTTTATAACGACCACTTATAACGGCTCTTCCAAACTTGTATTTATGTGGCTAAAGCAGGACTTAGTATCACTGAAGCTTTCTGTGTTAACATGCCAGACATTAATCTGAACCACAGAATCCATAAACATTACCATTCAAATGCTAGTGTCCTCTTTCCAATAGACTTTTACTAACAAATGCAGTGACGTGAGAGAGTAAATATATCCGTGTTCTTGCAAGCCTGATCGCTATGCTGCTTCATATCCTGGTGCAGTTACTGGCTGCCACAAGGGCTCTTACACCCAGGAGACTCTCTGTCTCTAGCAAGGGGAGACTGAGTGCCACACGGTGGCAGATTTATGGAGCAACACTGGCATCTTCCATGCAGAAGACTGGCAGCCAGGAGTAATTCAGTCCCCCTGGAACATTGAGACAAGTGATCAGTGTACCTAAGTGGGTGAGGTCCAGAGGACAGGGAAGATGGGAAGCAAAAATGTTAAGAAAACAAAAGGCCTCATGCCCTTAAAATCTGTTAGGGTGTAACTGTACAACTATGGTACAACCTCTCCCCATTTTCAGTAGACCAGGAAGAGAAAGAGTTAATGTACTGAAGTCTGTTGGGCTTGGGAAAGCCAGGGTTTAGTTCTGGCTCCAGGTAAGCTGCATGTGGCCTCCTACTCATTGGGTCATTTACCTGGGCACTAGCCTGGGCTTCAAGTTTCCTTCTCTAAAAATTGAAAGCCACAATAAGCCACCACTCCACATTCACATGAATAGATACAATTTTTAAGAAAAGGTAGAATAACTGTTGGTGAAGATGTGGAAAAACCCCATAACCCTCATACATTCCTAGTGGGCATCTACAATGGTACAGCTCCTATGGGAAGGTTTGGCAATTCTGTAAAATATTAAAGTTACACATGACCCAACAATTTCAATCTTAGACATGTATACCTAGGAAAAATGACGACATATATACATACAAAAACATATTCATGAATATTCACAGACCATTATTTATGATAGCTAGAAAGCAAGAACCCAAATGTCCAACTAATAATGAATGAAAAAACTATGGTCTATATACATACAATAAAAAAGAATGAAGCACCAGAGCCTCCCCGGTGATGCAAGGGGTTAAGCACCACACTATGAAGGAATCCACAGCCTCTGCAGCACAAGTTCGACCCCCGGCCGGCCAGGGAGCAACCAACATGGCGCAGCAGACCTCTCCTGACTCGCCTGCTGCTCTTCTTAGCAGTGTGTTTCAGTCAGCCTGCCTGTTCTGTTCCCCACTCTGTCTCTGGTGAATCCTCTCTCACACACACACACACACCACCACCCCCCATCTCTGGCCTATACTCCAGCTCCTGTATGCATAAATAAGTTAAAAAAAAAAAAAAAGAATGACGCACCAAAAGCACAACATGGAGAAATCTGCTAAGTGAAAAGAAGCCATTCACAAAAGGCCTCACTACTGTGTAATTCCAAATCTATGGAAGGAGACAAAAATTTGTGCTTGCCAGGGGGTGAGTGGAGAGAGAATATGGATAATGACTATTTAGAGGTATAGTGATTCCTTTTCAGGTGAATGTTCTAAAACTAGATTATAGATGTTTGCATAAATTTGTGAATATACTGAAAAACAATGAACTGCACAATTTTAATAGGTAGATTTCATGGTGTGAAATATATCTTAATAAAGCAATGAAAAAACTACAATAAAACAAAAAATAAAGACATCATTAAAATAACAAGGATATTTTATGGCTCAATATTTTGCCTTTAGTTTTAAGTTAAACTTAAAACCACCTTCCCAAAGTTTACAAAACACACTGCCGTCTTAAATTAAAAACGATTTTTAAATGACTGTTACACTGAGCTAAAGTAGGGATTCTAACCCTCACCGAAGGTCAGAACCATCTGGCGGAAAAAACAGAACTAGTCACAATAAGCCACCACTCCACATTCACATGAATGGCTACAATTTTTAAGAAAAGGCAGTCCACCCGCTCAAGATGTTGAAAACTCCCTCATGGATTTAAGCAAGCAACCAAGGCTGAAAATCCAAAATCTGATGTAGTTAACAGAATGTGTAACCATATTTCTTTAATCTTCTTTTAGATGAAGGTATATCTTTTTGGTAGGCAAAATTAAAATATGTAAGAAAAATTTGTTTCTAATGATATAATTATAAATGAGGTCACAAAAACACTGTTATCAGTCATTCAATTATTTAATTGACACTATAAAAAAGAAAATATAATTGATAAAATAATTAGGGAAGAATATTTAGCAGGTTTCAAAAGATTTCAAATAGGAGTAGGACACTTTACAAAAAGTTGTGTGGGAAATAAAATTCTTAAACTACAAGTAGAAATGTAACATTACAGAGCATTTTTATAAAATACAATGACAGAAATATAAAAGGACTGTGTATGTTCTAATTCTAAAACTATTAATAATGACCAGATATTTAGATTTAAATTTACAGTTCCTGGGTATGAGAATCATTAATATATACACATCTTTCAAACCAGTAGGCAAGATTTTCCAATTAACCATGAGTGGTATCATCTTCTACAAAGTCTTTGGCCATTTCTGCTGTGATCACATCAATATGACTGACCTGAAAAACAATACAGGTTAAAAATATGATTCTAAAACACAGACTGAAAAATCTTCATAATGCTGAATTTCCATGTATGAATGTAAAAAATGTGCTGCATTTTAAAGTTCTGAAGTCCAATTATTTGAATACACGTTTGTTTCTATTATGTCATTTCAAAGATGCTTATGTTTGAAAACACTAGAAAGAACTGTGTGGTCCAGACAAATATAAATGAATGTATGTAACTGTAAAGGCTGTGCATTAAATAAGCACTAGTAAACTAAATAGATACTGTGATTTACAAAATTTATTTTTATTTACTTATGCATACAAGAACTAGGGTGTAGACCAGAGGTGTGAGGTGAGAGGATTCAGCAGAGACAGAGTGGGGAGCAGAACAGGCAGATCTACTGAAATACATTGCTGAGGTGAGCAGTGGGCGAGACAGGAGAGGTCTGCCGTGCCGTGTGGGTTTGCTCTCTGGGCAGGGATCGAACTCATACTGCAGTGGCTGGCGATAGCTTGATAGCACTGAGACTAACAGGGAGGCCCTGTGATTTTTTTTTGGTAATTTTTGCATAGAAGAACAGGACTTTAGGCCAGAGGGGTGGAGGTGTGTGAAAGAATCCACCAGAGACATAGTGGGGAGCAGAACAGGTGGATTTGCTTGAAATACATTGCTAAGGGGAGCAGAGGGTGAGACAGGAAAGGTCTGTTGCACCCAGATAGTGTTTCTTAATGCCAATGAAAATAAAAGCAATGTAATGAGTCACAAAAATCTGCAAAACTTCATAAGCATCTGAAGAAAAGCTGTTTCTTAAGAAACTTACCAGATAAATAACAACTTTCTAAATTTTCTTTTATGACTTAAGTAACATAATAAGAATTTAACAAATACAATGGAATATGTGACCTTAAAATTAATGTAAAAAAATTACCTTATTTCTAAACTTGACACCATAAAATTTGTCAGCTGATTCAAGCAGTTCTGGCCGAAAAGTTGTTGTAATAAATTGAGCATGTACAGCAAGTTCCATTATCATATCTGTAAAAAGAAAAAGCAATTTAGTAAACACTCTTTTTAAAGATCTAAAATTTAAAAAGCAACTATTTTTATTCTTATCTAATAAAAATTCAAAGCAGCCTGACTTATTTTTTACACATCTGCAAATTATTAACTTGATTTCTTTTGTTTAAAAGACTTATTT
Source organism: Talpa europaea (assembly GCF_964194135.1). Taxonomy (NCBI): domain Eukaryota; kingdom Metazoa; phylum Chordata; class Mammalia; order Eulipotyphla; family Talpidae; genus Talpa; species Talpa europaea. Next base: position 13,737,878 of record NC_140077.1, read on the forward strand.
ATGCATACAAGAATGGGGGTACAGGCCAGAGGTGTGGGGGGTGGGGGTGAGAGGATTCACCACAGTGGGGAGCAGAACAGGCAGATCTACTGAAATATACTGCAAAGGGGAGCAGTGGGCAAGACAGGAGAGGTCTGCTGCGCCATGTGGGTCAGCTCCCTGGCCAGGATCAAACTCAGGCCATTGAGGTGAGATTTCTCAGTGATAGCGTTGAGCCTTAACCCCTAGGTCACCGGGGAGGCCTGGTTAGCTATCATTTTAAAACAAATTCTCATTGTTAAGTATGACCTCAAAGCAGTACCTGACACAGCCTTCCTGTGCTGAGCATCCAGAGCCTGGTCAATCTCATCAAACAAGTAAAACGGAGCCGGGTCACATTTCTGAATGGCGAAAATCAGAGCAAGCGCTACCAAGGATTTCTGCCCACCTGAAAGTTGTTGCATTTCTCTCATTTCACCTTGTTTTCCTGTAAATGACACCTAAGAAAACATTTAATGAATTAGTATCCTAAACCAGTAGAAAGTCCCCATCACCTTTCAAAATTAAATTGCACACAGTGCATCAATTTAGATTTACGGAACATTCCACTTTGGTAATAACGTTCTGGGGAGAGTTCCATAAAGATCTTTTACCCTAATTCCAACTCCAGTGAACTGATCAACTGACGGGACACTGCTCTGTGAGCCAGAGCCCCTCTCGCTTTCACCACTCCCTTCTCCTTCATCCTGGGACTGACTGCCCTCCACATCTCCTTTCTTCATCACCAAAGTGGCCTTGCCGCCGGGTACCAACTTCTGAAATACTTCACTGAAGTTCTTGGACACCTTAAAATAAAGAAAAATAAGCAAGCTAGCTAGTTGGATATCAAATTTAAATATAAATTTTGCTTAAGTAGAATTACACATAATATTACTATTTAAAGACAAATATTTAAAAGCAATGAGAAGTGTTTTTAAAATTTTACAAATAACAGATAGGACCTTTTAAGACCTGTATAAAATGTTCTAGTTACTACATTAAGCAACCTATATGCTGGATTTTTATATGTATTAGACCCAACTATAAGAGGGAAAACTTTACAAACTAAAGAACAGCCGAGCTCTTGTCCTGTTAACTCTAAGTGAAACATACCTGCTTGAATGTTAACTGAATAGCTTCGTATTTTCGAAGTTCAAGTACGTTCATCAGTTCCATGATTGATTTGTACCCCCTATCCAGCTCTTCTTGTCGCTTTATTAACTTCTCTTTCTGCTCAGAAAAATTTACAAACTGATCTAAAGCTTTTTTGTTAACATGGCTGTACTTCTTCAATTCTGTGTTGCACTGCTCAAGTTTTCGAAATAACTATAAAAAGAAAGAGAAACGTATAAAATAAATTGATGTACAAAGAAATTTGCAACAAGATGTCAAATTAAAACACGATTTACCTGTTTGAGGCTCAGTGTCTGGTATTTTTCAAATGCTTCTTGGGGAAGTGATCCCAGTTCTCGAATTTTCTTCATACATTCTTCTTTCTTCTTCAGTAGCATGCCTTGCCGATTTGTCATTTTCTCTAGTTCTTTAGTATCATGATTTATAGCATCCATGTGTTCTTTTTCCATATTTTTCCAGCGCTCCATACTCTTTTGAAGATCCTTAATTCCGGCTTCTGTTTTATCGATGGAATTATCCAAATCTAAAATGGAGGGGAACAAATTAAATCATGACATATATTTTTTAAAGTCAGAGTATTATGTGATTGAAGACTTTATTTTACAATCTATCAAAATATCAAGTATAAATTTTACTATGATAATTCAGGACAAAATTAGGAGTGTACATGAGAGCCACTCAAGTATATGGTTTTCATTAAATTCACCTTCTGATCGTGCCATAGTATCTTTTACTCTTTTATTAATGGCTTCAAGTTCAGAGGTTGTAGCAGTGAGAACAGTACCCCCTTCTGTCTCTCTCAGTTCATTAAGTTCCTGAAACATAAAAGAAACTTATGAGCATTAAATCACTAAATATAAAGTTTGTTAGTTTCACTTTATCTGTCAATGTTTGAATAAACATTCAATATCAGAAATATACTTCATATAATTGCAAATATTTAAAGTACCCATTAATGAAGCAAAAAGTAATGACATAATTACTAGAAAATTTCTCCTAAGGGGCACTTACAAACACTAGGATAATCATCCAAAACAGGTGTTAGGCTTATTTTTACACAGGAGGTAACAGGCTCAGAAATACTAAATGACTTAACCTTAACGCATACAGTAGATGGCAGTGCTAGCATTCCATACCAGGTCAAGTGGTAAGGCTGCTAGTCTTTCTGTTCCAGAAGCCCATGCTCCCACTCAGAGTTCCTCACATAATAGCTTTCAAAAGGTTATAGTTGTCAAGGAATGCTCAAAAAAGAACCTACCTGTTCTACTTGGTCCAAGCGTTTTCTCAAATTTTCATTGAGATAAGTCTCTACTCGAGTAATAATACCTTCTAATTTAATTCTTTCATTCAGTAGCTGTCTGTTTTCCTAGAAGAGAAATTTTTTTTTTTCATTTAGCAACTATTGTAGTAGAAGAAATTAATTTGTCTACACAAACAGGTATATTTTACACACAAGAATGCTGTTTATCTGCTCTCCTCTCCATTATTTTGTTCGAATGAACTGCACTGAGTTTTATGCCCTTCCCAAAAGTCCTTTATTTTCCTTTCCTCTCTCATATATTCAGAATGCTAAATTTTGTGCCTGGTTCTATTTATAAGGCATGTTCCAAAAATATCTGTCCTATCTTACACAGTGCTGGTTGCTTATCTCTATTAAAATGAATCAAATGCTTTTAAAATGCTTAAAATGTTATTAAATATTCAATGATGGTCAGATCAATGAAAAAAGCAAAAATAAAACACTCAATTTTAGTAATGAAAAACGTTCATTAAATGAGATAAAAGAAAATGAGTTCTTGTTTAATCCTGACATATCCAGAATGGTTTAGAAAAAGCCTTGTAACTAACACCCTATTTACTCTTATGAATTTATAAGTCCAAGACTCATTATTGCATTTTCTCAGTATTCTCCTTTTACATTCACTTATCAGCAAGAATAGTACTTTTCACAATAGTCAATTATCAACAATTCTTTTTCTTTCAATTGTACTTGCCTGCTGAAGTTGACGAATTTCATCATTCAGTGCATCTACTCTCTTCTGATCTTCCAGACTAAGTTGAGAAAGCAAATCGGTTCCTAGTTCGGCCTTCAATGATTCTCTGGTGGATTCCATAGCATGCAAACTTGCCTCCAAACTTTGTAAGCTACGTTGCTATACGACAGATTATTCATTTACTAATAAAGGTACTAGTCACTGTTATTAGTCACTGTTATTACCAATAGTGAAAATTTAGTAAACTGAATAATATCAACTCAAATATGGGGTATTCTTTAAACATGATAATTAGAACTATTAAACATTGGATATCCATTAAATTTGGTAATTAGAACTATGAGGCAACAAATATAGTTATGGCGCACTACTGGGGGGTAGTATGGAAGAGATCACATTCCATGATCAAACTATATAAAAATCTTCATGCATATTCAAAACAAAAAGTTGCCAGGGTGTGTTAGGGTGAAACAATTGTGGACGATGAAAACTTGGTTGTCAACAATGTTTATGTCAAAACTGTTTAGGTTGATGAAGCCAATAAGGATTATCACTTGGAAGAGCAGAAATAGTTTGATTTCTACCCATTTTAATACAAAATGCAATAAAAAATTCAAATTCATAGTGTTTTATAAATAAATATGGTTAAGGACAAATTCATTACTATCAGGCATCACTATTATGACATAGATCAAATTGCCTATTTGCTCAACGAAGTTGCAAAGTCTACGTACAAAAAAGAATACAGAGAGACCTAGGTTCTCAGAATATAAGTGTGGTCTAAATAGATGTAAACATCCAAAAGCGTAGGTCTAAATAAAAACTGAACACATGATACCAAAAGATAACCTTTATAACATAAGATCTACCCCAATTCTATAACAAAAGGCATACTTACGAACCTTGGGCATAAATGTTTTCTCAGATTGCTGCCTCTTTTCCTTAAGCATCTTCATTTCTGATAATATGCTATCTCGAGAAGCTTTAAATTTCCTTTGTTGAGTCTCTATCTGCTGCATTTGGTTCATCAACTGATCAATTTCATTATTAATCCATATACAAGGCTAAGGAAAATTCTCTCCAAGTTATAAATACAATACTACATATCCCTTTTTTTACCCCTAAATATTTCTTCAAATGTAAAGATCATACCAATGCTAAGTTAGAAATTACATTAAGAATGTTCAATCAAAAGTTTAAGATGTCTTAGCCTACCATTTCACTAACACAACATGGTATTTTACTAATGGTTATTTAAAAATTCTTGGGGAACCCTAAGGGAAGCTAAATGAAATCTAACCACCTTATAAACATAGTATCTTTTCATTTAACAAATATTACCGTGAAGTCTTCCTGGTGGTGCAGAAGGGGTTAAAGTCTGAGTGCTATCAAGCTATCACCAGCCTCTGCAGCTGGAGTTCAATCCCTGGCCAGGGAGCTGACCCACATGACACAGCAGACCTCTCTTGTCTCGCCCACTGCTTCCCTCAGCAATGTATTTCAGTAGATCTGCCTGTTCTGCTCCCCACACTGTCTGTGGTAAGTCCTCTCACCCTCTGCATCTCTGGCCTAGACTCCAGTTCTTATATGCATAAATTTTAAAAAGTCTTTATAAAAAAATATTGCTGTTTATCTATTATGCTTAAAGCAGTGAAGATATGTAACTTGCCCAATGTGGAAGAATTTTACCTAGCTGGAATATCATAAACAGGAAGGTAGTCAGTATCCTCCTTTTTTTTTTTTTAAAAAAAAAAAAGATCTATTGATTTATGCATACAAGAGCTGGAGTACAAGCCAGAGGTTGGGGGCAGGGGGTGAGAGGATTCACCAGAAACAGAGTGGGGAACAGAACAGGCATACTGACTGAAATATACTACTGCTGAGGGGAGCAGCAGGCAAGTCAGGAGAGGTCTGCTGCGCCATGTGGGTTGCTCCATGGCTGGGGGGGGGGGATCTACCTTATGCTGCAGAGGCAGCGGACAGCTTCATAGGTTGTGTCTTAACCCCTTGCGTCACCAGGGAGGCCCAGTATCCTCCTTTTTCATGGTATTTCCCATGCTTTCTTTGTGATAAAATCTTGCCAGGTCACAGCAAGTCAAAGTTAAAACAAGGATGTGAGCCTTTTTCTTTATGCCACTGCTTGCACTGAAGTCACAGAAATGATAAACTCACATTTTAAAAAAGTTAGGGAGGGATGGGAAAAAAATACATTAAAGAGTCAGTTTCAATTAAGAATGTTCTAAGGAATAAAAATGAGTATTATTGATGTTCGAGTATCTGTATTTTTAACATTGATATAATGCAATGAACATTCTTTTTCCTTATACCAAAGTACCAACACTTGTATATATTTACTGTCTACGCAGTATGTATGAGGCATTACTGACAAGCTGCCCCCACCTTTCTTCCTTGAAATACTATCCTGATTTTTTTCCTACAGTTCTCTAACGCTCTTCTCAGTTCCCTCTATAAATTTTACTATTCCTTGGATTTTCACTCAGAAGTAGGCTCACTAGTACTAGTTTTTAACAGCCTAACAATCAGAGTTAACGGTTTTCAGTTTTTTTCCAGTCTTCAGAAGTTAAACAGACAAAAAATATAAGCTTATAGCCTTAAATAAAGTCAAATACATGGAAATTTTCCACTCAACATGCAAAAGACACACACACACACACACACACACACACTCCAACTAAAACACAGTTCTTCACAATAGCACAAGACAAAAAGATATTTTCAATATTTCTGCGCAGGTTTTCATTGAGCTTTGCTTCAAGCTCACCGAGTTCTTCCTCTGCCTTTCTAACATCTTTTTGTAATTCAAGTCTAGACTTCCTTGTGTCATAATAACCTCCAGTTAGAGCACCCCGATGACTGACTTGGTCACCTACAAACGAAACATAAGAAAGGTAGCAATTCTGTATAAAAAGCACTTATTTAATGATAAACCGACTTAATCTAACAAACTAAAGACCATTTAATGAAAATTAAAGGGAAAAATAAAGAATTTAAGCCACTCTGAAAAAATTCTGCTTCCTCATACTAAGATTTGCATTAAAAATATACCCACTAGGGGTCTCCCCTGTGGCACAGCGGTTGAGCGCTGGGCTGTGAAGCTGCCTGCAGCCTCTGCAGCATGGGTTCGATCCCCGGCTACCGGTGAGGGTCCCACATGGCGTGCAGACCTCTCCTGCCACCCGCTGCTCCCCTCAGCAGTGTATTTCGTCAGTCTGCCTGTTCTGTTCCCCGCTGTGGCTCTGGTGATCTCTCTCACCCTCCCGCGCTTCTGACTGTACCCAGTGCTCGTATAAATAAATAAATCTTTAAAAAATATATATATACACACTAGGTAAGCCTGAACATCTGCCAGAAAGGAAGTGCTGAAGACTAACAGGGACATGGGCCTAGCTTGGAATTCCCACTGGCCATAATAAGTGGGAAATTTGAACATTTTAAAAAAAGGCAACACACTAACATATTGAGTAAAGAATCCATGCATCACAGTGATAATTTTGAAATAACAATGAAAGGAGGGGGTTCTTTTTTTACAGAAGTGTCAGTTAATAAATATAGAAGCAATAATAGAATCTAAGAAACACCATTCTGAAACCCTTCAAAATGACAGCTGAATCCTGCAAATGCCACTAAATCATTGGTTAAAAAGCTATTGATGAACTTGATACTGGCTCATGGATTGTTGAAAGGATAATCCCACACAGCACTTATTAATAATGAAGAGGAAAAGACCCTATTACAACCAAGAGATCTGCTAGTGCTCAAAGTTAACATCACTAATAGTAAAACACAGTGTGAAAAAATAAAAAGCATACATCCCTCACACCAAGAATGTTTAACTTGAATCTTTTTTTTTTAAAGATTTATTTATTTATGCATATGAGAGTTGGGGTACAGGCCAGAGGTGCGGGGGGCTAAGAGGATTCACCAGAGACAGAGTGGGGAACAGTACAGGCAGAGTGACTGAAATACACTGCTGAGGGGAGCAGCGGGCGAGACAGGAAAGGTCTACTGCGCCACGTGGATAGCTCCCTGGCCAGCCGGGGATCGAACTCATGCTGCAGAGGCTGCGGATTGCTTCATAGTGCTGTGCTTAACCCCTTGCACCACCAGGGAGGCCCTTTAACTTGAATCTTAATGATGAGGAAACAATAATCTTCTATGAGACAGATTATCTTAAATGAGGCATTCTATGAGAAAGTCAATTTCCTGTGGATGGGAGGGGACTACCCCATATTCAAAGAATCTAAAAAGAAGACACTAAATACATACTTGATTGGATCCTGGAAAGAAAAATATTTGGGGACAACTGAAACATTTTGAATGTAGATTTTTTTCCAGATGATATTACTGGGTTAATGTCAAATGGTTTTAAGTGTTAATTATACTAGAGAATAAAAAATAAAGGAGAATGTCTTTATTCTTAGACAATAAATGCTTATTACTTCCAAAAATAAAGTGTCATAAGTTGTAGAACTTATTTTTAAATAGCTCAAAACAACCAAGGGAAAAAATACACAGAAAGAAAGGTAGCGGCTAGGGTACCTTACCTTCTTTCATGAACAAATTATTAAAAGTGAAAAACAATAAGGGCATGTAAACCTGTACAACAGAGGTTCTTAACCCAAACACCAGATAAAATTGAGGATGCCAGGGTCTCCAACGCTATCAAGCTATTGCCAGCCATTACAGCACAAGTTCGATCCCCAGCTGGTCAGGGAGTAACCCACACGGTGCAGACCTCTCCTGTCTCACCCACTGCTCCCCCAGCAGTGTATTTCAATCAATCCGCCTGTTCTGCTCCCCACTTTCTGGTGAATTCTCTCACCCCACCCCCCCAGTTCTGGCTTACACCCCAGTTCTTGTATGCATAAATAAGTAAATCTTTATAAAAAATAAAATCAAGGCTGCCCATGAATTGAGTACGGAGAAAAAATTACACTTCATTTTTATGCAAACCTCAAAATGAAATTTAGCAATTCCTTTTATAACAGATAAGACCAGAACCACAATAGTAGTATCAGTACTTGTGATTCTGCTATCAAGATCAATAACAGCTATTTTATGAGACTGGACTTGTCACCAATTTGAAAATAACTTATATGCACCACACTTTAAAATTATGGTACTGTAACTTATGTTATAATACAAAATCACTTATGTTAAAAAACTTATTAAACAGTGTTATATCTTGTTTTTTGAACACCTTGAAGAATTACTGTATCTTATTTTAAAAAGTATTGTGATCACCGTGCCAACACAACTGTTTCGTGACCCAAGTATTTTGTATTTTACATTTAAAAAAACTTTGAGAAAGGGTCCATAGGATTCCCCAAAGAACCAAAGGAGTACATGGTACAAAAAAGTTTAAGAACCCCTACTACAGACCAATTTTTATATTTCAGGGACATCAAGTAAATATAACGTGTGGACTCTGAAACATGATGTGAACAATTCAACTATTTGAAAAATGAGAATTAGACGCAAATTCTCAAAAACTCTTAAAACTAAAATGGAATTTATTTGTTTAGTAAGAATGACTATTACAAACCTTCCAAAGTAATGCAGTCCATAGTGAAAGCACGAGCCAGCTGGGTTGAAACTTCCATGCTACGACAAATAAGTGTTTTTCCAAACACATGTTTGAAAGCTTTGTCAAATCTGGGATTGTATCTCAATTTACTGATCATAGGAATAGCATCCTAAAAAATGAATATTTTGCCAGCAAAGAGAGAGCAACACAATTAATAAATGGTAGCAGAATTATGAATTACATATTTACGAAATACCAACATATGGCTTTGCATTTCAAAACTACAGATTTTTATACTGAGGAACTTAAAAAAAAAAATCATTCTATTGAAATATTCTAGAAATTGTTCTCATGTTATCATTCAGGTTTTCAAAAGTAGAGCAAAGCGATAACACTTTGTGGTTCTGAAGTTAGACTGCTCCTATTCAAATCCCTGTTCTAGCACTCATCTGGTGTGTGCTCCCAATAAGTTGCACTAGCTTCTCTATTTAATAGATATTTCTGGGGACCTCCTTGGTGGCCTAAGGGTTAAATCTCAGTGTTACCACCGCGAAGGTCCGCCTGAGTTTAATCCCGGACAGTGAGGTGACCCACATGGCCCAGCAGGCCTCTCCGGTCTTGCCTGCTGCTCCCATTAGCAGTGTTATTTCAGTAAATCTGCCTGTTCTGCTCCTCACTCTGCCTCTGGTGAATCCTCTCACCCGTTGAAACTCTGGCCTACACCCCAGTTCTTGTACACGTAAATGAAAAATAAATCTTAAAAAAAAGCTTTCATATCTATGAATCATATATAGATATGCTTATATATCCTCTCTATATCTAAGGTAATCAGAAAAGCATTTTTTCCCTTTCCTAAATACCGACAGTAAAAATTTCAGAATTTTAAATTTAGGAAATATATGTTACATACAAAAAAAATAGGCATAGAAAGCTTACATTAGTAATATAAAGAAAACACCAATATACCCACTACAGTATTAAAAAAACAACACTGCTCACATCCAGAAGTCACTGAGTGTGACAACTTCCTAATGATAGTAGCTATCTACAAGCGTTACCTGTTGTGTCCAAGGGACACTTTTATAACTGTAGGATAATCACATCCATCCATTTCTTTCTAGTTCTGTCACCTTAGTTTTCTTTCTTTCTTTCTTTTTTTTTTTTTTAAAAAGATTTATTTATTTGGGCCTCCCCAGTTGCGCAGCGGTTGAGCGCTGGATTGCAAAGCTGCCCGCAGCCTCTGTGGCGCCGATTCAATCCCCGGCTGCTCCCCGGCCACCAGAGGAGGGTCCCACATGGCGCGCAGACCTCTCCTGCCGCCCGCTGCTCCCCTCAGCAGTGTACTTCGGTCCTTCTGCCTGCTCTGCTCCCCGCTCTGGCTCTGGTGAATTCTCTCATCCTCCAGCACTTCTGACTGTACCCAGTGCTTGTATAAATAAATAAATAAATCTTTAAAAAAAAAAAAAAAGATTTATTTATGCATGCATACCAGAGTTGGGGTACAGGCCAGAGATGTGGAAGGTGAGAGGACTCACCAGAGTCAGTGGGGAACAGAACAGGCAGACTGACTGAAATACAATGCTGAGGGGAGCAGTGGGCGAGACAGGAGAGGTCTGCTGTGCCATGTGGGTTTCTCCCTGCCCGGCCGGGGATCGAACTCGTGCTGCAGAGGCTGTGGATTGCTTCATAGTGTTGTGCTTAACCCCTGCGCCACCAGGGAGGCCAGGTTTAGTTTTCTTTATGTCATGTTTTCCTCCCTAAATCTTCAAAGATAATTTGCAGATTCTAAAAACTGGACAAATAGCATGCAAGATTCTCACTGTTCCACTTAAATTGTTGATCATTCTTAGTATCAGCTTTAACTTTAGAGAATAGTAAAACAGTTGCGCCACCATTAATATTCTGAAGCCAAATACCTCAAAGAAATGAGTATTTTTAATTGACTTAAAAGTATACCAACTAGTAACAAAAGCAACATCATGCTTTAAGAATCCATCTTACTAGACATTTTTCATTTAATTTATAAGCCACTTAAAAAGTACATTCATACAAATATCAAAACATTGTTTTATATCTATACTAATGCCAATTATACCTCATTTTAAAAAAGTATATTGAGAAAATTTAAAAATACTTCAAATGAATTTCTCAAAGAATTCTTCTACAATGACTTAATCTCAATTTTGTCACTCTATGAGATACATTCTCAAAATACCCACTCTGCACATTTGCAATGATTTGTTTCATGTCTTGGCTGTGGTCTGTATCCCTTCCCATCCCCACCCAACACCACAGACTGCTCTCTATGGAAGAAAGGCATGTTTACTTCCTAGACTAGTGAATCCAAATATACAGTACCTGTGTATTAGCGTATGTTAAAAGTGAAAAAATAACTTTTTGAAACACAAATATTACACACATCAACTCACATTGGTTTCAGGATAAGCAGTATCCCTGACATCTAACTTGTTAAGAGGCAGAAAAGTAACCTCTCCAGGAAGATTCATTTTATTAAACTCCATCAAAATCTTTGTGCTGACTTCATCTGAATCAACGATATGGTAAAATAACCTACATGTGAACAGAATAAGAGACATCTTTATTGGCAGACTTTAAAGGGCATTAAGCAAACAACTCATTTTTTCTTTACAACTCAATGAGGGGAATTTGGGGGGCTGACTTAGAAAAGGAACACATACTGTACTAAAACTATAAAAATTTTTTTTTAAGGTTATTCTTATTCCCTTTCCTTTTAAAACCCAAAATATCTAGCAACAAATCTTACCTGTTTCCAGCAGTTACTTCCACACATGTGTAGAAAGCAGGTTCACATTCAAAATTATTCATCACAATGCCATGATAGCCGTTTTGCACATGCTGATTTATTCCTTTTCTACGAAAGTGGTCTAGCACTTTGTTTATGCTGTCTATTCCATTTAAAATGGCCTGTTAACATTTGTTAGAAATGAAAAATATTAAAATATCACCAATGGCATTCCTGCTGGTAAGAAATTTTACCATTATTCTACAATTAAAAATATACCACAGATTAAACTCAACAGCCTCCCCAATAAAGCCACCTCCTTAAAATAGAGCAAGTACATGCAATACTCTGTGTTATGGATTCTGTTCCATAAAAATGCATTAAAAATCGGCACTTCATCTAAAAACCAAAAGTGCTACCATTAATGGCACGGATGGTAGTTAAGGCCACTTACATAATACCCATTGTGTCATATTTATACAACTGATTTACACTTCACACTTATCACCTGGAACCAATGAGCAATAGCTTGAAAGCAAATAAATTCTTGTGTAATAATAACTGACTTGTAAAGCAAACTGAGATAGTGAAGGGAAACTGCCCACCTTTCCTGTAGCTGCTCTAAGCAGTTGTTGTTTCTTTTCCAGATCTTCTCTTTTAGCAGCAAGTGCCTGTTGTTCTGCATTCTCCTCTCTCCACAAGTAACTAATAAATAAAAATTATACTTTAATTGTAAAAGCATTAAAAAGATGCACTAACACTACACAGTTTAAAATAAAATACTTTAGTCAAACTTGAATAGTTAATTCATAACTTAAAGACCATTTAACAGCCAGTAACTAGCACTGCTCACAAAAAAAGACATTTTAATCTATACTAACTTTCTTTCACTTTGCAATTCATCTTTCTTATTTTTTACTTCATAGTATTTTCTGTCCAGTTCTTCAACTCGAGCTTTGACTTCATTAAGATCTTGATCCAATTTCTATGGAAATAAAAATTCACATTTAAAATCTAATTTAATGTAACAGGAAGCATACTAAGTTGTTACCAGGAGAGTGGGATGATTACCAAGGGATATGGGAAACATTTTACAAGTGATGAACAGGTTTATCTTAACTGTTATCTTAAAATTGTAATGATGGTCTCACAGGTGAATATATATGCTAAATCTTATCAAATGATATGCTTTAAATACGTGTAATTTAATTTATGCCAACTATATATCAATGAAGTTGTTAAAGAATCCAATTTTAACTTTAAAACTGTCTTGAGGCAAAAGAACACATCATCAGAAAACATAAGGCATAAAATGAATTCAAAAAATTTTACTAAAACTAAATGTGTTCACTAATAATCTGAATCTTATTACTTCTATGATATATAATCTAGAATTTTAGAAGACAAAATAATTCCTAACTTCTCAAAACACCAGTGTATTCTTTCCATATTCCCACTCTATACACCTACAGTAGAATACAAGAGATTTATGATTATACTGAGAAGTAAAAGGGAATTGGTACTGTAAAATCCTATCTATGCAATATATAAAGGGCAGACTTCATCTTCACAAATGGTCTTTTCAATATCCAAAGGTGTGGCTGAAATATCGGAAAATAATGAACTTCATGCTTAAGAAATAATGAATAAAACCTCTCCTCTCACTGGAAAATCCTGGTTTATCAGCAGAGATTAAGTCTCAGCACAATGCGGCTATCAGCAGCTACTACAGCAGAAGTTCAATCCCTAGCCAGGTTGCTTACCCACATGGCACAGCGTACCTATCCTGTCTCTCCCCATTCCCCTCAGCAGTGTAATTCAGTAGATCTGCCTGTTCCGCTCCCCACTGTGTCTCTGGTGAATCCTCTCAATCCCTCCCCACACCTTTGGCCTACACACCAGTTCTTGCATGCATAAATAAAATAAATCTTAAAAAAAAAATTCTTACATTATACTGTTCCAGATTTTTTTCTTTATTTGCTTCAGTGTCCTCCAAATCCTTGTGTATAGCAGCAATCTGTCTTTTCTTGTCATTAATTGCCTGATCTAAAGACTTGAGCTCCTTTTTAATCCACTTATCCCTTTCTTCTTTTGATGTAAACTGGCTTCCTCGACCCTGCTTTGCATAAAGATCAGTTCTTTCCTGTGTAGCTTGAGCCAACCTACAAAAAATGTATTGGAAAGAACAGGAAATAATCATGTTTAACTGCAACCAACACATCAAGAGTATACAGAGACAAAGCCATTTTTGAACTTCATAAGAAAGTATAAAAAACAATTACTATTGAAGTGAAAATGTCAGGCTGACCTGTTGATTAGCTGAAGTTGGGACACAGCCTGTAGACTAAAAGTTTTAGGGAACAACAGATAAGCCAAGGCCACATGCACCCTGATTCATGCATTCCCAGGTAACTGTACCCCTTGCTTTAGTCAATAAATACTGTTATCTAGTTGCTCAGGGCTCAGACTTTGGAGAGAGATCTCCCTGGACCTGCTGGTGTAAAGCCTGCCAGCATAGAGAACTTCCCTCCTCCCCTGTAAGTGAGGCCTGCTTCCCTGACAGATTCTGCTGTAGCAGAATAATAGACTAGTTCTTTTTTTTTTTTTTTAAAGATTTATTTATTTATACAAAAACCGGTGTATAGGCCAGATTCGCAGGAGGGTGAGAGGATTCACCAGAGACAGGCAGGCAACAGAACATGCAGATTGAAAAAATACACCGCTGAGGGGAGCAGCGGGTGTGATGGGAGAGGTCTACCGTGCTATGTGGGACCCTTGCCGGCAGGCCATGATCGAACTGGTGCTGCAGAGGCTGCGGACAGCCTCACAGCACGGCGCTCAACCGCCTGTGCCACCAGGGGAGGCCCTAGACTAGTTCTTTATAATTAACTTCAAACTCACAGAGAAAGTTTGGTAAAATAGCCCATAACCTGAAGATTTTGGGCAGAGAACATCTTCACTCCAGGTCTGGAATAGTAGTAAACCTAGTTCAACTCAGAAATTTCCAAAAATGTCCCAATAACTATCCCTTATTATATAAACATTTTCAACTCTTTACAATAACAAATACTATAAAGGTTACAAGGCAAGAGAAAGAGAAAATATTTGCACCTAGATAACATAACCCCCCCCCCACACACAGGAAAAAATGGGCAAAGGAAATAAACAGGCAGTTGACTAAAACGATTGTGTCATAAAACAAAATGTACTGTATCATGTGACACTGGCAAACATTGGCAAAACCAATCTACAGATAGACACTATATGGCTACATGTTAATAGAGCACTGAGTAAAAAACAAAGTGGCAGAATGAAACATATAGTAAAATATCATTTGATTAAAAAAAAAAAGACTGCATATTTTAATAAGCCCAACAATATCCAGCTATATCATCTGAATCAAGCTTTCTAACTTCCCAATGCCTCAAGTTTTTCAAATATAAAGTAGAGCTAAACTAATCTCCCTGTTTGGGCTTTTTGATTAGAAAAAATATAGGCAATACACATATAATATGCTTGGCACAATGTAGTTGTTTAACATTGGCTATTATTTTGAAACGAGCATTTAACTTTTGCCCTTAATTACTAGCATTCTTAATCCATCACTATTTAGGTTCTACATCAGAACAATGTAAAAAATGTGCCGGTGAAAGAATTCCAGACCTAGCAATTCCTCGCTCCTCTTTTTCTTTTACACTGTTGAATTTAGGTTCTGTTTCTGCAAGTTCTTTCTGCTTTTCTTCTATTTTTTCAAGAAGCTTCTGTCTTTCTTTTAATAAGCGTTTCTGTAAATTGAAAAAAATGCAATTCGTTTTAAATTTTTTGTTTGATTTACAAATCTAATATACAATGCTTGCTCATGAAAAAAAAATCAGAAAACTGATCCTGCAACACAAAACTGATTTTTTGAAGATACAAAGAGATAGTACTGAATGACAACTTGAATGTGCCAAATATTTTACAAAAATTCAAGCATGAATTCCTGTCACAAAAAGAAATGTGTTCTGCGGTTTTACACACCTGAACATTTAAGTCTTTCATCTGTAACATTTCAACTTACCCTTTGTTCACTATTGCCTGCCAATTCATCTTGTAAATCCTTGGCTTTAAGCTCCAACTTAGTCCTCTGCTTAATTTGCTCTTGTCTTTCAGCACTAAGCTGCTCCTTTTCTTCTTTCATAGCTGAAATTTTTGTTTTCAGCTCTCGAACTTGGCGCTCTATATCCTATTCAAAAAGTATCATACAAGTCAAGCAATTAGTTGAGATACAACACCAGAATTTGGACACCATTCATTCATTTTGTCTCTTTCTTTTCTTTCATTTGCACTTTCAATGCTACCATCTTTTCAAAACTCAATACCCAGTGACACCCTGTTTGAAGTTACCATAATTCAAATACAAAAGGGTTTTTTTTACTGTGATCAAAAATTAAGTTAACAAAACCTAGTTTATAATATTACCTCCATTTTATCTCTTGCATCCTGCTGGGCATCTCTTAGTTGTCTGGATTTTTCTCCACTTGTCTCTCGCTTAGCAGACAGCTGGAGGAAAACAAACAAGAATCAACTACGATTTCTAACTCATTTTGTATTTCTTCAGTATTTTATATCTAGTAATTTTTTAATATCTGCTAAAATAAAAATTAAACCTGAAAATGATTAGAAAAAAATTTAGTTTCCTTGACATAGAAAACACATTTAGTTTTAAGCAGTATCTACAATTCTTACATAAGATATCAGTAATACCAATTTAAATACATTTTAAAAGTCAAGAAGAAAGTCAAGGGCCTCCCCGGTGGAGCAGTGGTTGAGCGCTGGGCTGTGAAGCTGCCCACAGCCTCTGCAGCGCCAGTTCGATCCCCGGCCTCCGGGCGAGGGTCCCACAAGGTGCGCACACCTCTCCTGCTGCCCGCTGCTCCCCTCAGCAGTGTACTTCGTCAGTCTGTCTGTTCTGTTCCCCACTCTGGCTCTGTTCCCCACTCCCGCGCTTCTGACTGTACCCAGTGCTTGTATAAATAAATAAATAAATCTTTAAAAAAGAAGAAGAAAGTCAAGAAGAAAAGTCACCCTGGTCTGCCTGACAAGACCACCTCATTGTATTTCAGATGTAACTATAGCAAGGACCACGTACGGGTTTCAGGTTTTTCCTTGGAATAATCACAACAAATTTGCTGAATGAATGCATTAAGGTTTAAAATTTTTCAAGTTTCTATTTAAAAATCAATGAAAAGTATATATACAGCATGAGTTTAACATATTCGGAAAAATAAAATTAATCTGAATTGAAATTGGCAAAGGTAAATATTTTACCTCATCAAGTTTAGCACGAGTCTCGTTAAGTTCCTGATTGTAAATGGTATATTCCAGGGCTCGTCTCATTTTATCCCACTTCTGATACTGAGCTAATTCTTCCTTTTCTTCCTCTAAGGTATGTAATCTCTCTTCAATGTATTTTAACAACTCATTGATTTTTTCCCGTTTGCCCTCTTAAGAAAAATGGGAGAGGAGTGAAGGAGTTAAATTTTTATGTAATTATATTACTTTTTAAACCATGAGTTAATCTTAAGAAATATAACATTAATTTTTTTCATACTGTGAGGTAACCAAATCTAAGACACTAAAATGGCAATTAAGTTTTTTTCATGAAAATCATCAAGGAACAGACTTACACATGGTGACACTAATGATTCTTACATTACATAATAAGGCTATCAGTTTCAGGTTTCTTTAAAAGCCAGTGTACCTTCCCACAACACTTAAAAAACAAACAAAAAAACTACTAACAATACTGGTGAATCTTACTCTCAAGTTTCATGTAATAGCATTAACTACAGTTGCCATACAGTGAGTACCTACCATTTTCTAATGAAGGTGGTACTTTGCTCCGCTATTCACCACCAAACTATGAAAAAGGATTTTACAGATGGGGAAGTTTGGGCTAGAGAGACCAATTCTAAGTCACAATGTCAGTTAATTACTAGTCAGAAGTAATAACTGTGACTGACTGTAAGCACTTGAAAAACAAAGTAGGATTATCGTAATAAATATACTAATGAAAATTCTAAGTTCAAAGTTTTTTTAACTTTTTGAACATTTACAGTTCCTGAGCAATTTAAAATCTAATGCCAACAATATTCCAGCAATATTTTTTTGAGGACTGCATGCCCCATGATGAGGACATTAGAATTACAAGCTTACCTACAAGGCACCTATTATCACAGAGTAACAACTCTTTATTCAAAAATGCAAATTACTGGAAATTTCAAACTTTACAACTGCTTCAAACTAATTTTCTCTCCACTTAGTACACATGCAAATTATACACGCATGAGAGTAGATATAACTCCGTTCAATTATCTCACATAAGAAGTAACGCACAATAAAAAAAAATAGAATCATGATTATTTTACCTGTTTCTTTCATTAAAGAAATGCTTTCTTCTTTTCGTTCATCATATACTCTGGTACCAGCTACTTCTCTTAATAGTTTCAGTCTTTGAGAATCTGGTGCTGTTGCCA
This sequence comes from Talpa europaea, assembly GCF_964194135.1. NCBI lineage: Eukaryota > Metazoa > Chordata > Mammalia > Eulipotyphla > Talpidae > Talpa > Talpa europaea. The sequence goes on from NC_140077.1 coordinate 13,755,854, forward strand.
TCTGGTTGATCTAGAAGTTTTGGAAAAATTATTACACAGCTACAGAGAGCTCCTTAAAAAAGCTACATTGAGAGCCTATTCACATGCGATGTTTTAAGCAGAACCTGCTTCTATTCTAAAAAAGTATTTTTAGAGGAAAACATCACTCACCATACTTTTTTTTTTAAAGGTTTATTTATTTATGCATACAACAACTGGGGTACAGGCCGGGGGCGGTGAGAGGATTCACCAGAGACAGCGCCAGGAACAGAACAGACAGATTGACTGAAGTACACTGCTGAGGGGAGCAGTGGGGAAGGCAGGAGAGATCTGCTGCGCCATATGGGTTGCTCCCTGGCCGGCCGGGGATTGAACTCCTGCTGCAGAGGCTGCGGATTGCTTCATAGTGTGGTGCTTAACACCTTGCGCCACCAGGGAGGCCCACTCACCATACATTTTTTTTTTTTTTAATAGAGGCATGCTTTATTTATTTGTTTGCTGGTTTGTTTGTTTGTTTTGTTTATACATGCACTGGGTACAGTCAGAAGCGCGGGAGGGAGGGTGAGAGAATTCACCAGAGCCAGAGCGGGGAGCAGAGCAGGCAGAAGGACGGAAGTACACTGCTGAGGGGAGCAGCGGGCGGCAGGAGAGGTCTGCGCGCCATGTGGGACCCTCCTCCGGTGGCCGGGGAGCAGCCGGGGATCGAACCGGCACCGCAGAGGCCGCGCGCAGTTTCACAACCCAGCGCTCAACCGCTGCGCCACCGGGGAGGCCCTCACCATACATTTTTTAAAAGTTACAATGGCATTATTAAAAGCACAATAAAAATTAAATGCTTTAAAGATTAAGTAGATAAAAATAATTGTCTCATGGGAGAAACAAGCATTAAAGAAAATAATATTAAAAAAAACAAAAAAATAATATAAGCACCTTTACAATCTCATTTAAAAATATATGGAAAAAATATACAACAGAGATTGGTACAACTAAATGCCATGCAACTTGATAACAAGCAGGAGTTTAACACAGTCGTAAAAATAAAATTAATAACTAGTAAACACTGCTATCACGGCGTTAAAAATTTGAAGTGACAGTTATTCTTCCACTTCCATATAAAAAATAGAATCGGGGCCTCCCTGGTGGCGCAGAGGTTAAAAACAGCTCTCAATCGAGTTCGATCCCCAGCTGGCCAGGGAGCCAACCCACATGGGGGAGTAGACCTCTCCTGCCTCGCCTGCTGCTCCCCACAGGAGTATATTTCAGTACATCTGCCTGTTCTGCTCCCCACTCTCTGGTGAATCCTCTCACCCCCACAACTCTGACTTATCCCCCAGTTCTTGCATGCAGAAATAAATCTTTTAAAAAATAAATAAAAATAGAACCAACTTTGACCATAAGAAAATATGGTCTATCAAAAATATATACATTAATCAGTCCTCAACTCTTCATCATTGGGTACCCCAATTAAACATGGTCATTCATTCAATTTGCTCACTTAAGAAAATATAATGAGGGCCTCCCCTTGTGGCGCAGCGGTTGAGCGTTGGGCTGCGAGGCTGCCCACAGCCTCTGCAGCATTGGTTCATTCCCCGGCCGCCGGCGAGTGTCACACACACAAAAAAAATTAATGTCTACATAATATATATGCTACTCTGCAAGGCACTGGGAAAAGAGCAAAGAATAAAAGTCTTGCTTTTTCTATAAGTTCCTCATGGAACTTACATTCTAGTAGAAAAAGATAAGAAATAGGCATACCATTATGATGCAACTGCTATAAATAAAAACAAACAGTATACGGTCATACACAGTGTACAGTTGGGGTGAAGGCAATCCTCTTTCAGGTGAGGTAGTCATGAATGGCTTATAACAAATGCCATATAAGCAGAAACAGAAACAAAGGGCCTAGTCAGTATGAGCGCAAGGTAAAACTCAGATAATTGCTCTTTCCTATCAGTCTCACTCTCAGTCTCCCTTTTAAAGAGATTTTGTTCTTATAGACTACCTTTTCAAAAAGCACAGTACTTCCTATTAAGTGATATGCATCATGAAGAAAACAAGGCCTCCCCGTTGGTGCAGCTGGTTGAGCACAGCGCTGTGAAGCTGTCCACAGCCTCTGCAGAGCGGGTTCAATTACCATCCGGCTGGGAAGATACCCAAATGGTGCGGCAGACCTCTCCTGTTTTACCCACTGCTCCCCTCAGCAACGTTTTAGGTCCATCTGCCTGTTCTGCTCCCCGCTATCTCTGGTGAATTCTTTCACCCTCCCATGCTTCTGGCCCAGTTCTTTTATAAATAAATAAATCTTTTAAAAAAAGAAAAAAAGAAATCCCACTCACAGAATATATCCTGAGAAATTAAAAAAAAAAAAAATCACTTAAAACTCTGCTGAAATACTTTCACACCACTAAGCAATGGAACTACTTTGTACTTTATGTCCATATGAAGGTAACACTAACTTCAATACAAATAAATCAATAAAAACAAAAGACAATAAGGTCCATTTTCACCTCAACTTATCAACAAATCAAATTCAACATTCGAAAGAATGTACTCAGAAAATACATTCTATAAAAAAGGGACAATTTTTTTTTTACCTTTCCTTGTTTGACAATATAATAAGGATTGCTTCGAGAAAACCCAGCACTTTCCAGGAGATTCATCACATCATTTTTCCTGTTGATAAACATGGAAAAAGTTTTCCAGATAAGTAACAATCCAACAATAAGCAAAAAATGAACAGACTAATTCAGCAAGAGGGAGTATAGAACAGTCATTAAATTATCTACTGTAGGGGCCTCCCTGGTGGCACATGGGGTTAAGACACAACCTATGAGGCTAACGGCAGCCACTGAAGCAAGAGTTCGATCCCTGGCCAGGGAGCAACCCACATGGCACAGCAGACCTCTCCTGACTTGCCCACTGCTCCCCTCAGCAGTGTATTACAGTCAATCTGCCTGTTCTGTTCCACACTCTGTCTCTGGTGAATTCTCTCACCGCCCAGACCTCTGGCCTGTACCCCTTTCTTGTATGCATAAATAAATCTTTAAAAAAAATAAATAAATCATCTACTGTATTAGACTGAGACAATCTTCTAATTCTTATATTTATGTGTACATACTGCTTTGTTGAGCACAAGGCAAATATGCTTCATATATAAGGCAAGAAAAAGAACACTTTTACTGTTTTGTAAAGAAATTAAAATGTAAAGAAAAATGCTTACGTGACCATTTTCTTATCCAAGAAATACTGATCCTTTTTGGCACCAATAACTCTTCGAAGTGAAACTTCCTCTTTATCAATCTAACATAAAATGTAAAAACCCAAAGTAAACTGAAAAGCCAAGTGGAAACTTTTTAGTTAATAAAGTCATTTTAGGGCCTCCCCTGGTGGCGCAGTGGTTGAGCGCTGGGCTGCGAAGCTGCCCGAAGTCTCTGCAGCGTCAGTTCAATCCCCGGCCACTGGCGAGGGTCCCACATGGCACGGCAGACCTCTCCTGTCACGCCCACTGCTCCCCTCAGCAGTGTATTTGGTCAGTCTGCCTGTTCTGGTCCCTGCTCTGGCTCTAGTGAATTCTCTCACCTTCTGGTGAATTCTCTTACTAACTGTAATCATTATTTTGAAACTTCAATGACCTTGCTAAAGATATGCTATCATTACTCAACTCTTACAACATTTTTTCATAAATCTATATATTCCATTTGCTTTCCAAAATGTTCATTATAATTTTAATAGAACATTAGTATATAAAGTGCAATTATGTAAGCATAAACTAAATTATAAAAGCTAAACAAAGTACAATTATAAATAAATGTTTCAAAGCATGAAAAATCAACATTCTCAACATTATTTCTGAAAAGGGAAGTTATACTCACCGGTAACCGGTTGTCCGAATTATCAAAAATAATCTCCACAAAAGCAGAAATAACACGAGGACCAGTACCCTCCTAAAACATAAGAAAATTAATCTGTCAGTTAATGAAGTGTGATTTTCATATTATTTAAATATTTTTAAAGTTTTATGCCTGGTAACAAGCCTGATTCAGTGGAAAGAAATTTCTAATAAGTGTATATCCCCCCTGACAAAATAGCAGATACTTGGATTAGGATAAGTATACTTTTCAATGACAAACAGCTTTTGATTCTGAATAAAAAATGAGAACAGGATGTCAGTTAGCTGTATGTAGGTCTTGTTCTGTAGACCACTTTATTATAGCACAAGACACCATAGCTATCTAATTCAACCTATTTGCTAGTACTAAACACTCTGAGGCTTTTCTTTATAGACTCATCATAATGTTGGAAAGGAATCCTAAGAAATCAAATGATAATTATTAGCATTGTTTGTTTAAACATTTGAGACATCTAGCTTTAAATCTGCTATGAAAATACACACATTTAACATGTGTCAAATTTATGACCCAAGCACTTACAAACCAAGTTCAGATAATTTCCAGATTCTAGAAACTTACTATGAAGTGGTTTAATATAACAAAGACTGATACCTAAGAAGGTGATTAATTCTTTTAACGCAAATCTGAGAAACCTAAAAAGGAATTTTTCTATAGGAAATCAATAATAATTATTGCGCTAAAATTTCCAATTTAAGATAGGAAAAAAGATAATGGTTACACAAAAAGAAATTGCTAAGTCTGAAAAACAATACTAAGATAAAATATTTGAGATGCTTTATGGTCTTAAAATCAATTCAAACCCTAAAGATAAATTGTATCTTTTAATAATTTAATAGTGCTACAATTCTTTATTCCAAATTTAAACTTTATACTAAATTACTTTAGCTCATTATTGATAATTATCCAATAATAATAAATTCTAACAATTTTCATTGCCATATACTATTTTTCATATTGGAAAATGATGTTATTATTTAAGTACAAATATGGCTAAAATAACAACTTGTATATTGTTTAGTTTGAAATGGTTCCTTCTCTATGCTCCCAATTCTGGTTTGCTAAGGATAAAACATTTGAGATCAGGAATTAGGAACTCTGAAACTCTTCTTTCTCCTTAGCAAACCTATTCCAGAGCCTTACCAATTCAAACCCTTAATAAAGAATTTATATTTACATGGAAGACATATCCATTTATAGGCAAATCCTACAACTTTCTTACCATAATAAAAAAAATTATGCCTTTACATTGCATTAGTATAGTGGGCTAAATTTCACAGCAAAGTAACATACTTAAGAGATAAAAAATGTGTCATATTCACAAAGGATCTGAAACTTGAACAAATGAATTCTGTTAGCAGAATTGATAATGTATTTTTAAAATACATATAATGTCGTTAATGTCTTCAAGCAGTCTCACTCACATGCAACAAAGCCAATCGCTGTTCCGGACGAAGATGGCTAAACTCATCGCTGAGAACGAACTGAATTGCTAGAATTACAAAAACATAATTATTAGTACCGCCTAAAAAAAAGACTAAAGCCTTATTTATAATTTCTGCTATCTTCAGTGCATCAGGTAATGAGCAAATCAAATCAAGTGGATTTATCATTTATCATCAAGTATCTACTTTTATATAGATAAAGGGAAAGTAAAAAAGTTGCCTGTATTTTATACTAGGAAATGATTATAAGAAAAAAATTATTAAGTTTTCAATGAGAAACTTAAGAAAATAAAAAGATGACATTGAAGTATAGGATGAAACAAGTCAAATTAAAATCTACCTTTTGATCAAAATATGTTTGACTGGTTTATGTTAATACTGTATTTGCTCTTACCTAATAAACATAAATGATAAATATTATTAACAAGATGTATTCTATATACTTTTAACAATATCCTTAATTGGATACTTTGTCAAAAGAAATGGCACTAAGTAAGAAATACTGAGGAAAGGTTTTAGATTCCCACCATCTACTGTATTGTTTGCACTGCCTGTATCTTCCTTGGGTAAGGAGTCATTCTTTCTCCCGTATGGAGTGTCTAACTATATCCCTCTCCCCCCCCAATCCCCGCCAGAAATGGAACTCTTTACTGCGCCCAGTCCACCTAAGAGACTTTGACACCCTAAAAGAGTGAGCATGTATGTATGAGTGTGTATGCTGGGGGTGGAAGTATGGATTGGTTATCTTTTATAATCATCTTGCGGGGGAGGGGGAATAATCCCAACTGCCTTTATCCCTATGCAGATTTATGAAACACTTCCACTCCAATTTCACGCTCTCCCTATCAGCAAATTACAATCACTGACCAGGCATAGGGCACCCTTTAGATTTGTGGGCACAGAGAGAGAGAGAGAGAGAGAGAGAGAGAGAGAACCTTTGCTCTTTCTAGCTTCAAATGCACTTGAGCATCGCTCACAATTTTTTCGATGTACCCTTTGTGTAGTCCAATTCTGTTTCAATGTTTTTCCCTAAAGAATTTAACAGAGGCATTATGCTCCTAAAATGCATTTTATCTTTAGAGAGAATGCAAAGTTCTACTTATTAACTTCAAAATGACAAGTCACTGCTGAGTCAATAAAGTTTTGTATACCACTCCGTTTTTTATAAAAATGATTTAGAAACCAATTGTTTAGAAGCGGAAACAGAAGATGTGCCATTTTCAAAAATAAAACTGCTCTACAACCTTTATATGACATATATGTGCATTTACAACATTTATACACTACACTCAAGTTTAAAAAGCACTTATATATGTACCATCTTCTCTGAACCCATCTAAAGTAGAAAGGCGAACAGCACTAGTTTTGAAGTAACTAAGAATAATCTTAAAGGTTAAATGTTTTGCGCAGTCTGACATGGCTAATAAATCCACCAGAAACAGGGCAAAACACAGACCCTTCTATTCTAAACCATCGATAGCAAAATGCAACCCTGTATAAAGAATTACTACTGTAGTTCCATAAGATATAACCTCAGAAAAATGGTTTTTAAAATAGGACATCTAAGTTTTAACATATTTAGAATTAAAAAAAAACCTACCATAAAAAAAGTTGCTTTTTCCAGATCCATTTCTGCCCACTATAAAATATTTAAAAATACATGTTATTTTACATACAAAATTAACTTTATTGAAAGTACTCAAAAATTAAATTGAAATTCTCTAACATCACAATATCTGAATACAACAGTAAACAATAAACAGTTTTAATCAAAATATTATTTTATAGACTTCAGATAGTTTTTTTGTTTTTAATTATTTTTTTGCATAGAAAAATTGGGGTGTAAGCCATTGGTGCAGAAGGTGAGAGGATTCACCACAGACAGCAGAACAGGCATATCTACTGAAATTCACTGGTGAGGGGAGCAGAAAGTGAGACAGGAGAGGTCTGCTGCGCCATGTGGGTTAGCTCCCTGGCTGGGGGATTGAACTCAGGCCATGACAGTGATAGCACAGAGACCTGGGCCTCCCTGATGGCCTACGGGTTAAGTCCCCTGGGGAGGGGAGGAAAAAAGTTTAAAAAAAAAAATTATTTCATTGTTGATTCTTTTGCTCATTCCCAATAGCTTAAAATTATTAGGAATAACTAAATATACTACCTGTTTGTAATTTATAATCATTATAATGGAAATATAACGACGGTAATACCTTGGTTGCATACAAAATATTTTTAATAATTTAAATATACACATTGCTAAATTTCTAAAATTCTTTAATAAATCTTTTTTATTATTTTTTTTAAGATTTATTTATTTATTCATACAAGAACTGGGGTACAGGCCAGACATGTGGATGGTAAGAGGATTCACCAGAGACAAGAATGGGGGATAGAACAGGCAGACTGACTGACATATACTGCTGAGGGGAGCAGCGGGCGAGTCAGGAGAGGTCTGCTGTACCATGTGGGTTGCTCCCTGGCTGGCTGGGGGATCGAACTCATGCTGTAGTGGCTGCAGATTGCTTCATAGGTTGTGTCTTAACCCCTTGTGCCACCAGGGAGGCCCCATAAATTTCTAAAATTCTTCATCATTTTAAATTTTCAAACTATTCACATTAAAGTGTTTATGATTGGCCCTATACATCACACATATTCTCATAGAATCATAAAAGTATAGACAACTATAAGGCATTTTTTTGTGGCCTCCCTGCTGGCACAAGGGGTTGAGCACAGCACTGTGAAGCTATCCGCAGCCTCCGCAGCACAAGTTCGATCCCTGGCCGGCCAGGGAGCAACCCACATGGTGCAGCAGACCTCTCATGTCTCGCCCGCTGCTCCCCTCACCAGTGTATTTCAGTCTGCCTGTCTGTTCCCCACTCTGTGAACCCTCTCACTCCCTGCACCTCTGGCCTGTACCCCAGCTCTTCATATGCATAAATAAATTAAAATCTTTAAAAAAAAAAAAAAAACCAACTATAAGGCACTTTTTAACAACCTGAATTCAGAAATAAGCAATTTCATACATAAAAGGGTATCAAATATTTGATTTGATGACTTCATGTTGAAGTTTCTGGACAGTAAAATTTTCATTAAGAGTCATGAATAACTTGCCAATCAAAATATCCTGAGCAAATTAGTCCCAAAGTTATCTTTAACACAAAGTACATCTTAAGAGATACTTTGTTATGCCAGGAAGGAAATCCTTTTTAAAAGACATATGACAGACACAGAAGCCAACTAGAAAGGGTTTTCTGCTTGTTAGACCTGGGACATGTTAAGCACCAAAATAATCGGATGAATTGTAAATTAGTGCTGGGAGAAAAGTTCAAGCAGCCTAAATCTCCTTATGGTTAAGTCGATCAAAATAATGAGGTACATAGTTCCAATAAAATTGGAAATTTATGTCTATGAAAAAAAAAATAATGAGGTACACACATGCCACTAGAAAGAATGAAATGCAGCCATTTTCAACAAAATGGAGGAATTTGAAAAAATAATATGTACTAAAACAAGTCAGAATGATAAAAACAAATCATGTAAATTCATATAACAGACAATTTGACAAAATAACACTTTCAAAAATTACTGGACATCAACAAACTTCCTGAAGGCGCTGAGGTTAAGAAGGAGAGGTGTGTGTGTGGGGGGGAGAAACAAGGGACACAGGGATTGTGGCGGGGAAAAAACAATTTATAGAAAAATCAAGAAAGATGCTAAGGCTAAGGAGACACCATTCACATTGCTGTGAGCTCAGAAGGACACAGGCCAGGGGGGTGTGAAAGCACTGCATTTCAAAAATGAAAGGGAGGCCTAAGCACATCTTTAGGAAGGGATATTCCAGGGTCCAGTAAAGCCATATAAAAACCAAAACAGGACTGGCATGAGATCAAGTGCAAATGATAAAGCAAGTGGTGGTGGTGGGGAGACGGGGGAATGTTAAAGCTACATCTAGGTACAAGATTTATGGATACTTGTACTGTTTGTATTTGTGTGACTTTTCTGTCAATTTGAGATGATCTCTAAATGAATTTCTAAAAAGTCAATTTACCATTAATAATTCATAAGCAGTTCCAATCATAATCTACTACAAATAACTGAAAATTTTAAATATCCCTTTAAGAATCACTCCAACAGAGTATGATACTACATATCAATTTTAAGGACGTTGAGTAATGATAGAGATATTCGAGTTTTATTCTGAAGGAGAAAAAATCAGATTACCAACAGATTTTACGACAAGCCATTTCTATTTAAAAAGGCATACATATACAGATGTACACAAAGACTAGACATGTGCTAAGGTTAGATCCATTTTGTATGTGGCCCCAGTTCACTTGCCCCTACCCAGGCCCTGGCTACCTGTCATTGGAAAGCTTTTGTCTCCTTACACCTCCAGTTGTTTCAGCCTAACTTGCAGGTTTCACTCAGGTCAGATCCATGAAAACCTAGAGAAAGGTATAGATCCCCGACTACCTGATGGAGGGGAGCTTTGTCCTCAGACTAACAGAATCCAAAAACATGGGAGGAATGAATGCACTATCTGGTAAACTCTGACCAGTTGAGAGACAAGAGCCTGCAAACAAAACTTTCTCACCATTTCTCTCCTGTCTGAACTTTTCCAAGGTGTGGCAGGTTCACAGGTTCACTGGGACTTACTCAGTGTATCCACAACCAGATGTGTCTTCTTTATAAAGCTATGATCAGTTTCCCCTTCCCTCTTGCCCTCAGACTGTACTCTTAGTAAAGTGTGTCTAGGGCACTGTCTCCTAGGAAACCAGGGCTAATACAAATATAGATCAGTAATATTAAGAATAGCTATCTCAAAGTAGAGGAATTAGTTTAGTTTTTATGCTCTTCATAATGTTCTATAATTAATCAACAATATCTATAATATCTAACTTATTAATATTACATATCAGAACATTCAATTTGAACATATTTATACTTATTTCTTCTGTTAAAAGGCTTAAAAAAAGAAACCTTCAAAACATTTGGTACATTCAAACATCAACACAAGCGAGATCTGCCTTTAAATCTTGTGTTTTTTGTTTGTTGAAGGTCAAAATCATTAAAGAGAGTGAAAGAAAGCATTCACAAGATATTTTTAGGGTAGATCTCTCAATACATACTACTCTTGGTCTTTCTTACATGTTTTACCAGTCAAATCATATTAGGTTTGTTTTTTAGTTAAAACAAGAAAAAACATTTAGGTAATTTCCTTGGTAATCATGACTACATTAACGTCATAATTGAGGTAGTAAAATGTTAGTAGCTAAAAAAAAATACTTGATAGACACTATACATACAATTTAATCATGTAGATAATTATGGTCCTCATTTTACAGCTTATTTGTAAAATTATACAACTGATGCTTTTTAATCTACTTTTGTAAGTTAAAAAAATCAATATAAATCAGGGCTTCCCTGGTGGCACGGGTATTAGTCTCAGCACTATAAAGCTATGCCAGCCACTGAGGCATGAGTTTGATCCCAGGCCAAGGAGCAGAGCCACATGGTGCAGCAGACTTCTCCTGTCTCCGCCCACTGCTCTCCTCAGCAATGTATTTCAGTAGATCTTCCTGTTCTGCTCCCCACTCTGTCTCTGGTGAGTCCTCTCACCCCAAGCCCCCTCAACACCTCTGGTCTAGGCCCCAGTTCCTGTATACATAAATAAGTAAAAAAAAAAAAAATCTTTCAAAAAACACAATATAAATCTAGTAATTATTCATTTTTTGCCATTTTTAAAGATTTTCTGATAGATGAAAACTACAAGGTACTTGTAATCAAAATGTAATTGAATCCCAGTATAATCAATCTACCCTTATGGCATACCAATTCAATTAAATGATTCAATAGGGTGCAGAGGGTTAGGAGGGGGATTTTTTTTTAAATTCTCAATTACAAGGTTGCAACTGATACATTGGGTGTAAGTATTTTCATGACTTCAATTTCATTTCAAAATAAAGAAGCATGATTTTCCAAGGTAATCTGGAAATAACAGCAGTTTATTTAGGGATCAGTTTTTACCCTTTACATATTTCTATATGAATCACACACACCTAAACACATACAATGTATTAAACAGTGTTTCCCCTCAAATTCTTGAGGGCCCATACCCCAAAGAGATGCTATTTGGAGACAGGGACTTTGGGAGGTAATCAGGGTTAGATAGTGTCATTATAGTTTACAGCCAGGCCTTTATGATTGGATGAATGCTTTTTTTTTTTTTTTTAAGATTTATTTATACAAGAACCAGGGTACAGGCCAGTGCACGGGAGGGTGAGAGGATTCACCAGACAGAGCGGAGAACAGAACAAGCAGACTGATGAAATACACTGCTAAGGGGAGCAGCGGGCGAGACAGGAGAGGTCTGAAGCACCATGTGGGACCTCACCAGCTGACCAGCATTGAACCGGCCCTGCGGACAGCTTCACAGTATGTGTGGCGCTTAACTGCCTGCGCCATCAGGGGAAGCCCTGGATGAATGCTCTTAAGGGGGGAGAAGTCTCAAACAAAATTCTGTGAGCATGATCAAGATGGTGACCTCCAGAATGTGACTACACTGACACTACACTCATGTCAACAGTACATTCTGTGCTTTTTCTGGCATCTGGAAACATGTTTCATTTATCCTTTGAAAATTCAGCAGAATGGCAGAAAATGCTTGGGGGCTCTATCAGCAAAATGGACATTATCATCTAGAAGAATCTACAGACTAAATATATTGTAAGGCAACCACCATTACCCCTTTATTATTGCACATATGCTTTCTCATTTAATCTTCCCAGGGGGGCCTCCCCAGTGGCACAGCGATTGAGCGCTGGGTTGCGAAGCTGCCCGCAGCCTCTGCAGTGCCGGTTCGATCCCTGGCCACAGGGTGAGGGTCCCATATGGTGCGCAGACCTCTCCTGCCATCCACTGCTCCCTCAGCAGTGTACTTTGTCAGTCTGCCTGTTCTGCTCTCCTCTCTCTCTGGTGGATTCTCTCACACTCCCGCGCTTCTGACTGTACCCAGTGCTTGTAAAAAATAAATACATCTTAAAAAAAAAAGGGGGTCTCCCCAGTGCCGCAGCGGTTGACCGCTGGGTTGAGCAGATGCCTGAAGCCTCTGCAGCACGGGTTCAATCCCCGGCTGCTCCTCGGCCACCGGAGGAGGGTCCCGCATGGCGCGCAGACCTCTCCCGCTGCCCACTGCTCCCCTCAGCAGTGTGCTTTGGTCCTTCTGCCTGCTCTGCTCCCAGCTCTGGCTCTGGTGGATTCTCTCACCCTCCCGCGCTTCTGACTTTACCCAGTGCTTGTATAAATAAACAAACAAATAAATCTTAAAAAAAAAAAAAAAAGAATTCCTGAAACAAATATTCAGGCATCTTTAAAAAAAAAAACAAAAAACAAACAAACAAACACCTAAAACCCTTCCCAACAGTCTAATGAAAAGCATTATCACCTTCACTTTACAAATGAGAAAAGTGAAGACCCACACAGAGAAAAGTCTGAAAATAATGTGCCAAAACTTGGATTTGAACCCCATTCTCTTATGTTCAAAGTTTATGCTCTTCCCTCCAAGCTGTGCGATCTGTCTTTCCATGTTATGACAGGAAAAGAACAATCTGAGTAAAATCTAATTCGTGAATACAGAATAGTCATTTTTGAAATAAAATAATAAGCATTTTAATAAAGAAATGATATATCAATAACAGAATAGCTCAAACAAGGTCATTATAGTGTCATCACTAAGCTTAAACCATTTGGTGTCATCACTATAAGCTTAAAACCATTAAAACACACCTTTAACATGTATGTACATGGCTATCCAAAAAAAAAAAAAAGAGTAGCATGATTGTTCTATCCAAGTTTTTAAAATGTATAAAATAAGCAATTTTTCGGTGCAGATAAAAGACATGTCATCTCATACAGAAAAAAGTATATAAATTTGTTAGTCAAAGACAATTTTTGTGTCCTTAAACCTAGACAGAATTTAAATAGCCCTATAAATATAAAGCTGATCTAATAAACCACACTTACCAATAACATTATGTTTTGAACTGAAGGGATCTACAATTGTTTGATCTCTGTAACTTCGGAAACCCTGGATAATAACCTAATAAAAGAAATTTCTTTTCAGATCACACACAGAAGTAACTCCTAAATGAACATTATTCTTTTGCACATCTTCTCTTTCTAGTTTCTCATTTAATACAAGATATAACACTCTCTATTGCACAAAAAAACCCTCGTTTTGGAAAGTGGCGACTTAAAATGAAAAAAACAGTCCGTTTCAAAAAAAAAACTACCATATTCTTAAACTTAAATACGAGATTCTCTGGAGCACAACAGGTTCTTTACCTTTTACAAGGTTGAGTTGCAAAAATTCCTTGTTTTTGTTATTGTTTTCCCCCATTCAATCTTGGCTGCCAAAATCAGACAGACAGCGCGAGGACGCTTTTTTCTTGCATCTCAAGTGGGAACCTTGGCAGCAGACAGTAACTGCTCCAGGTCTGTCAAATAAATAGATGCATTGTCCTTTTTTTTTTTTTTTTTTTTAGGAATTGTCATCAGCAACCTGTGATGGAATTCTCAAAATCCAGCGCGCGGGGCCAGGCTCTGCTGGACACCAAGCCCCACAGCGCGCTAGTAGATGTGCCAGCAGGCGACCCGGCCGCAGCTTTGCAGACCCGGGGGAGCAGCAAGCGCTCCTCCCCGACACAGCCCCGCCGACAAAGGCAGACACCCCAAGAAAGGAGCGCTGCTGAGCGCAGCGTACCCGCAGAGAAACCTCTGCAGACTGCAAGGGCTCGTCTGTGCGGGACGCGCGGGAAGACCATTTGGCCAGAAGCAAATACCCGAATGGGGGAAGCGCTACACCCTCTTGTGCAAGGGGCGTCCCTTTCACTTCTCCCGCCAGTCCCTGAGGAGAAAGGGCAGCTGGGAGGCCCCCCGGGGGCCGGAGCGACCAACCCGCGCCCCAACCCAATGTCCGTGAGGGGCGATCCCGGCCGGACTCCGCTTCCCGCCAGCCCCCCGCCAGCTCGCGGCCCTCCCCAGCCGACCCCCCGGGCAGGCCCCGCGTCTCCACAAGGTCCGAGCCGCCGGCCCGTCGCCCCCCTGAGAGACAGCCCTCCTCCCCCAGACCGGCGCCCCGTGGGCAGGCCCGGGCTGCCAAGGGGTGCCCCGAGCCCAAGCGTGCCCGCGCCCGTGGGGTCGCCCCCCCGCGCCCCAGCGCCCGGCTCCACACACAGCCCCCCCCGCGTGGAGAGGCGGGAGGCCGCGGGTCGCGCCGCGACACCCCCGCCTCAAGGAGCGGTCCTCAGAGCCCGTGAGGGTTGGGAGGGACGCCCAGGCCTCACCTGCTTGATGTACATGGTCCCGCGCCCCTAGCCGGGGAGGCCTCCCCAGGGGAGAAGCAACAGCGCGGACGCGGGGTCGGGTGAGGCGCCCACGAGACCCCTCCCCCAAGGCGCCCTCGCTCCGCTCCAGACAAACAAAATGGCGGCGCCCCTGGAGGCGGAGTCCGCGCCCCGGACGGAACCACTCTCTGCCCCCACAGAGCGTAGGGGGAGTCAGGGTCAGGACTCTCTATTTTTTTGGCAAAGGAGCCTCCTGCGGCGTCCTGAGGCGGATTTCGTCTGAACCAAAAACTTGTAACTACACCTTCCCTGAGACTAGATCGGAAGCTGCACTCAGAAAAGCCTTGCTCGCCCGGTAGTCTCATGCTCCCCCCGCGCTCGGGGCCAATGGTGGCGTCCACGAGGAGGGGAAGGTTCGGCGCCAAAGCCGAGTGTGGGAGCCCGAGGGCCAATAGGCGCGCGGGCCGGCGGTCACGTGGCCTCGGGCTGTTTAAAATGCGGAGCCCGCGGGGCGCCGTCTCCTGCCGCTGGGTCTCTGCGCGCGCCGGGTGGACTCCCTGCTGCTCCATTATCCTTTCGATCCTCGAACTTAGAACCGCCTGCAACTCGGGACCACCCCCCCCACCTCAGAACAGCCCGAAAGGACTTGACGCTCGGGAATTTGTATTATTTGGTAATGATTTCGGCGCTGGCACTGCTCTGCCATCTGCTGTAAATATAGGCAGACTTGGAGAGATTTAGACGAAATTAAAAATTCATTTCGAAATAAAAACCACCTGAGAGATAAGAGGGGCTATGGTAATCCTACGGGTATCGGATCTGTATCCGCCTTAGGTAAAAATCTCCGCGCCTCCGTGGTGGCGCAAGGGGTTAAGGCACAGCACTATGAAGCTGGCCGCAGCCTCTGCGGCACGAGTTCGATCCCCCGGGCAGGGAGGTATTCACATGGCGCAGCAGACCTCTCCTGTCTCCCCCGCTGCTCCCCTCAGCAGTGTATTTCGTCAGTCTGCCTGTTTTGTTCCCCGCTCCGTATCTGGTGGATACACACACACACACACACACACACACCCCTCTGGCCTGTGCCCCAGCTCTTGTATGCATAAGTAAATAAATCTTTAATAATAAAAAAAAAGCCAGCTTGGAAGAGGGGCCTGAGGCTGAGATGAAATTGCAGCCTGGCTGGCACCTCAATATGGTCCAGATGAGGCCAGAGAGAGGCCCAGATATGCTATGTCCAGACTTCTGACCGTATTTCAAAAATTTCTGACATCTAGTCTAGTCTAAACTGGACTTCTCACAATTCTAGCTTACAGCATCTAGAGCAACAGAGACTCCAAGGACACTAGAGGGAGAATTACAGGGCAAGGGAAGAATGACAAGACACTGGCTGTTAGTGTTATAGGACAGGGAGAGGGGCAGCCCAAACCCTGCAAACCTGCCTATTCTAAATGGGTTCTGCCATCCGCCGCATCAACACAAAACATATGACACCTTAATGGGAAGGAACTTTAATAAAACTAGGAAACAATACAGGTAAGTCAAAGAGTCTAGTTTCTAAATGAAGCACCCAAAGTTACCCATCCCCTCGTGGGTAAAAGTCCATCCAAATGGGATTGGCCCAGAGCAAAGCCCCAAAGCCTGCCACAAGTCTAAAGCATCTTCCAGTGGGGACCCACAGCAAAGGGTCAGAAATAACCAGACAAGCCCGGAAGGAAAAGAGCAAAATCAACATCAAGATAAAAACTGCCATTGTCACCTCCCCACGGGTCTCACCCACATCTGTGTCACCCAGTCTACGACCAAAAGACAAGCGCAGTTTCTTCACGTGTCTCTAGGCTCCACGCGCCTCCTCCAGGTCTCCTGGCTCCATCCTGCTTCCTTCCTCAGTCTCTTCTGCAGCTTCTCCTCTTCCTGCTCAGCTCCACCCTCCCTTGGGTGGGGCAGGGAACCTCCCCCTTTCCTGGGGACCACCCTGTTGCATTAGGACCACAGGCGGCTGCCCAGAATGGGCCAAAGTGGCCTGCTGATTATTTTGACTTGAAGCCAACTGAAAAACAACAGACTCAAGAATGGCATTTTGCCTAATTATCAATCTCCCTACAAACAGAAATAAATCTTTCTATGGAGGTCCCAGAGGTGAGAGGTAGCCTTATGACCTGGACTAGGGCCTGCAAGGTCTCTTTGATGTTTATGTAGATAACCTTACAAAATTCTTTTTTTAAAAAAAGATTTATTTATTTATTTATTTATTTATACAAGAGCTGGGGTACAGGCCAGATGCCCGGGAGGGTGAGAGGATTCACCAGAGACAGAGTGGGGAACAGAACAGGCAGACTGACGAAATACACTGCTGAGGGGAGCAGCGGACGAGACAAGAGAGGTCTGCTGTGCCATGTGGGACCCTCACCAACAGGCCTGGATCAAACCCCCGCTGCAGAGGCTGCAGACAGCTCCACAACGCGGTGCCCAACCGCCTGCGCCCCCAGGGGAGGCCCCAAAATTCCTTAACTGTGTCTTTCCCTCCCAAACTTATTACCCTCTTTCTACAAGCTCTATAACCTCACTGTAGTCTGCAGAGCTTAAGTTCCATTATCCTCACTAAGTGAAAGGTCCGTGCAGGAGGCCGGAATGCAAAAGCCTCCCAGGAAGCCCACCTGGGGGGCAAGAATGCAGAAATCTGCCTGGAGGACTCAGACAATGAGCCTCCCCCTCCCCCTAGGAGTCTCTTCTCAGACAAAGAACATCTACCTGCCCCACGAAACTCCCCCCGCCCAACAAACTCCCACCCTCCCCTGCTTCCCCCTAAAAACGTGTGCGCGGCTTCACTGACCCCTACCTTGGGTGTGAGGTCCGCCTGGGGTGCAATAAACATTCCCTCCCTTTGAGAAATTTAGCCTGGTTCTCCTTTTCTTTACTGCCCCGAACCTTTCACTAAGTTAGTCCTTTCTCTTGTTAACCTGTCAGGTATCCATTTAATTATTTTACTTCCACCCTTACAATGCCATAGTTATCTCATTCTCCTTATCTCCCTTCTACAATTAAGACAGCCTCAAGAAAACTCTCCTACACTGCCTGGAAAACCCTTCTACCCCTCACTTCATTTAGGCCTTTGCTCAATTGTCACCCAATCAGGAAGGTCTTTTTTAAGCACCCAAAGTAACAGCACCCTCTAGGCCTCTGTCACTCCCCACACTAAACACTGCTGTATTGTTCTTCAGAGGACTCCCTATGCGACATTCTTACAGCCTCTCTCCCTCACTTTCATTTATTATACACCCCCATGCCCACAATGGAATGTATGCTCTGGAAAGAAGGAATTTTTGTTTCTCTTGTTGCTCAGTGCCCAGCGCAGAGTCATAATAGGTGATCAACGGTAACTGGTTAATTTACTGATTCTCCAAATCCTCACCTGCATAGTGCTATCAAGCTTTTTTTCATCTTCACTGATTTTCCATGAATTTAAAAGTTATCTTTATTTCTTTCTCTGTAATCATCATTTACAATAGAACCAATAGTAACAAATGAAATAGATCTAGCGCTCCAAAGGGGTTATCGATGTCACAGTCATGTTTGATCATCCTAAACATGATCAAGATTCAGAATAGCTCCTGTTAAATGAATGAATGAATGAATGAATGAATGATACCAAAAGGGCAGGCTCTGGGAAGTGAGGACTCCAGGAAACTCTTTCATGCTTAAAAGGAGTCCTCATAATTGGAGTGGATCTGCTCAGCCAAAATATGGAGAAGAGACACTTAGCTTACCTGGCTGCTGCCCATGGACCTGACTTTGGTCTCCCCCACAGGCCAAGCCTGAGAAAAGGATTTGGAGACAGCTCGTTTATATGGAAGTGATCCCAGGGAGCAAAAATGACATCGTGGGAGGAGTGACACAGGGAAGAGAGAAAAGTCAGTAACATGTGTGACCTTGAACAATTTATTCCTGTGGACAGTGGGGATCAAGCTCCACTGGGGAAGCATCTGGGGGAACATTTACAACATACCTTGGAATCGCCACAACAAAGAGCAGGGAGATTGAGGCATGCACCTGCCCATCCCCATTTCCCTTTGACTGAAGTTTGCTCTGGGAGGTTTAACTCTCCAAGCTGGGAAATTGCACCTGAATGTGGCAGCTGTAGTTTCTCAGCCTCAAAAAATGGAGGCAGGGACCAGATAGCTGTACTGGGATGAACATGAAAAGGGAATCTGTCTCTGTGCATGGAACTAGTGAGAGTCCCCTGTGCTGAGGGGACTTCTGTTCTTCTTTTAATCTTTCATTGCCTTTGAATGTTTCCCATGCTTTTGTCTTATCTTACACCAAGATTTTACATTCCTTAAAAGCTATAGACTATTGGCCACTCCAAGGTGTATCATTCCACCCCTCGGAATTATATAGTAACAAATGTATACAATGACTGATTGGTTTTCATTATTGACCACAAATTGTGATAATCATGGTTCTGCAAAAAAGAGGAAGACATGCTTAAGCACTTTGAACTTTGTGCCCAGCTGACCTTGTCTTTTGTTGCTCAGAGCTCTGAACCTGCCTTCATTCCTACATTTGTGGGTCCCAGAGAAGGAAACTAGACAGTATCAAAGACCTTAGAAATTATGAGTGAATTTATGGCAATGAGGTCAGTCATAGCTGGACAAATTCAGCAGCTAGCTATTGACATGACAGATTAACTCAAATACATTTTGCAGGGGCCTCCCTGGTGGCACAGGGGTTAAAGTTTCATTGCTATTAAGCTATTGCCAGCCCCTGAAACAAGAGTTTGATCCCCGCCAGAGAACTAACCTACATGGCGCAGCAGACTTCTCCTGTCTCGCCTGTTGCTCCCCTCAGCAGTGTATTTCAGTAGATCTGCCTGTTCTGTTCCCCACTCTGTCTCTGGTGAATCCTCTCAACCCCCACACCTCTAGCTTATACCCCAGTTCAGGAGAGGTCTGATGCGCATGTGGGTTGCTCCCTGGCCAGCTGGGGATTGAACTTATGCTGCAGTGGCTTGATAGTTCTCTGTCTTTAGGGAGGTCCTGGGCAAAAACATTTTTTAAAAATTAAAAAAAAGAGAAAGTTTTGTAGGACCCTACTTATAAAGATGGTGCTTGAAAGCAAAGAAGGAAGTCCCCACCTCTCTCAAACTCGAAGCCAAAGCAAAAGCTTTGAAAGTCAAGAAAACAGTGCTGAAATGTGTCCACCGTCACAAAATAAGGAAGGTCCACACTTCACCAACCTTCCAGCCTCCCAAGACACTGTTGCTTCAAAGGAAGTCACCCTGATTATCCTTGGAAGAGTGTCCCCAAGCTTGACCCCTGTGCATCATCAAGTTCCTCCTGACCATGTCAGCCAGGAAAAAGACTTGTGCTCACTGTGGAGGCCAAAGCCAATTAGCACCAGATCAAACAGACCGAAGAAACCAAAACATTGGCTGGCCAAGGTCAACACTCTGATCAGGTCTGAAGGAGAGAAGGCCTATGTTTGACTGAGACTTTGGATGGGACCAACAAATCTGGGATCATCTAAACTGAGTTTAGCTGGCTAATACTAAATATATATTTTTTTTACAAAAAAAGGGAAAGTTTTGCAATAAAAAATATTAGCTGTTTGTGGTCACATTGTAAAAATTATGAATTGTGCAAAGGCTAATGTGTTAAGTTTGAGATTATTCTCTTTATTATGTGATAATATACAAACTGATATTGAATAATTTGTTCTTTGCTGAAATAGGAAGCTTACCGAAGGGGAAAGTTCTATTAGGAATGTTTGAAAATGAAACTCTTAATTTTCCTAGAAAGTAAAATAAAATACCTTTCTCAGGTCTGAATCTTTTTTATTTTTTTAAAAAGATTTATTTATTTATTTATTTATTTATTTATTTATTTATTTATTTATTTATTTATTTTTATTTATACAAGCACTGGGTATAGTCAGAATCGCGGGAGGGTGAGAGAATTCACCAGAGCCAGAGCGGGGAACAGAACAGGCAGACTGACGAAATACACTGCTGAGGGGAGCAGCAGGCGCTGCAGGAGAGGTCTGTGCAAAATGTGGGACCCTCGCCAGCAGCCAGGGATCTAACCGGCGCTGCAGAGGCTGCTGGAGGCCCCTTAAGGAATTTTTTTTGCCAAATGCACATGCTATGGCTTGTTAGCCTATCTAAATCAGGCAGAATGGACCATAATGTTTCTTGCGATGTACAATCCCCAGCCAGGTAGCTAGCCACATGGTGCACCAGACCTTTCCTGGCTCGCCTGCTGCTCCCCTCAGCAGTGTATTTCAGTCAATCTGCCTCTTCTATTTCCCACTCTGTCTCTGGTGAATCGTCACCCCCCACACCTCTGGCCTGTACCCCAGTGATTGTATGCATAAATAAATAAATTTTTAAAAATTCCTTAATACCCCTACATATGGTGAACTTGTGTGTTTAGTTATGACTGCAGAACAACAAAAAAATATTAGCATAGTAGCAATTCTCTATACTGATTAAGTATAATATGCAGTCAATTAACACAGATTTTGCAATTACTTGATTCTTCCTGTTTTGCATGTTCTGATTTTATTTATTGAGATGTATTTTTTTCTATTGAATCTGACAATAAAAATTGGGTTTTTAGCTTGAATGCCTTTGTTTTTAACATAATTTAATTGATTTTTATTTTACAAATGGATTGGTTTGCAACAAATTAAGAAAAATATGAAAACTAGTCCTTCAAACAGTTAGAGAAGCACTGTTCTACACATCAACTTCATCTGTAAGGTAGGAATGAACTGCAAACTTAATTTTTTTTAAGTTTTCTTTAGTTCACCCATTTGATCTCTCTATATATCAGAGGAGTGAAATCATGTAATGTTTGTCTTTCTCCGTCTGCCCAATTTCACTATGCATCATACCCACTAGGTCCATCCATGTCGTAAATGGCAGGATTTCATCTTTTTCATTGAATGCCAACTTCGACAAATGCCAGCTTTGACAAAGGAGTCAGCTTGTTCTGAATTTCACTTCTTAATTTTTCCCACTAGAGGGCACTCAAGAAGTACTTATAATTGTCATTTGCAATTTTTTTTTAAGGGTTCTAAAATGTTTTAATTTAAAAAAAATAAATAAATAAAAAAAAATAAAATGTTTTAATTTTTTATTGTTAAAAGAGGCTTTAATTTTTTCATTTAAAAAATTTTTAAATTTTAAATTGAACTAAAATTTTAACAATTTTTAATCTAAATATCTTTTAAATTTTAAAAAGAAATTTCTGTGGAGGAGTTGAGCCCAGATCCAATGGTCATCTTTCTTACCAGGTGACAATAATTTCTTTCCAATTTTATTGAGATAGTATTAACATATAACATGTAATTTTAAAATACACAGTGTGCTGATTAGATAAATGTATATATTGAGAAATCATTATATAGTTAGGTTAAATAACTTCATCCTCTCACATAGTTACCTTTTTGTGTGTGTGCTAGTAACTTTTAATATCTATTCTCTTAACTTTCAAGTTTATAGTACAGTATTGTTAATCATACTCACTATGCTATACATTAGATCCCCAGAACTTATTGATCTTATAGCTGGAAGTTTATGCCCTTTGACCAACATCTCTCCTAGCCCCCTCTAACTCACCCAGCCTCTGGTAACAATTGTTCTATTTTCTATTCCTCAGTTTGGCTTTTTGAGATTCCACATATAAGTAAGATCACACAACATTTGTCTTTCTTTATCTGACTCATGTCATTTAGCATAATGCTCTCAATTTCTAGCCACAAAACACATGCAATTTGCAGCAACATGGATGGTGCTGGAAGGGATCATGCTCAGCAAAATAAGCCAGAAAGAAAAAGAAATATACCGGATGGTCTCACTCATAGCAGGAATCTAGAAAACTTAAATAAGGGACCAGGAAAATGAATAACTATAAGAAAGTGAAAATCAGAATCAACAAAAAACTATGAACCAGAGACATTCTATGGGGGGTGGGGGGCGGGGAGGGGAGGGATTGGAGTCAAAATAAGGGGATTGCAATTGTATGTGGACTATAAAAATAAAATTTATTTTTAAAAAAAAGCACATGGTTTAATATGAAAAAAAAATTGTCTTCCCTTAAATATACATACATATATATATATGTGCATTTAGACTTAGGATATTTAAATTGCCTCATATGTATAGTATTATATATGATGATATAATATGCAATTATATTAATGCATTTACTTATGTTATGTAAATATAATTAATTATTTGTAACATTATATATAATATATGATATAGACTTTGGTAATGACAATAAAAATAGCCCAAGTATAATGCAATATTATCCAATCATAAGAAAGAAGGAAATGTGGCTGGCAATTTTTTTTTTCTAAGGCCAACCTTGCTCTTAAAGAGATTGAAACACGGGTGGGGGTGGGGGTGGGGGTGGAATATAAAACTGCAGCATCAATTACCCAGTGAACATTAATTTTTCTTTTTTTTTCTAATTGTTTTTTAAAAAGATTTATTGTATTTATGCATCTAAGAACTAAGGTATAGGTCAGAGGTGTTGGGGATGGGGGGTGCATGAGAGGATTCACCAGAGACAGAGTGGGGAGCAGAACAGGCAGATCGACTGAAATACACTGCTGAGGGGAGCAGCTGGCAAGACAGGAGAGATCTGCTGTGCCATGTGGGTTAGCTCCCTGGCCAGGGATCAAACTCATGCTACAGATCCATAACTTCGTAGTGCTGAGACTTAACCTCTTGCGCTACCCGGGAGGCCCAGTGAACATTCATTGAGCACCAGTACTGTCCTCTACCTTACTAGGACTCACTAAAGAATTTGGAATCTGATGTCTGTATTTATAGCCAACATCCAAGATAATATGTGAATAGGGCCACATTAGGCTAACAGGACAGTTTTGCAAGATGAAAAGAGTTCTGGAGATCAGCTGCACAGCAATGTGAAAATACTTAACAATAACAAATTGTACATTTAAAGTGGTTAAGATGGTACTTTTTATATTTTGTGCATTTTACCACAATTGAGAGGGAGAAGAGAGAGATTTCTGGGAGCAGAAGCACAGGTGTGCAGGAGCCAGCTGCTTTGATAGCTCCACCTCACAGATGCCGAGGGAGGTAGAGCAAAAGGGCTGGCACATCACAAAAGCACTTGCCTTCTGGTTGCTGCTACAAATCTTAGGCCTTTACCCTGCCCTGGTTTTTCAGTTGACTGAGGAGCCCCTTGTTATGAGTCAGCTCATTCTTTTTATTTATTTATTTGTTTGTTTGTTTGTTTGTTTGTTTGTTTATACAAGAGCTGGGGTGCAGGCCAGATGTGCAGGAGGGTGAGAGGATTCACCAGAGACAGAGCAGGGAACAGAACAGCAGAATGACCAAAATACACTGCTGAGGGGAGCAGTAGGGGATTGAACCGAGGATTCACCAGAGACAGAGCAGGGAACAGAACAGCAGAATGACCAAAATATACTGCTGAGGGGTGCAGTGGGGGATCGAACCAGCACTGCAGAGGTTGTAGACAGCTTCACAGCACTGCCCTCACCCGCCTGCACCACCAGGGAGGCTCAAGTCAGTTCATTCTATGTTTACTGCGTACCTGCTTTGTTCCAGGCACCTCATAAGGCTCTGGGGTACAGCATAGGTGAAACGCACGGTTTTTGCTCTCACAGTGTTGAGAGAATATAACTCTCTCTGTTTGAGGCCTTGAAGTTCCTAGAAACTGTTTTCACTTCCGGTCAGCATTGCCTTCAGTCATTGACAAGTGAGTCACTTGGAGCTGCCATCTGTTGAGTATTCACTTGAAAAGGTGAGAAAAGCGAGGAAGTAGAGGGAAAACAACTGCAGAGCTGCAGCGCTGTGGAGGGCTCCCTAGTGCATGCGATCAGAGAAAATGGCCAAGCCTTGAGGTGCCAGGGCCAGAGTCTGAGCCTTGGCCAACTGACCAAGGAAGGATGTCACCTGTGACTCTAACAGAACTTCACTTCAGTGGGCCTTTGAAATCCAAAGGAAGAGGGGCCCACGCATGGAGGAACTCATCCCACGGCTGCTCCAGCTTTGTTCTGATTCCGGAGGAACACAGGGTGTTCTCACTCCAAAGCTGTCGAAGACTGCTGGAGGCAGTAGAGGGTGATGGGTAAGAGTCTAGTTTAAGAATCCAACAAGCCTCAGCTCAAATTCAGACAGAGTCTGGTGGCAGCTGGGTCACCCTGGACAAAATACGTCTGAGTTTTAGTTTCCCTATTTGTAAAGTGGAACTAATAATAATAGCAACCCTGGAGGGTGTAGTGAGGATGAAATGACATAATATGTAAAGGTCTTCGCACACTACCTGGCATGCAATAAATGCACAGTGAATGTTGGTTTAAAAAAAGAAGCTGAGCTGGAGCTCAGGGCTCCTCTCATCCAGATGACAGAACCGAGACCAGGTAGCTTTGTGATAGTGGAAAATCATAGACTTGGGAATAGGACAGATCTAGTTTCAAATTCTGCCTTTACCAGTGGATTTTAGGAAGTTCACTTAATCTCTCCAAAGCTCAGTTTCCTCTTCTGTAAAATGGGACAGGAAGGTTGTTTTGAAGACCAAACTGGATAAAAGTACATAAAGCCCCTGCCACCAGGATCTGGAATAGTAGTTGCCCAATAAAATGTTCCTTGGCTTCCTTCCTTTTCTTTGGCTGTCCTGTATCACACTTAGTCCTAACTTTAAAAATGTAGGCCTCTGGGAGCACCTGCTGGTCTTCATGACACAAGCATGGAGGTCAAGCAGATCTCCACTCTGATCCACTTCCTGACCTCAAGCGAGTTATTTATCCTCTTTCTGCTGTGGTTTACTTGTCTTTAAGATGAGGATAATAACAGTACCTGCCTCCCGGGGCTGGCGTGAGGATCATGTTCTCTTTTGAATTGCCCCATAAATGTTTATTATATCCTGTAACCAAGGCACTGATCTATAACAGACTCTCATATAGATAAATAGCCATGTCCTCATTCATTCATTCATTCATTCATTCATTCATTCATTCATGTTTTCATTTGTGTGTGTGCCAGGCTGTTATGAGAGCTGAGATGCACAAAATGGGATAAGGCTCTTGATGTCTCAAGTTGCTGATGATTAAAAGAGAAGTAATGGCTACAAGACTGTGGGTCAAGGGCTTTGAAGAGAGCCAGTTACCAGCGGTCAAGAGTACATACTTCGCAGTTACACAGCAGAGAGTTGACTTCAACCCTGCCGCTCTGTGACCTTGTGCACCTCAGGCCTCCTACATTTCACATTTCAGAGCACTTCCACCAGCCAGACCTGGAAGGGACCCTAGAGTGTGTTTTGTCAAAGACTCACTATTTGTAGATGAGAAACTCAGGCCAGAGAATAGCTTGCCCAGGATGGGTGGATGGAATAAAACCTTGCAAATGTGCCCAAATCCAAATCCCCAGAACCTGGAATTATGAGACCTTACCTGGTGAACGGGGCTTTCCCAATGAGATTACATTAGGGATTTTGAGGTGGAAAGGGCCTCCTGAATGATCTGGGTGGACCCACCGCCATTACCAAGATTGCTGTAAGGGAAAGAAGCAGGCAGGGAGTCAGAGAGGCAGTATGATGGGCAGATGCAGAGCTTGGCATGATGGGGGCCGGGTCAAGGAAAGGCCCTCTGCTTTCTCCCTACCCCTTTCTCCCAGGGGTGTCCTTCCTTTGATCTGTGCCCTCATTTCCTGCTATTCGTACCAGGAACCCAACTTGCTACTTTCAGCTTTGATAAGGTGCCCTCCTCCCCACCCCTGCCTTTAGAACAAAGCGGGAGCTGAGCTCTCGGAAGTGGAGACCAGTGTCAACAGGAGAGAGTGACAGTCGCTATCTGCCTCCATCTTCTCAGGAAGGAACTCGCCCTTGATGAGATTTGTGAACAGGCTGATGAGATTCGGGAAACGTAGCCAACAGCAGATAAGCTGCCATCTAACTAATTTTCATGGGTCTCTGTGCGACAAGGCTTGGTGAATGGAGAGACACAAATATCAGCACTTGTGCTTCCAAAGAGGCAGAGCAGAAGATGCCCTGTGAGGCTGGGAGACCTAAATAAACTACTATATTTGGACAGAAATAGCTCAGAAATAGTTGAGGGGAGGAAATGCCTAGACTATCACTGCTGGAGAGCAAACAGTGACAAAACCCAGGGGTCACCTGTGCTCAGGTGTGATGGGGGCCAGGCCAAGGTCACGTCCCCACTTGGTAGGTGGGAACACAAAATGGCGAGGAGTTAGGAAGGGTTATTTGCCAGCCGAACCACAATTTGTTCTTCATAGGGGAGTAATAATAGAGGGGCAGCAGCTCTGATACTCCATTCAGCATTGTCCTGATCCATCCAGCCTGGAACCATGTTGTGGCAGAGGCTGGTTTTCCAGATGTAGCTGCTGGGCTGGCCCCAAACCCTTAGGGCCCTGCTTGCCTTCCTGGTGGAAAAGGAAATTCTTCTCAAAGTCCCCAACAAGACCCCAGAGGTTCACCCCACCGTGGGGGACCCCCATCCTGGAATGGGCTTCATGAATGCTTCCTTTTAAAGCACTTGGAGTTTCCACCCTAGATCATTGGACTTAAAGGGACTTTAGAGGGTGACCCTTCCCCTGTCCAGGCTCCTCCTCCCATAGAGCTCATATCCATCATCGGAACTTCCAGCCTCCGTGGGTTGGGAACACACCAGTGACTGGACGCTACATCCTTGGGGCAGTCCACTCAGTGGTCTTGCCACACAAATGGTCAGAAAGTTCACCCCCGTGTTAGCAGACATGTGAGACCCCATTAGCCACTGTATCCAACAGGCAGACCAAACAGGGATTATGGGGTCAGAAAAGTAGAGGCACCTGAAAGCACAACCAATTTTTTTCAAAGGACACTGATAGTTGGTAGTTTCAGAGGGAGAGAAGCACTGGAGCATCATGGGAAAAGTCAGAATTTACTGGACTTCTTTATACTTACTCGGAGGATTTAGATTGCTTTATTTTGTATTACCTATAGTTGTCGGGCAAGAGATACCATAATCTTTAGAAGTTTAAGACTTTAAAGGGCTCAAATAGTCCTACATTCTGCCCTCTCATTTACCCAGAGGAAGTCTCCTCCTCGGGACATCCCCTCAGTTAGCTGATGACCTCTTCTGCTCTCCCACTCAACATTCATCACAGTTTGTCAGCCTCTGGAAAGCCTTTTCTGAGCAACTGGGAGAGAACTGGGGTTCCCCCAAGACATCAGTATTTGTCTTTGCTATTGGTGCCCTGAACTGTGGGCTTAGAGACCACGAGCCCTGATTGAGTGGCCAGGAGGAGCCCGCAGGGGCAGTGACTGCTCCTTTACTTC
The DNA here is from genome assembly GCF_964194135.1 of Talpa europaea. Taxonomy (NCBI): domain Eukaryota; kingdom Metazoa; phylum Chordata; class Mammalia; order Eulipotyphla; family Talpidae; genus Talpa; species Talpa europaea. The sequence continues at coordinate 13,783,861 of NC_140077.1, forward strand.
AGGGATGAGGCTTGACCACCCACCCCCACCCCTGCCACCTTTCCAGCACTGGTCTGGGGGCCCAGGGCCATCCTTTTGCCTCCATACATAGCCCCAGGGCACCCAAGGGTCTCCCACCAGGTTGGTCCATGGCAGGGTGGTGGAATGGGGATGACACTGAGAGTTGGCGCCCTTAGCCTGGTAGGACGGGCATGTAGGAAGGGGTGACTAAGCCTCCTTAGCAGCCCAGGGGTCATAAATATCATAGTTCTTATTATTAAACAGGGCACAGCAGAGTGAAGGTTCTGGAAAACAGGGGACCCTGAACGGAATAGGAAGTGGTGGCTGTGATTCAACCACAGAGCTTTTTCCTGAATGTCATCATTAAGAGTGACACAGCTTTTGGGGGCAGTCACTGTGTTGGGGAGGGGACGTGGGTAGACGTGGGTGGGTGGGAGGATGTTCAGTTATGCACTGGTGCTACCAACAGAAACTGGGCAGAGAAACCAAGGTGGAGAGTACCCCCTGCAGAACGGGCCCCTCCTGGGACAGAGGCTAGCACCAAGCTCAGCCACCTGGAAAAAAAATGTGGCACAGCGAAGGGGGAAGGCCCCCAGGAGGCAGCTTCTCTCCACTTCCTGGAGCGAGAAACCCTCCTAACTGGAGCTACTGTTGGGACAGTTTCCTTTACTTCTCTGAGCCTCTATTTCCTTATCAATACAATGGGAATAATAATGGAGTCCGCTAACAAGGTTGTTGTGAAAATCAAATGAGATGTATGGTTGTCACCTAGGAGAGAAACTGGTGTAAGGGGAATATAGTCATAAACAATAGCTGTTATTATTTTATGGTTATTATAGTCAGAGACTCTCAGAGGTAGAAATCTTAACGTGAATAATTCATTTTATGAAAAGAAATCTGCGGTGTGGAGAAAGGCCTTGATATCCCCAAGGTCATAATAGCTAACCAGGGGCATGCTGTGCCAGGAGCTGAGGTCTCCTGCTTCTCAGCTGGAAAAGCCTGCTTTCTCTCTCTCTTCTCCTTCCCCCTGCTCCTGCTCTTCATCATCTGTCATTCACTGGGTCCTTGTTTCATCCATGTTAACCATTTTGTAAATGTGATATCAGTTAATCCTCATAGAAGGTGAGCAAAATTGTTCCATCTTTTAAATGCCATCACTCAGAAAGCTTCGCATTCATCTTCTCAATGATTCCTTTAAGACTGCCCCAGTCCACTTCTCCTCCAGGAAGTCCTCCTGGATTAAACCTCCCTCAGGACTCTAATCCCTCCCAATCACCACAATGGTTAGCCAAAAAACATGATCTAGCAGGTATTTCCACAACTGTCAACCATCAACACAAACATGTAGGAAGGGGACAAATGCTGCAAATGTGGGAAGAGTCTTTCAGATCATACTTCAAAAGTCTACAGAAATACTTTTATAATAAGGATAAGGTGATAACCATCTTTTTATTGAGTATTTTATATTTTATGCCAGGGTCTCTTCTGAGTGATACACATGGAATGTTTTTATTTATTTATTTTTTTACAAGAACTAGGTCAGATGCGCGGGAGGGTGAGAGGATTCACCAGAGACAAAGCGGGGAACAGAACAGGCAGACTGACTGACAGACGCTGTTGAGAGGAGCAGTGGGCAAGACAAGAAGTCTGTTGCGCCATGTGGGCATCTCCCTGGTCGGCCAGGTATCGAACCCGTGCTGCAGAGGCTGAGGACAGCTTCACAGCGCTGCACTCAACCGGCTGCACCACCAGGGAGGCCCCCACATGGAATGTTTTTATTTTTTATTTATTTATTTATTTTAAGATTTATTTATTTCTTATTTATACAAGCACTGGGTACAGTCAGAAGCGCGGGAGGGTGAGAGAATTCACCAGAGCCAGAGCGGGGAGCAGAGCAGGGCAGAAGGACCGAAGTACACTGCTGAGGGGAGCAGCGGGCGGCAGGAGAGGTCTGCACGCCATGTGGGGCCCTCCTCAGGTGGCCGGGGAGCAGCCAGGGATCGAACCAGCACTGCAGAGGCTGTGGGCAGCTTCGCAACCCAGCGCTCAACCGCTGCGCCACCGGGGAGGCCCTGGAATGTTTTTAAATACGCATCTTATAATAGTTTCAGCAAGCGAGGAGTATTCCTCAGCAGCTTTGAAAGTCTTTCCAAGGTTCTCCCTGGCTTCCAGCAGTTCACCCAAGGCCACAGTAGCACTGGACAGTTTCTGCTCTTAGGAGAGGTCCAGTCACAGAGGAGGCCACAGAGCACCTGGTGAGGGACAAAGACTGGAGGAGTCAATCCCCACAGGTCTAACCAGTCAAATGCATTCATCGTGATTTTAAACATATTTTGAGGGAAGACCTGCCCTTTCAGGTCTGGGTCTAGTTCCCCTACTTTGAATATCCACCTGAGGGTGGTTGCCTGGATTGTGATGTAAAATCCTTAGGGGATATTTTCAGCCTGAGGGGTTCTGAGCCACCACACTCCCCTCCCTTGCTGATACCTGATCACTCACCATCCCTTCCCCTGACTCCTGACCCTGGTTCTCCTACATCAGCCAACTTTGCCACAGCTTCCTACAATGACCTGGGCTGTGCACATTTCTTTCTTTCTTTTTTTTTTGAAGATTTATTTATTTATGCATACAAGAACTGGGGTATATGCCAGAGGTTGTGCACATTTCTTTCTTTCTCTGCTTTGGCTTCCACCCTCCCCCACAGTGTGCTGCCTAAGGACATTCACAGAGAATTAAAATAAATTCCCCATTTTGACCTGACTAACCTGTGGGCTTCTTAAAACAAGGACTGGAATTTAGCATTAATACAGTTTTATTTGCAAAACTAGGCTGTAAGTCCTATGGGTGATAGTCGGCAGATTTGATTTTTTTTTAATATTGTACTAAGATATTATTTATCTTGTTCACTGAATTTTTGGCAACCCCACCCCTCCCCGCCTTACATTTTGTATTTAAAGCAAGTGCCCTGCTTTCTTCATCCTATTCCTTGCCCCTGTTTGTCTTCCCAGGGCCTAGCCCACTCCCTGTTCTCATGGCTAGATAAATGAAGGGGTGAATGAAGTAGAAAGGACACCACATCGGAAACTGAGAAGTTTGAAGTCCAGGCCCTGCCCCGATTATCTGATTTAGGCATATTCCTTAATTCTGAAGATCTGGTTTTTCATGTGTAAAATGCACAGCCCATATTAGATAAGCTTGCAGGTATATTCCTGCAAACACTCAACAAGCTTTCATAAGGTTATGCTCAAGCATACAAAGATGCACAAAACCCAATTCCTTTCCCTAAGATACTCATAGATGAATAAAGTTGGTGAATCTCTAAACTTAAGATGTTTTTCTGGAAAATGAGGTGATATTTGCCTAAGGCTATTGTAGGACTCAAAGGAGAGAAGCAATCCTTCTGTATTGTATTCCTCCAAACTCCTTCAACCCCAGTGCTGGCTTTCATACTTTTCTATAAACTATAAACAAAAATACTAACATCACATTTTGTTGCTGAGCTATGTGGCTGAGCAACAAGATTTCAATTCTACCGGGGCACCTGATACCTGGGTGTCTTTGGGTAAATGACTTACCCTTTCAGAGCCTCCATTTCTTCCTCTGATGAATGGGATCAACAGGAACAGCTTCTCTACCTTCCCGCATTGTCATAAAAGTGCCTAAAGATTGCCATACAAGCACCTTGAAAAATGCCAACCTTGGGAAGCCATACTGGGACTCCACCTGTTATTTGAAGATTTATGTGCTCCTTCCCTCTCGCCATCACATCTGCTCCTAGAAAAGGAACACCAACTACTTCTTACTAAACTGGGAAACGATCCCTACTGGGGTTGGGGGATGGAATTTAAGATTTAATTGGCATCAAAGTCTTAAAATAAGGCAAGTGAAGTAGAATTTCAGATGCTGGGGTGTAGAAGGAGAATTTGGGGTCAGAGAGTTTGTCTGAGTCGTTGAAATCACATTCAATAAACAATGTCATGGATAGAGGTTTCAAATGTCCCAGTCACACTCCTTATTTAGTCATTCCTTAAAGAAAATTGGGGTAGAGCAATTCACTTCTTTGTACTTGTTTGTTTCTTTTATGGTTAAAAAAAAGTTATAGTTAAGATTAGGCAGCTGGGCTCAATTTAGATCATTCCAATTTTGTTGGCAACAACCAAAGCATTAGAGCAGGAGCCAGTCGAACACAGGCCTCCATCAGGCCTCCTCAGGGTACTGACCTTGGCCATCTCAATATCATAGAGCTGCTTCTGCAGAGCTCGTTTGATCTGTGCTTGTGGGCCTTGACATCCACAATGAACACAAGTGTGGTCTTGTCTTCCATTCCTCCTGGCTGCCTTGGCCAAGGGGCACGTGATGCCTAGGGGGTCAAGCTGGTTTCTCCTGGAGGGCTCTCTGGAGGAAATTCCTTTCCTCTGAGCACATTCAGTGTCTTGGGCCATGGGAAGGTGGGTGAAATGTGCATCTTCTTTCTTTGTGCCTGTGGACACCTCTCAGCACCACTTCCTTGGCCATCAAAGCTTTTGCTTTGACTTGAGTTTTGGGAGAGGAAGGGTCTTCCTTGCTTGCTTTCCAGGCTATGTTCCTGGAAAGGGTTTCATAATAATTCGCTTCTTGAGCCTCAGTTTCCTCCTTCGTGAAATAAGAGAGTAGGGCAAGACCTCTGAGCCCTTTCCTTGCAGGTTCTAATGTGCTTTGGAAGGGGAGAGGAGAGGTGTGCTGTGGGAGAAGATGAAAGACATTGTTCCCCGATGCCCCCCTCAGGTGCCCTTTCTGCCCTGGTCACTCCACTCACAGTGGCCTGGCAGAGCTTGGCTGTCCAGTGTAAGGTCCTGGGCAGGGCCAGGATGGATTCAGGCCCTGTGGGTGACCGGGTCTAGAAGACTAGGGTACAGGCAGCCCTCCGCCCTCTGGCTCATCCTCATCAGCCTTAATGGGCCCCAGGTGCCCATTGCATAATTGTCACCCAGGAATGCGGCCGGGGCAGTTCCCACGGGGCTCCCAGCTCAGGGTGGGACCCCCTCCTTGGCGGGGCGATCAGAATCACAGTCCGCAAAATATTAATTATTGTTGCTTCCAAAGCCCCAGCACTGGCGGTGCCCGGCCCTGCCCAGGAAGTCCGAGTAATCAGCATCTCTGGCGTTTTAGTCACCCCGGTGGGAGTGGGTCACGTGACCACTGCCGCTGTTCCTGCCCTGACTGGAGCAGCTTCCTGCAACCCGACCTGGGAGCGCATGGGCTGGGTGGTGGGGCTGGGGTGGGGTGCGGGAGGAGTCAGAATGAAGGAGAGAAAGAAAAACGGAAAAACTGCCGGGATCTGCATGGATTGAACAGGTTGAGAGAGGCTAAAAAATTACCCCAGGTCCCAAGCTAGCAAGGGCAGAGCTGGGCACGTTGCAGGACACTAATGGCAGGTCACCTCACAGGCAGGATAAATCACCAAGTCTAATCAGTGGTTGAGCATATTGCAAACGTGAGAATGCTGTGGGCAGGCGGCACTGGCAGGGTGACAGAGGGACGGGCACTCTTGCAGTCAGTGGCAGAGAAAATGTCCCTTCAAAATACAGTCAGGGGCCTCCCCTGGTGGCACAGCGGTTGAGCGCTGGGCCGCGAAGCTGCCCACCGCCTCTGCAGCACCAGTTCGATCCCCGGCCACAGGCGAGGGTCCCACATGGCACGACAGACCTCTCCTGCTGCGCCCACTGTTCCCCTCAGCAGTGTATTTCAGCATTCTGCCTATTCTCCTCTCTGCTCTGGCTCTGGTGAATTCTCTCACCTTCCAGCGCTTCTGACTGTACCCAGTGCTTGTATAAATAAATAAATCAATCTTTAAAAAAAAAAAAAAAAGAACAAAATACAGTCAGGAGGTATGTTGCATGCAGCCCCCAGCCCGGTCCCCTGACTGCATTAGATTTGTGGGAATTTTAGGCAAATTTTTAGCTTCCTGACATTCCCTGGGATAAAGTGCTTAATTATGCCTGCTGAGCATCAGTTGGTATCCCAAAGCAGCATTCCAGAATCAGAAACAGTTTTGGAAAAGCAATGTATTAACACATGCCACAAAACAGTGGAGGACAATCCCAACCCTGCCATAGAATATTTTGCAGCTGTTAAGAGCCTTCAATAACAGAGAAATTGCATAGGCCATAGGTAAGAAACACAACTGGAGCCACAGCTGTTTGAAAGGGGGGGTGGGGAAGGAAGAAAAATATGGAAGATCCAAAACAACACATAAAAAACACATAGACAGGAAACACCAAAATATTGACAGTGGTTTTCTGTGGATGGTAGGTGATTTCCTTTTCCTTCTTTCAACTCTTCAACCTGACAGCATTTTTCAACTTTTTTATTATAACCTATATTTCTTTAAAGTGGAAACTATCCGTATTTCACTTTACAAGTGAGAAGGTTGGGCCTCCCTGGTGGCGCAAGGGGTTAAGATGCAACCTATGAAGCTGTCCGCAGCCACTGCAGCATGAGTTCAATCCCTGGCCAGGGAGCTGACCCACATGGTGTAAGCAGACCTCTTTTGACTCGCCTGCTGCTCCCCTCAGGAGTGTGTTTCAGTCAATCCGCCTGTTCTGTTCCCCACTCTGTCTCTGGTGAATCTTCTCACACCCCCACCCCCTACCTCTGGCCTACACCCCAATTCCTGTATGCATAAATTAAAGTAAATCTTTAAAAAATTAATAAAGGTACTTTAATTGCCTTTAAAAAAATCATAGAGATCCACATTTTCCAAGGGCTCTGTGATGTTAGGACATGCCCTGGACACTGAGTTTTTGACTGTCCAGCATCTGTAACCCCCTGGCTAGTGTGCAGGACTTGCCCTTGTATGTTGACTTAGAGGAAGGAAGCGCCCGCCCTCCTACATGGAGGTCCAAGGGCAAATCCTCCCTCCCCTGCAGCTTCCTGGCACTGGGTGTGGGCACATGACCAAAGCCCAGTCAGTCCCATCTCCTGCCTGGGGCCTGGGCCCAGGACCTCAAGCGCTGGAGCTTAGAACAGTTGTCGGTTGTATTGTGTGGCCTCAGTGGCTTCAGTATTCTGACGAGGCATTTTGCTGTGAAGGGATGTCTCATGTCTACTGCTGCGCTGGGCCTTGAGGGCTACCTTCATTGCCTCTCTTTTCCCAAGACTGTTCCCTCTTGAACCCCTGCCAGTTCTAATGCATTTGATTCCCTTCTTTGATTGAGATCATCAGGGTCCACCTCTGAAACTTGCTATAAGAGCCCTGGCTGATAGTGGTGATTTTCTAGCTGTCCCAGAGCAAATGGCTAAAGCAGGATCCTTCCCAGATCTGCCCACCCAGAGTTCAAGCATCCAACCAATCTTCCTGTGCCTTTCCCCAGAGTACAATAAACATTTCCTGAACTTCTAGAAAACAAACCAGAAACAGCAACTTAAACATTTTCTCAGAAATTGGTGTTCTACCACCCACTCCACCTTTGTTGCAGCCTGGTGCAGGGTAGGAAGCTTAAGGCAAAAGCCAGGCTGGGAGCAGCCTCCAGGTCTCCAGTGACGGGTGCCAGGGACCAGCCTCTGGCAAAATGTCCTGTCAGGCATAAGACCTGAAACCATAAAATACATAGAAGGAAATATAGGCGAAACACTACCTGATATTCACATCAAAGACATCTTTACAGACACATCACCCAAAGCAGTGATAGTGAAGACAAAGATAAATAGCTGGGACTACATCAAATTAAAGAGCTTCTGCACAGCAAAAGAGACAATAACAAAAACAAAGAGAAACCCCACCAACTGGGAGAACATTTTTGCACACAACACTAATGATAAAGGACTGATCACAAAAATCTGCAAAGAGCTGATGAGACTCAACAACAAAGAAAATAATCCAGTCAAAAAATGGGCAGAAGAGCTAAAAAGAAACTTCTCTGAAGAGGAAATGCGAATGGCCAACAGGCATATGAAAAAATGTTCAACATCACTTGTAATCATGGAAATGCAAATCAAAACTACCATGAGATACCATCTTTTTTTTTTTTAAAGATTTATTTATTTATTTATACAAGCACTGGGTATAGTCAGAAGCGCGGGAGGGTGAGAGAATTCACCAGAGCCAGAGCAGGGAGCAGAGCAGGCAGAAGGACCGAAGTACACTGCTGAGGGGAGCAGCGGGCGGCAGGAGAGGTCTGCGCGCCATGTGGGACCCTCCTCTGGTGGCCCAGGAGCAGCCGGGGATCGAACCGGCGCAGCAGAGGCCACGGGCAGCTTCGCAACCCAGCGCTCAACTGCTGCGCCACAGGGGAGGCCCGAGATACCATCTCACACCAGTGAGAATGGCACATATTAAAAAAACTAGCAACAACAAATGTTGGCGAGGGTGTGGAGAAAAAGGAACTCTTCTGCACTGTTGGTGGGAGTGCAAACTGGTCCAACCACTGTGGAGAGCTGTGTGGAGATTTCTGGACCTACTAAACATAGAGCTTCCATATGATCCAGCAATTCCACTCCTAGGTATTTACCCAAAGGACACAGAAACATCCATTCCAAAGAACACCTGCACCCCTATGTTTATAGCAGCACTATTTACAATAGCTAAGCTTTGGAAACAACCCAAATGCCCAAAAATAGATGACTGGATCAAGAAGATGTGGTACATACACACCATGGAATATTACTCAGCATTCAAAAAAGAGAAACACATGCAATTTGCAGCAACATGGATGGCGCTGGAAGGGATCATGCTCAGCGAAATAAGCCAGAAAGAAAAAGAAAAATACCGGATGGTCTCACTCATAGCAGGAATCTAGAAAACTTAAATAAGGGACCGGAAAATGAATAACTATAAGAAAGTGAAAATCAAAATCAACAAAAAACTATGAACCAGAGACACTTTTTGGGGGGTGTGGGGTGGGAGGGGAGGGATTGGGGTCAGAATGGGGGGGTTGCAATTGTATGGGGAATATAAAAATAAAATTTATTATTAAAAAAAAAAAAAAGAAGTTCAGAACATTAAAAAAAAAAAAAGTCCTGTCAGGGGTTCCTGAAAGGATGAGACAGCGGCATAATGGGATTAGGGAGGAGAGGAAGTGGTGGCATCCCAAGCCTCACTGGCACTTCCTGACTGGTGCCAGATGACTGACCCAGCAAAGGGTCTCCTCTCCCAGGAGCCTGCTTTGACCTTTGGAAAAGGAACTCCTGTTTTGACCACCTGGCATCTTGCACTTCTACCTCCCATGACAGGGTATGATAGCTTGTTTACATTTCCATCCCTACATAACCCTGAACATCTAGAGGACAAAGACTGGGCTTTTTCCCCTGATTTCCTCATGCCTGGAACATCAGTGTTACTGGAATGAATGAATGAATGACTCTCCCAATCCCCACACTATGTGGGAAACCATAAATCCTGGAGCTTTTCCAAGGCATCTTGGCAAAATAAAATAATCATGATGGGCTTTGGAGTTAAGCGGCCTTGCTTCAAAGCAGGCTCTCGTACCCCTAAGCAAATGCTTCCTTAACCTCTCTGAACCTCAGTTACTTCATATGTAGTATGGAGATCATACCTAACTCTCACACCAAGTAAGTGGGAAGGCAGGAAAAGTGGCTGGCACACAGTAGGCCCTTGATCGATCCTAGCTCACTTCTTCCTTCTAGAACTTCATTCTGACTCACTTCCTTCTCCCTGGTCCTCACACTAGTGAGGTCCAACAATAGAGAAAAGTTTAAATAAACGATGGCATTTCAAAGAGTTAAAATGTTAAGCAGTCAACAAAAATGTTGTTTAACCAATAGTTTTTAACAGAATAGAGAATATGTATTTCTGTAAAGCAAAGAAAAGGCTGAGTTATTCATACAGGATGACCTCAGGCATGTGAAATGAGTAGGCATGTGCATGCTCGTGTGTGCAGTAGACGATTTCTGGAAGGATAGACAAGAAACTCGTGGGAGTAGAAAGTTGGTATAGACTTTAACTTTTCACTTTATGACCTTCTGTTCTATTTTATTTACTGTAACTATATATATTATAATAAAAATATAATTCTTCCCATGATTATGTATTCATTTTTAAATAAGAACCCAAACCAGAAAAAAAAATATAGAAGGGAAATACAATAAAATTTCAACAGTAGCTATCTGGGGCGTGATGGAATTATGGAATTATAAAAATAATTCTTATCTTCACGTTTCTATAGTTTCCAAGTTTTTTATGATGAGCTTACAATTCCTCTATGATCAGAATTGAGGTGAAAATCATCTGAGTGGCTCCCCTGGGGTATAGGTGGAAGGAAGAAGAGCAGGTGACTGTCCAAAGGGTGAAGGGAGTGTGAGGTGGAGCTGGGCACAGGCAGTTGTATTTTCGGAGCCATGTGGTTCCTGCTGAGTCAACTAACTAGTTGTTTGGCTCCAGCCCACTGGTGGAGCCGGGAAATGCTCCCACTCTTGCCCTGGCTCAACCTTAGTCATCCTCTGGGAAAGAGGGTGCGGATGGAGGCAGGCTAGCTGGAAGTCTCCATCTGTCCCTGGAATCTTCTAGGCAGAGAAGACCTAGGAAGGAGTCTAAGACCTAGGAATCCTACCCACCTCGCAGTGTCACCTTGGGGCGGGTAGCAGCCAGGAGAGAGCAGGAAGAGTAGGTGGAGGGGACTGGGGAAATGCCCCTCTGGCCTTTGGCAGGCAGTTCTGCATCCTCTTGTGGAAGCTGCTGTGAAAATTAATTACCGTTTGTCCAGAGCTTCCAGGTTCCCCAAGATGAAAGACACAGAAGAAGGAGTGTCATGATGAATGGGTGTTTACGGTATTGACTTTCATCCCAAACACCCCACATGACATTATGAGTCCCTCCCCTCCCCTCCACTGCCCCTGCATCCTGGCCTCAAAGCACAGAAGGTGAACATCAGTATCAAATGCTACTGAATGTGAGGAAGGAAGGACAGGGGGCAGCTGATGCCCCACTGTCCTGCATTTCACACAGGTAAACCAAGGCACTCAATTCCCCTATGGGTTAATGGGAGGAAATGATGACAAAGCCTAGGAAACTGGGCTTCCCTCATGGTGCAAGGGGTTAAGCACAGCACTGTGAAGCTATCCACAGCCTCTGCAGCACGAGGTGGATCCCGGGCTGACCAGGGAGCTACCCACATGGAGCGGCAGACCTCTCCTATTTCACCCACTGCTCCCCTCAGCATTGTATTTCAGTCAATCTGCCTGTTCTGTTCCCCAATCTATCTCTGGTGAATCCTCTCACCCCCCACACCTCTGGCCTATACCTCAGTTCTTGTATGCACAAAAAAAAAAAAAGCCTAGGAAACGAGGAATGAAGCTTTGGAGTGAGGAGTTATAGGTTACTCTGGGCCAGAGCCCTGGACTCTCCCCCTCTTGTATATTGAGGGATGGAAGAATTCTAGAAGTCTCTCGCTCAGGCCACACAATGCCAAGTAGGTTCATCCCTAGATGTGCATAGTAGATGGAGTTCATTCTGACGTCTACTTCCTCTAGCAAACTGAATTGATTTTTTTTGTTGTTTGCTTCTGAACACTTGACCACAGCTGAATTCTGTCATCAACTGGTCCTTAGCACTTGGTGAGAAACTGTTTTTCTGGATCCTTCTCATTCTGTCTTTCCTTCTTCATCTTATACAAGGTAATTGATCTGTTAAGTTCCTTGATGTACTTCTGGGCAGGTGTACAGGGAAAATATAAAGAGAGAGGATCCTGAAGAGGTCAAGCCACCCTTCAGAGGCTGCATTCTTATTGGAGAGTTCAGTCTTTGTTTATGAGACATTTTAATAGTCTAAGAGGGTAGCAAGCAGAGAAAGGGCCTGGCCCCTAGAAAAGCAGGCATGTGTACAGTAGGAGCGCTTAGGAGACCCTTTTAAGACTCAGGTATGACATGCAAAGGGACCCTGCCTACATGAAGACAGTGAAGAGGACATGGAGGCCAGAATGGGAGATTTGTGCAAAGTTAGGTACAGACAGATGGGCAGGCTGGGTCAGATTTTGGATCCTGGAATGCCAAGCTAAAGAATTGGGATTTTGTCCAGAGGGCAATGGAAGCCCACTGAATGTTTCTAAACCAGGGAATGATACAACGTGGAGTCTCAGAACTTATTGCTTTCCCCAGGAGGTGAATCTCAACATCTCTGAAGCAGCAGTCCCACCATGAAATTCACCATCTTCCTCCGACCCCTGACTTGGATTTCAGCTGGTAACGGTAAGTACAAATGTCAGATCCCCTGTTTGCTCCCTGACACACGACCCCATGTTATTTTCTTCATAGCACTTGTCACCTTGGGAATCTGTGCTGGCTTGTGCCCTTGTTTACTTCCTTTTCTGTTGTCCCAAAGAAAGAAAGCAAAATGGAGGAGGAGCATTATCTGTTTTGTTCATTGTTTTACCACTAGCACCTATGACAGCCCTGGCCTGGTGGCAGATGCTCAGTGTGTATTTGTGGAATGAACAGATGATTGATAAGTGGATTAATGGAGCCCCTATTTTCTCAGCCACCCCACCCCCAAGCCCATGGTGATTCTTGACTCATCCTTGTTTGTCCTCAGCAGAACAAAGCCATTCATTTCCGCGTCTATGGATATTATTTCTGCATCTCTCCCTAATCTCCCCAGCTCTATTTGCATTTATGCCTTCACCCTCTCAAGCTAGAAACTTTACATTTCTTGAAGGCAGCAGCAACACTCCTTCATTTCCCCTGAGGGTCTCAGCACAAGGGCCCTCACAATGACACTGCCTGCTGATCCCGTCTGTCTTCAAAGTTTTCCAAGTGCTTTTCACATGGCCCTGGTATACCCAGGGCGGACTCAGGATTTGAGCCTTGGTCCTCAACTCTAAACAACACCCTTATTCCACTCTTGGTCTGATTTATGCATAAATTATAATGAATGAATGAATGCTGAAGTGCTTGAGAGGGAGAAACTGGAAGTAGGGAGATCTATTGGGGGAAATATTGGTCCATATTGACTCAAAAGGAGAAATAATAACAAGAGAGGAAGTGAATGGAGTGGGAGGATGGGGCGGGGAGAATTGCCTGACTCTGGGCCTGGAAAGAGCTACTACCTGGAGGTTAGCTACTCTGTCCCAACTGTCATGTACTCTACCCCTAAAGTCTTGTTTTTTAAGAGAGAAAGATATCACCAGGCCTCCCTGGGGGTGCAGGGGTTAAGGTCTCAGTGCTATCAGCTATGGCAGTCGCTGCAGCATGTGTTCTATCCCTAGCCAGGGAGCTACCCACATGGCACAGTAGACCTCTCCTGTCTCACCTCCTGCTCCCATCAGCAGTATATGTCAGTAGATCTGCCGTTCTGCTCCCCACTCTGTCTGGTGAATCCTCTCACCCCTCTCCCTGCACCTCTGGCCTATACCCCAGTTCTTGTATGCATAAATAAATGAAAATAAATCTTTTAAAAAGAATCACCAACCCAAGAAAGGCATTAGAGACAAAGTTAAAGGATCAGGGAGATTCAGAGTCCAAAGGAGACATTATTTATCGATTTGTCTTGACAGCAATAAGTATTAAAATACATATGCAATTCTGATGGAAACTTAGAGTAGAAAAATTTAGGATGGAAGGCCTCCCTAGGACAAACACCAGAGGCGGGGTGGGAATGATTAATAAATCTTAATTAAACCAGCTATGGAAGGTTCCTGTATCTAAGGTGGGGTCAGAAAAGATTATCAGCCAGAGGTGGGGACAGAGAGTTTATCGATTTTAGAAAACCGACCCAATCTGGCTCCAAGGCAATAATTTCCACAACGATTCCATCAAAGAGCATTATAAAAGAACACGAGCGAAAGGGCAGTTCTAGTTCTTTAAGAATGCCTGCTTGTGTCTATGAGGAACCTCACTTCCCTTTTTTTGCTTTTCTCAATAAATGTGTCACGTGCTGATGAATGGAAATATCTCCTGAATTCTCTTTCAGAGGTACACAAGAACCCCATGGACGGAATCACAACATCTCCACTGGACAAAAACTACCAAGGACAAAATGTATAAATTCAAAAGTAAATGAAAACCACCAATTATTTCACTATCCAGAAATAATCATTCTAACATTTTGATTTATGGTCTTACAGATCAGATAAAACAAGTATTTTTATTTTTATATACAGCTATACATACTTATATTTTATATATTATACTTCTATAATATAGATCTATTATATATACTTGTATATATTCCATTGTATAGATACCATATACACATATATAAGCACACATGCAAACATATGTTACTTATAAAGTGGAATACTTACCATTTTGTAAACTGCTTTTTGTTCTCACAGAGGAGGTTTTATAAGCCCAAAGGGCAGTTTGAAAAGATAACCTTTGGGATAAACAGGAAGTCAGAGAAGATATATGAGCATAAAGTGAACGGCTAAGTTCTGTGGTTTTGATAAATATTATTAAAGTAAATAAACCGTAGATGTTCCGCCAGGTTAAGTAATTATTAACTCTCTATCAGTAAGGCCACTAATTCATAGACTCATAGGATGTTGGTACTTGAAGGAACCTTTGAGATGATCTAATTCGGTGCCTTCTCTTAGGTACTGGGGAATTACAAGTCCAGAGACAGGAACTGACATCCCTCAAGCAGCGTGACTGGGGAGAATTGGCATAAGCACCTGATGCCCTGACTCTCAGCCACCAAACCACACAGATCAACAGTCACGGGCACTCTCATGCAGAGGAGAACAGGGTGCTGCGGTGGGCAAAGGAGGTAGGGGGAGATGGAAGTCTCAAATCAGTGGTTCTCCAGGTGTAAACATTCAGGGGGACATGTGTGTTAAGAGACAGCAAAATGTTCCTGCAGTTGTCTTGGAGACAGGAGAGCACAGTAGTTGGGAGCAGTTGATTCTGATGTCAGACCCTTGAGTAACAAATCTTAATTTTCCTTCTATATAAACTTGGCAATTTACTTAAACCTTTTGCCTGCATTTTCTTATCTGTAAAAGCAGGATAACAGCAGTCTTTACTTCATTGGATTGAAGTGAGAATTAAGAGAGAATGGGTTCGGGGCCTCCCTGGTGGCACGAGGGGTTAAGACACAACCTATGAAGCTATCCTCAGCCACTGCAGCATGAGTTCAATCCCCGGCCAGGGAGGTGACCCACATGGCACAGCAGACCTCTCCTGACTCACCCATTGCTCCCCTCAGCAGTGAATTTTAGTAGATCTGCCTGTTCTGTTCCCCACTCTGTCTCTGATCAATCCTCTGACCCCCCACACCTCTGGCCTGTACCCCAGTTCTTGTATGTATAAATAAATAAGTCTTTTTAAAAAAGAGAGAGAGAAAATGGGTTCAGCAAGGTGTTTAGCATAGAGAAAACTCCATAAATGAGCCATCATGATTATTACTGCTCTGGGATGAATGTCGATGTCCTTGTAAACTTTAAAAACAGACTAAGGGCACACGACAGCTGTCCTTGACTGGGGGCAAGAGGACTTGGAAAGAGACCCACCCATCTGTGAGCCCAGTTCCCCTGGGGGGCGATGACTGGAAGAGCCCATTACCCAGAGGAGGACATGTGGCTGGAGTTGAGCTGCCAGTAGCTGGGGGCCTCCAAGTATTCTCACAAGGAGCTGCAGCAGTGAGGCCTCCTCACTCCCTGGGCTTGCCAATTATTATACAGATTGAGGGTCTTACATTTCCCCCTCATTCTAGGGATTTCTAGGGCTTGTTATTTGCTTGGTTTGTCTGACCCTTTTTGCTCTCTATTGTATCGTCTACATATAAGTGAATCAGCTGATATGTCTTTTTCCTTCTGATTTATTTTGTGTGGGTTTATGCCTTCCAATTCCAGCCATGTTATCACAAAAGGCAAAAATTTACCATTTTTTTATAGTTGAGTAGTTTTACAATATTACATTCTGTATGTATACATCTTCTGGACTATCGTGAAGGATGATGGGGTGATATGGTAACAGACCTCTGAAGGCTGAAATCCTATACCTTTAACTCATATAGTGTCATAGACAAATACTACCTCCTTTGAAAACAACTAAAAATTTTCCCTCAATACCAATCTATTTAAAAGGTACCTTTTAGGGCCTCCCCGGTGGCGCAGCAGTTAAGCGCTGGGTTGCGAAGCTGCCCGCAGCCTCTGCAGCGCCGGTTCGATCCCCGGCTGCTCCCCGGCCACCAGAGGAGGGTCCCACATGGCGCGCAGACCTCTCCTGCCGCCCGCTGCTCCCCTCAGCAGTGTACTTCGGTCCTTCTGCCTGCTCTGCTCCCCGCTCTGGCTCTGGTGAATTCTCTCACCCTCCTGTGCTTCTGACTGTACCCAGTGCTTGTATAAATAAATAAATAAATAAATAAATCTTTAAAAAAAAATAAAAGGTATCTTTTAAGCAAAAACAATAAATTATTTTGAGATTTGTAACAAATATAGAATGAAATTCATTACCGCAATAGCACAAGGACTAGGAAAGGGGACATGTAAATACAAGTTCTTCACTATCCACAAGGCACTATAATAGCACTATTAGAAGGTAGTGATAAGTTAAAGGTGTCTATTTTAGACCTTAGCAAAATAATTAGCAACAGCAACAAAAGAAGTTGTTTTCTACATCAATAGTAAAGAAACTATGGAATTAAAAAAAAATTATAAATATTTTCAAAAGAAGGCAGGAAAAAGGGATGGGGAAGGTACCAAGACAGAGGGGACAAATAAAAAACAAATAACAAAATAGATTTAGGCTCAACCATATGAATAACTACACTATAGGTCATTTAAAAGATGGAAATAGCTCTCAATATAAATACACAGACAGGTTAAAAGTAAAATATAGAGATATACCTACAAAACACTAATCAAAAAGAAAGCTAGAGGGCCTTCCTGGTGGCACAAGGGGTTAAGCACTGCACTATGAAGCAATCCGAAGCCTCTGCAGCACAAGTTCGATCCCCAGCCCTACAGGGAGCAACCCACATGGCGCAGCAGACCTCCCCTGACTTGCCCACTGCTCCCCTTACCAGTGTATTTCTATAGATCCGTCTGTTCTGTTCCCCACTCTGTCTCTGGTAAATCCTCTCACCCCCCTCATCTCTGGCCTGTACCCCGGTTCTTGTATGCATGAATAAATAAATCTTTAAAAAAAAAAAAAAAGAGGGCCTCCCCGGTGGCGCAGCGGTTGAGCGCTGGGTTGCGAAGCTGCCCACGGCCTCTGTGGCGCCGGTTCGATCCCCGGCTGCTCCCGGCCACCAGAGGAGGGTCCCACATGGTGCGCAGACCTCTCCTGCCGCCCGCTGCTCCCCTCAGCAGTGTACTTCGGTCCTTCTGCCTGCTCTGCTCCCTGCTCTGGCTCTGGTGAATTCTCTCACCCTCCCGCGCTTCTGACTGTACCCAGTGCATGTACAAACAAACAAACAAACAAATAAATAAATAAAAATACATGCCCCTTAAAAAAAAAAAGCAAGCTAGAGTAGCAATATAGATCTCAGGCAATATGGACAACAGAACAAAGAATATTACCATAGAAAATAAGGACATTTCATATTGTCAATTTCAATTGACAAAGGGGTCAGTTCATTAAACATAACTGTAGTGAACAGAACTTCAGAGTGCATGAAACAAAAACTGCTGAAACTTAAGGGAGAGAAAGCCAAATATCAATTTTGGTTGAAGACTAAAACACACTATTCTAGTAATTGATAAAAGAATACACAGAAAATCACTACGGACATAGAAGATTTGACCTTCTATGAATCAGCTTGACCTAATTGACATTTAACACTTCATCCCAAAACAGCAGAATAGGATCTTTAAGCTAGGTGTCTTGGGTCTTCCAAGTCAACTGCTCTTTTCCTCAAATGCAGGAAATAATTTTTTTCATCTTCCTATCAGAGATATCTTCGAAGTTGCACTATCTGGGAGATTCATTCCTCTCAAATGGCACATTTTCTTATGGCTACTGGAGAAGTCCAGAGTGAAAAGTGTACAGACGGTGTTAGGAATCTATTTTAAGTTCCCATCTACTAGCTTCTTGGTTTCTGTAAACTTTTTAAGGAACTGGGGATGGGTGCGTGAGTCGGAAGAGATATGACCTACTACTATAAATAAATTCCACCAGGATTTTAAATTAGGTACCATAATTGATCCTGTGTGTGCTCACTGGAGTTGGGACAGGAGGATGCCCAGCCTATATGGGTGTCTCCTGAACCTTCTTACTGAGTGTTCAGTCTGCTGACACCAATTGAACCGTTTACCACAGAAAATCAAGCAAATGTGTAGTAAGAACGCTGTTCTTTCTGGCTGAAACTGTCCTATGTACAGCCTTATTCAAGGAAACAGACAGGTCCCAGGATGCACACCGGGTCCAAGGGCAGCCCACCCATAGGCTGATCAATAACCAATCAGGTGATGTGATGACATGGACGCTGACTGGCAGGGTAGCAATAATAATAAATCTATGAAAGTCGTTTCCTCTAGGACAGGAGGGATTGACTGGTGGCACCAAGTGGCACCCTAGAAAAGGAGTTCACATGTAGTGGATAGTGCTGGCTTTGAGAGAAACAGAAAGCAGCTTCTGGTTCTGGCAGTTTTTCATTCCCAACCTGTCATTCATTCACCCCTTCATGCAATCAAAACTCATTAACTGCCTGCTAATAAAATCAGGCCCTGTGCTAGGTCCCTCCTGAAATGCAATATAATCTTTGCTTTCCTGGTACTTCTAGTCTAGAGATGGACATTAATAAAATAATGACAGAGAAATTAATTATTAAACTTTGATGAAATATAAGATATAGATAGGGAGATACGAGAAAGAAAAAAGGAACTTCTGACCTATTCTGGGGTTCTTCACCTCTGAAGAGGTGACATTTGAGCTGAGATGTGAAGAAGTAGTTTAGTTCAAGAGTGAATTTAGGGAAAAATGTGTTTGAGGCAAAGAGGCCAGCTTGTGCAAAGGTCCTGAGGCAGGAGGGAGCATGAAATGTTCAAGGGACTGTCAGAAAGCCTGTGTAGCTATAGTGGAGCAGAGCTGTGCATTAAATGCCCTTTGCATCTCTCCACAGTCTCTTTACTTAATGTAGCCTGAGAAGATGCTCTTCCTTGCTAACAAAATCCCCATGGATGAAAGCACCTACGATAAATCTCAGGTGTTCAGAGGGGTTCAAGGTCAATGAAATAGTTTCATCCTGGTTGTACCATTTACTACCTGTGAGGCCTTGAGTAAGTTACTTTATAGCTCCCAGGCCCAGTGTGTACACGTGGAAAAATGAAGATAAAAACATTTGTGCAAGGTTGTGGTAAGAATCAAATGAGACCTTGTTTGTAAACATGCCTAGCTTGGCTTATGGCAAGTAGTAGGTACTTAACACATACTCCTGATATTAGAAATGATTGAGAAGGCACCAGGGTTCAATAAGAACTCACCTTTTTTGCACTCCGGTGGAGGTGGGGGTGGAAGAGAGGCCATGGCTGAAACAATGTTCAAAACAATGTCAGAGAAGGTAGAGGGATGAAGCAAGGCAGGACTTGTGTTGTTAGCCATGTCTACCACTGCCACATCCCAGTGCTTAGACATAAATCCGCGGCCACCAGAGCAGGGAGGATCAAGCCAGGGCCTGGGAGGAGAGGGGAGAGGTGAAAGGGCTTGGTGTGAGGCTGGGACATGGTCCAACTTCAGAGGCCAGCTCCACTTTGGGACAGAAAGTTCAGAGGACCTTCCTCAATACTTCACGACGGGGCATTTGGTTCTGTCTCCACTGACTCCCAGGTTCTAATAGGTGTGCCGTGTCAAATGGAGAGAGGGTGATGGTTCTCTAGGCACAGAATCGCACTCCCTACTTCCAGTGTGTAAGGTCAGGAGGGCCTGCATGGGGGCCTTGTGCCATCTCCATGCCAATACCCCCAGAGAGACGCCAACCAGCAGCAGAACCAGGATTGAAAAGGAAGGCAGCGCCCAAGATTCTGAAACAAGAGGCCAAGGCCCCAGTGAGGGAACGTGGGTTCTAGACAAGATTTATTCCAGAAAGAAAACAGAACTTGGTAGTTACGGAGAAGGCAAAGGAACCCAATGCCACAGATGACTGCTTCTGTGATAGAGAGTGGCAACAGGGATGAGACACAGGCTTCTCTATGTATCATATCCCCTTGTTCCATAAACACATTGGGGCATATTTAACCTTTGCTAGGCAAGTTTTTTTCTTATTTTAAACCACTATAAAAATAAGGGCAAGAGAACTAAAGTCGGGAAATTTTAATGGAAACAGGGCAGGGTCCATATGAGAAATGCACACCATAAGGTCCTTATAATTCCCCCAAGGCAACTAAAGATTTGCTTCTGAGCTGCCTAGGCGCCTGAGGAGGAAACGGGGGCAGTCATGAGTTTTATGGTGTTCAGAAGACAGACCCCCAGCAACACAGATACAGCCTTTCAGGGTGTTGAGATCTAAGGGGCATCATCCCCAGGACTTCATGCAAAGGAGACCCCTGGGCACATGAGGCTCCTGCCAGCACACTGCTCCCTGGCATGAAGCTGCTCACGTTTGCTGCTCCAGTCAAGCCCACTTCAGGAACCGGGGTAGACCAGGTGGGCGCTTACTCACAGACCCAGCCAGCAATCAGAAATGGGAAGAACTAATCTCTATTCTTCCAGGCACATCTCAACCTGAGATGTTGCTGGAGACAAGTGTTGTTTCTTCAAACGGGGCATAAAGGAACTGGATAGCACCAGCTTTAATCCCCCTCTTGGTTGTGTGAAGTTGGTCTTGGCAAACCTGGAAGTGTAATTAATGAGGAGACTATTAAGGGAGTGAGAGTTACAGAGCCATCCCCAGCTGTGGGGCTTCACTTGGCTTACCCTCCAGTGACTCACTGGCTCATGAGCAATCCTCATATGCCTGATTTAGAGGACTTACTCACCCTTCAGAGAAAGACTTTAATGCAATAAAGCAAATGTCAGTAAGTGGGACGCAGCTTAGCACATCACCCGGCCTGCACCCAGCTTCCCACTCCCTGGCTCTCCCTGCTTGAGGCCCCTCCAGTCACTCAGCACCTGGACAGGTCTGCGCAGTGAACAAGCTGCAGGACACCATCCAAGGCTGAGCAGAGGCTCAGAGATATGAAACAATGGAGCCTCAGGCCTCAGCTAGATCAAGCCCTGAAGTCTGGGCCTTTGAAGATAGAGATTAGTTCCAAAGAACTGGAGTTAGGGTGAGGGCTGGGACCTTGGTCTTCTCCCTCCCTGTCCACTGCTCTGCCACTTTCCTCTCTCGGAAGCAATGCTTGGATGATGCAGATGAGGGGCATGTGCTGAAGGAAATTAATGAGGCCTCCCCAGTCCCAGTGGCTTTCTTATCTGTGAACTTTCCAAGGAAGCTGTGAAGATCCAATTGGGGAAAAAGAAGTCATGTGGAAGGCAAGGCCTCAACGCTTTTGTGTTATTTAGAAAGGGCTAGGCTGCCCTGAGCTTGGTTGCCAACTTGGGTGCATGGAGGCCTTGTGAACTCTCCAACACTCCTGTGTCGGGGTGTTATAAATCCCAGCCATTTCCTGGTTGCCCAATTAGGAAACAGACCCAAGTTAGGCTGGCATGAGAAAAGTAGTGTGGGAAGTACAATACTGCCCCTTCCTTTACAAGACAGGAAATTACTCAGAAGGCGAGTTGATTCGGCATCGGATTTAAGTCCACTCATTGATTTACCAAGTATCTCTTGGGGGAATTATCTGTTTGAATTAGTTCAAAGGGGAGCCTCCCTGGTGGCACAAGAAGTTAAGACACAACCTATGAAGCTGTGTGCAGCCACTGCAGCATGAGTTTGATTCCCCAGCTGGCCCGGGA
Organism: Talpa europaea; assembly: GCF_964194135.1. NCBI lineage: Eukaryota > Metazoa > Chordata > Mammalia > Eulipotyphla > Talpidae > Talpa > Talpa europaea. The sequence goes on from NC_140077.1 coordinate 13,805,626, forward strand.
AGTGACCCACATGGTGCAGACTCTCCTGACTCACCCGCTGCTCCCCTCGGCAGTGTACTTTGGTCAGTTTGCCTGTTCTGTTCCCCACTCTGTCTCTGGTGAGTGCTCTCACCCCCCACATCTCTGGCCTGTACCCCAGTTCTTGTATGCATAATTTTTTTTTTTAAAGAATTAGTTCAGGGCCTCCCTGGTGGCGCAGCGATTGAGCGCTGGGTTGCAAAGCTGCTCGCGGCCTCTGCGGCGCCGGTTCGATCCCCGGCTGCTCCCCGGCCACCGGAGGAGGGTCCCGCATGGCGCGCAGACCTCTCCTGCCGCCCGCTGCTCCCCTCAGCAGTGTACTTCGGTCCTTCTGCCTGCTCTGCTCCCCGCTCTGGCTCTGGTGAATCCTCTCACCCTCCCGCGCTTCTGACTGTACCCAGTGCATGTATAAACAAAACAAACAAACAAATAAATAAATAAAACATGCCTCTATTAAAAAAAAAATTAAAAAAAAAAGAAAGAATTAGTTCAAAGGGTAAATAGGTGGGCAGGCATTTGAGGTGAACCTTCACCTAGTTTACTTCTCCATCTCTTGGCTGTATGGCCAAAGTTTTGTGTCTGCCACGTGCCAGGCACTGAAGAAGGCTGACCACAATGCTGGCACCCAGGCTTGCTGGAATCAGGCTTTTAGGACCACCCAGTTCAGTCCACTCATTTCATAGATGAAGAATTCAAGGTTTAGGGGCCTCCCTGGTTGTGCAAAGGATAAACACACAACCTATGAAGCTATCTGCAGCCACTGCAACACGAGTTCGATCCCCGGCCAGGGAGGTACCCACATGCCGCAGCAGACCTCTCCTTTCTCGCCCGCTGCTCCCCTCAGCAGTGTATTTCAGTCAATCTACCTGTTCTGTTCCCCACTCTGTCTCTGCTGAATCCTCTGACCCCCCACACCTCTGGCCTGTACCCAGTTCTTGTATGCATAAATAAATATTTAAAAAAAATGTATTCTTGCCTTACTCCGATTCACCAACAAGAAGCAGTGCTTTTTTTCCTTTTACTATTTTTATTTCGCACTATAAAAAAACAACCAGTAACATACTGTTTTTCTTCACATTCATATGGATTTTAGGAAATTATTGCCTTTTCCCCTGGAGAAATAACCTACAGACAAAAACATAGTAGTACCACACATGAAGTCTGAAAATTCCAGAAGTCAACAGCTTGGAGACAACCCCCAGGGGCAGGGAAAAAACAAGTGTCACAGGAGACAGACAAGCACATGTAAGGACAGCAAGCTGGGGAATGACCCTTGATGCCAATGACCCAGACAGCAGGTACCTCTTGCTCCCGGCACCCACTGCCACCACCTCAAAGGGGTGATTTTTGGCCTATGGTTTGAATGACTCTTTTCAACTGACATGAGTTGCTTTGAGGAACGGTGCAAGGAGAAAGGTTCAAGTATGAGGAAGAATCATGCCAAAGTTCAAGGTCAGGGAGGAACCCACAGTGTAAAGGAAACCCAGGAGCCAGTGTCTTGCTATTTCTACCAACCACCTCCACTGGACCCAAGGGAGATCTCTAGCTTCAAATCACCATCTACATTGTTTCCCTACAGACCCTGCGGGGTTACTTTCCTGATGAGATGGTGATCCAACTCAGGGCCTGAATCACCAGCGGCAGCTACTGTGACTGCCAGTTATAAAAATACGGTAGAAATTGTGCTTCCTTCAAAATGAATTGGCTTCGAAACTGCCTTTTCTCCTGGTCGAGCAACTGCTTTCTCCCACGTTGCTGCAGGTATTTATTGCCTTACGCTTGAAATGAAAAGGCAAACTTTGAGGTGCAAGGACCGGGCAGTCCTGAGGGCAGGGGGACTGGAAGTACAGTAGTCAGCACACGCTGTGCTCCCATAATGGCTTGGCCTTCCTTCGGCCCCGAGGACCCATCCCCGAGGTCAGCCTGAAGTTCGTCCGCAAGCCTGGCGACCCTCACCATCCCACCAGGGCAGAGTGAGGTCTTCAGTATTGCACAGGTATGAAATGTCCGCAAGTTTGAAAAACAAAATCACAGTTGTTCGTGGGGCTGGGCTGGCTCCCCCATGCCTGTTTTAGCAGGACGTGGCTGTGGCCATGGAGCTCCTGCTGAGCTCGGAGACTGTTGAGTGGGTGGGCACTGGCGCCAGCGCTGAGGTAGGGAAGGTACAGTAGGAACCCTGCAAGTCAGGGTTCAGTGTCTGCAAATGGGCTATAAATGAAGAGCCGGCTGCCTCCCCTTGGCAAGAGGGAGCCTGGGGGGTGGGCGTAGAAGGCAGGATCTCAGATTCATACTGCAGGAGCTGGCCCATGAAGCCGAAATTGGGCGAGACCATACTCCTCCTCTGCTTGATGTAATCGAAGGCCTCCTTCAGGCGGAACTGCTTGGTCTTCATGAGGTAAGCCATGCAGATGGTGGGCGAGCGAGAGATGCCGGCCTCACAATGGACCAGGACCTTGCCTCCCTTTTCCCTGACACAGTCTGGAATGAAGAAGACAGGCGGAATGAGTTGGGCTTGAAACCCAAGACACAAGAGCAAAACACAAAAGTCACCTTATCAAATTGTCAGGCCTGCTCAACAGCTAGACTTTGATCTGCAGCAGTGAGGAGAGCGCTTCTGGTGTCTTAGGGCTTTTGTGATATTGATAGCAGCTTCCTAGTTCTCCAGGATACTTGCACAGATTCTGCCAGTGGAGGCACTAGACCTGGAATAATCTCTTCCTGGGGACGCCATCTTCATTTGGTTTCCGTGGAAGGGTTTCAAGAGGGCAATGGAAAATCCTTGAGGCTGCCTGCAAGTTTTTATGGGGCATGCACATTTTTCTGGAAGAGTCCAGAAAAGGCTCCAAGAGTGACTTGGAGAAGCAGTTCTTGCCTCTTAGAATTTTATTCTAATGGTGATGACCTAACCCTCATTCTGATAGAGGCCTTCCCACAGTCATCCAGTCTGGCTGTGCCAGGGCGGGATGCTTGGCTCAGCTCCCAGGGTTCCCACCACCAAACATACAATAAATAGTGCACAGCCACTAATTATAGCCCTGGCTAAGTGACGCTTACCAGACGGAGGATATAAATGGCTTGCGCAAACTCCATCTTGCACAACAATGGGAGTCACTGCTATAAAGCTACCCCCATCAGTTAGCATTCTTCAGCTCAATGTGTGACAAAAAGGGGGGATTATCCTCCTCTTCTAATCCACTCCCCCCCAAAACAAGAGGCACAACTGTTAAAAATGGGAGGGATAAAAAGTCAAATATATATACTCATCCAAAGAAAGAACCAAACCCCACAGAAAATTAGACCTTCCAATTCCCTGTCTCGCTAGTGAGGAAACGATGATGTCACAGGAAGTTAGCTGCCCTTGGCATTACGAAGGCCACCGTGTAAAAACATTTAGGGCTGTGCAGGGCAAGTGCAAAAGTCAGCCCCCCCTTACCCACCACCCTTCTCAAGTTCAAGAAGTCTGCAGTGAAAGAGCAAGTTTTTGAGGCATCAGGGAGGGATCCTGAGTTTCCCTATCATAAAACCCCAAAGGACACCCCAGGGAAACACACGAGAGGTCCCTCCCTCCAATACACTAACTCAGAAGGGTCAGGGAAATTAGTTCAAAGGAGAGACCCCAGAACCTAGGGTCATGACTCCAATTTTCCTTTCCTCCTTTGTGGCTTCCTTTGTAGTCCAGCTTTTAATTGACCAGTGCCACATCCAAGAAAGCAAAGCGCCCAGAGCAGACCGCTTCTGGCCTCAGCCGACCCCTCGGGCCTGCTGTCCAGAATGTGGGTTTGACCCCAGTCCCTCCTGCATCAGCTGGGCTAGGAGTCTGGGGAAGATCTTGTGCTTTCAAGGTGCTGTGGGTTTGTGCGGTTGTGTACACCAGACACAATACACACACAACATGGAGAGGGAGGCTTCTGAGAAGTGGATGGGGGTGGTTTCATGACCTCACTGAGCAGCTACCCAGGTAATTAAATAAAAGGCTAAGAAGGCAAGGCATTCCAGAGACAGGGAAAACAAGTCAAAGGTTTCCTGCCCCAAATCCATCACTCTGGCTGCCTCTCGGGCACTCCAAATAAATCATCCCAGCCTAGAGGCTCAGGTACCAGGAGGCCAGAGCTGGCTTCTGCCTCTGCTATTTCTATGGGGCAGACATCCTGTGTGGTGACCCTCCACATGGCTGCAGGGGGTCCTTGAATCACTACGCACCTTATGAAATCACTGCTGTGCCTTCCCACAGCACTCAGAACGAGAGGCAGGAAAACCAACAATGCAAAAGTTAACAAGAAAGGACTCTGAAAAGGGTGGCAGACACAAGGGTGGAGAGTGGTACTTCCAAATTTGAGACGGAAAAAAGTCAGCCCAGCCTCTGGGGAGAGGGCGGGCGGTGGGTGGGGGCAGTCAAATGAAGAACAACCCAGGCTACACAGAGTACCTGGAAACCCAAGGCCAGGAGCCCCTGAGTCCTTTCCAGGTAGAGGCACCAGCGCTTGGTTTCAGGCCTACACAGTGGGGTAAATGATAAGGGCCTCATGGAATGCAGAAAGGATGCAAAAGATGCCAACTTTTCTATGCATAAGCACAGAGCTTGAGGCAAGTGCTATCTTTAATCCAAAATTAGCTGAAAATGCAAAACAAATTGCCCCCAAAGCGGTTTGCCAAAAACCACGGGGCTCAGTGCATAAGTAGTGCTCTCTCAATCCTTCTGTTTGCTTCAAAAATAGTCCAACCTCCATAGCAGCAGCTAGGGCGGTTCTCACTCCACCCCACTGGCCCTGTGTGGAGTATCATGCAGGGACGCGTTCTACTTCCCACCCAGCTAGAAACAGTGACAAGAGCGGCTGCTGAGGACTGCCATAAAAATATATTAATTCATTTATCTTGCAAATTAAAGCTCCTATTAATAGCAGCTCCGATCCGCCCCTCTGCCTCTTCAGTGGCTGCCTCCCTTTCTGGCTCCAACCCTGGTAGCTGCACATACAAAACATCTTTTTTTCCTTTAGTGAAGGTGGCCCCCCATCAATTCAGTCCAAGAAGACGTGCCCCGAAGGGACTTACACATAACAGCCCTGGGAATGGCGGAACATACCTATGAAGTCTATTGCCTCCTGGAAGTGGGAGCTGATGTCCGCCGTGTGGCTGTCTTCCACGGGGATCCACTTGTAGTGCAGCCGGGGCTCGCAGGCCTCGGAGGCCCGCCGTGACACGTTCAGCAGGGCCGTGATGTGCAGGTTGGCGAGGAACTCGCACTTCGACGCGTGGTAGGCACTTCCAAGGTAGAGGAATGGGAGGATTTCAACTGGGCTGCCCTGGAAGCAGGGGCAAAAGGACAAGCAGGAAAGATTGGATTAACATCTCATTTGGGAGCGGAACAAAAGCACCCCATCTATCCTGTCTCAGGTGGGAGGCCCCCCTTTCCGGTTTCCAGGTAGAGAGTTCAGAGACCGGGCAGACCTACCCACAGTGTGGGCGGGGTCTCCGTCCTGGCAAACTCTCTGCCCTACATCACCTCTGTGTGACTCAATGACAGCAAACCCCACACAGCAAAGCTTTTCATTTCCTATATGTGGAGGTGGGAGATGCCAGCAGCTTTCCTGTGTTGACGAAGATGCTGGCAGTGTGGGGTGGCGGAAGATCAAGGACCGCGGAGGTCTTGCTACCATGAGAGCACCGGGGCAAGGCCCTTCAATTTGGGGCAGCCTCGATTTCTTTCCAGATAAAATGGAGAAGACTGCAATGGGGTGAGCCGTCCCCCTCTGCAGCCCTCACATTCCGTGCAGTGCATTTCATCAAACCTAAGAGGTGGCCAGATTTCAGGGATATTAACACGGGCCCCTCCCCAACGACAGAAGTATGCTTCTTAGAACTGAAAACGACCATTATCTACCCAGAATCCTCAGGCAGGGCAAGCTGGTAGGCTCAAGCAAAGGGACTTCCCCTGCCCTTGACCTTCTTCAAAGGGGCTGAGCACCTGGTGGGAGATGCTTACATGCACACACCAGGTTTCTAGCCAAGGAGACTCCCGATGAAGGGAGAACCAGAGACATCTGCAGAGACAACGCTATTAGACAGCAGTGCTGCCCAGTGGGGCTCCGGTGGAGGTGCTGGCACTTGGGGGGGCGGGTGGGCAAGTCAGTGAAGACGGAACAGTGGGAGCCTCTGCAGAGTCAGAGGGCAATGGCGGGCAAGGTGACAGCGGCTGTGTCTTTGGGAGCTTTTCCATATCATCCATCCGCTTCCTGTATTTCTATTTCCTGCCTCGTAGCAGAGAGGAGAGGAAACTCTCTGCCGGCCCTGTGACGGGGGAGGGGGCACATGGTGAGGGCAGCAGAGGGCACTTCTCAAATGACCCAGCATGTGGAGCTGGCTTTTCCTTCCCTGAGAAGTCAAGTGTTTAAGCAAATACCAGTGAGCCACTTCGAAGAAAGTTAAAGAGGATTTTACAAAAGATAATAGCAACTCCCACCGTTTTTATTAGCACCTGCTGCGGCTGCCCCTGGGTTCACACTGCAGAGGCCCCTCTGTCCACATCATCCTCCCCTAGAAGGTGCCTGCAAAACGCTGACACACTGGGCTTGGGAGCCTATCCAGTTTCTTCTGGTGCTCAGCCCAACAAACACACCCCCGAAACCATGTTTCTTTCCTTTTCTGAATCTTTTGTATAAACTCAGGAAGAAACCAAACGTCTTCAGAAACCCCAAAGGTTATCACCACTTTGCCTAACTTCTCTCCATGCAGGAGTGCTTCTCAGAAGTAGCACTGGGGGTTCCCCAGATGAGGCTTGGAGACACAGCAGGGCCTCCCCACCAGGCCAAAAGTCCTCTGTGCTTTTACAACATCCTGCCAGTTCCTGTTTCTCTTTCACTTTCTGAGAAAACTAGGGGAAAACACAATGCAAACAAACAAACAAAAATAGAAATCCAGCCAGGCCGGATGCCTGTGGCTTGAAAGTCAAGGGTTCATCATAAGCTCAGTATTTTTAATAAAGGAAAACAAACAAAATAATAACCTGGGCACCTCGCCAGGCTTAACAGGCTTCCTCACCAAGGATCCTGTTCAAGGAAAGGTCACCTGGCTGTCCTCAGAAGTCTATTCCCAGGGGCAGAGATCTGTGATGGCAGGGGGGTGGCATATTCAGCAGCATCTAAAAGTCTTCCTTCTTAAGATTTGGAATGTCCTATTTTGTGGGGAAAACTTGCTAAGTTCCTCCCATCAAATATAGTGCCTACAATGGCCCTTTCCTGAAAGAAGGTGTTTAAAACAGAACAAGGTCCTGGAAAGGGCTAGAACAGTTTAAGATAAGCGCTGGTTCTGGGTCTAGTGCTGCCATGAACCCAGCTTCAGGGTTCCTTGCAAAGCAACCTACTTACTAGCCCTGAAATGTTTTCTTTTGCCCTGATTCTGCCACACTGGGGTTCCCGCCCACCTTTTCCTTATCCTCCTGTGTCATTGGCAAAATCCCACCTGAGTGTCCACTTCATTCTTTCTTTAACAAGTCGTCACAAAGTGCCAATACTTGGAAGGGGGAAAAGCCCACAAGTTTGTAGAAACACGAAGTTCCCTCTTATTTCCTGATTTCTTCTGGTTCCAGAATTGATGGAATTAGAAGCATGAGAAACCTTTAAAGGACCCAGCTTAGCTATTCAAACAGAAGTTTCTCTATAACCCTCCCTCCTCTGTCTTTACCCCCACCCCCCACTCCATTTCAGTTAAGAGTACCAACAAGACCTGCCTTGACAGGTACTGGGCTGGTCTGCAGAAACCGCAGAGCATGAACAATTAGAAAGGAGATCAACACAGGAAGCCTGAAAGTCAGCTTGGAAAGGTCTTCAGGGAAACCCAGACCAGTATTGCAGTTTCTGCACACTTCCCAGGCCAGCTAAGAATAATGTAGTTCTCACTTCCCCTTTTCCTCCAGAAGCTGTTGAGCATCCTTTGGCTCGTTTGCTCTTGTCAGCTTGTTTGCTGGAAGAAAGCCCATTTTCTCTTGGATGGAAGCTCAAGTTGGCAAGTCAGAGGCTCTCTAAAGCTCCAGGGCTCTGCCAACACCCTGATCCACAAAAGCAGCAGCAGAGGTTGCTGAGCGGGGAGAGGAAAAGCCAGGGTAGCCAGGAAGGCGCGGAGCCAGGAGCTGGCCACGTCGGCATACCCACCTGGTCATAGGCTGGCCTGTAACTCATGCTGAGCACTGGTTTCCCGCATTGGCTGATGAGGGCTCTCTCGGTTTCAATTTTCTCTTGTGAAATGGGTTTTACATCCACACAGCATTCAGGATATTCAGAATAGAAAGTCTCATATCCCCCTACAAGAAAAAACAAGAATAAGACAAATGTAAGCATTGATTTCTTGGGCTGTCAGAAATGCCCAGAATGAATCAATACCCTGACTGTGGAGCAGTCAAAAATACTGAGCTAATACAGATTCTGGTCATATAAAAAAAATTGAGCCAAAGCAACTAACAGTTTTAGAATAGGAATGAGGTCTGCACACGCACACCTGGGCATGCACATGCGCGCGCACATACACACACGTTAAAAAAAAAAAAATCGGGGGGTGGAGGCCGGGAGGGGAGGGATTGGGGTCAGAATGGGGCATGTGCAGTTGTATGGGGGAATATAAAAATAAAATTTATTATTTAAAAAAAAAAAATCAATAGCCCCTAAAGGCAATGATTAACTATTTGTGTCTATCAGAAGCCGCCTAAACTGTGAAAAGAACTATTTGACATCTGGCAAATATTAACCAAATCCTTGTAGAAAACAAAAGCTGTTTTCTCTTGTTTATCTAAAATGCAGGTGTGATTAAGCAGAATTTCATTAATTTGTGAGAAGAGAGCAACTCTTAAGCTGGTCTGTTTCTTCTCCAGTCCTGCAGTCCTAGGCAGGATTATAGATGGAACCCCCTTCCATTCACAAGGGACTGGGGGCTAATGTGAGGTTTCAAGTCAGAGCAATAAAATAGCCTTGCCCTTTCTCACTCCCAAGGTGCAGAGGACACTGCTGACAATCTCTCTAGTGGTCCCATTTAGAGTAATCAATCTCGTTAATTACCTTCCAAACCAAACTGGGGGAATGGCCTCCTGAACTTAGTTCTTAGCTCCCACAGTAAAAATTGCAGCTAATATAAACTCTCTCCCCTATGACCACCTACCCACCCCCTTTCGAACCTCCATATCACCCTCCCCTCCTGACCTTTGACCTCCCACCACCCCCCCAAATCAATTAAGTCAACTGCTAGCAAGCATAACTGTAAAAATCCTTAATATTACATTTACACGTCTCCAAATAGATCGCTTAAGGTAAAAAAGGACTCTGACCACGTCACAGATATGTGAGCTTCTGCACAAGTCTTCTCGGGCTCGGTGCACTTAGTATGGAAGAACCAAATGAGACCCAGGCCTCAGAATGCTCAGGCTGCCCAGAGGTGATGCGGACACAGGTCAGGTTTGCTTGGGAAAACCTCGCTCCCAATGGAAGGAATTCAAGTCACTTCCTAGAGTCTCCAGACAACCCACTGCTGTCTTTTCCTGACCCAGAAAATTCACTTGTTGTCAAATCAATATGCATTCTAAGATCTATATTTTCCCCAAAGTCTCTGTCTTGTCTGCCTAGCCCTCCAGTGGAGCACGTGGCTTTTGTAAACCCCAGCGACAGACAAAGGGTTAATGGATTACAGGGCCAACTCCTGCTCCCTCCCCAAAGCTGCAGCCAATTCCTAGAATGAGTCATCTAGCCTTTAGGGCTTCCGCTCAGCTTGCTGGAAAGGCCCCCACCCCCATTTAGTACACCCAAATCTCCCCTGTGGTCACTTCACCAAATAGCCCTTGGGGCCTCCCTTGGTGAAGCTTCTGGTCCCCCACAAAGACCTTGTTTCTGGTGGCAATGAGGGAGGCCAGGGCCAGAGAGGATGGAGTGGGAAGGTGATGGAGAGGTTAGTGGCTTAGCTTCTCCCAATTCCCCAATAGCTCCTGCCCCCTTCCCCCCAGGAGGCTGAGACTGCCAGACATACACTGACTCTCCCCACCCCCACCAACTTCCTCTGAAGAGGTGTACCTACCATAGCTAGGAAATCACTTCCTGGGCCTCAACATTTTGGGCTCCAGGAGACAAATGGAGCAATGTGGGAGGGAAACTGGAATAACGGCCCTGGCCCTCCCAGATGAGGCTTGGTATAGAGAAGCTTTCAGGCTACCCATCTTCTGGCTTTAAATAAAGAGTTGGACGTCAGGAGACAGACAGGAGGACAGATAGGAGGTGCGGGTGTGGGCTGGTCCCTGCCTGACTGTTGACAAAGTAAGGCAGGCACACAAAGAGTCTCAGTGTAGTTGAGGGACAGATAAACAGAGCCCTGCCTCTGCCAGCTGGGGTCAGGATGAGTCCTCCAGATTAGATGGTCTCTGTCTTTCACCCACTCCCAGCAGAGGCGTGGAGAGACAGAACATTCCTCTCTCGTGCCTCACTTAAGTTGCAAGAGCCCTGGCAATTCTTTTGGCTGCTTCAACCCACTTCAGAGTGACTCTGCTTTCTATCACCAGGGCTTTAGCAGGGGAGCACTGACACTATGTATACACACCCTCAATGCCACTGGACCATCACCTCATTTTAGTGGGTTTTTTTTGGGGGGGGAGGGGAGGTTAAGCGAAGTATAAAAGATATTGTCCCCAAGAGCTGTGATGCCACTGGATTAAAACCAGAACTTGTATCTTAGACATGAATCACATAAGGAAATAAACATATTCTTTAGCAACAACCTAAGGATGAGTAGTGTTATTATGGATATTTGACTCAAATTTAAAATGCGCATTCTTTCAACCTGGCAATTATGGCTTCACTGAAAGATAGTATACACACAAAAGCACGTGACAAAGATATCCTCTGCCACCCTGCTTCAGATGGTGAGGCAGAAGCAACCTGCTGGCTGTCATCAGGGGGCTGGTTAAAGAAGTGAAACAGACACGCAGGCTGATATGGAGGAATCGTCTCAGATTTAGTTGGGTAAGAGTCAGAAACAGAAATACAGAAAAGCATTCTATATTTAAAAAGACACTCATAGAAAATGAACTTATTTAAAAATGAACAAGAAATAGTTATCTTGGGGGCATGGAACTGTGTTCAAGGGTATACATTAGACTGACTTTTCACTGAACAGCCTTTGTGCTGTTCCCAAGTTTTTTTACCTGCATGTTCCTTTCACTTAAAACCACATTTTAAACATTAATTTTCCTGAGATGTGGGGTCTACAGAGGCGCCTCGCATGGAAATAACTTGTAAGCTGTGAGAATGGACTCCCTGCAGAGGGCGGGGAAGAGGGAAGACCAGGAGGGATTTCCTGGAACATGTTTTTCATGTTACTGGGAGGCTTTTCCTTTACTCACTGCTAAGAACAGGAGACAAAAACCACATCAGGAAGAGACAGAAATCAGGGGACATGTGTGCAACCTCTGAAGAGCTTGGAGAGCACCCCTCCATCCCCTGGGGGCTGAGGCTGCAGGAAAAAAAGCCCAGAGAGCAGGAGGTGCTACTGGTGGGGGCAGCTGCCTGCCCATGTACCTCTGCAGCCCCCTCCTCTGGGGTGTGAAATCTGCATGTTTTAAAAGCTGGTTCCTAACTCTGAATTCACTAGCTCTGACCCACATCACTGATCCACCCCAAGGATCAGGGATAGGAGGGCCTTAGGGGCAGATCTGGGGGTGAGCTCCCTTCTTTGCACTAGGTGAAGACCATCCATTAGCCACTGCAAAGGACTCCAACACTAGGCGGGAACAGTCATAGGAAGTCACCCAGAAATCAATGCTCTGAGTTTGAAAGTCAATCACCCACCTACTACCGGAAGTCAAAGTCACCTCCTCAGCAGGTGCGGGGGCGCAGCTTCCGGGGTCTCCAAGCCCAGGGAGGGGGCATACCCCGCGCTCACCCTTGGGCACCTCTCCTGGGCTCCAGCCTGGGGTGGAAGGGCCTATCCTGCTATGCTCTCAGCACCCCACTCGGGATGACCCAGGCGCCAGAGGGAGGGGGCGAAAAGGGTGGGCAGGCTGTCAGCTCCAAACTGAGCTAGAGAAAGGCTGGGCAAGGCCGGAGGAAAACAATAAAAAGCAATAAAAAGAAACGGAAAGGAAGAGGAGCGGCTCCCTGGGGTCAAAAAGGCAAAAGAGGGGTCGGTGATGACAGAGCCTAATGCACGTAATCGTGCAGGCGGGAGGAGAGGGGCCATCGCGGAGCCACGCTCCGGGGCTGGGGGCGGGGAGGGGGTCGCGACCTGCCGAAGCCCCAGGGCTGTGCGCCAGGGACCCTCGGCGCCAGGCTCCAGCGAGGGCTGCGAAGCGCGCTCCAGGCAAGGCGGGCCGCGTCCGGCAGGAGCCGACGGCACTCGGGGGCCGCGCGCCCAGCTGGAGCCCACCCCGCCGCGGCAGGCGGACGGACCGGGGCTTTCGAGGAACTCGGGGCGCTGCTAGTGTCGGCGCCCTCCCCGGCACCGCGCGGCGCGGACTCGCCGTCTGGGGGCTGCCCGGCGCCCGGGGTCCCGGAGGGGCCGGCCCGGCGGAGGCGGGTGCCGGGGAGGGTGTCCGGGGAGGGTGCTCGGGAGGGTGCCCGGGGCGGATGGCCGGGGCAGGTGCCCAGGAGGGTGCCCGGGGCGGGTGGCCGGGGCAGGTGCCCAGGAGGGTGCCCGGGGCGGGTGGCAGGGGCAGGTGCCCAGGAGGGTGCCCGGAGCAGGTGCCCAGGAGGGTGCCCGGGGAGGGTGCCCGGAGCAGGTGCCCAGGAGGGTGCCCGGGGTTGGCGGGGTGCCCGGGGACGGGCGCCCCGACGCGCTCACCTTTGAGGAAGTAGACCCGCGGGCCGGCGGGCAGGCAGGCGAGCAGCGAGGTGAGCACGACGCGCGCGGCGCTCTCCTCGCGCAGCTTCTGCCAGTGGCGGCTGCCCTGGTCCAGCACGACCACGGCCGCCACGCCGCCGCCGCCCTCCTGCAGCAGCCGCGCGCGCGCCGCCTCGTCGGGCAGCACGTAGCGCGCGGACACCGCGCCGCCGCGGGCCCGGCGCAGCACCACCGAGTTGAGGTTGACGTTGAGCGAGCCGCGCACGCTGGACGCGGCGAAGGCCAGGTAGGGCCGGCAGTCCAGCACCACGCAGCGCGCCGCCGCCTCCTTGCGGAGCATCTTGCGCAGCTGGCGCCCGTCGAGCGACGTGACCTTCATGCCGCCGCCCGGCGGCCCCGCGCCGCGCGCCCCGCCGGTGCCCACGGCCAGGGTGCCCGCCGGCGAGGCCCGGGAGGGCGGCCCGCGGGGCCGCGGCGGCCGACCGAGCCCGGCGCCCGCGCGCTCGCCGCCGACTCCGCTCGCCCGCCCCGCACTCGGCGCCCAGCCCGGCCGCTCGCGCCCCGAAGCCGGGGATTCCGCCGGCGCGCGGCGCTTTATGTGAATGGGAGCGCGGCCCGTGACGCGGCTGCCCAAATAAGGCCGCGGCGGGCGGCCCCTCGCGCGGCCACGCCCCGGCGGGCGCGGGCGGGCGCGGCCTGAGTCAGCGCGCGGGAGGAAGCGCCGGTGCCGCCCCGCGCGCCCCGCGGGGTCCGCGTCGCCGCCGGGCGGTGGAGACCCGCGCGGAGCGGGGGCGCGGGGGCGCGGGGGAGGGCGGGCGCGCGCGGCCGGGCTGTGCGCTTTGTGGGCGCAGGTCCCGAGCCCGCCGGAGGCCTGCGGGCAGCTCCCCGGCCGGACGGGGGAGCCCCGGGCCACGACCCCAGAAGCAGCGAAGGATTTCTGATCCTGCCCGAAGTCTGTTTGGAAGAAGTGAGGTGACCGCTGAGAGGGGCCTCGAGGGAGGTACCTGACGGGTGGGGCTGGTGTTGGCGGCTGTTGGAGATCAGTGATGGATACCTGGGGCTTCCTCGTGCCGTTTTCCTGCTCGGGGGTGCATGTGAAACTTTCCATTACATTTGAAACTTTCCATAATAAAAGTACCGACAGGTTTTGAAAAAAAAAATGGACAGGGGAGGGCCCTCCCTGGTGGCGCAAGGGGTTAAGCGCCGCACTATGAAGCAGTCCGCAGCCTCTGCAGCACTAGTTCGATCCCCGCCTGTCCAGGGAGCAACTCACGTGGCGCAGCAGACCTCTCCTGACTGCCCGCTGCTCCCTTCAGGACTGTGTTTCAGTCAATCTGCCTGTTCTGCTCCCCACTCTGTCTCTGGTCCTCTCACCCCCTGCATCTCTGGCCTGTACCCCAGCCCTTGTGTGCATAAATAAATAAATCTTTTTTAAAAATGGAGAGAGGAGAGCCGAATAAAATCTCCCTAAATGGATTCTGCCCACAAAGTGCTGACCGTCCTCTTCTCTGACACATGCCAAGAGTTATTAGAATAGTCTTGGGGGGGGGGATCCATTTTCTGGCCTCTGAAAATCAGTCGTGAAATCAGCTGTAGCATCAATATGCATCTGTCATGGAACTCAGTCCAACCAACTGCTGTCCAGGTGGCTTCTGGATTCGGGGGATTATCTGTGGATCAAGAATAATCCCAGGCTCTCAGCCCCCACCGGTCCCCAGCAGCTTCAGGCTTCCCGTCCCCATTCTTGGGGAACTGGACATATTCACCCATTCATCAGGTTATTTACTAAGGGCTCTCCTAGCTGCAGGGACATATGAGGGAAAGACAGCCCAAAACTCATGGTCAGCCTTTGTACTGTGAGTCTAGGTTGGAGAGGGAGCTGATAGATGAAAAACAGCCTGCCAGCACGAGAGATAATGTTTACTAACAGCAGAGGAGAGAGGGGATTTTAGAAGGAAGCAAAAATCAAAATCTGAAATCAAATGCAATCAAACCAGATACCAGACAGCAGCCATCGTCACTGGGTCTCAGCTGCATTCAGAGATCCTATCCCCACCCTGCCAGTGGGGTCTTAATGAAGATGTGATATGGGGGTTTTCTTTCTCTTTGGGGTTATTCCTCCCAGCCTCCCCTGTATCCTCTTCCTCCCACCTTACCAGTACCATCCACCTGAGATGATTTCAGCCCTGAGCCCACACATGTATGGAGCATCATGTGGTCAGTTCTGCATGGGGTGCTGGACCCTGATTTGCACAGAACTCCTTGTTCCAGTGGCTCCTAGCCTGGAGGTGAGGAGAGACCCAGCCACGGGCTTCTGTAGTGAGCCTGGGTAGGGTGGGGGTGAGGCCTGGAGACGGCTTTCTAGGTCTGGAGAGAGTGGAGTCAAACTTCCAAACTTGAACTTCGAAGAATAAATTGAGGTTAGCCAGGCCAGGGAGGAGGAGGGTGGAGCGCATTCTGCCCTTAATGTAGAAGAAACTGCTTAAGCTAAAGGGGTAAAAAACAACAACAAACCCAGCCTGGTATGCGCTGGAGATGTGTGGGAGACATGGCACTTCTGGCATTTATTAGAAACTTGCAAGGTGTCAGGTGTCGGAGGGCCTTGTGTGCCATGTCAGGCATTTCTATCTTACCCTTTGGCTGGAGCAGCCCCCATGTCTTACTCAGGTAGCTGGTCAGGAGACTATTTGGGGACATCACTGAGGCAGCACTGTGGAGAGTGGATGTTTTATTTGAGAGCGGGGGTGGGGTCCAAACTGGAGACAAGAAACAGATAAAAGGCATTTGTGGGTAATCCAGGCCTGAGCCAAAAAGGGCCTGCCGGAACTTGGCAGTGATAACAGCATTGAAGAGGCCACACAGTTGGGAGAAACCTATAGGAAGTAAAATGCAGGAAGGGATGGAATGGGGGGAGGGGAGTAGAGGACGATGCCAGGGTTTTTTTTTAATAGGGTGACTGGGTGAAGGGTCACACCTTTAGATAGGGACCCAATAGGAACAGACCTGGGTAAAGAGCAGGTGGAAGAGGAGGCAGTAAAGTTTCAGTGTTTGAATAAATTAGAGTTGATGGTAAGAAACCCGGGGGGTGGTCATTAAACAGCGGGGAAGCCTTCCTGGGGCAGGAAGGTCATCCCTCAGCAGAATTGCTCCCTCACCTCTCATGTCCAACAGATGTCCAAGTCCCAGGACTCGGCCTTCCTGATCTCTCTACTGACCTTCCCTTTCCAGTCCCACGACCAGGCCACATCGTGGGTGTGTTAGCTGTGCAAGGCACCGTGCATAGAAGGCCTCATGCTTGGTTTAATGCTCCACTTGAGATACGTTGAAAATCTTACTAATTTTTGGGTAAGGGACCCTAGATTTTCCTTTTGCACTGGGCCCTGCAAATTAGGTAGCCAGTCCTGCCCATGGGGCCCAACATTTTACACCCCATTTTCCAGTCTGCAAGCCCTCCCCTTGCTCTCTCATCCTCTGCAATGGCACTTTTTAAAGCATGGATCTTTGAGCATAGACCCACACCTGCTCTGTTCAAAAACCTTCAGTGACACCTACACACTGATAAAATCCAGATTGCTTAGTGGAACATCAAATTCCTCCTTTAGGTCAATTTGCCATGACCCACCTCTAATCTTGTTTCACCTTTTCCTTCCTTCCTTCTCAATCATGCTGCCTCCTGGCTCCAGTCACCCAAGCCTGCCCCTTTCCTAAACTTGCCCAGCATTTTGCTTCCTCCACCCTTCCTATGGCACTTAGGAGCCACCCCCGCTCTTTTGTAAGAAATCCTCCACCTTCACGAATCCACTCTAGAGTAACTACTGCACCCCCAAGAAGCCATCCCTTAATCCCCCAGCCTATGAACAGGTCACCCTCCTGGGGGTTCTCAGACTTGTGTAGTTCCTCCCTCGTGCAACTGACCCTGGGTGTCGCCCCCTTGACTATCAGCCTGCAGGCGCCCACGCCACCCTGGGGACTTGCCCCGCCATCTGCGTCTCCCTCACCAGGCCTACCACACAGCGGGACCAACCTCAGCGTTGGTGGGGTGGATTCAGTTCTTGCTGAGCCGTGAGAGCAGCTGGCTTCTTAGGAGGCACCTGGGAGGCGAGTTGGCCACAGCATAAACTAGGGCTTAAGACCCTGGGCAGGGAGGCAAGATAGGCTGTGAATGCCTGTCCTGGGAATCAGGTACTAGAGTTCATTGTCCACAGGCCTAGGAGGAAGAGGAGGGTGTCTGAGCCTGCAAGGCTGTCACTGTATGAAATAACCATGTCTTGGAATGGGGGCGAGGGTGGGTTTAGGGAAAACAGAAGTTAAATTGACATGTGAGTCCTCCTCGTCCACTGCCAGTTATTCTTCAGCGGGGAAAGATTTTTAGTTTTTTTTGCTGTCCTTTGAGCAGTCACCCTAACCCTCATGCCCTGGTTCATCTTTGTGATCTGACCCTTGGAGGACCATGGGTGCTTTTTAAAGCTGTGGGCTTGCCCCTTGGGAGGCAGGGCACACAGCATTCAGGGAGAGCTTCCAAAATCAGGGAGTTTTACATACTGGGAACTCCTTTGTTCCTGCTCATCACAGCCTCAGTAGGAATTTCTAGGGTTTCTCTCCAGTCCTGCTCCCCCCACCAGCCAAGATCTCTGCAGTCTCTATGGGGATGGAACAGAGTGCTCCAAAATGCCAGGGAGGGTGCCCAGAGCAATTCTGAGACCAACACAAGGACCTTCTGCCCATCCCTGGCCCTCTCAGAAGTATGCATTTCCCCCTCTCTATTTTCTTGTTTGTTTCTATGAAAGTAGTGATGCTTGGGCCTCCCTGATGGCACAAGGGGTTAAGACTTAGCACAATGAAGCTATAAGCAGCCGCTATAGCACGAGTTCGATCCCTGGCCAGGGAGCTAACCCACATGATGCAGCAGACTTCTCCTGGCTCGCCTGCTGCTCCCCTCAGCAGTGTATTTCAGTAGATCTGCCTGTTCTGTTCCCCACTCTGTCCCTGGTTAATCCTCTTACCAACCCACCCCCCACCCCGCCCTGCCGCCACACACACACACCTCTGGCCTATACCCCAGTTCTTGGATGCATAAATAAATAAATCTTTAAAAACAAAAAGAGAAAGTAGTAATGCTTATCATTCAAAATGCATAAACAAAATGTATAAAATGCAGAGAGGTGAAAATTATATATATATATATATTTTTTTTAAAGATTTATTTATTTTTACAAGCACTGGGGTACAGGCCAGAGGCACGGGAGGGTGAGAGAATTCACCAGAGACAGAGCAGGGAACAGAACAGGCAGATGTACTGAAACACACTGGTGAGGGGAGCAGTGGGCGAGACAGGAGAGGTCTGCCACACCATGTGGGAATCTCCCTGGCCGACCGGGAATTGAACTGACGCCGCAGAGGCTGCGGACAGTTTCACAGTTCCACTGCACCACCGGGGAGGCCCCTTATATTTTTATTTTATTTAAGGGCACTGCTTTCTCTGGCTTAAGAACCCAAATCAAAGCTGCGGTCAGGTCTGGACCTAAGATTTGTTCCCATCATCTTGGATAAAGGAAAGAGCTCTCTGGATTAGGAGTCAAGGAGCTGGAGTCCCATCAGCCTGCTGCTATCACCAGCTTTTATTCCATGACCTCATATTTATAGAGGTGTGTGAGTAGGTGTTTTTCTCCCCACCGCACGACTGTCTTCCCTGCCTCCAGGATCTTGGAATGGAGCAAATCCAGTGTTCACTCAGGGGTACAGAGGCCCCTTCCTGTGTGACTATTGAGAATCACTCACCCACCTACAGCCATGGTTTCCTGTCCTGTAAAATGAGGATGTTAGTGCCTGTCTGCTTATAGTGAGTGACAGTGACATAATGTGCAAAAACTGTATTGTGTGATGCCAGCCTAAGGTATGGTGGTATTGCTAATAATATTATCCATCAGCAAAGCATTCTCTCACTTACTGGGCTAAGTCCTGATGCTCTGGAGGTGTTTCCTTTTGTAAAATGGAAGTGAAATATAGGACTGAGCTCATAGCTTACTGTGAAGATTCAGTACGTTAACACATGTGAAGTACTCAGGAGAGTGCCTGGTGCATATTAAAACTCAACAAACATCAGCTAGTGAACTGACTGTAGTGCTCAATCCAGCCAGGAAAAGACTGTTTTCTAATGGCACAGCAAGAAAAGATGGGGGTGGACATGACAGGGAAGAGGGAGTTACTGCCTGTCTAATTCAGCTAGGAGTCAAAAAAAGAATTCTTAGAAGCCCATGAGCTTGAGCTCCTGACAGTTACTGAGTACAGAGGGATATTTCAACAGTAAAAATCCCCAGACCCACTCAAAGTAAGGTAGGAGGCACAGGAGCCATTCACACAATAAGAAGTGCCAAATCAGGTGGTTTTGATACTGAGAATAGAAGAAATTTTATAAGAGAGAGATCCATAAAGACTTGAGTTTTGAGCAGGCAAACCTGAGAGAATTTAGATTGATAAATCACCACCACCACCATTCTAAAAGTAAGGACTTGGGAGTGTGACCCTCTGAGGTTTAAGTCTGTGGTCACCACTTAATGCATTTGTGACCTTGAGCAAGTAACCATCTCTTTAAATCACGATTCTCTCATCTAAAAAAAAAAAAATGAGAATAATAATAGTACTTACCTCACAGGGCTGATGAGAAAATTAAATGAAGTACCTACGAAAAACCCTTCACTGCATGACTGAGTCTGGCGAGCGCTCCATGTGAGCCCATATTTTTCTTTATGAAAAATCATGGGCAGCACTGAAGCACAGAATCTTGGCAGTCAGTAATTATAATTCTATCTTGAAATTTTCCAGAAGGGGAACTTACTGTCTCATAAGACACTTTTGAATGAGGCCTGAAAAGGAAACAGGTGTATCTGGGGTTTTGATATAGGTCAGACCTGTCCTGAGCACCTCACTTAATCTTCACACCACCCTATGATGTGCGAGCTCTTGCCCCCATTTTACAGTTGACTGGGGTCACATAGGTGAAACTGACTTGCCTGTATCTTCTCCCCATTGCTTCCAGATTTGGAGCAATACACATAATCTAGACATCCTTTGAGGTATTTGGATATGGTATCTCCTCCTTGCCACACCTTCTCTTTTCTAAGAGAACCAGCCATCATTCCTCACAATAACTGTTTTCAGACTCCTAGAAGATGTTTTGTTTATTTGTCAGAACTCTTTACTTGTGATTCCTGAATGAAATCAGGGAGCAACAGAGAAGGTATATTTATTCAATGTTCAGAGTTCCTACAAAAGACTGTATATTAAGGGCCCTGACATCTTTAGAGAAAGGAAGATAAAGAAGAGAGTAAACACTTGAAAACAAAGAGATACTGTTCTTTCCCATCCTTGCAGGAACCACAGTCTGCCCTGAAGGATGGGAGGGGGGGTTTATCCCCAGGCAGCACTTCCTAATCCACATTCAAGTCTAGTCAGGGAGGGGCGGGGGAGGAACAGGCATCCTTGAAAGCTACAGGAAGTGGGCTGTGGGTAGAAGGTTAGAAGGAGCAAGTTAGTCATCTCTATAGCTTCAGGGGAGCATTGTATTTGCCTCTTAGCAAGACCCTGGGGACAAGGAGGATGAGGTTGGGAGGGTTTTGGCTAGAAAACCACCAGTACATGAAATGGCAACAGTCAACAGCCTCTGAGTGAGCTCTCCTGACGCTCTGCTAGCCACTTAGCTAGTGTTCTCTGTCTCTCTCTGTGTCACTGTCTGTCTCCTTTCCTGCATCTCCAGTCTCGTACACCTTCTTGGAGTTTGCATAGTCTGTCTTAAACAGTAGTATCTGGGGGTTTATAATCTCATTCTATTTTTCCTGGTTGAAACTAAAATATGTGACAATTCAAATGGGAGAATTTTATCTGGATGCCACCTATCTTACCACCAGGGGAGTCCTTGGGGAAACAATAATTGGGTTTTGGGGTTCAGAGACCAACGACAGGCCCAGGCGGTGACCGGCAGTGTTGTCTGACAGATGATTTGAACTCTGAGCTCCAGTTCCTTCCTGAGCAAAGTGGGGGTAATTATTAAATTGTAAAGTTGAAACAAACTAATAAATGTGAATGTATCTTGTGATGGGTTTGGGGTGATCTTTGCCATCAATAACTCACTTCCTGGGAGAGAGGAGGTCTGGAACTCACTTCCTGGGAGAGAGGCTGGCCTCCCTGGGGCCTAGAACTTGAGTTCAGAGCAAGGACTTGGTCCAAGTTTCCCCTTGGGTTACACCCCCCCAACCCCCTCCCCAGATTTGTGCCCCTCACTGCGGAGTCCCACCCTCTGGATTCCTTAAAGCAGTGGCTTCCTCATCTGCAGAGTGGCTTAGTTCTGGCAGCCTGTTCAAACCTGATGGTAAGCAGAACTGTGGGAGACTGTTCAAGTGCAGATTGTCTTCTGACATTACCCCAGACCTGTGTGCGGGTCTCCCAGTTAGGACAGTTTGCAGCCTGAGCAGGAGTGAGTTTGCAGCTTGTCCAGAAAATGGTTGTCAAGCAAGGCCTTTACAAGGCTCCATTGCATTGTTTCACCACACTAGAGGCATTTATGTCACTCACCAGATTCCAGCCCTATGCGTGCCCCTCCATTGAACTCCAGACCCAGGATGCCTGACCCCACCAGAGATTTGCCTCTGGCTGGACACCCAGCAACCCAGTCTCTAAAGGAGATGAAAAGGTCCTTGGAGACTCATGAACCCTATGGCCTCACGCATTCTCCCAGTGCAGCCCCAGGCAAGGTAGTAATCCTCAAGTGTGTACTGAGCCCTCACCATGAACAAACATTTATTGATCACCTGCTGCATTCACTGGCTATGCAAGTTCATTTGAATAACTTACCTACTTCTATTACCTTCTTGTGAAGAGAGTACACATGGAGGCTGCCAGGTTTAGTGTTAAGTAGCTTGTTCAGGGCAAGATTTTCAACAAGCATCACTTCTGGAGCAAAGCGCATCAGATTGAGCTGACTCCACCCCTCTTGGCCTGCTATGAACTTTCATCAAAGCCCCTGTCCTTCATAGTTACACTTGGTTATTCATGTTTTCCTCTTTCTCAGCTCCTAAGGCCCCTGCAGCCTAGCTCACAGATGGCCTTGGTGGGACATGTTGCTCCATGAATACATGAAGAAGAGACTGGGCTCCTAGAACTACAGGGCTCAGCCCTGGGCTGAGAGAAGGAAGGGAAAACTGAGGCTTCATCCCTCACCTCAGGGGCATATACTTTGGTTGTCATAGATTGGAGTCCAAATCATGAAAGGGATAGAAAGTCCCCAAGTCCAAGTGGGTCTGGTGAAAGGCTGGGTGGATTCAGAGACGTGGAGGGAGACGGTGAGGGTGGGCTGGGCTGACCTGCGAGCAGTTGAAAACCAGGGTGGGTTGACTCAGGCCAAGTGGCAGAGAAAGACTTTTCGGCTGCCAGAGCCAGGCTGGGAGGCAGCACAGAATGGAGGTGGGAGGCAGCCAGGTGTATTGCCACCAGGAGAGGGGAGCATCCCGCTGGGGGTGGTGAGCCTGGGATGGTATGAAGGTGACAGAGGTTAGGACTAGGAAATAACACTGGCCATCAGGTATTAAGAATATGAAGTTTACGTGTTTTTACTACCTTTGACCTAGTAATTCCACTTCTGGGAAATGATCTTTTAAGGAACATTTTCAAAATGTGGGGGAGGAAAAGCTAGATTCACGACAGTGTTCATCACAAAGCTATTTATAAGAAGGTAAAAACAGAAGCAGCCAAAACATTTCTTACAAGAGAACAGTGAAGAAATTGGTATATCCAGGGGCCGTTAAATGTGATTCCTTCAGACTGTGAATAACATTGAAAATCAATTATGTTAAAATGTTCAGGGAGATGGCAAGTTACAAGTGATAACAATAGCTGCATTTATTGAATGTTATTTCCTAAGCACTCAGTGCTTTTCATGTGTGACCTCATTTAATCAATTCAGCAATCCAGAGAGGGTGGATTTACTATCATAGATAGATTTGGAGACTGAGGCTCACCCAGGTAGGAGGAGGAGAGGAAGAGCTGAGATCTGAGCCCTGGCCACCCTCCAGTGTATTCTGACCACTACCTTATGTAATATGACCACATCAAAAGGGGACTTGTGAGAAATATGTAAAATATTAACAGTGGTTCTTTTTTTTTAGAGTGGGAGCTGGGGGAGGGTTGACCCCCCTACTTTTCTAAGAAAGTGATGTTACCCTTTTTGCATTCTTTCCTAATTTTCAGTTATTTATTCTGCTTATTGCTCTGTAATAATAATTTGTTTATTCTCGTTTGCCAGTAGGTCTCAGTGATCTTATCATTTTCTCTGGATGCCCTTCATTCTTTTAGGGGGCTTCAGACAATTCTACGGTGGAATTTAGCATAATTTACTTAACTGGGCTTCCCATTGAAAGACATTCTTGCCTATCTGCCTTTCAGCAGAGGGTTTTCTTTGATTTTTATTTATTTTTTTAAGATTTATTTTTATTTATGCATATAAGAACTGGGGTGTAGGCCAGAGGTGTGCTGAAGCTATCTGAAGCCACAGCAGCATGACAGTGGCTGTATAAGTTTGATTCCCAGCCAGGGAGCTGACCCATGTGGTGCAGCAAACCTTTCCTGTCTTGCCTATTACTCCCTGCAGCAGTGTATTTCAGTGGATCTGCCTGTTCTGCTCCCCACTCTGTCTCTGGTGAATCCTCTCATCCCGCCACACCTCTGGCCTGTACCCCAGCTCTTGTATGCATAATAAATAAAATAAATCCTTTAAAAAAAAGATTCTGTTGGGCTGTGGGCAAATCTTCTTCAGGAAGTCAGTTATTCCAGCTTCTCTGGGCCGCCAGGATGAAGAATTGACTCCAGTAACTCCCACCAACTTCCCTGACATTCCTTTGTATCAAATGTAGTTTGAAAAACCAGAACCTCAGGCAATTCCTTACACCTGCTGTGTGGCCTGCAGCCAACTTCAGCAGGACCTGGGCTGCTCTGTTTCATTTTTATGCACTGAGGAATGGGCATTAAGATAGTCCCAACCTTCCAGGATTTTTAAAGGCCTTTGCTCTACCTCTTACCAGCTGTGCCATCCTGGCTGAGCATCAGTTTCTCCTTTGTAAAATGTGGACAGTGAGACCCACCTGACAGGACTGTGCAGATAAAGGAAGTTCTGCCAGGGGTCTGGCACCCAGCACAGAGGCTATGCCCGGAAATTGGGCAGTCCTTTAGGATCCAAAGAATGGAAACCCGTCACCCCTTATTACCCAGGCTCCAAGAGGTTAGGTGGGGTTGCATTTGGGGAAGGCTATTCATAGGCCAACAGAATGGTGCCCTGAAGCCATATAAGCTCAAAAACAAAGCAACCACGGACACCTCTTGTGGACTTAACACTGAGTCCAGAACCATCCAGCTGCTGCTGTGGCCAGCACATTAGGTACCCCATCTTGCTTCATCTTCCTCACATCACTTCATCCTCACTCAGTTCCTCAGCCAAAACACCAAACCTAAAGCTTATATGGGGAGGCCTCAACTTAGTGAAGTTTAAAGGTCTGGTCCAAAACATATTATTAGCAAATAAACTAGGTAGAACAAAAAGATCTGGCACTACTGTTGAGGGAAAGAAAAAAACCCACTTAACTACATGAGTGTGTGTCTTTATGCGCTTACTATAGATCTCCTTATATTCTTATAGAGAGGCAGCTGGTGTGAAAAATTCTGCTTATATAACCATGTTCAATCCGTTCACAGCAGTTGGTGTTGGGAAGTGCAGTGGACTCTCCCTGTTTACTTTCTTTATTGTTTGACTTTCTGCATAGAACACACACTGAGAGAGGCAGTTATTGGAAGTGGTTAGGACTGAGGGGTAGTTAGTCAGATCTCTGTGTTGCGGGAATGTGTCAGGCAGCTCATCTGCAAAAGCAGGATGATGATACTAACAAAGGAGACCTCATGGGGTTGTGGAGGGGGTTAAACAAGGAGATGGGTCGTGCTTAGCACAATGCCTGGCATCCAGTAAGGGCTCAGAAGACCAGCTGCTATTATCACAGGCAGAACTAAAAATCAGTCGATATAAATAAATATTTTTGTATAGAGCTAGGTCCTCAAATAACACTCAATTCAGTGTTGTTTCATTCTAACATTGATGCAAAAAAGTGCTCCTGGTTGACTCTGAACAAAGAAACAGCATTATTTGAGAACCTGCTTTCATTAGTCATTGCCCCAGTTGTTGCCCAAGCCTGCTGACAGCATCAAATGGGGACTTACTGTATACCTGCAAACTGAGGCTCCCCACTAAGCACGGGGTATCTGGAGGCTGCACATGTATGCCTGTGACACAGAAAACCCCAGAATAAAATATGTGAGAGAGAAAGAAGGATGACTGTGAATAGCCAGCATGAGGGCCCCTCCTTACATGATGCTCTCTATTCTTGTAAGAGGGGCAAGGAAGGAAACACCGCGTGGGAGAAGCTGAAATGCTTAAAGGCCCAGCAAGAGTCCCCCACCCCCAACATTGCCCCACAGAATTCACTGGAGAAGCCACACAGGTTTGTCCAGTCTCTTGGCCCCAGAGGCTCTGGGGCAGGAAGGAATTAGAGCTGTCCAATCATTCACTCATTCAGTGAATATTTATTGAGTGCTTGTGAGCCAGTCACAGTTCAAGCCCAAGGATGCAGCAGAGCACAGAGAAGAGGAAAACAAAACAGAGCATCAAAGAAAATCTCTTCATCAGAGCTGCTTGCATTCTAATGAAGGTAGACACTAAACAAATTGAGTAAGGCATGTGGTATGAGGAATAGTGATAAATGCTTTGGAGAAAGATTAAGCCAGGAAGGGCTTTAGGGATTATTGGGGTGGGGTTGCAGTGTTAAGTGGGGAAGGTCTCACTGAGCAGATAACATGTAAGTGAAGACCTAGAAGGATGGGAGCAGGCCCTGCAGCCTGCTAGGCAGAGGAAAGAGCAAGTGCCAAGACCTTGAGTGGGAGCACTGAAGGGAGGCAGCAGGGCCCAGTGGAGTTGTCTAGGCCTGTGGTCCTCAATGGGCAAGGGTGGCAGGGGACAATGCTGTCTGTCTCCCTGCTGCCTTGGGTCAGGACATCTCCCCACCCCACCCCTGACATCCAGCAGTGTCTTGGAGATGTTTTTTGTTGTTATAACTGGAGAGAGGCAATACTAGTGTTTAGTGGGGAGAGACTGAGGTTGCTGTTCAACATCCTTCCATGTGCAAGACAGCCCCCCTACTCCCCAAAGCAATACCCATCCCAAAATGTCAGTCGTGTCCAGGTTGAGAAAGCTTGGTCTACACTTGGGAAGAGTTGCGGGAGATGATGCCATAGAAATAACAAGAAGTGGAGGGAGAGAGGAGGAGTAAGAGGGAGATCTGATCTACACACCTTGGGTTGCGTAGGGACCTGAGCTCCAACTCTAGGCCAGATTGGAAGCTGTTGCTTGTAGGTTTAAACCCAACGATAACCTGTAGCTGGTGATCCTTGATCTTGGCTGCAGGTGCTGGCTCCTTTTGGTTTCCTCAGTTGGCCATGCCACAGGGACTGGAAAGTGTAAGAAGGGTCATTTCCAGTCTTTAAACTCCATCAGCAATGAAAACTCAGCTTTCTCAGGAAGTTGTTAATCTTGATCATGTGCAAATAGCCCAGTCTTCCTTTGTCACCAGGAGCCCTGGGAGGTTCTGCCTTCAGCACAGAAGTCAGCCCTCATGTCATTGAGTATTTACTGAAGGCTAGTTGGGCTGCAGGGTAGATGCAAACCTTCTAGGAATTTCTAAGGTAATGTGGTGTGAGTGAAGGAGAGAAAGATTAAATTCCAAATGTATACCTGCAAATGTATACCTTCACACAGAATCTACTGAACGTTCATGGTTTGTGATTGGGGGTGGGGCTTAGGCTGGAAGGAGGTGATGTACCCACAGGCTAAGCACCATGGTGGGGTACATGCAGTTACAGATGAGGGGTGGCCAGCTCAACGTTGGGACAGATGGGGAGGGAAGGGACAGATGGCATCCAGGTCTTGGAAGCCTCAGGAGGTGGAATCATGGGGACAGGCTCTCCAAACAGAGGGCAGAGTGAACACTCAGGTTCTCAACTCTGTAGATTAGGGACAACATCCTGATAGATTCTTATTCAGGTCTCCTCAAACCCAAGAACCTGCATTGTACACGATGCCAACAATCTGTGAGCTAGGTGTTTTCTCTGATAGCATGTTGAAAGCGCCACTCCTAGAAAGTCAGAGCTAAGACACCCAGCCTCCACAGCCCCTCCAAGGGAAAGGTACCCAAATGCTGTGCTTTGAAAGGCTAAAAGCCAGAGGGCTGTAGCCCGCTGATGTTACCACAGGGATGGCCTGGGAGTAGCCTACAAGGAGGACAGTGGCTGCCTGTCTCTACAGCTAGATTGCAAAGCACTTGGATGTATTCCTTGGACAGAATTTTCTTGAATTAACCAGGATTGCCTTCCCTGTAGTGCCTGGTCAGGACACTGGAAGCTGTAGGAATAATGCCCCAATACATCAGGGCCTTAGCTTTTGCCACTAGGGGTGAGGCTCTAGGGAGAAAATCCAAATCTTCAGGAGAACTTGTCTTGGTGCCTTCAATAATAATGAAGGTGGCAGCAATAAAACCTCTTGCAGGAAGCCCTCCATGACTGATTCAGTCCACAGAGCTCTTACCTTTGTCTCCACCCTTACAGTTTGTTTCATTTACTTCCCAGCAGGCCTTGCAGAAATCATTACCATTTCACATGTACATGTTGTGTCCATAGAGGTAAACTTGAGGGAAGGCATTTTTGCTTCATTTTATACTGCTGAATCCTGAGTGGCTAAACAGGGCCTGGCACATGGTAGGCACAAGAAGTATTGCTTGCATGAATATATCCTGGCAACCCCAGGTACTAGAGTTGGCCTGGGTCAGGTGGTATTAGCCTGGCTTCCAGGATTGCAGTAACTCTAATAATTGGTTGCCCTCTGAACTTATAGAAGAGAGAGACAGCTCTCTTGCTCACAACAGATTTCACCACATACAACCAAAAAAGGAAGTGTTCACTGGCAGGGAGACTGGACTGCTTGTTGGAAGGGTGTAAAGGTAAGTTATGGAGGCAGTTGTTGCACAGTCCCTGGTGGTGGTGTCTCCATGGCTGAACTTGAATCATAGCCAGGACCTCTGAGAGGTCAGACGCAAACAAAGCCATGGGAGATTTGAGTGCTCTGTGAGCCTTGATTGAAATGTAAGACCTGAGTGTAACCAGGGCATTCTTCATTTATTCATGCCACAAGCAGTTAAGCACCTGTCAGTGCCATGCTAGGCTAGGGATACAGTGATAAAATAGGTGTCTTACTCAATGAGCTTATACTCCAGATGGGACTAGATAATAAACAAATTAAAATATATAATTTAATAACGGGGGTAATGATGATAGGAAGGACATAAAAGAGAGTAATGGGATGGGGGCAAGATTACTTTTTTAGTTAGGGTGATCATAGAAGGCTTCTTTGAGGTGGCATTTATCCCAAGCCTGGAGGATGAGGAACTAGCCATGGTGGATCCACGGGAGGAGCATATTCCAAGTGTGGGGACACAGCATGTACAAAGACCCTGAAGTGAGAAAGTATTTCAAATGTAATAATGCACAACCCTTTTACAGTGTCAACAGGGGCCTTTTCGCCTCCGTGGCTATCTACACTCTCTGGGGGCTCACCATCGCCAGCTCAGGGACTCTAAGTTGTGAAATTGTTACAGGACAGGGAGAGGGGCAGCCCAAACCCCGCAAACCTGCCTATTCTAATTGGGTTCTGCCATCCGCCACATCAACACAAAACATATGAGACTTTAATGGGAAGGAACTTTAATACAATTAGGAAACAATACAGGAAAGGCAAAGAATCTAGTTTTTAAATCAAGCACCCAAAGTTACCTGTCCCCTCGTGGGTAAAAGTCCATCCAAATGGGATTGGCCCAGAGCAAGACCCCAAAGCCTGCCACAAGTCTAAAGCACCTTCCAGTGGGGACCCAGAGAAAAGGGTCAGAAACAACGAGACAAGCCTGGAAGGAAAAGAGCAAAATCAAAATCAAGATAAAACCTGCCATGGTCACCTCCCCACGGGTCTCACCCACATCTGTGTCACCCAGTCCACGACCAAAAGGCAAGCACAGTTTCTTCACATGTCTCTCCATTCCATGTGCCTCCTCCAGATCTCCTCCTGGCTCTCCATCCTGCTTCCTTCCTTCCTCAGTCTCCTCTGCAGCTTCTTCTCTCCCTGCTCAGCTCCACCCTCCATTTGGGTGGGGCAGGGAACCTAGAACCTCCCCCTTTCCTGGGGACCACCCTGTTACAAAATCATGCCTGTGACTATGCCAAACATTGATGAAAAACCTCATGCCAACCAGAACCTTCTCTTACCCAAGCTTTACAATTGTTCCTCAAGTTAGGTAATATCATAGTATTTTGGACATTTCACCAACTCAGACTCAGCATGAAGAGGTTGCCTAGGTCACTTATTTATGATGTGATAGAACAGGGAGCTGACTCCAGGTTACCCCCTAGGCTCATAGTGGATATGTGGCATTGTCACTGTGATGTGATTTGCCATCACTGCCCACTCCCCAACCCCGCTCCTACTTCTCTGTGAAGCAGGAACATTTGGGTCTGGAGGTTTCTGCCACTCCTTAGGTCATTAAAATGGCCAGGAGACCTGCTGGGCATTGGTCCCCACACTGAGGGCCACCCACCTAGAACATGGCTGAGCTTAGGATTGCTGAGGACCAGGGTCTGTGGGTGGTAGGCCAGATAAGCCCAGTTGGAAACCATCCTTGCGGCAATGCCTTCAAGAAGGAAAAATTCCTGGCCTGTAACTATGTGGTTCCCAGCCTGCCCCTAGCCTGTCCCCTCTGCTGCCCCCGACCTTTGCTTGAGTCAGCTCAAGGCCTGTGTGGGGGTGTCCTTGGGGCTTCTGCAACATCCTGTGTCCTGCTTTTTGCTACCTATCTTTCATTTCCAGGGAATCCCTCCCTTCAGGGCTTGTTTTTATACCCTGGAGCCAACCAGCCCACAGAACAATTAAAATGACTCCCCCAGGGTCATTCAAGGCATCTGGCATTACATAGTCAGTCTCTGCCTCCAGGGTCTGGCGGGAGTCATCCTTCCTCCTGCCCTCCCTGCCTTCCCCTTTTCCCTCTTGCCAAGGCTTTAAGTTCTGCTCTTCCTTCAGGCTAGGTGGCTAGGACCTTTCCTCCAGAGAGGGGCACAGCGGTCCCTACACCCCCAGCTCCTTCCAATTCCTCTGTCGTCCAAGCCCCGCCATGGTTGTCATCTGGCATCCCTTCTCCTGATGGCTTTCTCTTTCCTCTGGGAAACAGCCCCTCTGCCTCTCCCTGAGCTTAGAGGGGAGCGTCCCACCACACCCTGCCCCTTCCCCTGGCCCAGGGATGGGCCTCATCCACCCAAACTATTCCAATAGGAATCCCTGCCTGGGGGGGTTGTGTTTGGATCATGGGAAGAAAATCTCTCTCTTTGATTGTGTCTGTGGCCAGGCCAGTTAGGCTAGTGCTACCTGCATTTTCCTCCCCTCCCCAGATGGAAGCTACCAGCCCCCAGTAGGAGAAAATGAGACCAAAAAAGATGCAGAAAGAGCAAGGAAGTGAAGGTTCCTTATTTCAGTTTCTAGAGTCCCTGGGCCTGGCCCCAGCTCAATGGGTGAGCGGATTTACTTACTATTTACTCACAACTTACTTTTGCTTGAATGGCTTGAGTTTGGTTTCGGTCACGTGGAATGGAGAGTCCAAACAAATACAAGAGTTTACAAGGTTCATGTTTTGTGCTAAGATACAAAATGGCTGGTTTGAGGTCCGTGCTTCTGTCTCCTCACATGGATGGAAAGCTCCTTAGAGCAGGAGTTCTTTCTTTGAAAATGTTTATTATGTAATTTTGATATAGTAGAACATACAATTAATAAAATGTAAAATGAACACTGTAGGGAGCATGTAAATTATAAACATCACCTACATCCCTATCGGATACCAGCTTTTCGCAGACGCAGACGGCGCACAGCAGACGCGGGTAGATTATGATGTAAGGAAACATATATTCTCATTGGACACCAGCTGGCCGAGGATATCGGGCACCAGCTGTCCGAGGATGAGCGAAAGTAAATATTTTTTATTTTGATAATTAATTTGGAGTGAAGAAAATATTTTGGTGAAAGTGAAATATAAATACTTACGCATATATTATTGGATGCAAATATGTTATTGAAAATGTTGAGAAAAATAAATGATGTAATCTCGCTCAGGGAAAGTATATAAACCGAGCCATCTCAAAGCACTTCGGCTCGGGGTGAGCTCGAGGTCAGCCCGTCACTGCGTGACTGAGAGCCGCCATGCCCCTTCGAGATCCACCGGAGAAGACCCGGAACAGCACTCATGGGCTGCGGCTGCCGTGTGTCCCTGCAGAGCCCAGACCAGATTCGACCCACCTAGATCAAGAGATTGAACGTGAGCTGCAGAACCACGGATGACTCGTCCCCAGCGACTAAAAGTGGCATTGTGGTAAGTGATCGCTCAAGGGACACAGCGCTAGGGTAGTGCTAGCCATGGTGTTTGATTGTGTGTGACTTGTGTGAATAAAGCATACTGAAAAGGCACCATTTATGGTCAGAGGATTATTGGCAGCGCCTACCCTGAGGGAGCCCACCAAGGTGGTCTGCTTCCCCGCTTGCGACACTTATAACCCACTTAAATGATCCAGGAACTAGACCTTAGACCCTACCTGTGGACTCCTCTGCTGTCCCATAACCTACCTGTCCTTACAGTAACAACAGCCCTTCATTTTATCCTCCGTGTTTCCT
Source organism: Talpa europaea (assembly GCF_964194135.1). Lineage (NCBI taxonomy): Eukaryota > Metazoa > Chordata > Mammalia > Eulipotyphla > Talpidae > Talpa > Talpa europaea. The sequence continues at coordinate 13,837,283 of NC_140077.1, forward strand.
TGCTCTAAAAAAATTTGCGATACTTTTGTATGAGTTCCTTAGGAAATATCGTTTAGCTTTGCTTGTTTATATATCATCTGGTGTCTTCTAAAACTTGCTTTTTTCACACCTTTTATTTCTAAGATTCTTCTACCTTACTTAATGTAACTAACGGTTTGTTCATTGTCACCCCTTCATAATGTCCCTTTACACTGTGGGAGTGGACTGCAAATTGCAATTTGTCTCTTGGTAAAGGACCTCAGGGTTTTTCATAATTTTATTATTATGAACACTGTTTCTTTGAACATCTGGTCTTTCACACTGGTGTAAGAGTTTCCAAGGTATATACTTAGGAGAGGGATTAATTGCTAGATGATCAGTGTAAGTTCACCTTTACTCTGCTTTCCAAGAGACTGTACCTACCTATACTCCCGCCACCCCAGGTGAGACTCCCAGAGCAACACCTGCCACTGCTGTGCCTGTTTCTGCATCCCCCTCAGTATTGTCAGGGTCTCTAATTTGTTCTGGGCTCAAAAAATGGTTTATTTACCAACCATCTGAGTCAGTGCAATGGATGGGTAGGTCGGCGTAGAAGATAGACTCTCAGAACACTGGAGAAGGAGGAGGGAGCATCTTTGCCCAAGAAGACAAAGAGCGAGAACCCCAGAACCTCAGATGATCACTGCTGGCCACAGACCACACTCTGGCTCCTCTGGGTGATATCCTGGACCCTGGGGAGCCATGCATGGTGGCTGAACTCTGACTCTCAGTGCTCACCGAGCCTCTTGTCAAGGACACAGCCTAGTATGAGCCTGCTTGCCCTGGGGGTTTCATCCCTGGCCCTGCCCACCTTTGGACCCCACAGGGGGGCTCTTAAAACTTCTGCTTAGGCTTTGCTCTGCGCCTGGGAGGGGGACTTTAAAGAACCCACTCCTTTGGGAAGCCTGTCTGTGAGTAATACCCTGATGTCATTTTCAAAACAGTCAAGTTTCCCTGCCCTCCTTACTCTGACTCTTTTCTTGAAAGTTGTTTTTTAATAGGCAAGTTCTAGGAGGATGGTAGAACTTAGTGTTCAGCCACACACGAAATTCATAATCTACACACACACACTCTCACATTCCTCCCTTCAAGTCCAAGGCCTACAAAACTAGTTTTCCTTTGAAGGTCAGCAGCTCTGATTACATTTCTTTATTTAGAACATTGTTTTGTTGAAGCTGATTCCATTACTTTTGAGTTCACAGAAGTGGAGCCTACTAGAAAATCGGCAGTCAAGAGGCTCCCAAAGAGGCTTAGTGAGTGATGCTAAGGTAAGGAAGGTCCACTGGGCTACTTACTAAGGTTTATTGACAGTGATCTCTCTCTCTCTCTCTCTCTCTCTCTCTCTCTCTCTCTCTCTCTCTCTTTTTCTCTCAGTGGAGCCTGCATTTTCCTGCTTTGCCACCACCAACCTGTTTATGGTGGGAAGAAACGAAACTTGGGACTTCAGCCTCACTCTTATCTCTGCTCCTAAATTCCCCACTCCTCCAGCCAGCGACCTACTTCCCACTGCCCTAATATGGCTCATCCACACCCACATCCGGGCCTCGGGCTGTCCCAGGCGGGATTGCAGAAGAGGTAGGCCATGTCCTAGGTCCTAGTGGAATAGGCTTATTTATAGGCTTAACTGTGGGCTGGTCTTATGGCTTCTGACTGAGTATCTGTGGGGGCAACCTCTCCCTGGCCTGGCCCCTACTTCCCTCCTGGCCTGGCCTGTGCTGTTCCTGGCTGTGCTTCTGCCCTGTCTGCTATTCATGGTCTGGCTGGGACACTGGCTTTGTTCTGGAGCCTGTGGACTGAGCTCTCCTACTGAATGGGGGCGACAGCACCCACCAGCCAAGGAAGGTGAACTTATTCTTAACATGTGCAAATTGTCAGGTGCCATGAGATTGACAGAGATGGGACATTTGGACAAGGCTTGTGTTGACATGGCGAAGGGGATGCTGTCAGGGACACTGAGGAATGGGGGCCAGGAATGAATTGGGCCAACTGCTCCAATGAGCAATTTGTCAATATTTATCCAAACAGAAAATATGTAATTATCCCTAGAGCTAGAAATTCCGCTTCTAGGAATTTATCCAACAGAAACACCAAAGACCTACATATGAAGATGTTTGTTGTGACATTGTTTATAGCAGCCCAAACTTGGAAACCATCTAAATACCTATTTTCCTACAATATATCCCCAGCATGGTGTAGCACATGGCCTCTACAAAAGAAGGAGCTGGTGATTCATGGGCTGACATGAAATGGTCTTTTAAGAAATATAATTTATGAGAGATGGTATCCTATGCTATCTTTGAATTTAAAAATAAGATGTATATGTGTGTGTGTGTTAAGGGTATTTTTGAAAACATTAAAAATGAACAGAAAACAGAGTATTTCCCAGGGAGGAGGGTAGGGTGGAAGGAGTCATCTTTTCTGTTCTGTGTGCTTCTTACACTCTGAAATTTTTATCAGGCAAATGTAAAAGTTAAACAAAATTTTGAAATTAAAAAATGAGTATGAGCTGTTTTTATTCTAAATACTTTCAAGTTTTCATTTCTGGAACACACTTATGTCACTGATAGTTGCTCGGAAAATGACCTTTGAAGAATGGAAAGACAGCACACACATTAGGGAACTGAAAGAAGGATGTGGGATGCCAGCCCCAGGGCTCCCCCACTCCCAAACCCCCCCCCCAAACCCCCCCCCCCGGGGCTCTAGCCTCCTGTGGCTCATGCTAGGCTTCTCCACAACCCTGTCACCTCCATCCCGTCTCCCAATCCTGGCCACACATCTAGGCACCAGCACCTTCTTTTTAGGGAGCACCCAACTCTGTGTTGGGTATCACAGAGCACAGATGGGGGTCAGCACTCATGCCTCACCTGTGTTAGTATCACAGCATTTACCTTCTGCCCCCCCCCACCCCCATCGCCTCTTGGGCCAGCTGGTCCTGTGGTCCAGACCACAGCAACCTCCTCACAGCTGTTTGCCACTTCCCTCCATTCTTCACACAATTGCTTGAGTGATCTTTCTACTTAGTTAAGTCACAACTGTCATTGTCCAGCTTTAAAGTCTTCCTTAGCTATGAGCATAAAATTCCAACTCATCACCATGCTATGAAGCTGTCAGGATCTGGCTCCCCCGCTGGCCCTCACTCTCACAGCTCCAGGCACCCAGCCTGGCCTTCTTCCTACTCCTTGAAGAGCCCCAGCACATTCCTGTTCCAGGGCCTGTGCATCTGCTCTCCCCCAGCTTTTTGTGTACCTGTGTCTTATCATTCAGTTTTTGGGTCATTGTCACCTTTCAGAAGCCTCCCCAATTACTCCAGGTAGAGAGGACACCTCCACCCCTAAGTCCATATTGGGGACAGACCCTCAGTCTCAGCAATGACCTCATTGACATATGTGGGGTCTGAATCCTTTCTGTAGAAAGTCGACTTGTTCCTCACTCCTGGGTCCCTGGTGCTCTGAGCAGTGTCTGGAGCCTCCCAAGCACCTTGGGTGCTTCCTGGGAGGACGTGGCACCCGATTGCTGCAGGGAGTGGCTTCACGTCAGTAGATGCTCATGCTTGCTGTGTGGGAAAATCAAATCTCTGCAGCTGTGCATTGGGCTAGTAGGAGTACCGGGCAAATAGAACCAGTCTCGGGTGGAGATTTGGGTTTTATCTAGAGGCCGATACTTCTGAAGAAATTGCACAGAAATATGAACTCTGATTCAGTTGTGTTGTTTTCTGCCCACTTTCCTGCTCTGGGAAGAAACACGTGCCTGGAAGACTCTCCCCAGGGTGAGGGTTGGGCTGGAAAATAGCCAATACAATGCAGGGGGTGGGGGGTGGCATAAAGACAGGGGGAGGCCCCTCTGGGGGGTTCTGGGGAGAAAGACACAGGCATAAGGGAGGAGGTGGTACAGGCAAAACCTTCATCAAAAAGTCTGACATTGTCGATACAGAAAGTGCTAAATGAATAATTAACATGCCTATTATTACTAGACCTTTACTACTCAGTAGGCTATTACTATACATTTCCATGAAGAAAGGCACCAGAATAACTATCTCCAATTAGCATTTTCACAACTGTCTGCCTCATTGAACTTTCTTGCCAGCATTTTGGGGAAGGTACTCTTGTCCCATCACAGAGTTGAGGAAAGCAGGCACAGAGTAGGAATCTGCCTCCAGTCCGCAGGTGGATGTAGCACCAGAATCAAACATACCCAGACTCTTCCTGCTGCAATTTTGAGCTTTCTTGGGACCTCCCAAAATCCTTTACTTTTGTTAGAGCTGATCTGTTTCCTTGGGTACCAACAGCAAAACCACCTCTGGGGGGAACTATGGGGTTGTTTTGGTGTATCTTGGCCTGGATGATGAAGGGCACCACTGCCTGACTCTGCAGGAGAAAACAGAGCTGCACCCACCCCTGGTGCTGCTGGGAAGGAGGAAGACACTGCCAGACTCCAAGGGCCTCTTTCAGCTTTGAGGGGAGGTGACTAAATCTCCATTCATTTCACAAGAGGCCTTGGAGGATTCTGGTCCTTCTGGAAGGGGACCCAAAGCAGGCTCCTGCAGGCTGGGAACTCAGGCCTCGGGGTGCTGAGTCTTCCAAGCCTCCCATCACCCTCGGTGATGACCGGAGCTCAAACCCCAATCTTTCATCTGGGCAGGCCCAGTCTGGGTTATTCCTTCAGAGCTCAACTCCTAGAACTTAGCACCCTTAAGTGAAATCTACACTGGTAAAGGGTGCCTGATGCAGAACCAGACATGGGGCCCTCTTCTCAAGATGCCCAGGACAAGGACCGACCCTTGCCCTGCCACTGATGGAAGTGACACTCACTCCAGTCCCCAGAATGATGCCTACAGTCTCACCCCCACTGCTAGACCTTTGGGACAAGCACTTAATGCCTTCATGGGAAAACATCCCCTCAAGGGAATGTGGGGGTGAAGGTGCTATCCAAGGGCTTGAGGTTGAGGGTTGCACAGGAAGAGGTAAGTATGGAATATTCTAGAGAAACAGGTCCCCATCTAGCCTGAGGTCTGGGCCTGGAGAACAGGTGGTAAAACCCTGAGGGGAAAAAAGGAACTGAATTTGGTGCATTTTAATGAAACCATTGTATTTTAGGCAACATTTCTGCCCTTGAGTTGGTGAACTATAAAAACCTGATCAAGCCAGTGCTGTCAGGGTTTCAGCTCTGGAAAAGGCCACCTGGGGTCCCTGCAAGTGTCCTCTCTCCCCACCACATCCCCTCTTTCCAGCCCCCCTCTTTCCCCACCAAGGTTTTCAGCGGCCACCCACAGAGCAGCCTTAGGCCTGGGCGCTGAGTCATAAGTCTGTGGTGCCTGCCAGGGGGCAAGGGTGGCAGATGGCTTTCTGTGGGCGTGAGTGAGGAAGGGAGGGCTCATGGGAGGGGGCAGTGACCCAGGCCCCAGCAGGAGGGATTCTGGGGAGTGAATAGAGAGTAGGCTAGAACCCAGACAACCCCCACTCTTCCTTGCCTGTACCTTCCTTCTCGTTTTCCAGGAAGGCCATTCCTCCTGCATGGAAAGTGAGCCAGGGGACTGAGGGCTGAGGCCCAGGTCTTCTGTCTGGCCCTGCTGTCCACCCGTGGGAGGCAGAGCCTGGCTGTGTTTACCCAGCCCAGGCACTTCCGGAGCAGATGGGCCCGTCAGTGCTGCCAGCCAGGAACCGGGTTGACATCCTCTCATTGCCAAGTGGCAGGTGACTCTGGGCCTAGAGAGTAACATGTGTTTGGTTTGGCTGTTGATTAGGGGAAATCTCTCCAGGAGGAGGGTTGCCTGCACACCTGAGCGATCAGAGCCTGCAGCTCGTGTGGGACACACGACAGGATCTTTGAAACAAAGAAGTCCAGCCCTTTGAGTTTCTGAGAGCTGGGGGCTTCAGGGCTCCCTGGGAGCTGTTGTTGAGCTGGTTTTGGCCACCCCTAACTTGGTATATCTCTTTTCTAGGGTGACCATAATGAAGTACCACAAACTAGATGGTTTAAACAACAGACATGTATTCTCTGAATACAACAGACATGTATTCTCTGCAGGCTGGAGTTCCTTTGGAACTCCAGGTGTTGGTTCCTTCTAGAAGTTTAAGGTTCCAGCTTCTGGTGGTTTTCAGCATTCCTGTGGGCTCCTAGCGGGGGATCACCCAGTATCCACCTCCATCTTCACCTGGCGTTCTTCCCCAGATGGCCTCTGTGTCTATGCCCAGCTCTGTGTAGGGACCCCAGTCATATTGTTATAGGACAGGGAGAGGGGCAGCCCAAACCCCACAAACCTGCCTATTCTAAATGGGTTCTTCCATCCGCCGCATCAACACAAAACATAGGAGACTTTAATGGGAAGGAACTTTAATAAAACTAGGAAACAATACAGGTAAGGCAAAGAGTCTAGTTTCTAAATGAAGCACCCAAAGTTATCCGTCCCCTCGTGGGTAAAAGTCCATCCAAATGGGATTGGCCCAGAGCAAGGCCCCAAAGCCTGCCACAAGTCTAAAGCACCTTCCAGTGGGGACCCACAGCAAAGGGTCAGAAACAACCAGACAAGCCCGGAAGGAAAAGAGCAAAATCAACATCAAGATAAAAGCTGCCATGGTCACCTCCCCACGGGTCTCACCCACATCTGTGTCACCCAGTCCACGACCAAAAGGCAAGCGCAGTTTCTTCACATGTCTCTAGGCTCCATGCGCCTCCTCCAGGTCTCCTGGCTCCATCCTGCTTCCTGCCTCAGTCTCTCCTGCAGCTTCTCTCTTCCTGCTCAGCTCCACCCTCCCTTGGGTGGGGCAGGGAACCTCCCCCTTTCCTGGGGACCACCCTGTTACAATATGAGCTATAGGGCCCACCCTGCTCCAGTGTAACCCCACCTTAAGTTTACCTGCAGTGACCTCATTTCCAAATAGTCACTCTCTAAGTTTCTGGAAAAGACATGGATCTGGGGAAGTCTCTCAAAGCCAACACACTGCGTGGCTCACCTGTCCCTGTCTGGTCTTTAGCTTTTTTCCCCTCTCACTGTGCCACTCAGAGAGCAGACCAAGCCCAGGTCCAAGCTTGGGAGTGGGGAGGCCACCATCTTTCCAAGAGCTAACTGCCTCCACCTCTGTAAGGTTAACTTAACACTCCAGAATGTCAGACATTATTATCACTAATCTGCTTTTCTCCGTGAAGAACAATCGACTGTGGCTTTAATGCTTTTTGGGGTTTCAGAGGTCTTTGGGAATCTGAAAACTTCGGACTCCCAGTCAGGATAAATGTCTGCACAAACACGCACAGTAGTGACACAGCCTGTGGGTGCCTCAGTCTTCAGGTTCCAGGGGGGCTGTCTCAGGACCAAGGGACACCTGGCAGGCAGCCAAAGGAAGACCCCTCCTCAGGGCTGGTCATGGCCGGGCAAGACTGGGGCAGGTTCCTCTAATGAGAACACTGTCAGTGTGTGTGTGTGCGTGTGTGTGTATATATGTGTGTGTGCGTGTGCGCGTGTGTGTACACACACGTGTCTGCATGCTCCCCATAGGGTAGGCATGATTGGGGAGGTATGAGACCCCAGTAAAGGGGTATACTCTGGCGTGGTGTGAAAATATTTTTTCTGCCCCAGTAGCCGCCACGCTGGAGACATGGTTAAGCGGCGTCCCATGTGTGGTGATGGATCTCTGAGGTGTGTTAATAAAAGGGAGGTGGGAGCTGATGCATGACACACTCACCATCGTCCTGTCTAGGCAGAAACCCTCAGACTAAAAAAAAAACAACAGCAACAAAAAAAAACAAACAAACAACCAGAAACTTCAGACTGTGAGTTCTGTAGGTACCGAGCACCCTCCTCCTCAGATATACCCCAAGCAGATAACAGTGGCTGCTTTCGGGGGAGGGGTCTGGCGCTCGGGCCTCCATGGAGCATTTTTCCAAGTTGCTTTGAATTTTTTGTTAAGCTTTGAACTTTTCCAGTGAGAATATATTCAAATCTTAATTGTGCATTAAGTAAATTAAAAGCTTTATGAAGAAAGGCTCTTGATATTCTGGAGGTTCCAGACTTTGGAAGCCATAGGCAACTCACCTCAGGACACCAGAAGCAGGACCACACCGACTCCTCCTCCGTGGTTGACAGCAAATTCCCATGCTGAAGCTCATTTCTTCCATCTCCCGCTTCACACCCACCCCCCCTACAAATCCTAGCCTAAGTCTTCTCTGCGCCAGGGGTTCTCAAACTAATGACATAAGAATCACCTGCGGGGCTTGATAAAGTGGATTGCCAGGCCCCCCACACCTGCACTGGGGGCTGAGCTTTGCTTTTCTAACAAGTGTCCAGGTGTCCTCTTAAAGCAGATCCTCCTGCTTTAGCTCCGGAACCACCGCCCAGGAAAGGGCCCACCTCAGATGGAAGATGGACTTTTGCTGGGAAGTGAGGCTTATCCCTTTCCTGTGTGGAGGCCAACCAGAGAGATGCCCAGGATCTGACTCACTTGAGGGCATGGGGAAGGGGAAAATCTTATCTTATGGGCTAGGACAAAGGAATGCGTTGCCTCGTAAGACTGCTTGAGCAAGAAAGGACCTCAGGAACCCTCTGCCTCACCCCAGCGATGAGAGGGTCCAAGGCAGTGGATGACTTCTTCAAAGTTCCCCACCATTGGTGAGCCTGCCTGAGGCCAGCTCTGCTCCTTCTGTGTCCCATCAGCCTGTGGGTCTAGACTGGGCTCTGAAAGCAGGAGGGGGGTGGGTAGAAGGTGGGGGAGGGAGCTGCAGTCCTTGTCATTATGTGCGTGTGAGAGGAGACCATAAGAGCTAGAGAGAGCCAGAGAGCTCATTCACCCTCCCCTCGCAGGTTTGATTGAGCAAACCTGGTGTCCTTGGCACCTGGCCCAGCACCTGGCGGGGAGTTGGCATCCAGCAAATATGCACAGAAGGAAAGGAAGGTGGCAGCCCGGCTTCACCCCTGCCCACTGTGGGGAGCACTGGGGTGAGGGAGGGAAAGGCTTTCTGAGGTACTTTTCCACTCCTTCCCTTTCTGCACCTCCCATCCAGCAAGTCCCGGTTCTTGCTGTGTCCACAGCAATGCAGCTGTGGGATTTATTTTTCTGCTCCCTGTGGTGAATGTGTCCCTCCCTGAGGGTATTTTCATCTTTAAGGAGGACTCATAACCCTGGCGACTTAAACCCCAGGCATGGAATGCGGGGCCTCAGGGTGAGCAATGTTGTGCAAGGAAGGGATTCAGGAGCAGTGGGTTCCAGCCGGTTCTGCACTCCCACGCACCTCAGACTAACCTCCTGCATCTCGCCTCAGGCCTCAGGGGTCAATGATGCTGCTTCCCTGGGGTTGGCTTTGGGGGAAGTGCCCGTGCCACCTCTAAGGGGACCCTGTGTGTTTTACGGGGGCACTTCTGGGAATTAGCTGAGCTGCTGTTTAGCGCATCTTTGCCCACCTGCCCAAGGAGTAGTGAAAGAGGGTCAAAGGTGCTGAATTCTTCTAGCAGCTTCTGAGATAAGAGCTCCTACCAAGTGAGGGGGGTGGGGGCAGCAGCCTTGGCTATTTGCCAGCTGGAGACCAATCCGAGCCTGGGAAAGGGAGTCAGGTCTGCCCCTTGAGAAGCCCAGGGTGGTGTGCGGCCCTGTCTCCCAATTCCTTTCATAGACTGGGAGTCACAGGGTGCTGGGCAGGGACCTGTGGCAGGGCAGGGACACCTGGAACTGCTGCAGATTCTTGGTCAGCTGGTGAGCTGGGAGGCCCAACCACCAAGTCACCAGGGACTTCTGAGACAAACCCAGCAGCCCCTTGTCCACTCCACTGTTTTCCATGTGATATCTGAGGAGTACGGTTGCTCCACAGACATCAGGATTAAGTCCATTTCTACATTTCTGACACATAGATATGACTTGATAAAGGTTAAATAGTATCCACACCCCCTCTCCTTAGGGTCTTTTCTGTACAAATGACCCTCAGCCCCCCTCCATAAGAATAAGGAGATCAAATATCACGCAGTAATGTTCTGGACTAGGACGAGAACTTAGAACTGAGTAATTCTGATAAGTAGGTAAATGTCTTTGAAGCTCAACTTCCATGAAACAGATTCCTGCTTATTTTGGGGGCTCATATGAGAGTCCAATAAGCGAGTGGTTGGGGACAGAAGTTATGCCTGCATTAAACTTATTTTTCCTACCACAGTGGTAAAAATGATGTACACATGTTAAAAACTTTTATCAGGGTTGAAACCAAAAGATGGATTTGCAGCTCAGCCCACCTAAGCAGGAAGCTGGGGACCACGGCACCCTCAGCCCCTGTCCCTACACCCTTTTACTCCAGGCCTGCCACAAGACCGTTCCGGTGTCTTGCCAAAGGCTCCACTTGGGGAGGTTTGCTGTGCAGCCACTTTGGGCACAGATGGTCTTACCCCGCCAGAGGGATTGACCCACGCACGACTGCCTTGGTTCACGACTAAACAGATTCTCTTATTATTTGGCCCTTTATCTGTTGTTCCATTCAATGAACAGCCACTGCTGGCCTGCGACATGCCAGCCTGTGCGAGTTCACAATGGGGAAGGCAGGCAGGGGCTAGTCCTTAGGGCCTCCTCTGCCCCCCTTGCAGACCCTGATGAGTCCTTGAAGGTCTACCGCTTCCAGGAAGCCCAGACCCTCGTGCTGTGACTCCACAGGCACCCCCCACAATGGGGTGGCCTGGGAGATGTGTGAGAATTGCAACATTCTCTCTCTTTGCCCTGGAGGAATAGGAAAGAGAGAATCCATATGGACCCCTTGAGAGTGACAGCAGGTAGATACTGGCCATGAGCACCAGGTGAGGGTGAGGGGAAGTGGTGGGAGGTGTGGATGACCACAGAGGCTGGAGAGTGGGTGTCTGATCAGTGGGCTAGAGTTTAGGGAGCAGGACTAGAAGGTGAGACTGGGTGGGAAGTGACATCATGTAAGAGTCCTCATGGGAAGGAAAGGCTCAGAGGATCGTCGTGCTTGAATCATGTCATCTAGATCCAGGAGCAGGAAAGAGGGGTATAGCAAGGTAGTGAGGGAAGTGCCAGATCATTCTAGCCACAAATGTTCAAAGACAGGAATGAGGGCTCCCCAGATCTAGACTTGTTCCGTTCAAATGTGAGTTCTGTCAATTCCTAATGCAACCTTAGACTAGTTCTCACAACCTGATGCGACTCACCTGTGGCCCCACCTGGGTTAGGGTCATAGTAGCTGGGGTCCAGGGTAGTGCTGGGGTTCAATGGCAATTTATTACTGGTTTCCTTGAACAGGTATTGACAGGGTACCTGTTTCATCACGCAACAGGAAAATTACCCATTAACCAATGGATTTGGGGGAACATCCACTGTGTTCAAGCTTCATAGAAGGTGTGGGACTCAAAGTAAAATGAAATGCTTGGTCCCAGAAACCACATTAGCTAGGTGCCCCCTCATTTTTAATTTTTTATGCCAGCAGTTTCAGTATCAATGTACAGATATGAGACAAATTTATTGTGCTCTCAGTCATGAAAATCTTGTTCAGCCTGGCTTTCAAGTATAATTATCTCCTCCCATCTCCCCTACAAAGAGTTCTTAATTATATGAATAAGTGTATTTGTGCAATTTTCTTGGGATTCAGTACTCAATTTTCATCAGCTTTGCAACTTTTTTTTTTTTAAGAAACATTTCTTTTTTATTTCAGAAAAGAACCAAGAAGAAAATTTAAAATGCTCCACACTCCGACCCCTTGGACAAGCCTTTGTTTTTAAATGCAAATGGAAAATAGTTCAAATGCTGGAGAAAGACACAGAATGAAAAGCAAAATTCTCTCGCTGTTCCCTCCTCCATTCCAGTTTCCCTTTCTGAAGGTTTTGGCTTTTAATGATTTCTTATACTCCCTCCAGAAAGTATCAAATGCATTTATCCTTTATATATCCTGTTCTTAGAAGGTTCTCCCTGAAGGTAAGAATGGTTGGTTTCGCTGTGCTTTGAGAGCTTAACTGTGTCTGTGTGGTTTTTGTTGTTGTTTGTTTTTGCTGTTGTCCTCCTGTTGTGTCTGCATTTAAAAAAACAACAGACAGGGTCCCTGGGTGCCCCTGGGTCATGTGCTACCAGAAATTGAGCAAATACAGTACCTGCTTATTTTGGTAACCATCAAGTTAAAGAGATAAACATTAATGAAAGAATTAAACAAGCAATATTAAAACTGAGACTGTCTTTAGTGCTGTTTGTAAAAAATTAACAGCTTTGTGAGGTTAAATATAGTGGTTCAGTATGAATGAGTATGGTGGGGGAGGGGGGTCATTTGAAAGGGATTCTGTCATATGTCTGCACAGAGGCAAAGGAAGAAGACTCTGTGTGAGATTCATTAGAATTTGTGTGCATAGAGAGAAGAAAAGGGATTCAAACAAGTTTCCCAATAAAGCACCACAATTTACCCATCCCCTTGTGGGCAAATGCCCAGCCAAGCAGTGTTGGCCCTAAATGGGACTGCTGAGTCCTGAAAGCATTTTACAAGTCTAAGGTACCTTCTGGTGGAAACCACAAGAAAAGGGTTAGGCAGGGAGAGCTGGGGCTGAAAGAGAGAGAGAAAAAACAAAAAACAAAAACAAAAAACAAACAAACAAACAAACAAAAAAAAAACAACAGCCAGAGGAACCAGGTTCCTAATGCTTCTCTGCCTTGAATTAGCTGGGTCACATCAGCAAGTTGCTTTCCCTCTCTGAGTGTCAGTCTCCTCTGCTCAAATAGGGGCTCTTGTGGGGATTCAGCAACAGCGTCAATACTGAAAGGCTGGTTACCAGCAGGTGTCCCACAGAAGTCCAAGCATGCCCTTAACCCCTTCGGAAGGAGCTGGCTGCAGTTCTAAATATGTCCCACAGGGCCTGTCATCAGTTGCCTGTCAGGATGACCTGTCACTTCATTTCCTGGCTGCAGGAGGGAGAGCGTGGGAACCTACTGGTGCAAAGGAGAGTCACATGAATTCCTCACCCTCCTTGGGGGCCCCCACCCCTGGTGCTCAGTGGATCCTGACCCTGGGAGCCTGGTCCCATCTGTCCTTGGCTGGGATAGAACCCCAGCTAACAGCTGGGACCCTGATATATGGTCGCTGTCACCCTCCCCCTCATCCTTCTCTGATCTCAGGTTTTAAGACCTCTGTGACCCCAGCCCTGGGGGCAAAGAGCACACAGGAAGGGTCTCCAGGGTCCAGAAGGTGACATGGCAGCTGCCAATAAATCTGCGTGCAGCCCCCAGGAAGCCAGAAGGAGGGGCAAGCTTCAGCCCAAGGAGTGATGACGGCAGAGTGTGGCTGAGGCCATTTTGGGGGCTAGGAAGTGCCTGCCAAGGTGCTGGGCTTTAAGTGGGCATCGCCTACTTGGTGCACCCAAAACTGCCCTCCCACTTTGCAGATGAGAATGCTGAGGTTTAGAGAGTTGATCCAACTTACTGTGCATGTTCTGTCCCTGTGTGAAGCATGGGGACACCTGAGGGGGCACCAAAGACCCCAGAACTCAAGGCCACACAGGCGGCTGCCTACTCACAGGCATGGGTGCGCCTCTCTCAGGGTTAACTTTTATCAGTTCCGCGCTCTCTGTATCTTCAGTGTCTAGAACAGTGCCTGTCACACAGTAGGTGCTCAGGAAATCTGTGGCATGAAGAAAGGTGTGAACAATGAATATGGCTGTTTGACTAATTAGATGGGCTAATCTACACCCCAAGGCTGATGCACCCTAAACTTGTTTCAGATCCTGTGACAAATGTGTGAGCAAAACACGGAGCCACCAGCTTTGGAGAGCCTCAGGCCCCACTCTGTTCAACAGTCCCCAGACCTCCCAGGAGAGGGGAGAGAGAAGCCCACCAGGAGCGGGGAGTGTCAGATCCTTCCTGGGCTGCCAGAAGCGGCTGACACCTCTGCATGAGGTCGTGGCCAGGTGGGGTCCCAGCAGGGGAGGCACTGACAGGAGGGAGGCAGGAGGTCACAGGAGGGTCAGCCTTGCTTCCCTCATGCCAGCCCCAGCACACGCGGGAGTCAGATGTCCACAGCAGGGCCCGAGGAGCAGGTATTAATAACAGTGAAGGCAGTAATGAGTCACCACCACCGGACACAGGTCCCTTCTATGTCTGCCTCTCATTTAATTATCACAACAAACTTTCCAACTTAGTAGTTTGTTTCCATGTGAAAATGGAGGTATCGAAGAGTTAGCTTGTAAGGTGGATTTGAACCAGAATGTGGCTCTAGAGTCTTGTCGGACCACTAGGGCCTGCTGTCCATATAGCAGGGCCAGGCTCAGGGAGGCGGCCGCTAGGGCTGCTTTCTTCCCCCTCTAAGAAAGACCCTATTAAGCTTTGGGCCCTGCCTGCCTTTATCCCCCAGGTAAGCACGATTACCTGTAAGGGGGCGGGGGATGGGGGGCAGGGAATGCCCACTTTGGGAGAGAGGGTCAGTGGAGGCTCTGGGAGGACAGCCGGCGGCCGACTGGCCACATGGGCCTTTGGAGGAAGGGCGTGCTGGCAGAGAGTAGTGAGCAGAGGCCCCGGCATGGTGTGAAGTACAGTCAGGTAGAGAGCAGGGTGTGCAGGGGAAAAGCTTTGAGAAAGATGAAAGGACAAGGCTACAGACAGCTTTAGGGCTTCATCATGTGGTGGGGGGTGGACAGTGGAAGGTAGGGGCCTTGAGACTTGTATTTTAGACACAGCAGCTGCAGCGTGACCTGATGGTAATACTAGTACCTGGCCCTGTCCTGTCCCTGCACCCACGAGGGCCCATGAGGCAGGGGCTGGGATTCTTTCTTTCCTTTGGAGCTGTTTAGGGCTTGCAACTTCTTAGAAGCCCTGAGCTTCCAGATACGAAGTTCAGGAGAGGAGGCTATATGGAGAGGGGCGGTCCTGGCAGAGGGGAGGAAAGTCAAGGTCCCCCCTCCAACCCTCCCACTCCACCCCCCAGTATCCCCAGAGTCTAGGCCTCAGGTGTCCCAGGAGCAGAGGCTTGTCTCCCCAAGCCCTGTCCAGCTGAAGAATCATAAACAAATGAGTGTTGTTTTAGGCCACTGCCTTTTAGGATGCTTTGTGCCTTAACAATACATATTTGAAACAGAGATGGCCAGGAAATGGCCCTTGATGATGCTAAATGAAAACATCATTTGCAGGTGAATCACCAACTAAAGGCTTCTTTCCTGAGAAGCCTTTCCAGGAAAACTGCCCCCACGTCCCCAGGCCACATCTGTCACTTTTCTTTAGTGGCCTAGATTTACTCCCTTTTGTCTGATTCCCAAACCCTGACAGCAGGCTCCCTGGGCTGGGCACAGCTAGAGTTCTGCACAGTCAGCTTCTTCCAAGCCAGGGGGTAGTGGAGAGACCCTCAGAGCCAAAGTGCCTGGTGCGAAGCTTGGCTCTGCCACTGGTTTGCTGTACAACCTCAAACAACCTAAGTCTCTTCTCCAAGACTCTCGCTCCTTATCTGTAAAACGGGGAGACTAGTACCTGACCTCAGGAAGGTAAATGAGGTAACATTTGTAAAGAGCCTAACAGAGTGCCTAGCATGTAAGTGCCCCTCATGCATAGCTATATCCACTCTCCTCATCTACAAATAGAGGTCTCTACAGACTACTCTAAAGCCTCTTCTCCACAAGTCAAGCCCAGGCCTAAGACTCTAACATAAGTAGTTATTTTTGGCTAAGCTCACAGTATCTGATTTTGGTCTGCCGAGAAGACGCCAGAAATGAATAAATCCCACCTCTGGAGCCACATGACCTGACTCCAGTCCCACCTCCCTGGCTGCTGCCAGGAGACCTTGGGCAAGTCCTGTGACCCTGTGTGCACAGGGGTAAGTAGTTCCTGGCCTGGCCTGGCAGAATTGCTGTGAGGCTCCTGTGGTGACCATCTGATGTGGAAGAACGTGGCCATTGGTACAGCTTCAGGTCTGCATTGGAGATGACATCACTTTGGTCCCTTTAGCAGGGATTGGTTCACAAGATCTGTGTTGCCCAACACAACATTATGTAAAATCAAAGACCCAGTTCCTCAGTCACCTTAGCCACATTCAAGTGCTCAGTAGTCACATGTGGCCAGAAGCTACCATATTGGACGGCACAGGTAAGAGAGTTCCACTGGGCAGCACGCACTGGAGTTTTTCCAATAGGATGACCAACCAGCGTGGAAATGAGAGGGAGCGATGGAGACAGAGGAAGTCTGCGCGGGAGTGGGTGGCGGCAGTGGTGGGTGCTGGTGGGAGCGACATGGATTTTGTTTGTTTTGGCAAAACCTGTCTGGTGACTGGACTCAGGGATGGTCACCACTCTCTAGCCCTCACTGCGAACAGCCATCCTGGGCAGCTTCTCTGGGAACAGCATTTTCTCACCATGAGATCAGGGAGCCTGAAGCCGCCTCCAACAGGAAGTGGCCAGACCATGAGACCAGATTGAGCTCCGCATACACATTTGCTCCCTTGCCTGGATGCTGGTGGGGGGTGTGGGTGATCCAGGGGCAGACAGAGCTTCAATCCCTACCCTTGGCACAGCTGGGAGAAGTCCTGGCAGGGAGCTGGGCAGCAGTGCCTGGGTATTGGCACCTGAGTCTGGTGCTAAGGGACCAATTAGCCAGTCATGGGGTTCATCCCATGGCCCCGCTGCCAGTCCGTAGAGACACCCTGAGCCCCAAATTGTCTTCCTGCTCCAGGTCATGACACTGGGAACCCAGCAAGCCTGGGGTCACCAGCACCAGCCAATGCAGCTTGGCCAACATGCTCTATGGCAGGGACGGAGAGACCCAAGAGCCTACTCCATTAGGACCCCAGCAGAACCCAAGGAATCTCCATTTTTTTGACTTGCTCACTAAAGTTCCCAGCCCTGTAGAGCAGACATCCCTCCAGAGAAAGGCACACACACAGATTTGCACAAGCGCAGGTACCAGCTACCACTGGACCAGAATTTCCTGTTCCCCTTAACTAAATGCATTTTCTGTTAGCAAAAAGTTCCAACTGTATGTCTCCAGGCAAAAAGCGGTCCTCCCTGGGCCTCACTGACTGCAAATGAAACACCCTGCTGGACCACAAGTCCCCACACCTGCACAGGCTAGGGAGGGGGGTCACCCTTCTGCACACATGACATCCCTGCTCTCAGTCTCTGGTTCTTTCTCTTCAGACAATGAGAATGTGAGAATGCAGCACCTGTTTTAGGGTCCCCCTTGTGCACCCTGTGAGGACGCCTGCCTCTCCCCCTCTGGCCCCTTCTTATTTTCACTGCAGCTTCGGTTTTCCCATGGAGCTTCCGGTGCCCTCCCACCCTCTGGAGTGGGCAGGCAGCATGACAGGTGACAAATCAAAAGTCATTCTCTCCTGAACAGGTGTGCGCAGGGCTGGGGGGCAGGGTGGGGTGGGAGTTCCTCGAAGTCCTAGGCCTGTGGTCGGAACCCTGCTTTACAGCACTTAGTCACCAGAGCTGCCAGACACTGCAACTGACATTTCCTCCCCTGCCCCAAAGCCAAGTTTGCTCGCCACCTTATCCTGGATGAACTTTAGCCACCTACTCAGTACCAGGCTTTCTCCTCAGACCAGAGTTTCGTAACAGATTCTCAGAAAAAGGCTGACTTCCCCTCCTCTGAGTCCCAGCCTGCACACCATCCCAGCCCCCTGTCCCTGCGTTTTCTCTGCCCACCCAGCTGCAGACAGCTGAGCCGACCAGCACCCTGAACCCACAGACACTCTTGCTCCCCAGCTTTTCAACCTGTCTACGTCCAGACTGGCAGCTTATCAAGACCCTCAACTCTCACCCCCAGACACAGCAGGGGTTGAAAAGCCTTATTTTACCATCTCTGAGGCCACATGAAATATCCTTCTGTCAAGTCAGAGGGTATAAATATTTCTCTGCCTTGTGTCCTCTCAAGTCAACAGAGTGCCCTATGAAATAACAGCAGATCTTTAAAAGCAATAATTTAAAATGCCAACAGTTAATATTATTTATGTAATAATGATTCGTTTAAAGATAATAGCAGCTATCATTAGAATGCAAGTGACCATACACACTCTACAAAGGCGGGTTTTTTGTCTGTTTCATTCACTGAAGTGGTCCCACAGCTCAGTCTGGTGTTTGGCACATGGCAGGTGCCTGTTAGGAATTTATTTATTTATTTATCTATTTATTTTTATTTTTTAAGATTCATTTTTATTTATTTATGCATACAAGAACTGGGGTGTAGGCCAGAGGTACAGGGGATGAGAGGATTCACCAAAGACAGAATGGGGAGCAGAACAGGCAGACCGACTGAAATACACTGCTGAGCGGGCAAGACAGGAGAGGTCTGCTGTGCCATGTGCATCAGCTCCCTGGGCTGGGATCGAACTCGAGCTGCAGTGGCTGCCACTAGCTTCATAGTGCTAAGGCAACCTCTTGTGCCATGAGGGAGGCCCACCTTGTTAGGAATTTATTGAAGAAAGTTTGGTGTGTCAGGGGTTATTGAAGTGTTTTTGAAGTCTGAACTCACTTAGTCCTTATAATGTGAGATGGAGCATGCTGTTCCTATTTTTCAGTAGGGAAACTGTGCACAGAGACACTAAGACACCTACCCAAATTTATATATCTGGTAGAGGGAAAGTTTACCCTCAAACGACTTGGCTCTAGGGATCAGCTTTCAAACTCCGTGTGTCTATTGAGGCACTTCGACATTTATCCAATTTCACTGAATATTTTTATTTCATTTCTTTAATAGTAATTTGTTGATCTCTCTCTCTCTCTCCCACCAGACTACTCTGTCCCTGAAGTCAGCAGAGGAGGCGTGTCTCAAACACAGACAATGACTCAAAAGTTGGAGGAACAAATGAACAGAGTTTCCTACCAGCTCACTCTTGTCTCTTCAGAATGGTTGAGGACAGGGAGAATAGGGCTGAGGACCAGGAAAAAGGAAAGAACCAAGGGGTCAGTGGTTAAAAGCAGACACCCATGTCCAAATACTGGGTTTGAATCCCTTCCTCTATTTTCTAGCTATGTGACTGTGGTCAGGTTACTCAACCTCTTAAGGACTCAGTTTCATCATCTGTTAAGTGGGGATAATAATGGTTTTTGCCTTCTAGAGTTGTTGTGAGAATTAAATGAGATAATGCTTGCTCAGTGCTTGGCACATAGCAAGGGCTCCATAAATGGCAGCTATTATCACAGCTAATATGATGTTGGTGTAACGTCTGCTTGTCCTGTATCTGATGTGAACTCAAACCCCCCATTAGCTCTTCCGCAGGCCACGGCCAGCAGCCTGTTGGCGGCGCCCGCAGCAGGCGTGGCCCAGTCCGCCCATCCGTCAGTGTGAATCCTCTGCCAGTTCCGGTCACAACTTACAACCTACTTATTAGGTTAATTAGATGCGACACCTTTCCAGAGATACCCTGTCTCCACAGCCAGTCCTGACATCTGGTGAAGCCCGCAACTTGCCCAGGATTTGGGGAACAAGTTCTCACGAGCTTCTGGTCAGAGCCAGTGGGACAGGGTGGGGGAGCACTGGAGGCACCATCCCATTTCTTTCTTGGGATTCTTCCCTGGCTCCCGGGCCTTCTCTGCCAGATAAAATATAGGCTGTCCAGATAAATTTGAATCTCAGATAAAGGCTGTCCTTTTTCAGAATAAGTATATCCCAAATATTACCTGGGCCTTATTAAATATATTAATGATATTAAAAAAGCATTTGGTATTTATTTGAAATTCAAATTAAATGGTGCTCACTTTTCCTCCCTGAAATCTGGCAACCGATTCTCTGTGAGATGAGGAGGAGGGAAGGCCCAGGTGTTTGAAGGAGCAGTGGAACTTGGTTTGGGCCCAGTTTTCTTTGTAGCCCTGGTGCCGGGAGCTCCACTTGGGGCCTCCTGGGTCTGAGGCAGGTTGCCCGGGACCTAAGGGAGCTTCCCTCCCTGAGGGAAGCTCTGGGGGAAGAACCAGGCCCTGCTGCCAACTCAAAGTTGTTTGCACTTCGCTGGCTCCCTGGGGCCCAGGCCCCCTTCCTGGTTAACATCCTGGATGGGAGGACCGAGGACAACAACCTTCCTCCTGGGAGGCGAGAGGTGTTGACGTGCAGCCCCAGGAGCACCACCGGTGGGGATAGGTCTCGAGGGCCCACGTGGCGCAGGACCTGGAAGTTCAATCTTTCCTGTTACTGGAGACTCCCGAAAAGATGTGTGGGGGGGCTTTTCCACTGTCACAAGAGGACTCATTGCCGGAGACAGACCTAGAACATGGCCTCTGACCATCTCCTTCCCTCGCCTCCACACTACCTGCCTGCCTTCTGGGCCTGTCGGGAGGGGACAGCTGTCCCCTCATGATTCTGATCCTTAAACTCAGTAGGTTCAAGCTAGCCCCATCTGCTCCTCTGCTTGGTTCCAAAGCCCCAAACATGGCACCCCACCCATCAAGCAGTCTAGAAACTCAAGCAGCATCCAAGGAGCCCCACTCTGCCCCTTTGTAAGTGTCAATGACCAGGACATTAGTGCTACTTCCTCTGGGGGCTTGAATCTGCCCACATCCTTCCATTGCTACTGCAAACATAGACAGCTCTTCTCCCACTCAGGCTGTGACCTCGGCCTCCTGACTGGTCTCTCTGCCTCGCTGTCCCCCTCCAATCCATTCTGCACCCTGCAGAGGTGAGACACCTCACTGCACCTCCCACCTTACAAACCCACCACTGGTCTCATCACTTTTAGAGTCAATACTCCTTCTCAGCACAGCTTGAACACTTTGTCTGGTCTAGCCCTGTCTTCCTCTCCCTGCACCCTCCCTCCCAAGGGACCCCTCTGTCCACAGGCAGCAGACATGACCCTCCTTCACTCCTTCCATGAACCAAGCTCTTTCTTGCTTTGGGGCTTTGCAGGTGCCGTCCACCTGCCTGCCTTGTTCCTTCCACCCTACATTCACCTGGCTAAACTCTGTCTGTCCTACCTGCCCACCAGATCTGTCCCACCTGACCTTTCTGTCCACTTCCTTCAGAAACCCTCTCCTCATCCCTGCTAACCTTCAGAAGCTCCTGGAGGGCTCACCCAGGATGAGCAGGGCAAGTCCAGTAAACTCCTTGCTATCTCTACAGCAGCCAGCGTGGCACCAGGCACACAGAAGGGGCCCACTAATAATGATTTACCTTTGTTAATATAGATATTTGGGTAATGTCAGACCGCAGACACTGGGGGAAAAAGTGGATCTCAGCAGTTTTCAATTCTAGCCACACAACAGAATTACCTGGGCTGCTGTGTAGATTACCAAGACTCAGGCACCACTCTAGGATTCTGTTTCTTTTCATCAGAGATGGGCCTGAACATGGGTGTTTTTTAAAACCTCCTCAGATACTCTAAAGTGTACATGGGGTTGAGAGGTCCTGGGTGAGCTCTAAGGCAGCGCACATGATCTCAGCTCAGCCATCCTTGCTGACTGTGTTCACCTCTATTACTAGTGAAGGGGGGTCCCCAGACATTCACCCATGCCCCTAGCTTCTCTTCCTTGGGGAATGGCTCCCTGGGGTGAGACACAAAGGTTTCTTCTCTGCTCACTCCCCTCTGGGCCCCTCTCTCTCTGTACAGTCAGGCTGGCAATCCCCCATTGGATCTGTGGGGATATAGCCAGGTCCAGAGAGAGAACCGGGCCTGGGGTCTAATGCAAATGACTGCATCTTTGGTCTCCTGCCAGAGCTGGCCCTAAGGGACCAGTTGGTTGAACAAATATTTGCTGAGCACCCAGGCTGGGCCAGGTATTTTGCTGATGACTGGGGAGACAGAGGTGAATCCGGTAACCGAATCAGGTCACAGATCAGCCTCATATCCCCTGAGCTGGGACTCAAAAAGAAACTGGTTGGAGACTAGAAGGGGCATTAGCTGTTGGCATCACTAGCCCCTAAATCCACCTCCACTATCACCTAAGCCAAGGGGAAAGTGGGGTGATCATGTCTCCACCCCCACTGCCCTCCAAGTTTACTATGGCCAAGTGTTACATCAGAACACCCTGGGAAGTTTGTTAAAAACATGGGTCCCTGGGACCCATACCAGAAATCTGATTCATAAGGTCTCAGGGAGCCCAGTACTCTGCATTTTTAGCAAACTTCCCAAGGAATTCTGCTGCAACAGGTGACTGGTGATTCCAAGCTGCACTGCCTTAAAGAACCACGGCAATCACATTTCTCGGGGCAGGCTTGTAGGTTTTGGGGGAAGGAGGTGTACAAACATCCGGATGTTCCCTGGCTTGCAGGAAGCCAGCTGCCCCTGGCTCTAACTGACTCTCTTCATTTTACCCAATATTCCCCAAATGGTTCCTTGAGGCACTGGGCCAGGCAATCTGCTCCATCCTTACTCCAACCAGGCAAAGCTGGTGTCATCCCCACTTTATAGAAGGTGAAGTTACTCTCAAGGTCATAGAACAGAGAAGACTAAGCTGGGGCTCTGGATCTCAAGTTGCTCAGATCCCGGGAAAGAATACTTACCAAACCAATGGCAGCTCTGGACAGAAAGACGTGGATGCCCTGGGAGAGGCAGATGAGAAGCTCTCAACATGTGTAGAGAGAGAAAAAGTTAATGTTCACTGGGGAGTGTTGGGGAAGGCCCCAGAGAAAGTGGTGACATTTGAAATGGACCTTGATGGATCAATGCTATGATCAGAAGGAGGGCGAAGAACACTAGGCAGAGGACACAGCATGAGTGTGGGGAAACAGGAGCAAGAGTTGGGGGTCTGATGGGGTGTCGTGTGGGTTTGTGGATGGACGTGGGCAAGGTGGCATGGAAAGGTCAGTCAAAGCCTCTTTTTGTGGTGGGCACTGGCCAGAAAGGTCTGAATGGGGAAATAAATAACAATGTCAATCTGACTTTCCAAGGTAACTGGGACAGAGGGCTGGGTGCAGATGACCAGGCAGGCGAGAGCTGTGAGTCACTCCACTACGCTGGGTCGGTTTGTTCTTCTCTAAAATGGAGGTGATTGTCTCTTCCTGACATATGTTCTCGGCTGGTTATAAAGATAGAAGAAAATGGAATGTGGGAGAGGGTGTTAATGAGCCCATGGGGACAGGGGAGGGACTTTGCAAGTAAGAGAGAGGGGTTTGAGGGCCGTGTATGTGATGATGTTCCTTGGCTGGAGACCCCCGGTGGCATGAATACAAGATGCAGGGGTATCCCTGAACCTGTATTGAGAGAGACAGAGACAGAGATAGGGACAGGGACAGACACAGGGACAGAAAGAGTCTTCTCAACATAATCTGAAGCAGGATTGCAAACTGACCAGTTACCTCATCTGAATGGGGCCCAATAGTCAGACTTCTGTTTTCTGGCGCGTTCCCTGAGCCAACACCTCATGATGCTGACCCACTCCAGACTCTTCTCCAGTGTGGAGTGACTGTGGAGAAAGTGCAGCCAGAAGGGCCCCTGCACGAGCAGGACATGAGCACAACCTTGGCCAGAGGGGTCTCTGAGGGTATCCAGTCCAACTTCCTGCCTTGGCAGGAATAGCTCTTGTGGGTCCCCCAAGGGGGCTACCCCAACCCCTGAATCTTAGTCACTCTTCCAACCCAGCTTCACATGGAGCCAGCATTTAAATCATGTTAACACCTTTAAACTCCAATTTAGGAAGTGAGTTTTTCAATCCTAATTTTCCCAGTGAGAAAACTGAGGCTCAAAGAGTCCACCCAACAGGTTTGGAAAAGCTGGGTTCAAAACAGGGCCAGGAAGCTAAAGACTGGCTTCCCCCACTGCCACATGCATCTCTCAGAGGGAGCGGGTGGGGGGCTGAGGTGTCTTTTATAGACCAAACATCTGGAGGTCGGCACACTAAGAAGCAAGTTATGTAAGGGCAAGGTGTGCGTGATGAGCTCATCAGGAAATGCTTCCTGGAGGAGGCAGTAAGACTCTGGAGGAGGAACCTCTCTAGGCCTCCAGGCCAAGCTCTGGGCTTGCTCGGTTTGCTTGGGGTGGAAACTGCCAAAGAGACATGGCATTGACCCAGTCCTGTCTGGGGGAGCGAGTTCAGTCTCTGCCTGTGTGGATTTCTTCTGAGTCCTCAGGTGTCTGAAAAACACAGTCTATTTTCTTTAGCTAAAACAGAAACTTTTTTTTTTTTATTGTGGTCACATTAATTTACAACACTATATAGGTTTCAGATGCACAATTTCTCACCTCAGCAACTTTATATATCGTGCCACACCCAGCATCAAATGTCCAGTCATAATCCACCATCGACCAATCTGTTCCCTTTACCCCTTCTTCTGTCCCTTCCCCTCTAGTAACCTCCATTCTCCATTCTATGGCCAGAGTCTAAAGGTTTGTTTTTGTTTGTTCATTTGTTTTTTTTTTTTCACCTTTATATTCCATAAATGAGTGAAATCATACAATAACTGTCTTTTTCCTTCCAACTTTTTTCACTTAGCATATGCCCTCAAGGTCCACCCATGTTGTCACAAACAGCAAGATCTCACCTTTTTAATGGCTAAGTAGTATTCCACACCACATTTCTTTTCTTTTTTAATTTTTTTTTTCTTATAGAGGTATGTTTTATTTATTTATTCGTTTGTTTGTTTTGTTTATACATGCACTGGGTACAGTCAGAAGCGCGGGAGGGTGAGAGAATTCACCAGAGCCAGAGCAGGGAGCAGAGCAGGCAGAAGGACCGAAGGACACTGCTGAGGGGAGCAGCGGGCGGCAGGAGAGGTCTGCGCGCCATGTGGGACCCTCCTCTGGTGGCCGGGGAGCAGCCGGGGATCGAACCGGCGCCGCAGAGGCTGCGGGCAGCTTCGCAACCCAACGCTCAACCGCTGCACCACCAGGGAGGCCCTCCACACCACATTTCTTTATCCAGTCATCTGTGTTCAGGCACTTGGGTTGCTTGGCTATTGTGAATAGGAGCACACACTGTCCTGAGACCTTTGATATTTACCTACATGGGCCACTTGTTCTCAGAATAGACAGATACCACAGACCATGGTATCCCTGGGGTCCAATGTGTGGGCCTAATCCACCAGGCATGGTTGATTTCAACAGTTCACACTGTTCAATGGCACACACATTGGCTTGATTGTGGAAACTTCCCCATTTGACAGGGAGACCACACCTTTGCTTTACATTTGTTTAAACAAAGGACCCATTTAGTGATTTCCCCCAATAAAGGGCTGGAGAGCTCAGAGGAACATGACCTTCCCTGTGAATGACCAAGTTTTCTTTTCTTTTTCTCCCTTTTATTTTTTAAACCCTCCTTCTGGAGAAACCATTCTAAAGCTCTCCCCATCAAAGGCATGATCTTAGTCCATGTGGACAGCTTATATTTGCTTAACTGACAAATCCCCAAATCCCAGGCCTGTATTCTCTTTTAATCACAGACTGTCCATCTCTCCCCTATCCCATCTGGGGCCAGCATTGTCCTTCTTGGTTTTTCTTTGGGATTTATTAATTTTTGTTCTTTAAAAAAAATCAAAGTTACACACCAGTATAAGATGGAGAGTCTAAGCTGTCTACAAGGTTCATCACAATCCACTGTGGCCCTGAACCACTTCCAGAGAGAGACATTTTCAACTCTTGGGACTGATGTTTTAGAATCTTCACTTTCTATATCTCTAAAAGACATTGCAGTTTTAGGATATTTGACTGATTTTTTGCCCCGGGATAGGAGCTTCATCACCTCCTGGTGCTTCACCCCCATGCCCTTGCTTCTGTCCCCTAATACAGCAATTGCTGACATCGTGCTTATATCACTGCCACCCTTTTATAACCCTGTAAACACTGTGCCAGCCAAACCACATGGTGGGCGAGGATTTCCCACCTTCCCTTTAAATATTGGTAAAAGCAGCTCACAGCAGTATCAGACTTCTGGCCTACTTGGCTTGAGCGATGCTGATCTCTGACTTGACCAAAACAAATGCCCAGCTGCTTCAGTGAAATGGCAGCATCAGGCTAGTGGTGACTTTACCAAGAAGACAGGGTCCCCAAAAGTCTATGGTGTTCACTTGCTTTATGTATCACTAAGAGGTCAGTGCATGGTGACTCTGAGAATGATTCCAGAATCAGAGTGGTGGACTTGAACTCAGCAGCTGCCTCTTATGGCTGAGAGCTTCCAGATAGTCCTTACCCTCTCTGAGCTTAAACTTTTTTATTTGTAAAATGGAATTAAAGATGAAACTTCTACTTTATAGGAGTCCAACTGGGGTGGAACGAGGTGATACATGGAATGTACTTAGTACATGAAAAACATAAGGAATGGTGATTGTTATTATTACTGGCTTAATTAATGTGTTAGGGAGTATCCCAGAACCAAGATGCAACAGGCTTCAAAGATGTCCAGGATTTCAAACTATTTAATCATCATGTGCCCTGTCTCCTGAAGACCCACCATTCATTGCTGGGCCATCTTCTTCCAGGAGCATAGCCAGGTTGAAGCCCCTGCAACTTGGACTTCACCTTCTTAGTCTAACTTCTGGGTGTTCCTAGAAGACTAATCATTCCACCCTTTCCTGCTACTTTCTTGCTTACTGCTGTGTGTGTTAAATCAGATATACTATGGACCAACTTAAAGAAGTTCAAACAGTGCAGTGGTGTATAAAAGAAAAATTGGGCCTCCCTGGTGAGACGCAAGGGGTTAAGCACCGCACTATGAAGCAATCCTCAGCCTCTGCAGCATGAGTTCAATCCCCAACCGGCCAGGGAGCAACCCACATGGCACAGCAGACCTCTCCTGACTCACCTGCTTCTCCCCTCAGCGGAGTATTTCAGTCAGTCTGCCTCTTCTGTTCCCCACTCTGTCTCTGGTGAATCCTCTCACCCCCCTGCATCTCTGGTTGTACCCCAGCTCTTGTATGTATAAATAAATAAATCTTTAAAAAAAAAAAGAAAAATTAAAATCTTTTTTCCTCCCTAGAGGTAACTGCTGTTAGCAATTTGCCGTGCACTCCTCCAGAATCTTATTTTCTATGCTTCAAAATCTGTGTGTGTAAAATTGTTTTATATTCCGTATTCAGTTACATATGCAAGGCATATATTCAATTCTACTACTTGTCTCTTACATTATAACATATCATGGACCACTCTCCAGGCTCCACCTGATATCCTTGGCTGCCTGCTGTGTGCGTGTTTTTTATTTTGGGGAACAGGGGTTGCTTCCTGTTCTCACCAAGACAAACAATCTTGTGATGAATACGCTCTTGGGTGTGTGTATCTTTGTGTATCTGTGCTGGTATTTTGTAGAGCAGAAGTCTAGAAAGTCAGTTTCTGCCAAGTGATGATGAGAGCAGGTCAGGAGTTACCGCTGGTGGTCTGTCTGTCCTCTTAACCTCCTGGAAGATGACCCTTTCCTGTTTGCCTAAACCCTTGCCCCTGCTTACCTCCTGCCACCAACCCAGAATTCCTCCTAGAAAATGTCTAATCTGGGCCAGGCTGAGGCAACTGGAACCTCTGTGTGTGTGGCTGAAGTCACCCACTCCCTGTTGCTACCAGTTCTCATGGAGAACACCTTGACTTCAGCCACTGGAGATGTAGGGAGCCTGTCCTTCACGCTGTCCATGCCAAGGCCAGCGCCACCACCTCAGCAAGGTAAAACCTGCCTACAGGTCAGCACTAACTATTTGCCCTGCCTTGGTCTTTCCACAAAGCTCCCAGCTTCATAGAATGAGGAAGCAGGACTCCAGAGAGGAAGTGATGTGCCCAAGGCCTGTCGCAGGACACTGGGTCACAGTCTGGCTCTCTGGGGTGGGGAGGTGGGAATAGGTGGGGTGGGAAAGGTAAGCTCTTTGCCTGCCCTTTGCCACGTTCCCCATAAAACCCCAATCACCAGGCCCTGAGATGGAAGCAATGTCGTTCCCGTGGCCCAGGTGAGGAAACCAAGGCAGATGTGGGTGAAACTGGGTCTACAGACTCTTAAACCTCCCCTGTTCTTCCTCTTCCCTTCAAAGTCTGGGCTCTGGGCTGCAGCTCTCAGCTGGGGGACTCCAGGTAACCAATAGCCCCTTCAGATGTCCCTTATCAGTCCTTACACCTCCTTTCCCTCCTCCCACCCCATCTTTGCTGGGTTCCAGCAAAGATACCAAGGAATATGCTCCCAGGGAGAGGCTCCCATATGGCCCCAGCCAGGCCACCGGAGGCCTGGTTTGCCCTGCTCACATGTGGCCAGCGAGGCTCTCAGGCAAACTGGCTGCCTCCCACCTCCCAAAAGATAGGATCATGAGGGCCCCTTGACCCCCAGCCTGTTGTTGCACAGCCATAGTGACTTCTCAAAGATCACATAGCTAGTAGATCCAAATGGTGGGAAGGATCCACATTCCCTCCCTCTCCTCCCTGCTTCTGGTCAGCAAGTCAGCTTGTCCTCTCTCAAGGAGCCTGCAAAGCCTGGGGGTGGGGGTGGGGGCCAAGGGAGCACCTACTGGCTCTGAGAGAGCTTCCCCCCCTGCTCCCTGGAAGCTGAGGTGTCCAACCTCCCCCCACGACAGCAGCCAGCTTGCTGGCACTGTCAACAATCACTCCCTCAGGCCCAGTCCTTGCTGGAATGAGACTTTGTCCCCTAGTTCAGGCCCTATTTCTCCAGGAGGCCAGCTCCGAGGGAGGGGTGGGGCTGGCTGCAGGCCCTGCTGCTCTGGTGTTTGGAACCACCCCCAGGACGTGGGGTCTCCTCAGACCTGCCGCCCTTCCTCCTTCTCTTATACCTCGGAAAGGGTGGGCTCCAGGAAGGAGGCCAGCCCCTATGCCAGGGGACAGAGAGGGCCCAGCAGATTCCCGAACCAGCTCTCACAACCCCAAAGCTTAGCTCCATCCCACCCACCTGCCTTTGGGGTACAGTTCATACCATCCTGGCCTGGCACAGCTCCTCCCAGTCCCCAAGGCACCCACCTCAGCCTTCCCCATGCTGTTCTCTAGTTTTATAATCTTGAGTACATTTTCCCCTGATAACTAAAGCAGAACAGGTTCATTATTAAAAATTCACCCCATCCTTGATACTATAGTCTTCTATGATAAGCTCTGCTCTTTCCCATCACAGCTGCAATGATACATTTATGTGTAATTCTTGATGGTTTTGCTCCCCAAGCAATTCAGGGAGGCAGGGATCTCTTATGCTTGTGGTGGTCTCCCCATGTCTGGCATAAGCACTGAAGGAACGGACATAAGTACTAACCCACTCATTGCTTCCCCGGGCCCCGCACAATGGCCGGGCTGGGGATACTCAGTGGAATATTAAGGTTCTCAGGGGCTGCGTGGGGTTGCACATCAGGGATGAGGGCAGGGCTTGGGAAGTGCTGGGACGTCATTTCAAAGGGCTACAAGGTTGTGGGCTCCAAGTCCCTTTGTGACATGAGGTCATTGCCTGATTGTCTGCTCTATTCTTCTTAAGCACTGGAGAGAGGAATGTTTACTTCTACTTCTCCCTAGTCCCTCTCCGTGTCCCCCCACAACCCCAGCACCTTCCTCCCCACGGAACCCAGAACTTAGGCCTACAGATAAGGTATGTTAAAGGAATGAGTGAAGGATGACAGCGGGATGGACAGGTGAGCGATGGATGGAAGGAAAAAAAAAAAAAAAAGGAGGGAGGGAGGGAGGGAGAAAAAAATGGATGGATGGAACAAAGAACTAAAAAAAAGCCAGTAAGGCCTCAGCGATCTCTTATCCACATCTGATCTTCAAAATGAGGAAGCTGGAGTCTAAAGAGGTGGAGTACATCTTTCATCACTTCCTCTCTTTGAGAACTCTTATTTATTTCTTCTCTTATAAACATGTTGAAATATCCTTCAACACAAACAAAACAAAGCACCTCTTTCCCTCATCCCTACAACTTCTTCCCTGAGCTGGGGCTCAACCTCTCGTTTTATTGCCAAACTTTCTGAAAGACTTGGAAAGCACCACTGAGCTTCCTCATCTTCCACCAGCCCTTGACCTCTCAGCCTTTGGCTTACCATTCACTCCACCAGGGCTGCTGCTCTGAAGCTGCCTCTCCCCCAGGACCGCCTGAGCACTTCCTTGGGCTCCAAGCTGTGTTTGGCTCCACAGGGCACTGTCAACAGCAACTCCTGAACCACACCCAGCTCTCCTGCCCCAGGCCCTGCTCTAGCCTCTGAGGCCCCCTCTTCTGCCCCTGAAGAAGGGCCTTTCTTGGTAGCTCTCCCTCCCAGCGCCTTCTGCCTCAGTCTTCAGCTCAACTCTATTCAGCAATTATTGGGCTTCCCGAGCACTTGGCGCCATGCTGGGTGCTGTGTCACGCTGCCCTGCTGACGTGGGTCTATCGGTGGCATCTGTACTTTGCAGTCAGAGAAACTGAGATCCAATGAAGATAAAAGTAAATCACCCCATGCTGCGTGGTGGGTAAGTGGTGTATTGGGGCTCAGCTGAGGTCACTGTATTTCCAAATCTGGTCTTAGGGGAAAGTCGGGCCTTTCTCCTAAATCACCCATGCTCAGGCCTCAGTCTGAGGTCAGAGCTAATGTCGTCAAAGGTGACCTCCTTGTGGAAGGACATTTTTGTGAAGGACATTTTTTCTTAGCTGGCCTCTTTAAATCTCAAAGTCAGACTCCTCAGACCTCTTGCCAGGCTGATCTTACCAGTCCTGGCGCCCAGAGACTTAGGGGAAGACTCTTCTCTGCCAGTCTCAGGCTTACCCACACTCCCCCCAGCCCTGCCCTGCCCTGCCCCTGGCCTGCCATGATCTCCTCCCAGTTCCTGCTTCGACCCTCTCTTTCTCTCTGTTTCCTGAGAGTCTCTGCTTCCTGTGGCAACACCTCTGCTCAGAGAGGACCATCCCTGTCCCCCTTCCTTTGTGTCCCCCTCGATTACCAGAAACCCTTCATATCTAACAAATGGGCTGGTAGGAAAAGTACTTCCTCTCTAAAGCACCTGCAGCACTGCTGACCTGGAGGTCAGAGTGGCACTGCCAGGCCTCCTCTCATGCAGTGTGACCCCCCCACCTCCTCTGCCTTACCCCAGGGCTCTGGATGTACCAGGCACCCCAAAAATGCAGGAGGGACAGTTAAAACAGACACAATCACAGAGTACTCATCAACGGAACAAAAGGCTGGAGATTCATGAAGTGTGTGTTCACGCCACCTGGTTCAACAGCCCTAGGTCGGGTGGGAGACTTGCCTAGACTCATCAGAAAGGACATGGGTCCCGGCTGCCAGTAAGAGCCGATTTTCCAAATAAGGCATTAAATGCAAAATAGGTCAAAGTTTCAGAAAAATATATGTATTTTTGTTACACTCACATAAAAAATGAAAGGCTAGACGCACACTCATGCACATCTGCATAGACGTGGCATCTTTGGAAGGATACCCCCAGCAACGGGTAGTAGCAGTTTCAGGAAGAGGATATGCGGGCAGGGAAGCTGGGGGAAGGGCTCAGAGGGCGCGTGGGTGCTGTCTGTGCTCCATTTAAAAAACCTGTATGTCCCTTTAAAAAAGAAAAAAGGGCAAACAAAGCAAACTCTTAGATACAGAAACCAAACTGGTGGTTACCAGGGGAAGGGGGCTGGAGGCCTGTGAAATGGGCAAGGAAGTCAGGTGGTGGCAGCGGATGGACACCAGACACTTCCGTAGGGTGGTGATGCCCACGTGGCATTTGCAGGTGAAGAATGACAATGCCCTCACCTGAAACTCACATAACGTTATAAACCAGCGTTTCCTCAGTGAAAATTGACTGAAAGAAATAAAGACAATTGAGAAAACAGAACCAGAAGTGACCCGCGGAGCCCACAGCCACTCAGCAAGTGGGGAGCTCGGCTCTGTGTACCTCCAGTGGGCCTTGGTGGGGGCTGGAGCAGGGCCCCTACTCCACAGGCCCCTTGAGATGGCCCCAGCAGGGAGCAAGGCTGAGAGTTGGGGAGTCTCCTCCCAGGTGGAAACAGCTCCTCCCAGGTCATCACAGGTCTCGTGGCCACGCCCGCTCAGGGTGCCTCTCTCCTGGGTGGGGAGCCCCAAGTGTCAGCAGGGCAGTGACCCACACCTTGGCAGCTTTCTCACAGGAAGGAGCAGTGTCCTGCGTGCCTGCGCCCGGAGTGGTGGGCGTGGCGTGGGGGAGATGGGAGCCTGGCGCTGAGGACGCCCAGGCCTGCCCGAGTGCCCCGGTGCCATTTATCTTCTCTCACCGGGGTCCTCTCGGGTCCTCTGCACACAGCCGCCAGGGAAGAAATGGTCATTGGTCATAATAATAATTTACCTTTCCTTGGAGCCTTTTATCTGAGGATCTCAAAGCATCGAAAACGTAGATAATATTTACGGGGTGAGAATTTGGCTGGATCCAGAGCTGAGCTGTCAAAGTAAAGGAGAGCCAAACTCTTCCAGCGTCACCCCCTCACCCAGCTCAGAGTGGGGCTGGCACCACTGCTTTCCTGTCCATCAGACCGCCGGGCCTGGCTGGGTCACCGCCTTGGCTCAAGAGTCTGAAAGCCGTAGATATTCTTGGCCACTTACGGTCACTTCCACAAGTGACCAGAGCTACCTGGGTGGGATGGGGTGTGTGGGGTGGGGGCAGGCAACAGCGTGAGCGGCGCTCCCCACTGGTCTGGGGGGAATGTGGGCAGGTAGGAGGAGCGGTGACCTGGATCCCAGCGGGCCTGGGTTGTCATTGCTGTGGCCACTTAAGGCAAGTCACTTGGCCCACCTGGGCCTCTATCTCCTTTTCCAGTAAAAGGCCTTGGGAATTTCCAAGGGTTGCAAATCATGCTAAACAAAACCCTGGCAATTTTCAGGGGGGCTTCATGGGCTCATTTCAAATAGAACTTCCAAAATGTTTTTTAAACTAGCTGAAAATTTATAACAAGCATCAACATGCACATTTAGAAGTGATACGTGATCTTCACACATTGTGTTCACACTGGTTTTATAAGTAACGCAGTAACATGTAACGCAGGAACATCTTGGCAATTTGAACTAAGAAAATACATTTAAACAGGATTGTAGGGGCGCGTCTGTCCCTGTATATATTGGGGCCATGTAGCCTGCCAAATTTTGCTTGGGAAAAGGGTCCTGCTTCTAAAGTGGTCTGAGAGGTGTTGGCCTGGGTCTCCAGAGGGGCTGGTGCGGAGAACGAGCAGAATGACATGTGTCCAACTGCTGTGTTGGGGGACAGAGTGGGTGGGGGGCCTCCTTGGCAGGTTGTGGAACATTCTGAGAGCGCTGAGCCCTGGTGTGAGCAGTGCCACCACTGGCAGAGATTTGCACAGTCGGTTCTGGAACTCACTCGTGGATGACAGCTGCCGGCAGCTCTGGGAGAGACAGGGTCTGCTTCTGGCCCTGATGGAGGAAACAAAACTCCCCCCGGGAACTGCCTGGAGCCTCAGCCGGGATCAGAGAGGAATGGTTCAATCTCTGCTGCTGGGGACCCGTGAGCCAGCACCATGATGAATGTGCTCCTCACGTCTACCGAGGAGGCCTGGCCACTTTATTCGGGCGAGGAAACTGAGGCCGGGTTGTTTTGCCCCCCTCACATCCTGCAACTAGTGAGAAACAGTGCAGGGAGTCAAACCCCAGAGGGGTTTGATAAGTACCCAGAGAGCCATACTTCACTGCCTGTACCCATTCCAAGCCTGGTACAGGCCTCTGACCCCAGGGGCCTTCTCATCCACACTAGCTTTTGACTGACTTTTTATGCATGAGGTTGCTCAGCCCCAGCGATGTTGTAGAGAGTCTCTGGCCCCGTCCTTCATTCTCATTTCCCCAACAGTAAACAGGGGAGAACTTGATGGCCTCCAGGCACCCTTCCTGCTCTGACATCCTGGCAGACAGCCAGCCTGGCGCCCCTGAGGGAGTCAGGTGTCAGTGTGGTCCAGGATCTTGACCCCTAGTCATTGGTGAGCTTGGCTTCATCAGTCCCTGGGCTCCAGGCCCCCAGAGTCTTGGTTCCCAAGCTGGCATCCCCCAGGGGGGTAGTGACTGAGGGAGGGGTGATTGAGAAGGGGTGTATTGTCTACAGAAAAGCTAAAAATGAAAATGAAAACCAACTGAAAGTGACGCTCCAGCAATTCTAAATTTGTCAATGAGAAAATACTCGCTAGGGGTGGGCTGCCCCCACTGTGCCCCCCCACAAGCCATCCCTGCCACTTTGCTGCACTGGGATATGAGTGATGACCACGAGCGAGGCTTCTTGGAAGGGCGGCGATGGGGGTACCTTGGTGGTTGTGGAGGTGTCCCCTGTGACGTGGTCCCCAACCAGTCATACCAGCTGTGACAAAGAAACGGGGGACTCTATCAGGGAGACTGCAGAGCTCATTCACTTCAAGCTAAAAATAGCCGCCTTCCCTGCAGCAGGTGGGTGACTCAGCGAGCCCCAGGAAAGCTCCTGGGAGGAGAAAGCATGGTGCCCGCAGTCCTGGTTCCCCGGAGGTGCCAGGAAGACCGGAAGGCGCTGACAGAAAGGGATGTTGTAAGACTCCCGGGTGGCTGACTTTTTCCCTGCTTCCCGCTCTCAGGCTCACTGCTCCAAAGCCACGAAACTGCGGGTCCAGGTCAAATCTGAGCCCCAAGTCCAGTTGCCCAGACCTGAGAGAGGTGAGAAAAAAGGTATGTGTGGGGGGTGCAAGCACACATGTATGTGCATGAATGTGTGTGCGTATGTGCACATGCAATGCACTTATGCACACACGTGCCCGTGTGTACCTGTGTGGTGCATTTATGTGTATATGGACACATGTGCACTTGCACATGTATGTGTGTTCACACCTCTTGACACATGGTTGTGGTTGTGGGAAGTGGAGCAGGCACACAGGTCTTGCTGAGTCTGCCATCATCTTGACCCACCCTGGCCCCCACTCGCATGTCTGGGGCCAAAGGAGGGCTGCCAACGCCTGGTGTTCTCTGGAATGCTCTGTGCTCAGAGAAATGCAAAGGGTTCCCTCCTCCCAACTTCAGACACTTCCAGAAGCAAGCACAGTTCTGACCTTCTAGATCCATCTCTAGAGATTCGGCAGATGCTGAGGAGGCAGTTATTTGGAGAATTCAGCCTCACCCAGGATGTTGTTTGAGAGACTGGTGCCGTGGGAAGTGCTGGACCAGGAGACTTGTCTCTGATCCTGGTACTGCCCTTCACTTGCTATGTGAGTGACTCATTTTTTCCTCTCTGGTCTCTGGTTTACCCTCTGTTTATCCTTTTCTTTACTTCTTCAAGAAATGTGTATTAAATGCTTTTGGGTCAGGCACCTGTGCATCCCATGCTAAAGGCAGGAAAATAACTTTGGAAGGCAAAAAATTCCCAGGAAGTCTTTAGACCTCGCCCCACCAAAAATTGGCAATATTTCTCCATCCCTTGGCTCTGGCGTGTTCTTGTTTGGACTTGTAACTTGAACGTCATAAAAGTGAGATGTGACTTTCACTCTCACCCTCTTGGAACCCAGCTGTCCTATGAGGAAGCCTGAGCCGGTCCACTGGAGGGGTCATATGGAGGAGAGCTGACCAGCAGCCTTGGCCGACTGCCAGACACAGCACTGAGGCTATGGGGACTCCCAGCCCCCAGGCCTTGGCCGACTGACCGCATGTGCTCAGGCCAGTCCAGCCAGAGGCAGACGAGCCATCAAGCTGAGCCTTGCCCAAGAGCATCACAAACCACTAAATGGTCATACTTTCACATCACAAAGTTGTGAGATGGTTTGTTAGGTAGCAAAAAATAACCCAATTAACATTTATTGACCCCTTCCTATGTGCCCCTTCCTAACATTTCCTATGTAAAATGTTTTATATAATAATCTCATTTATCCCTCATATCAACTAGTGAGGCAGGTATTTTACAGAGGAGAACATTTCCATTTTACAGATGCGAACACTGAGGCATGAGGAAATCAAGCAAAGAACAGGTGAACAGGGGAGCTGGGACTGGAGGGTAGGCAATCTAGGCCTCAAAGCCTGACGTGTTCACCACTGCACCACACAGGCCCAAACAGACATGGCTTCTGCCCTCAGGGAGGTCCCTGGGGGGAGACTGGCAGGAAGCAAACACAGACAAATAGTAATATGCACTACAAGAGAACGGATGCTACTTTCAGGCACTGATAGCCTGACTGTGGGACAGGACACTGAGGCTGGAGGGCTTCCAGCTTAAGCAACACACACTGCTGGCTCCCAGGTGTGAGGAGCTTCGGGGCCTCTTGCCCTGAGATTCTGATTTTGAAGAGGCACCCCTGGATATTCATATTGGTAGGTTTGATTGACAGGGGGTCTTTTTAAACCCCTTTTTACCCTTCTTTCCCCCCGTGATTTTTATATCAGAGAAATCTGAGAAACACAATTTGGTAGTTACCTGAGGAGATCAAAAACCACAGCTGTGGAGCAAACCCACCCCACCCCGTGATTATGACTCTCCTGGGTGGACCCAGGAATCAGTATTTTAAAAGTTTCTCAGATGTTCTAATGAGCAGACTGATTCTAGAAAATTCTATAGGCACCAGGTATCAGAGTTATCTGGTGCTTATTAAACCGTCCTCTTAGTGAGTTAACATGGTGGAGGTAGGCCCAGAACTGAGCCTTGCTTGGAGGCTCACTCTGATCAAATGGACCCCCCTCTCCTCCTCCAGACTCCCTTCTCCCTTTAGATAACTGTCCAGGGACCCTGCAGGGCTTCCCATGGTTTCCAAGTCCCCTATAACTTAGATTATTTTGAAGTAGAACATTCTTTAACTGCTGGGAGAAAACAACTACCACCCACATGTATTTAGCCTCCTCTGGACCCTACAAGGCAGCCACCCCTTTCTCTGCCGGCCAGCCCCAGGGCCTCTAGGGCACAGATTCCCCACGCACGTGTTGACAGCACCTGTGGTATGGCCCCTAAGTTGGTGCTGGTTCCTACTCTTCTTCCAAATAAGGCAGGAGGCCTCTGGGTTGGTCCTGATGCAATGTGTACAAAGGCATCTGCTCTTGGCTGGGAGCCGGCCAGCTTCAGGCCCGAGGAAGCTCGCTGGAGGTGCGGGTGGAGAGAGGATGAAACTGGCCAGGCGCCTGCTGCCTGTGAGCCAGGCAGCACCAGGTCTCGGCAAGCAGAGGCTCACCCCAGAGCCTCATTTCCTCAGCTCTAAAGTGTGGTTACTGCTCACTACGTTGAGGATTGTTATGAGAACTCAGTTCATGGCAGGGCCTGAGGCATAGTAAGCACTTGCTAAAGTTTTCATTCCTCTTCTTTGGGACAGACACAGAAATAAACTTGACACCGTGGAGGAAGATGGGGCCTCTTGGGAGAGACCCCAGGGAAGGTCCTTCTTTGGTGCTAGAACAGACCCAGACCCTGAGGCCTCAGACTTCTCGGGAGACCCCAGGAGCTGAGGGGCCAGACCTGCCCCCTCTCCTTCAGGCACAGAGGATCCATGGGGCAGCTCTGAGAGAATAGCACAGATGGCTGCCCGGAGGAGGGACTGGCAGAGGGAAGGGGTGAGGCCTGACCAGTGAGAAAAGAATGAAGAGAATGAGGCACTGAATCATCCTCAGGCTCCTGCTCTGAGAAGGAGAGGGCTTGTTCGGGGATGGAGGTGTGGCTGAGAGGAAGCCAAGCCAGAGGATACACTGAGAAATGAGGTTGCTGTGAGGCCTCTCAGCGTAGGGATAAATCATCCTGGGAAGTGGCCAACTTTAAAATGCAACTATTCAATTCTCTTCTTTCTTCTGACCCATGCTTTAACCGGAAGCAATCATAGCAGGCCCAGGGGCCACATCAGTCAGGAAACATTTCCCGAGCCCCAGGCTAAGTCCGGCTGTGGGTACAAACCCGCAGGAGACAGGGCTGACCTCAGACTCTGAATCCACCTGGGAAGGGACAGTGTTGGCCAGTGTGCCATTCTCTCCACCTGCTTCTCTACTCTGCACCCACCCCTAAGTCACCCCAGACTTTTTCTATAAAACACAAGTAGTTCTAAATAGTAGGTGGCTGGACCTGGATATATGTTTGTGTGAGTTAATTTTCATGGGGATCGGTGAGCCTCTGAGGAGGAAGTTTGGGGAGACAATAGGAATGGGGCTGGGAGAGAAGCAAAGGACCCTAGTGTGACTTTCCGTATCATTAGAATTCTGGTTGCGAGTGAAAGAAATTTTTTTTTTTTTTATGCTTAATGCCAAACCAGAATGTGTTGACCTTGGAACTAAAGTCCAAGGGGTGGTTGGCCTCAGACAAAGCTTGCTCAGGTACTCTAAACAAATATCACCAAGACCTGGTCTCTTTGGCCAGCCCCTCTCAGGTAACAACTCTAGCACAAGAAGGTTCTGCTCCATGGGGGCAGAGTGTCTCTAGAAGTAGCAAGTCTCACACCCTCTTAGAAGGGAGAGAACCAGGCACTTCTCTGGTGGCTCAAAGTTCTGGAATTGAGTTTCATGGTCTCTGGTTGGTCTGAACATGGTCATGTACCCATCTCTTAACCAATGATTGGCCAGGGGGAAGAGGTGTCCAATGGGAAGGGGGTGGTAACCCGCCCCAGGTCGGAGTGCGGGACAGGGAGCTGGTCACAGGGATAGAAGGCAGTTTCTCTGGAATCATGTAAACTGAGTTGAGGGTGTGACTGCAAGTGAGTGAGTGGGCTGAGCAGAAACACTGATGCCCTTGACAGCCCGCGATGCAGGGAGAAGCTCAAAGGCATCTTCAGGACCTGGGTTACAGATGGGACACAAGTTAGAGAGGAGGTTACTGCCCATGTTGGCTCAGAGAAGAGAAAGCTGTGCTGTGGTAAGGCTTGAGAACCTGTCTCTTGGGTCAGCACCAGGGGCCACATCTTGAGTAGAGAAGCAGGAACCTCACGGAGTAGCCCCAGGCAGTGAGGGGTGATGTCCCTGTCTCAGCTGCCCAATACCCAGCAGATATCCACAGTGTGTGTGTGTGGGGGGGGTTGGGGGGGTGGCACAGACTGGCCATGGGCACCTAAGGAACTTCCAGAGATGGCTGGGGGGGTGAGTCCACTGAGGTCCATGTTGGAGAGGGGGGCAGCACCCCTGGTTTGAGTACATTTGGTAGCTATGAAGCAAAGAACTTCAGATTGGGAGTCAAAAGATTTAGATTCTGGTCAAGAGATTTAGATTCTGTTATCCATGTGATCTAGGGCAAGTCTTTCTCTTTCTCATCCTTAGTTTTCTCCCCTGTAAAATGGGAGGGATACCATACACTTCCAGAGTGACTGGGGAGTCAGGGGAGCCAGGGCAGGTGAGTGGGGAAGTGCTGAGACGTTGCCCAAGAGTCAGGTTTACCCTCCATATCCTGATCACTGAGGCCTGAGGGAGCAGGACACTTGTGCCTGTGGCATTCCTGTCCTGGAAAAGCATAAAGAAGAACAGGCCCCAATGTGCCCAGGGAAGATGGTGGAGCAGGACACCCTGGGGGTAAGGCTGGCATCTTGGGGTATGGGTGGCTCCCTGGGGCACTCCCCTTCCCTGCTGCTGAGTCAGAGGCATCAGCCCTGCAGGTTCTACAGTTACCGAGAGGGGAATGGAGAGGCAAGAGGAAGAAGGAAAAGCAGACAAACAACAAACATACCCACCCCCTCTTCCAGGAGTAACCTGTTCCCACAGGCCCACAGCAGGAGACAGACCTTCAACAACAGGAGAATGTTCATAGGTCCCAGTCCGAGCTTCTTCCCTGCTTCTCCACAAAGTCCAAACAGCAGGCCCTCTGGTGCAGATCACATGTCTCCCAGATCCAGTTGGTCCCCCTGCTCCCCTCCCCCAGAGGGGCTGGTTGAAATGTCATCATCTCTGCCATGCTTGTTTTCTCTGTCAGCCCACCAATCTACTAGCCCTGAATGGAACCTTCCTTTCCATATTTATCCCAGGCTGGGTAACTTACTCTTACTTACAGGGGTGAGGCCACTGTTTGACCAGCCCTGGAGGTCAACTGGGGTCTCCGCCCCTCCCACATGGAGAAAGCTTGGATTTATAGACTATCAGTCCTGGGTTATTGCTCCTGTGCCTGTCAGGCATGTGATTGTGGACACATTAGCTCACATTTCTGAGCCTTGGATTTCTTATTTATTTATTTACTTCAATTCCTTTCTTTGGAAACAGGTCGACCATGCCCTACAGGGTTGTTGTGCTTACTGGAGATAAGAGGTACAAAGCTCCTGCAGGTTCCCATGGATGTCCCGACCCTCTCTCCACGCCTTATCATTAGGTAGGACTCTCCTATTCCATTCTCTTCTGCAGTGGACACAATCAGCTCATTCATTCAGCAACCATGTGTTCAGAACCTACCCTGTAACTCGTGCCTCTGTCTTCAACTCTATGGCCAGGGTGGGTGGAGGTCATTAAGCTCTTATGATTTAACAGCCCAGTCTTCTTCCTTCTCTCTAAACCTTGGCTCTGTCTTCTTTTATGAAGGCTGAAGTATCAGACTTCTTGTGGTAGCAAAAGAGCAAGCAGTTCCAGCTCTTCCATTCTTTCAGGCATAGTGGAAAGCATATGTCTTAATTTCTTTTTTTAAAAAAATATTTATTTATTTATGAATACAAGAGCTGGGGCATAGGCCAGAGATGCAGGCGGTGAGAGGGCTCACCAGAGACAGAGTGGGGAACAGAACAGGCAGACTGACCGAAACACACTGCTGAGGGGAGCAGCAGGCCAGTCAGGAGAGGTCTGATTCGCCATGTGGGTAGCTCCCTGGTGGGCCGGGATTGAACTCGTGCTGCAGGGGCTTCGGATTGCTTCACATTGCGGTGCTTAACCCCTTGCGCCACCAGGGAGGTCCTATCTTAATTTCTTCATCGCTCAACTTAGTCTTGGAATTGAGACACCTTATCTCTGGTTGGTATGAGATGGGTCAGGAGCTATTCCTGAGCCAACTAATATGTCCAGGGGCCAGAGTCTAAGGATTACTTTCAACCTAATCTGCAGAGATGTAGAGGGGTGGGCTTCACTCCTCTCTGGAGGAAACCAAGATATGCTTATCAGGAAACAGATGAATGGGTGCTGATAGCAAAACAGCAGATTGGATTCCACAAGTTATGGATACTTTTCCCCTTTTCTAAATTCCTGTATTGCCATGGTGGGCATCTCTGCTGTGTAGGAGACTCCTTGAGGACAAGAACCCTCTGCATGACCCTGAGCTTTTATCAGGGTACCCAGGAAAGAATGGGTGCCAACGGGTTGCTTTTGAGTCAATGCATGCAGCCCAGTGCAAGTTGTATCAGTTGGGATTCAGCTGAGAAGAGAAACTCGCTAGTTCTTTTGAAAAAGTGGGAGATTTGTGACTGGCTGTCACATGATTTGCAGAACCACTGGGAAGGTTGAAGAACCAGACTCTTGGCTGAGCTCTTAGAAGTGACCCCTGATCACACCGCAGACCTGGGCTACCAAGAGAGCTGCTGCCTCTTCTGCAATCAGAAAGCACCACTAGCAACACATTCAGGAGATGCCACCAGCAAGAAGCCACCCTTCCATCAGTTCTAGAACCACTGTGTGGGTGCCTGACATGAACCAAATAGACATGATGCCTATGCCCTGTCTCTCAACACCCACCAAGTCAGCCACTGGACCCCCGAACTTTATATATCTCCAAAAGGGTTAGGATTTTTAGAAGAAAGGAAGGGGCGAAGACATTGTACAGACACATGCGGGCAGGAAGAGCTGCCTGGATCCCTGAGCTTTGCTGACACTGTTGAAGCAATACCAGGCTTGCCAGCAGAAAGAGGAGATGCAGTAAGAAGTCCAGCCTCCACCCTACCTCCCCATAAATCTCATGTGAGCAGTGTGGTCCAAACCTAGATGACATCTGGAATCTTGAGGCCTGGGAAATAGAACTGTGTATTTTAAATAGACTTTATTTTTTTAGAGCAGTTTTAGGTTCACAGCAAAACTGAGCAGAACCTGCGGAGAATTCCCATCTACTCCCCAGGAACTCCCAGATGCTCCTTCAAGCACAGACTTCCCCACTATCTACGTGCCACACCAGGGTCATACTGGTTACAATCGA
Organism: Talpa europaea; assembly: GCF_964194135.1. Classification (NCBI taxonomy): domain Eukaryota; kingdom Metazoa; phylum Chordata; class Mammalia; order Eulipotyphla; family Talpidae; genus Talpa; species Talpa europaea. The sequence goes on from NC_140077.1 coordinate 13,879,040, forward strand.
TGCTGCTATAGGAACACATCATAAACATGCAAAGTCCAGAGTTTACTTTCGGGTTCATTCTTGGTGTTGCACCTTTTATGAGTTTTGACAAATATATAGTGACGTGTGGTATCATTACACTGATAACGATCATTGAAGGATTATTATTAATGGCCATTATAGTATCATTTAGTATTTTCACCGCCCTAAAAATCCTTGGTGCTTTGCCTATTCACTCCTCCCTTCCCCTAGAAGCCCCTGGAAACCTCCGGTTTTTATTCTCCCCCCAGAACTCTTTTTGTTATTTCCACCCAGGGAATTCACGTTTTGGGAGGCTTGATCTAGGACGAGGTAGTCAAGGGAACAGGCTTGCAGCATGGTGTCCTGGTTTGGCTACTTCCTAGCTGTGTGACCTTGAACAAGTTATTTCATCCCTTTGCTGATGGGGTACGGGCTAGGAATGGGAAATGGACAGTTTAGGTATCAGGGTCTGTTTCTTGGTTTCCCAGAAGCAGAAACTAGTTTTGTTAAAGGAAGTGACCAACGCCTTCCACTGAAAACCAAAGTCTAAACCAGGGTCCCTCATACTAATAGGAGCTGCAGAAGAACAGTCTCGTAAACCCATCTTGTCATGCCGGGGGGTTGCTCGGCACAACTTTCTTTCTCAAGGCACAATACCACATTTTTGTTCTATTATTAATGCATACAAATACTGGGGTGTAGGTCAGAGGTGTGGTGGGTGAGAGGATTCACCAGAGACAGAGTGGGGAGCAGAACAGGTGGATCTACTGAAATACACTGCTGAGGGGAGCAGCAGGCAGGTCAGGAGAGGTCTGCTGTGCCATCTGGGTCAGCTCCCTGGCCAGGGATCAAACACATGCCGCAGTGGCTGGCGATAGCTTGATAGTGCTGAGACTTAACACCTTGTGCCACCAGGGAGATTCCTTTCCTGGATACTCTGCTGACTGGTCCCTCCCCCGCCTCCTCTCTGGCCTGCTCTTTCTCATAAGAGACACCATATCATTGGTTAGGCTGTGCTTGCTGAGTTATTCTAACTCATCCATGGTACCTCCCTGAAGTTTCCCCCAGGTCACCTTGTTTAGAATTAAGATGTTCCCCAAACTCTTCCATGACATGTTCCTAATAGTACTTGGAATAAATTGACTCAAAAGATTGATACATTCATTCAAATAAATACTTGGGGAGGACGCATTGCATGCCAGGCTCCAGGAGTGCAATTGTGAACACGGTGATGAGGGAAACTCATCAGGCAAGTGATGCCACCAAATACTCAGCTTAGACAGAGGACCATGGCTGGGGGAGGGGCACAGGAAGGAGCAGTCAGGACACCAGCGAGGGGACTTGCTCTGAGCCAGGCAGGGGGCTGTGGCAGCTAGAATAAAGTGCTGGCCATCGGGCCAGAGCCAAGTGAACACATTGGAGGAGGTAAACTGAAGGAGCTTTGTGGGCAACAAGGCAACGTTGCATGTTGCTTCAGAGCTCACACTGCAGCTGGACTCAACCACTCACAGCAAGATGCATGGTCTCTCCCATGTCCGCATCTGAAATGGGGATAATTTCATAATCCTATAACTGCATCCTAGGATTATTAATTAAGGAGACAGAGAAAGCTTATTGCTAGCCTTTTGGAAACCAGACCCTCCCCTGAGCTAGCAAGTATAAGAGGAGCAGGTGGGTTGTGGTAGAAGCCCCATCCCATTTGGACTCTGCGGGCCCTGGAATGCTTAGCAGGCAGTTGGAGGCTGGATCCCAAGCTCCAGAGAAAAATCTGTGCTGGAGTTTTCCATTTCACTTTTATTGTTTTCTGACTCATTTGGGCTGTGTGGGTCGCAGCCTTCACAGATGGCCTCAGGCAGTGATGAAGATGGGTTAGAACTCAGTCTCCTTTATCCAAAGTCCTTCTGCTTCACCAAGCTGCTTCCTCTACTCCAAGACTCAGCTTCTGTGTATCAGCTCCTCCTATTAGCAAACACTGTGCCATGTACTTGCCTGGATTCTCTTGTTTGGACTTCATGATTCTGCAAGGTAGAACTATTATACATAAGAAACACAGAGAGGCCTCAGGAAGTGAGTTGCCCAGGGTCAATGAATAAATGGCAGTGTCTGTCCAGCCCACAAGCCTTGGCTCTTCAAGCTTGTGTTCCAAGGCAGCACCATCCAGCAGGACTTTCTGTGATGACAGGATGTTTTATCTGCACCGACCATATGGCAGCCATGAGCTATGTGTGCAGCTGAGAAACTGAATTTTTAATTTTTTCAATTTTGATTAATTTAAATTGAATGGCCTCATGTGACTAGTGGCTAACCATATTAGAGAGCTTTGTCCTAGTCATTCCAGAAGGCCAAAGAAAGAGCCAGAACTTCACCTTGTATCTTGTAGTTAAATGATTCACAGTAAGGGATGTGGATCATCTTGAGCAGACACAGATTCTGCCACAGGCCCCTGAGCTCCTCAAAATCGTAAGGTGTTCTAGCCCTCAAGGTCTAACTAGCTATTTCCTGTTGCCCACTGTGTTCAGAGGTACCAGATGGGAAAGTTGGATGGTCTGGGAGGTGTGAAGGCTCCCGGCGGTTCCCAAGATGGGGATAGGAAGTGCCCTTTTGTGGCATCCTGGAATAGCAGCCTCCGGACTGGCATCCCGAGCCTTGGGACAGTTGCCTGGGAGATGGGAACACTTCAGACCTCCCAGGGGGCAACCTGCCTGCAGAAGAGAATGGCCAGGAGGGCAGTAGCTTGAAGCAGAGGAGAGTGAGGACTAAAGTCAACTGGGCTGGGGCATCGTGGGTAGAGGGTGAGGAGCGGTTGGGACATTACCAGGTGTGGAAGGGGCCAGGATAGGACCTGCTGTGGGTGGTTTGGCTGAGGGGGAGGGAGGGATGGTAGCGGCTGTCAGCAGGGGCAGGTGGGAACACAGACAGCAGGGTGGAGACTCCAGCAGCCTTGGGCAGCAGCAGCGCCTCAGAGCTGTTGCCAATTTAGAAGAAACGACCCTCATCGTAAGCCAACTGCTTGTGCAACGCAACTGTCAAGAACAGCTGAGTAAGAGTCACTAATTAGAGGCCTGGGAGGAGGTTTGCTACCTTGTAAGCTGGGCTGTCGCCTTCCCTACTGACACCCCTGTGGCTGCAACAATGCCTGAGTTACACTTCTTCCCCAGCAGGACGACTTTCTAATTACATTTAGCCAGGCACTCCAAGTGTTTTTCCCACTGCATTTCATTTCCGGGCCTGTTGAACGTTGAATTAATTTTTAATCACCCTGGAGGTGTTCCATTTAATTACTCAGATTGAAAATGACAAAGAGAATGGATCTAGAGGGTAACTTTTGGGGGTGCTTCTTGGGAATGGGGAATACATAGATGACCAGAACGTGGGAGAAGGGCATGTCTTGGCTCTCTGGCTAGAGGGTCTGTGTTTGTGACCCCTCAGGACACCCAGCTCTGCGGTCAACAAGGTCAAGGTGAGAGGAAATGGCTGGGATTGAAGAGAGTCTCACCCAAGCACAAAAAGCAGTCGGACCTAATCCAGGACCTCTGTGCTGAAATCCTCACTGGTAAGTGAAACCTGCTTGTCAGTTCACTCAACCTACTGTTCTTTTTGCTCCACCACCACGTCTGCCCAAATACAAAGCCAACAGCTGCTCTTTATTGTGCATTTCTACCTGCCAGCTGGGAGTAGACAAGTTGGCGCCCGTAGCCTGCATGACTGTGGACATTTCCCCTCCTGCCCCGTGGCCAGGTGCCTGACTCTCTGGTCCTTTGGGCCTTCCCGTGTCCCTTGCCGGAGACTGGTATAGGTGGGTGCATGGGATGCTAGCCCAGCCAATGAGTTGTGAGAAAAAGATCAGAGGGTGCGTTTTGGGAAAGGTTATTTATCTTTCTCAAAATGAGACACACAAGAAATACCCTCTTTTTCTACAAGGTGCTGTGATGTCTTGGTGCGAGGGTTTGAGGCCTGGAACTGCAGCGCCCATTCTTTCACCATGAGGGCATCGCCTGGGAATGCAGTTTACATTTGAAGATGGTAGGACAGAAAGAAGCTGGGTCTTCAGTACACTGCGGAGTTCCTGGAACAACCTACTCGTGGCCCTCTTGTGAGGTGAGGTGAGCATTCTGCCAGATTGCAGTCATTTTGATTAAAGCTGTCTGTGCTCCATTACCAAGGGCATCCTACGGAGACCCAGAGATTATGCCAAGGGCTCTGCATCTCTGCCTTACTTATGTGCTGTAGCAACAAGGACAAATGAAAACTTGGTTCCTTTTTTTCATGGGGCTAAAGTTCAGGGGTAGAGAATTTGGTTGAGTAGGTGTGAGCTGAGGATGACCTAACTGGGTCAGAAGGGATCAGGGAATGCTGGGATCAGAGTAGGTGATACTGAGCTGAGTCTTAGAGACAAGAAGCAAGGCCAGTGGCTTAGATAGTAGAGAGGGCACTTCAGGGCACAAGAGCCACGTGAACAAAAGCAGGGCAGCCTGTGACAGCCTGGGCCTTCGTGGCCCCCACTGGAGCAACTTCAGAGGGTGTTGGAAAGGGGGGAGTGGGAGGCAGGTGAGGCATCCGAGTACTTGTGCACGCCTGAGCATGAGCACCTGACATCTCACCTGGTCCTGGAGCTGATGGCATGGAGGAGTAGGCAAGGCCAGATCTGAGAGGGTCTCCAACAACTCCATCCCAGAGATGATCAACAGCCTTTGAAGGTTTCCAACATATTAGAAAAATCATGTTGGCTAAAGTATGTAAAGTGCTTGACAGGAAGTAAAGTGGAAATTGGGCAGATAAGCAACAAGGCTTTTGAGGTAAGCAGGAGGAATGTGCTGGCAGTAAGGGGGGGACACAAGATGATTGGGAGGGCCAGAAAGGTGAGGACAGCACTGGGGGAGGGCCCTGGGCTCTGGCAGGGAGCGTAGGGCATAGCAGGTAGTATCTAGTATCTGGCTTTGGAGGTCTGCAGGGAGTGGGCAAAAGCAGATGTGGCCTGGTGTCTAAGAATGGCAGCTCAGGCAGTGGATCCACACCTCTGGAGGAAGAGAGAACAGATCTTTCTTACAGGAAAAGAAACTGACGTTGAGAGATATTCAATGATTTACATAAGAAGCAAAGAGTATATATCCTTATCCAGGATTTTTTTTAAAGATTTATTTTATTTATACAAGAACTGGGGTACAGGCCAGAGGCACAGGAGGGTGAGAGAATTCACCAGAGACAGAGCAGGGAGCAGAACAGGAAGATGGACTGAAGACACTGCTGAGGAGAGCAGCGGGCGAGGCAGAAGAAGTCTGCCTCACCATGTGGGTATCTCCCTGGCTGGCTGGGAATTGAACCTGCGCTGCAGCGGCTGCAGACAGCTTCACAGCCCAGCCCTCAACCTGCTGTGCCACCAGGGAGGCCCCTTATCCAGGATTTGAATTCACATCTCTGGTTCCAGCTGCTGAGCCCTAAACCCCTCTTATTGTCCCTCTCCTCCAGGGCCTCCCACAGGGCAGAGGCAGCCCTTGGCAGCAGAGAGAAGGGACCCAGAAGCCGGAGGGACCTGGGTTTCATCCTGGCTCTGCCCTGATTGTGCAAACTCTCTGTTCTCAGTTTCCACCTTTGTGAAATGTGTCTATGACACCTACTTCTCAGGGCTGATGGGAGGATTACAAGAGTCAAAAAATGCTAAACCTCCTGGAAGAGGACCTAGCTCATATTCAGTGGGGACTCAATGAATTTTTTAAAATTAAATCATACGATGGGAGCCAAAGAAAAGATGTTTTTATGGTTGAAAGAATGGCGTCTGTGTTCTCATATTCGCTCAGGCTCCCGCAGCTATGTGATACCTCCCTGCGTCTCCTTCATCCTGGGGTAGCAGGAAGGGAAGAGGTGGAGAAAGAGGGGGCTTGGGGGAGGGTGGAGGGCTCTCCTCTGACCATGAGAATAAGACTCAATTTCCGGTCTGTCAATATCAAGGGGAAAAGGAAATCCTGCTCTAGGGCCGGAGGGAAGCCCCTACCCCAAGCCCCACCCCAGGGACATGAAGTGAAGGGAGGGAGAGAGGGACTCGCTGCCCTTCCTCCTCCCTGAGCCCCCTCTCAGGATCTCCCATCAGGCAGGGGCCGCAGGGATGCTGGGCAGTGCAGGGCTGTGTGTCCCGCAGAGCCACTTGGTAACAGTCCTGGCACCCTAATCCCGACCACATGCCTCCCCTGCACCCCTCACTTGCTTCACAGTGGGGCTGCTGGGCAGAGAATAGAGGCTAAGAGGCAGGCTCTCCAGTTTGCATGTTTGGGCTCAACTTCTGTTTTCCTGTGCAGTGACAGTATGACCTGGGGTGACCACTGTCTGTAGCTCGTGTGATGTGCCCCCCATGAGAGTGCCTATTGGTAGACACACACATACACACACACACACATACACATACACACACTCACACTCACACACCCTTCCTAGGAGTGACAGCGTGTCCAGGCAACAAGGCAACATGTTATGATTAGTTTAAATCAAGGATAGTCTGAGTGCCAAAGCTCACTGCCTGTTTTTTTGTATGGTTCACAACCTAAAATGGCTTTTAACTGTTTTTCAATTGTTGAAAAAAATCAGAAGAAAAATATAATTTGGTCACATGAAAATTATATGAAATTCGGGTCTCCCTGGTGGTGCAAGAGGTTAAAATGCAACCTACGAAGCTGTCTGCAGCCACTGTAGCATGAGTTCGATCCCCGACCAGGGAGCTACCCACATGGCACAGCAGACCTCTCCTGACTTGCCTGTTCTGTTCTCTGCCTGGTCTGTTCCCTGCTCTGTCTCTGGTGAATCCTCTCACCTCCTGCACCACACCTCTGGCCTGTACCCAGTTCTTGTATGCATAAATAAATAAATCTTTAAAAAAATTATATGAAATTCGAATGTCTGTATCTAAAGTGCCATTGGCACTCAGCCACACTCACATGTTTAGGTATTACCTGGGCCACCTTCAAACCACGACCGTGGGGCGGAGGCTGTTTGGCCACAAAGCCCGAACTATTGACTATCAAACCCTTCCCAGAAGTTTGCCAGCCTTTGGTCTAAGCCAGTCATGATAGTCCTAACCTCCCTTGCCCAGCCTTTCTGGCAGCTAGGAGCGGCTACATTTCTGGTTCTTTCCAAAGAGAACCAAGCACAAGTCTGAAAAGCATCACTTTCCTGAGAGGAGGGGGCAGATGTGGCCGAGATCCCCCCTCGCTCTCACTTCCTGCCGTGTGGGCCTGTTGTCTGGAGTCCAGTCAGCCCTATTCACCCAGAGCTCACTTCCTGCCGAGGAATAGGAAGCGGAGGCCAGGAGTCCAGCTGGGAGGGCTGGGGGGCTTGCCGGGGTCCCTCAAGCGGGAGGGTCACCATCTGCCCTTCTCACCTACGCCAGGTTTGGGCCCACGAGGTCACCCTCACCTGCGCTGGAGGAGGAAGGGTCAGCCCTTCCCCAGGACTTGCCTGATGCTCCTTTCTGCTGCTCCCAACATCCTGAAAGACCGCACTTCCCTGGGTCTGGCTGGGCTTCCCTCTCCTCCTAGGTCTTTCCAAGGTGGCTGAAAGACAGTAGGTAATAAATAAAAATGTTGGATGCTTGAATGGATGGGTGAGGAAGTGAGTGAATGAGAGAGGGAGAGGAAAAACACTTAGAGGTTTCCACATACAGGAACCGCAAACAACCCCGTGATGTCACAAGCTAGGTATCCTTGTGCCCATTTAATAGGGGAGGAAATCAAGGCTTTGGAAGATCATTTGACTTTCCCAAAGTCCCAAGAGTTAAAAGAGGCAAAGATGGGACCTAACCCCCAATCCCTGGGCGCAGGGCCCTCCTGCCCTACCACCTTGGTCATCACCTCCAGGCTGAACTAGGCCCAGTACACAGGGAAACAGGCAGAGAACCTGCCATCACCTCGGCAGAGCACGAAGGGAAATTTTATCACGTGGGTCTGGGCAGCTGCCAGGATCAGCCTCCGTCCACATCCCCCAGTGCTGCTCTCAGGGCCGCCAAGAACACGTCACCTCCTTAGCAGTTGCTCAGTACATATTTGTAGAATGAATGAGTTGCCTTGTATCAGTAGAAATTCCTCAACAGAAAGTCATAGCTGTGAAATCCTCCAAAAGAAGGTAAAGTTGACGCTAGGGCTCTGGTCTTCATGCGGATTACAGCTTGTGTTCTGGAAGCAGAGTAAGCCTCCTGCCAGCCTGCCAGGGAAGGCTGCCCATCACCTGATCCTGAGAGAGCAGCGAGCCACGGGCCACGTGCTGCTCATCCACATGATGAAGCACGTGATGTGAATCTTTCTCTTAAAGCTTCATGACAACCCAAGGGGGTCGATGCTATCGTTATCTTCCTTTTATGTTTGAGGAATCTGGGACTCAGAGAGGTTAAGTAATCTGACAAAAGCCACACAGCTAATCAGTGACATAGTGTGATTTAAACCCTGGTGCTGGAGGCCTCTCTGGTGGCGCAGGGGGTGAAGTCTCAGCGCTATGAATCTATCTGCAGCCCGAGTTCGATCCCCTGCCAGGGAGCAACACACATGGCGCAGCAGACCTCTCCTGTCTCGCCCACTGCTCCCCTCAGCAGTGTATTTCATCAGTCTGCCTGTTCTGTTCCCCACTCTATCTCTGGTGAATCCTCTCACCCCCACACCTCTGGCCTGTACCCCAGTTCTTGTATACATAAATAAACCTTAAAAAAAATAAACCCTGGTGTTTAGTCTTCATGGAATAAAGAGGAGTTGGTAGGGAAGAGGGGCTGGGGTGGATCTGTGGCTGGTTAGAGGGACTAATGCCCCTCTGTAATCTGGAGGGAGGACGTGGGCATAGAGGGCTGATGGGGGAGGGGAGCTGGGGCTCTAGGAGGAGAAGTGGGGAGACTCCTGTGGCCGCAGGTTGCCTTTCCTGTAGGTCCCGTGCGGGCCCCGCCCGAGTGTGAACACGTGTTTATGGGGCTGGGCAGGTGTGAGGTGACTCCTGCCCACATCAGCCCCTCCCGGAGGCATGTGATTCACATGCCCTCCCCAGCCAGCTGGGCCTCTCTCGGGGTGGGACAGCAGTAAACCAGCTGGAGGTGCCACTCTGGCAAGGGGGGTATGGGGAGGGCCAATGGCTCAAAGGGCAGCCCTGGGGCTCCTGCCAGACCCAAGTCCCATGTCGGGCTCCCTGGACCTCCTGTGTGAGGACACCCCAACTCTGCTGAGACCTGAAGTGGAAAGCTGGAAAGTGTCACTGCTGGCACATTTGGGGGCGCCCCTTTTTCCTGGAAGTTTCCAGAGCCTCCACTGCCCTGGGAGGATCCCACGGCTTAGCTCTCTAGCCTGGGCTGCGGGTCTCGAAGCCCAGAGATCACCCTTTAGGGGACTGCTTCCAAAGGGTGTGCAGCGTGACTGGACCTGTACACCCTTAACTGACAGCTGCTCTAGGTCCAGCCTGCTCATGCTGACTAGGGACAGGAGCTCAGGAAAGGTTTGTTGCCCAGCTGTGTGATTAAATAGGCCCGAACACAAAGGCCAAGGACAACCCAAAGGAGCATAAAAGCCCACTCACCTGTAAGAACAGGTGAACAGAACAATGAAGTGCTACATTGTGAGACTTCCTGGGTGCTCTGAACCCAGGAAGCTGGGATTTTAGACAGGCTTCCTGAAGGAGGTGGACCCAAGAGCATTCCAGGGGGGAACCTGGTGCTGGGTCTGAGTGTGGAGGGGAGTTGAGCCTGCTAAGAAATGGGGTGATTGATCGTTTTAGAGGAAAGGCCCTTAAGTATAGGTCTAACGCCCCAGGCCCACTACCAGTGTGCAGGACAGAAGAATCACTACTGTGAAGAAACTGAGGCCCTAACAGTCTCTGTAAATTGCTTAAGCCACAGAACACAAGGGAAGGGGCATGAGCCCGCACTGGCTACCAGCTACGTGAGGCTGTGAGCACTGGGCATCTGGATAGACCCCATGAAGCTGCCTGAGTGGAAGATAACACAGCAGGTTTCAAAGCGTTAGTATCAAACAAACAAAAAAGAATCTAAAACGTCTTGTTAATGCCTCTTCTAAGTACTTATTACGTGCCGAAATTGTATTTTGGGTCTGTTGCGTGAAATAAAATAAATTATTCCAAAAACTTAATATCATTTGTTTCTTTTTGCTTTTTTAATGTGGTTGCTGGGACATTGAAAATGGTATCAGAGCCTGCATGTTATTTCCACTGGACGGTGTCCTGCCTAGGGACCGACAGCCTCAGCGTGAACACCTCTGGCGGCGGCTTCGCTTCCTAGGGTTGCCAGGACAAAGCGCCGAAACTCTCGGTGGCTTGAACAAGAGGAATTCATTCTCACAGGTCTGGTGGCCGTGCTCCCAAATGAAGGTGTCGACAAGGCTGGTTCTTTCTGAGGCTGTGAACAAGCATCTGTCCCAGGCCTCTTGCCTAACTTCTGGAATCCGCTGGTCATTTTGAAGGTTCTTTGGTTTCTGTTGGGTCACACACCTCTGCCTCCCTCGCTCCGGGTGTCCTCCCTGTGGGGTGTCTGTGGACAACGTTCCCTCTTTCTAACGATCCTGGTCTTCCTGGACCCACGGCCCGCCCTACGGCCCACCCTACTTCATGACCTCCTCTTAACTAATCGCACCTGCCAAGACCCTATTTCCAGACAAGGTCATATTTTGAGACACAGGGGCTTAGGACTTCAGTATATCAATTGGGGGAGCACACAAGTCAAACCACATCAGATGGAGCACTCCCTGCCCCTCCTGTGGCTCCTTCCATGCTCTTCTGCCTGTGCCAGCTCAGGCATCCCCCAGGGATTCCGTCTTCAAACCACTCAGATGCCCAGCCTGGCCATGCGAGGTGGCCCAGAGGCAGGAGACACCCACTTTTCTTTTCTTGGAACCCAGGTGTGATTGGCCCCACCCTGGGTGAAACTGTATCTGTTACCGATAACTGGAGAGAAGGAAGAAAACAATGATAAGGAGAAGTTAAAAATAACCAAGGTGTGTGGGGAAGGGGCTGCCCAAGTGAACTTTGCCCTTTGTAGCTTTGATTTACACAGTTAGGAGGTCACCTGGGTCTTGCTGGTTATAAAAACCTCGTCACCTCATCAGCTGACACAGCTTTACTGCTCAGTGACCTGGGAATTTCCAGTCCCGGGTAAACACGACCATAACACAGTGGACCACTTCTCTTTCTCTTTGTCCCGAAGCCCTGGGACACCTTCTTGGGAGGGGCTGGGGCCCAGCGAGGGCTCTGTCCTTGTGCTCACCCTTCCCTTCCCGGTCAGAGGCGGGCTTGGCCTGCGAGAGCTCTGCAGCCCCTCAGAGCGGGCAGGGACCCAGCTCAACCGCTCGTCTGGGTGTGACTTGGCAAAGTCACAGAATTTATTTGAGGCTCTGTTTTCTCATCTGCAAAATAAGAGGCGGGAAATTTGGTGAACATCTCACCGGGTTAGGGAAACAAGCAAGCCAGGAGGCCTGCTGGGCCCACGGGGACACCTTGTTCCAGCTGGATCTCAGTTTGCCTCACTCTTGCCTTACATCTGCTTGGGCTGAGTGTTAGGAGCATTAGGGTCCCCGATACTCAAGACGTGGCTCCCAGTGGAGAAGCAGAAGCCCTGGGGAGCTTGTTGGAAATGCTGGTTCTCGGGCCCCACCTGAGACCTGCAGAACCAGAATCTGCATTTTAACAAGATCCCCAAGACACCTGTGTGCCCACTGAAGGTTGAAAACCACCGCTGTACTGAAACTTGTTTTGTCTGTCCTGGATCTAGTTCCCCTTCTTCTGGTAAAAGTGATTTTATTTCCTTTGGGAGAATGATGCCCCCAACAACACCCAACTGTCAACCCCCAACTCTAAGTGCTTTGTCAGCTTACCTGTATTCTAGGTATCCCAAAAGGGAGTGAAAACTAGTTCTGGCCCATCAGTATCGACCCGGGACTTTAGCAGGAACCGCGGGGAAGAGGCCTTCTCACGACGTAGACATTACTCAGCGGTAGGACGGGAGCTTGGAGCAGGGTGCCGCCATCTTGGTCTCACTTTGGAGGATCTCAAAATGGAGGCTCCCTGAGAAGAGCAGCTGTGAGAGAGTGTGTGAAAGAGACAGAGTAGATTCCTCATCATGTCTTTTGAGCTTCCATCTTTGTCCAAAGCCAGATAGACTTTCTCCACTTTTCAGCCCATAAAAGCCAACCAGCTCCCCTCCCCTCAGCCAGTTTATGATGGGCTCCCAACACCTGCAGAGGAGGCTCCCTCCTCGCCAAAGTCCTGCTGAACAGAGCAGCTGGGCAGGTGCGTGGTCACTACTCCAGGGGAAGACAAGGAGGGGCCATTCCAATGGAGAGCGGGGATTTCTTGCCAGAGGGCAGCACCAAGGACAGGCACACGGCGGAGCTCTGCAGGGGTCAGGGAGGGCTCCCTGGAGATGATGGTGCCAGAACCGAGTGTGAAGGACAAATGGGTTAACCAGGTGGGGCACAGGTGAGAGCGTTCCAGGCAGAGAGGGAGGTGTGTGAGCCAAGACTAGGAAGCACGAAGCAACACATGGACTCAGGGCCCTACAGTTCTCAGGAGACAGGGAGAGACCAGGTGGGAGTCGTGGTGGCTGCAAGGCTGTGCAGCTGGAACTCTGCCGCATCTCCCGGGTGTGCCCAAAGGGACTCACGGCAGAGGGGACAGGAGAGCAGGCTCGGGAGGGGCTGGGGGGGCTTACTACTGAATAAAGTTGATGCCCAAGTTGCCCAGCTCCCTGCCGTGGGAACCCTGGTGACACCTGTTGCAGGCAAGAATCGGGGTGTAGGTCAGAGGTGCGGGGATGAGAGAATTCATCAGAGACGAGAGTGGAGAACAGAAAAGGGGGGGGGGTTACTGAAATACACTGCTAGGAGATGCAGCAGCCTAGATGCGAGAGGTCGTCTTTGCTGAGAGAGGGTCCCAGGGGGCTAGTCATACTCCAGGCACTGCTGGTTGGTTAGGGGGTCCAGTTGTGGGTGTCTCCTGATGCACTATCTGCATCATCAGCTTAACCGGTCAGTTCCCAAGCCAGTCCCATCCACTCCCTTTATCCATTCAAGCCTCCCACACTTTCCTGCTGGGCAAGGAGTGGGGGCTCAGTTTTTAAATGTAGGGACAATACCACAACACCCACCGGCGTGACGGACAGAGTCGGCGTCCCAGTCAGAAGGGTGGGCTGGATTCTCAGTTCTCAGCCAAGGTTAGTCCCTGTGGCCTTGGTGAGTCCCTGCACTTTTCTGGTTCTCATCTGTAGAAATGGAGGAAGAAAATTCCTACCCCCAAAGGACTGCAATGGGAATTGTGTGAGATTATGATAGAGAAACACTTTAAGCTTGGAAAGCTAGCAAACCTGCATTCCAGAGGGGAGACAGAATTCCACACCGGCTAAGACCCTCGAGGAGGTAATAGGGAAGACGCCCCGCTTCCAGGCTGGAAGCCTCTGGGGGGGAAGGATCGGTTACCAAGGACCAGCAGAGCAGGGCCCAAGGCCCTTTGATGAACAGCCACGCTCCATCTTAGAGACCCGCAAACAGGGGCAGGGGTGGGGGTGGGAAATGACTTTCCACAAAGGTGTATGCTGGTGATTTTCCATTGACCCAGTCAGGCCCTAGTGGGTTCCCCCAGATGCTGACCAATCATGTGGGTTTGCTCAAGACTAAAGGGGTGACCAGGATCTGACAGCCCAGGATGAGTCAGTCACCCCATCCCCTGAGGTTTGTAGAGTCCACTGGAGAGATGGGACTAAGCTCAGAATTGGAATCCCCCTGGCTCCATGGAGGGTGAGACGGCCTCAGGCTGCTGTCCCAGAAGCCCAGGGCTCCTGGCCCCTGCGGGACCTCAGGGAAGGCCTGGGGGTGGGGGTGCGTGCATGAGTGGCCCGTGTGAGTCTGTGGTGAGTGGCTGAGTGAGGGTGCGTGTCTGAAGGGATGGCGAGAGCTGTGAGTTATCTGTTGCCTGCGTGGGTCAGTTCTGGGCCCCCAAGGGGCCAGTGTCCGTGGGCAAAGGGAAGGTGTGGGCTGGGGATTCTCGGCATCTGCGTATTTGCTGAGTGAGCACCTATGGGTAGAAGCTGTGGGAGGTGTGAGCGGAGAAAGATTGTGGCCTCTAGAAGCCGTTGTGCGTGTGAATTATATGTGGCTATGTTAGTTGGGGGAGGGGGACCTTTGGGGAACACTGTTGTCTTTTTGGTCTGTTTGGGTGTTATGGGTGGGTGCAGGGAGCAGTGCTGAGCGTGGTGAACAGGTGCGGTATCTGCTGGATGTGCATGAGCCTGTGCTAGGTGCTGGGTGCTGGGCGGGCACGTCCCCAGGTGATGTGGAGGAGGGTGTCCATGTCCAGGACGAGCCCATTGAGTGGATGGGCAAAGTGTGTCCTTCCAGGCCCGCTGGATTTAGCCAGTGCCCATTACCTACCCGAGCCAGGAACTCCTATCCCAGGACTCAAAGGGTCCTCAATTGATTCCCAGTTAACACCAGGCCAATGCTCCAGTGGGGGCTGGGGGTGCATGAATGTCTCCTTGGAGCTTCCGCATCCTCACCCCAGTGACCTCAGAGTTAAGATCGCTGGACGCTACTTGGCAGCACAAAGCCCCCAGGTCACGTTTACTACTCTTCCTAGAGGGAGCTTTGCGGGTGACACTTCCGTCCCTGGAAAGAGACACCATCACAAGGCCCATGCCTGGAGCACCTGTGGGCTCCCTGGCATTGTTGTAAGTCTGGGGAATCCTAAAACAATAGCGCCATGTGTCCTGATAGTGCATAGAGGAGAGCAAGGCCTGGACCTTTGTGTGAGGCTGAGAGGAAGTAAAGCAGAGGGGAGGCGGGTAGGGAGGAAAGGAGAGGCTGAAGAACTGGAGGGGGCAGGCCCCGGGGGCTTCCTGTCCAGGAACAGGATGACCTGACCAGTTGTGAGGCTCAGTCAGGAACTGCCTAGGAACTGACTAGGAACTGACTGGGATGAGCTCTGGGCCTGGGGGCAGGTGGGTTGGGGGTCTCTATCCTCAGTCAGGAAGCCACAGCACAGTGAGGCAAGGAAGGGCACCCCTTTCTTAACTCCCAGGTTCTCTCACTGGTGTAGGAGTTGTGGGGTTCAAATCATGACACCCCATGAGTGACAAAAGCTGTCTTAGCCCACCCACTCCTGCTTCCTTCATCCTCCCAGTGCTGACATCCTAGCAGAGAATGGTCCCCCCAAAACGCCAGCCTGGAGAGGCCTGGTTGACATGAGGGGAAAGAGGGACGCTTGCTGGGCCTTATCTAGATTCCAGCCACACCTCTTAAGATATAAACAACCCCCAGTATGGAGACAGGGCTGGCTCCCCCCACACCGTGCCAGTTTGCTGGCAGAGCCCTGCCACATGGCTTCCTCCTGAGGTCTGTTGAGGGAAGCCGTGAGGAAATAAATTTCCTCTCAACACACTGTGGATTGACTCCAGCTAGTTTCCTAGTGGCCCATAAAATGCTAGTAACATTTATTGGTTCCCTGCTTTGTGCCAAGTGCTATCAAGTAGCTCTTGAGGAGGAGGATTAGCAGTTCCTTTCCTGAGGAGAGACAGTAGGTTGTGTCCTGCCAGGTCCACGTATCCCAGGTAGGAAGGAAGGAAGGAAGGTCCATCCAAAGCACATGCCCAGAGGCTCCCTAGTGGCACATGGGGTTAAGTCTCAGAACTATGAAGCAATCTGCAGCCTCTCCAGCATGAGTTCAATCCCCGGCCAGGGAGCTGACCCACATGGCACAGCAGACCCCTCTTGTTGCACCCGCTGCTCCCCTCAGCAGTGTACTTTGGTCAATCTGCCTGTTCTGCTCCCCACTCTGTCTCTGGTGAATCTCTCATCACCCCCCACACCCTCTGCCCCTCTGGTCTACACCCAAGCTCTTGTATCCATAAATAAATAAAATAAATCTTTAAAAAAGTACATGTCCAACAATAGGGAATTGATGAAGGAAACCAGGACTCATCTGGACTAGGGTTTCTCAGCACACTCATGAGTTGTGGGGGAGGCTATCCTGTGCAGGTAGTACATTTTGCAACATCTCGGGCCTCCATCACTTTCTGCCACTACCTGCCAGTAACACCTCCCAGCCCAGTGTGATAACCCACAATGTTTGCAGACATTGCCCTGGAGCAAATGGCCTGATTGAGACCAAATCTATCAGGGAATGCTATGCAGGCATGAAGAATGATAAATAACAATGACAGTAATTATAACTAACAATTACTGATGGCATCCTGTGTACCAGCCCTGGTCCTTAGCTTTAACTATAATAACTTTTGTAATTCCCAGAACATCCCCATTTTACAGAACATCCCCATGTGAGGAAACTGAGGCAGAGAGTTTGATGAACTTGCCCAAGGTCACGCAGCTAGTAAGATGCTCATGATATGCTGTTTATTTTTAAAAAGATTTATTTATTTATGCATACAAGAACTGGGGTACAGGCCAGAGGTGTGGGGGGTGAGAGAATTCACCAGAGACAGAGTGGGGAACAGAACAGGCAGATTGTACACTGCTGAGGGGAGCAGCAGGAGAGTCAGGAGAGGTCTGTTGCACCATGTGGGTTGCTCCCTGGCCTGCCTGGGATCGAACTCCTGCTGCAGAGGCTATGGACAGCTTCATAGATTGCGTCTTAACTTCTTGCGCCAACAGGGAGTCCTATGACATGCTGTCTAAAAGAAAAAGTAGATAAGAAATCAGGACATGTAGTATATAATTTTTTTTTTTTGCTTGAAAACATACCTCTCCCCTCCCCTCAAAGCCACACTCGGGTACACCTGTAAAGCACGTCCTCACCAGAATGGTCAGTGGTTTCCAGGCACCTGTGACTTTAAGCAAAAGGACCTGTCCTGCCACCAGATCCTCAAATATCATTATTTGGGATTTGTTTTTTTCTCATCCATGTTATGACGAAGTGACACTGAGCAAAGGAATGTTACTTGAGGAAATGCTGTAGAGTATCACAAAATATGTGTCATCAGAGGTTCTTTCTAGATCATGAGATTGTAGATGAATCTGTTGTTTTTCTGTAGTTTCATATGTTAGCAAGAGACAGACATGGTCTCATCTCCAGTCTTGCCACGAGTGTCTTTAACCCCCTGGAAGTGAGGTGTCTTTAACCCCATTTCAAGTGTGGGATGACAGGCAGGGATGCCAGTGCTGAATCCTGCGGGTTCGGGGTGTCTATTGGGCCTTGGACGGTCATTGGAATAGACCCACTAGAGACCGGGGGCACCTTCCCAGCTGCTTCTGGGGAATCTGCTCTTTTTGCCCCCTCCCAATTTACCTAATGAGAATCTAGAGAATATGTAAGACTTCAGATTTGGCCCAGCTGCCATGGAGACGTGTGGGAAGTTTGACATCTGCCCAAGTGGCCCCAGCAGAGCAGAGCTCAGGGATTAGGAGTCAGGGCTCAGGACTCAGGGCAGGTGCAAACAGACATCAGCTCAACAATCACGAGCACGATTCTTTTCAAAACCATTTTAGATAACACCCAATGGGATCATTCTATGAGTAAACCATGTTATAAATAGTGTATCTTATTGTTCCTAAAATAACCAAAATGACTTTACATTTCTAAGGCAAGTTGTGAAATGTAAAAAAAATTATTTTAAGACAAGAATAAATAAGCCCACATATTAACAGTAGCAGGAGAGAAGTTAAAATTGCAATGGGCTTTAGAACCTGCAAATCCTGAGTTGAGCCCAGCTCTGCTCACACTGACCTTTCAC
Organism: Talpa europaea; assembly: GCF_964194135.1. Lineage (NCBI taxonomy): Eukaryota > Metazoa > Chordata > Mammalia > Eulipotyphla > Talpidae > Talpa > Talpa europaea. Next base: position 13,896,741 of record NC_140077.1, read on the forward strand.
TTGCGGCTCAGTTTCTTTGACTCTAAAATGGGGTTCCTACCCCCCTGCAGGCTGGGGGCCCCAAGGTGTGAGGGAGGGTCTGGCATCCGCAGCACAGTTCCTGCAGCACAGTGGCAGGAACTGGTGGGCTCATTTTTTTCCCCCTTTAGACTCTGATCAGTTTGCTGTAGGCGTATTATTTCTGGAATCAGAAAAAAAAATCATGAAACAAAAGAAAGGGGATGAAAGACAGCAGCAAGTGATTTGCAGGGAGCAAAGGGCAAAGAGAAAGATGCTCTTTAAAACCCTGGCTCTGGGGCTGCAAATGAAGCTGCAGTTAACTAAGCAGGTGGGCACACCCACGGGCCTTCTCACTGAGAACTTCCTGCCTTTGAGCTCCCACCCACCACCTCGCTCCAGTTTACAGCTCTCAGGGAAACCCCAGGGTATCAGCCCCCTCCACGCACACCCACTCCCAGTGAGGTGGCCGCCGGATGGGGGTTTACCAACACCCACCTTCCCCTGTGCACCCGGTGGGCGTATCTGAAGTGCACATGAGGTCAGGTGAGGCACAAAGGCCTAGGAGGCAGGATCTCTGTTTTGTTCCACATGCCTTTGCCTCATTTCCTGTTCTTTCTTTTCCTGGTTTTGTTTCTTTTCTTCTTGTTTTACTGTCAATATTTAAAAAGTCATTCCTTTCCGTAAATTGGGTTTTGTCAAAATTTAAAGCTTTGTGCAACCCAGGGCACTGTCAACAGAGGAAAAAGGGAACGCGTGGGATGGAAGGATACAGTTTCAAGCCTGACAAGGGTGAACATCCAGGATATGTGAAGAGCTCCTAAAACTCAACCGGGGGGGAAAAAAAAAACACCGATAAAATAAAATAAAATAAAATAAAATAAAATAAAATAAAATAAAATAAAATAAAATAAAATAAAATAAAATAAAGGCAAAAAAGATCTCTGAAAGATACACAGATGACCAAGCGGCGTGTAAACATATAATCTGGACAGGGCAGCTTCCATGTTCCCTGCCCCACCTGTTGGAGGGAGAAGCCAGAAAAGGCCTTGGAAGGGGAGCCTGGGAGAGAAGCTGTGCAGGAGGCATGTGGAGCAGAGACGTGAGGAAGCCGCGCTTGCTTCTCGGCCTTGGGCTCCTACCACAGACTTGGGACACGTGGATGGAGACGCTTGCAGGAGACAGAGGTGAGGATGAGAGGCTTGAGGGAGGCTGACAGCGGCAGCCCTTACACTGACTTGTACTTTGATTTCGCTCCTTTACTTCCTACTAGCCTGACCCCCTCCCGCCCCTCCCCATGGGCCCCCACCGGATGGTGCCTTAGACTTGTGGCACTTTTTGGGACCCAGGGGCCTCACTTTGGGCCAACCCTGTTTGGGCATTTCCCACAAGGGGTTGGGTAACTGGGTATTTCACTGGAAAACTATATTCTCCCTCTATTGCACACTCTTCTACTATAGTTCTTTTATACTGAACGTCTCACGCACTGGCGTATGCTTGGTCTTCCTGCGGCAGGTGGCAGAACCCAGTTAGAGCATGCAAGTTTCGGGGTTCCCAGGGTAGCCCTCCAGTCTGTCCATTAATGGATTCATCAAAAGTGGTTCAGCATCACTAACCATGGGGCAAATGCAATCCAAAGCACAGTGAAATGCCTCTCCACACCCGTCATGGCGGCTATTATCAAAAATGCAGAAGCAACAAGTGTTGGCAGGGATGTGGAGCCATCAGGACGCTGTGCCTTGCTGGTGGGGATGTACGATGGTGCAGCCTCTACAGAAAACATGAAGGCTCCTCAAAAGTATTACATATACAGAATTACTACACGATCCAGCAATTTCATGCCGGAGCAAATACACAACAGAAATGAGAGCAGGGACGTGACTAGGTATGTGTACACCAGCGCTATTCACACTTGCCCAGGACACGGTCCCAATGTCCACTGGTGGATGAACGGATAACAAAGCAGGCTCGGCTACACAGTGGAATGTCATTTAAGAAGAAATGAAGTCCTGCTATATGCTATGATAGAGAGAAACCTGGAAGACATTTACGCCACGGGAAATAGGTCAGACAAAATAAGGACAAATATGACTCTGTTTATAGGGATACCTGAAATAGCTAAATTCATAGAGACAGAAAGTAGAATAGAGGTTGCCAGGGCCTGGGAGCTGGGGGGGGAGGGGAGCTTATTGTTTAAAGGGTAGAAAGTTTCTGTTTGGGATGATGAAAATGTTCCGTGACAGCGGCACAGCAAATAGACTCAGTGCCGTGAGCTGCACACCGAGAAGTGGTTAACACGGTAAATCGTATGTTGTGTATATCATGCCACCGTGAAAAAGTGTAAGGAAAGGACTGTCAAACATCTCCTAGGGCAAACCTCTCACTCCGCAGACAAATAAGACAAGGCTCAGAGAGGTGGAAAACCGAAAGTCATAATTAAAATCCATTTTTTGACAGTGCTGGTGTCACAGGGACTCTCGCATTTAAACACTACAGATAAAGTGAAACCCACCCCCACCGCCCCCGCCCCAGGCCACCCTCCTTAACCACATCCCTTCCCCAGGGGGTAACCACCATGAAATCACTTTGGTGTGAATTCTTCTCGATCTATGTAGTGGGTTTGCAGAACCGGAACCTTTCCATACATACGTTGTGACTCGCGCTTCACACTTCCTGCTATTTCCTGGAGGGTTTCCCATGTCAGTGCATAGGCGCCACCTCATTCTTTGACACTGTCGCACCACGCGTCCTGGTAGGCACAAACCGGGGTTAAATGTCCCCTGTGGTCGGACACTTAGGCTGTTTTCAGTATTGGCTACTGCAGACAATTGAGCATAGATGCCTCTTCGTGCACATGAGGACTGTTTCTTTGTGAAAACTCCCACCTACTCATGGACTTTACAGGCAGTCGTGAATGTGTCCATAAGTGTTGTCAGTGCCTAGTGTTGGGGCAATGCTAAATATTTGCCATTATCATCTCACATGGTGTTACTCTTCCAGCCAGCCGGGAGGCGGTGGCCCCTGCACGAGGGTGTGAGCAGAGTCTGGTAAGGCCACACCAAGAGTGCAGTCCCCTGGGCTAGGGCCAGACCCACAACAGCCTCCCTTGGTAGTGAGGGAGGTCAGATGGGAGAGGGTAGTTACCAGGACCTGAGCCCAGACAGCGATGTAGAAAGGCTTCCCCACCTGTGCAGTGACCTTCATTGGAGGGGCACAGGTGCTGATTGTCAGGGAAGGAACAAATACCCCAAGTTGCTTTCCTGGTGCCATACTTGCTTCTAGCCAATCTCCAGCCAAACCCAGCTGGCAGGCAGAGAGCAAGGGAGCTCACAGAGGTAGTACTCCTTAGAGGCCGGCTTCCCAGGACAGAAGAGGGTAGAGAATGGATGGAGGGGAAGCAGATGGTAAACAGGAGGCTCCAGAAGACTAGTCAGGCAGGAGTAACAGACTCACTAGCTGTGGCTGCAAGACCAGTGTATCTTGGCACGCATGTGACACAAACTGAGAGATGGAGATTTTCCTCCTTTATTTAAGATTCAAGCGGAGCTGTGTCCACCCTGAGAAAGCAACCATTCCTCTTCCCCATCAGCTCCTCCAAGGCAGAGGGCAGCTGGTGTTTGGTGCTGGTGTTGGAGGTGGCAGTATATTCCAGAATTCAGACCCCTGAGCTCCACCCTCATTGTCCAGCTGACCCTCCATGGGGCTCCACATATATTGACCTAGAAATGGAAGTGCTTTGGAAGGAAGAACCTTGGCTGAGGGCTCTTTGACCTGACTCTGAAGAGCTCAGGTCACCCGCCCTACAGCATTCACCAAGACCCCAGTGTTGTGCCCATGAGGAAGCATGGATCTGAATCAGACCTGGGCCTTGCCCCAGCTGGCCACAGGTTAATAGTGAACTCAGACATGTAAACCATGAATTTACAGAAAATGTGGTGAAAACACTAGTAAGAATGCGTATGCATACAACTTAACACTAAAAATACAAATGATTCAAAATATGGGCAAACATTTAAATAGACATTTCTGCAAGGAAGATAAATGAGTGGCCGATGAGCACAGAAAAAGATGTTCAACATCAACAGTCATCAGAGAAATGCAAATCAAAACCACAGGGAGATACCACTTCATACCCATGAAGATGACTGTAATAAAAATGATAACGGGACATGCTGGGAAGGGTGTGGAGAAATTGGAACTCTTATACACTGCTGGTGAGAATGTCAAATGGTACAATCACTTTAGAAAAGAGACTGGCTGTTCCTCAAAGTGATAAACACTGAATTACCATATGAGCCTGCAATCCCACTCCTAGGTATAGACCCCAAAGAACTAACAACATATGTCCACATAAAACCTTGTACTGGAATGTTCTTGGCAACATTGTTTCCGATAGCCCCACACTGGAAACAAACCAAATATCCATAGATTGATGAAGAGATAAATCAAATATGGCATATCCACACAAGAAAATATTACTCCACCATAAAAATGAATAAGTACATTCAACTGATTATAGAGAAGATATTTCAATCTGGTGAGTTTTCTTTTTGCCACAAGGGAAAATGTAGAGCAGTTAATTTTTAAAATGAAAGTTATAAAATATGAAATAAATTATGAATAAGTAAAATTTCTAAAAAGAAACAAAACTCAGCACTCTAAGTTGGAAATGTGCTCTTTTTCCTTCATAACAGAATCATGGGGCTTAGTATTTTAAAAATCTGTTTTTTCAGTTTCTATTTTATTTATTTATTTTTTTATTTATACAAGCATTGGGTACAGTCAGAAGCCTGGGAGGGTGAGAGAATTCACCAGAGCCAGAGCAGGGAACAGAACAGGCAGACTAACGAAATACACTGCTGAGGGAAGCAGCGGGCGGCAGGAGAGGTCTGCGCGCCATGTGGGACCCTTGCCGGTGGCCGGGGATTGAACCGGCGCTGCAGACGCTGCGCAGCCCAGCACTCAACTGTTGTGCCACCAGGGGAGGCCCTCAGTTTCTATTTTAAACATGTCAACTTTCCATTGGATTATACTGCCAGTTTATTTAAAAAGATAACCACATGCATAAATAAATGAGAGCACTAGGAATATTAGGTTATCTATTAAGATGACTTTTTATTTTTTTAACTTGAATCTTTTCATGCAAATCCTTTGCTCTGATGGTATGCTACGGGGTTGATAACTATACTGAGAATTTATTATTCCTCCTATTCCTTTGATGACCAAGGAGCTACAGTGGAAGTCATCTGTCTTATTAGTCCGAGTAATGCTTTCCTTCAAAAAAGTCTTTGAAGTTTCCTTTTCCTCCCTTCTTCTATCATTTCCTGCCCAATAGTTCCAAGAAAAGGTGGGTACCGAAATACATGGAAAAATACATGTGATGGTGAACTAATATTTACAGAAACAACACCATATGTTCAAAACAGATTCTGGGCTCTTCAGATTATAAATATTTTCTGTGGAATTCAAGTTGTAATGTTATTTGCAATTTTACAATCTTTAAATACAGTGAAAAAATAGTATGGAAATGGATTACTTCATCATCTCAGTAGGAAAGGATAAAAAAATGGAAATGGATATAAAGTTTATTTAAACTTATTTATAAAAATAAGATTTGCTAAATAAATCTAGAGTAATTCATTTTGAATAGGGACCTATTATTTTTCTATTGTGTAATAACTACCTTATTTTGAAAAATAACCTTGGCCAAGCAATAAGATGTATTATTACCTTAAAAAAAAAAAAAAAACAAGTACTGGGGCCTCCCTGGTGGTGCAGGCGGTTGAGCGCAGCGCTGTGGGGCTGTCTGCAGCCTCTGCAGTGCCGATTCAATCCCCACCGGCTGCAGAGCAACCCACATGGTGCGGCAGACCTCTCCTGTCTCGCCCGCTGCTCCCCTCAGCAGTGTATTTCAGTCAGTCTGCCTGTTCTATTCCCTGGTCTGTCTCTGGTGAATCCTCTCACCCTCCTGCACATCTGGCCTGTACCCTGGTTCTTGTATAAATAAAATAAATCTTATAAAATAAATAAATACATAAATAAAACAAGTACTGAAACATGTTACAATCCAGATGAACCTTAAAAAAATTATGCTAAATGAAAGAAGTCTGACACAAAAGACCATAGATTCTATGACCCCATTATATGAAATGGTTCAGAATAGGTAAATCGCTAAAAACACTGAATTGTGCACTTCAAAAGAATGAATTTTTTGAAATGTGAATTTGATCTGAATAGAAAGAAAGAAATAACAACATAGAGGTAAGTAACACACAGATAAGGAAACTGGGTGTGGACAATAGTGCTGTTTTGGGGAGGTTTTCCAGAGAAGGTATCACCTAAGTCTGGATGCTTTTTTAAAATGTTAATTAATTATTTTTTAATTGTGATGATTGAGGTAATGTTGATTTACAACACTGTATATGTTTAGAAATAAACTTATCATACCACACTCACGTGAGCTTGGTTTTAAAAGACCAACAGGACTCACCAAACAGACTTTGGGAAGGAAGGGCTTTCTAGGCAGAGGGAAGAGCGTGTTCAAAGGCGCAGTATAAAGACAGGGAATAGTGGGGTGTACTCCGGTACCGTCAAGGCCTCTGGTCATCGTGAGTATAAGTCTTGGTGTGTAAAGTCAGAAGTCACTTTTTCTAAGTAAAATTCATCTCTGACTCTGAGGCCTGTTTCTCCAGGCTGCATAAAATGTTACCCCATCATTCCTGGTGTGTCCAGGTTTGGGAGCTATTTGAAGATCCTATACTGTCCCAAGGCACAAGGCCAGCTGCCAGTCTTCACTGTTTAGCGCAGAGATCCACTGCCCCTGTCTTGACTCCCCTGTCTCTGGGGTCTTTGCAAGACTAGGAACACAGAGCTGAGGGTTCCAACACCTGATGCACAGGGGTGGGAGGAGGGGGGTGGGGAGGGGTGTGCTGGGGGCAAGCTTCCCTGAGGTGTTACTGTCTCCACACACCCTTCAGGGAATCAAGGCTGGGGAATCCCACAGCCAGGGGCTTCCCCATCTTCTGCTGGAACTATTGCTTTCTGGTCTCAGAGCAGGTGATACAGGAAATCCTGCTGTCCACGGCTCTCTGGAGACTTTTGTCCATCCCAGGAAATCTTCTCTGGTTATCGTCTTTGCAAACTCCCTGAAATATCCTTAAATGTTGAGCAAAGACCCAGCAAGACTGTCAAATGACTGCTTGAACAGGAGAAAGAAGGAGGCTGCATAGAGAAAAAGAAAAATTAATCTTCCAAAATATCCAGCTTTTTACATGAACACGAAGCATGAGGAGATGGGCTCAGGAAGTTTGCAGGTGGAAGGCTCACTGGGTGCGCCCTTGAAACCCCAGACCCCAGGGGACCCCTTCGGTTGCATGGCTGTCACAAGCTGGAGTGGGGGGCAGGGCTCTGTTCTCCGTAACCCCAGCCCCTGAGGCATTCGCTCCTGCAGAGATGAGGGTCCCCCAAGTAGGGCACAGATTTGAGGGAAGTTTCAAAACCAAGACCATGACAGTGGAGACAAGAAAACTGGTCCAGACAATGTGGAGACTGAGTGGTGATGGGCTGGAGGATCAGAGATCAAAAGCAAAAATATTTGGCCTCCCAAATTCTAGAAAGCCAAGAGGACAGCCTGGAAGAGCAGGCAAAAGGGCAGCACAGAAAGCGAGAGGCCCGTGTCTGTGAGCTTGGCCCTATCTGGGTCAGACGGGTGGCTGGAGCCATCAGAAGGGTCAGAGGGTTCAGGAGGCAGGAGCTGTCAGCTGGAAGAACAGCAGCTGGAAGTGGCAGGTGGCAGATGGGGGTGTGGCTGGGGAGGAGGGGCAGCAGCTCAGGTGGAAGAAGGGTCTAAGAGCCTGCAGCTAAAGCAGAGTGGGGGGCCCAGGGCCCATGGGGATTGACTCCCATCTTGTTTCCACATATTTGTGATGGGGTACGGGGAGAGGACGGCCAGAGAGGACCGGACACAGAGGTGAGTACAGTTGAGGGGTCAGCTGCCTCGGTCACCAACTTTACTTTGTGGGGAGGATGTTTGTTTAAGGAAAATCACTATGTTTACAGAAGGCTTTGGTCCACAACCCTAAGGGGTGGAATTATCGGTGAAAGCTGGGCTATTAATCAATCGTGGGGCTGGCACAGACCTTCTCTTCCATAGAGCGGCAGGGACAGAGGCCCGCGGGAGGAAGGGAGGGGGCTGCCGGGCCTGGTCAGTGTGGGAATGACTCTGTCGCAGGAGCAGGAAGGTCCCCACACAGGAAGTGGCCTTGAGGGGGTGCCGGGCAGGAGGAGAGCAGAGGCTGGCGTTTCCATGGCACGGCAGTCACGGGACTGAGCTGGGCGGAAATCACATTCCAGGACTCTCCCCGGCCAAGGCCAGGTTGCCCGGAGAGGAAGGACAAACTTGCTGGACGGACACCCGGATGTCGAGGCCTGGGGAAGAGGGCAGGGGTGAAGGCTGGTGTTGCAGGGGTGGTGGGGTCTCCCCAGGCCACTGACTGGCACTTGGCAAGCCTGACCAGAGCGTGCGCTCGGGAGCACACTGGGTGGGGGCTGAGCCGGGGCGTGGGCCCGCAGGGACTTACCCCACTCTGCCCGGCCAGCCTGGCTGGGTGAGAGGAGGGACGTGTGCTGCCCCAAAGGTGATTCCAAAACATCCAGCCTTGTATGAGAAGGGACCTGACAGCGTGGCTGGGGAGCACACGGGGGTGAGAGCCCCAGGGGAGGAGCCAGGAGGGAGCAAGGAGGCTGGTTCTGGCTGGAATCACAGCAGGTCCGGACAGCAAGGGGGGAGGAAGGAGACACAGAATGTGCACCTGGGGCCTTCGCGTCTGAGGCCTGGACCCCGAACAGCCCTGCTGGGTGGTCTCTTCATAGTGGCCTCGGGCCACAGCAGGGCTGCTCCTGCTGGGCATCTGGACCAGAGCTGGGGAACAGCTGCTTTGTGAGAGCTCAAGAGGAGGAAAAGGAGGCAGAGAGGGAGGGAGGGGCTCTCCTAATGACGGCGGCGTCAGCAGTGCCTGCCCCGTCTCCGCGTTGATGAGAAAGGACATGAAAAGCACCAGGCCCGGGACACGCTGAGTGCTCAGTAACTGCCACTGGTATTAAGATTGTGATTCGTTCTTTACACCCGGGCCTTCTTCCTCCTTCACCCATCAAGTCCCTCCTCGCTCCCTCCCTCACCCAGGCTCACCAATGACAGGTGCATCCAACTTGCTCCCCTGGGTTCCCAGGGTCTAAGGGCCCCTTTGCACCACTTGCTAGCTCTGTGGTCTTGGGCCCGGGGGCCTGGAAGCCGCCCTCATGGCCTGAGACAAGCAGACTCTCCCCAGAACCTCAGTCTACACGCCCCCCCATCTGACCCTTGTCCCTTCACTCAGTGCAAACTAGTTTCTGCAGATGGTCTAGCTAGCTTACAAGTAGCTGAAGGGATGGAGAAGGGTGGGGGATCCCCCAGCCCCTCAAGAGCAAAATTCAGAGTCTTGAGTGCTCATCTGGAGACCCCAACCTCTGCTGGGTCACGGGTTCTCTGCACCTGGCCATCCTGGTCCTTTCACATCTGGTCAGCACCCCAGGAACTCTGAGGTCGCAGAATCAGCTGTGCCGTGCAGGGGTTCTGTAGTGAGGTGCCTGCTTTTGGCCCACAGCCCGGAGCCCCCTGCTCTCAGCCTCCACCATGTTGGATGGTGCCCAGGGCCCCTCCCATGCTGCAGACACCTGCTGGGTCACAGGAAAGTGCAGAAAATTCATTCCCTGGGGCAAAGTATCACCAGAGGGGCCACCAGCGCCAGAGGGTCAACGCAGCACCGGGCAGCACCGGTTCCGGCCAGGCTCCTGAGACTTCTCTGGGGCTCCCAGGGTTGCTGTGCCCCCTGCCCCACAGACGCCTCCTCCGCAGCACAGCCTCCTGTGGCTTCTCCTCCTTGCCTGCCCTCTCCCCGCTCTCCCCAGGATCCCCTTCCATATAAAATGCCTCCTTTGGGTTCTGTTGTGCAGGAATCTGAAATAAGCTCCTCAGATGTTCTCAGGATGGTGAGTCCTAAACTAAGAAAAGAGCAGGGTGCTGGGGAGCACAGAGGAGGATGCAGCAGCCGCCTGGGCAACAGGGAGGCTCCCAGAGGTGGTGGCCTTTGACCTGAGTCTTAAAGGATGAGAAAGACTTGATCAGCAGACAGTGGGTAGAGGCGCCCCTTCAGGCAGCGAGCTCAGCCCACGGAGACCCAGAGGGAGGGACCCCGAGGAATCCTGGAATATTTCAATTTGCAGTGTCCAGGATGCCAGGGAGGGCAGGAACCAGTCAAGGAAGGGCCCACACAGAGAGCATGGTGAGGGCCCAAGGTGGTAATGGGCATGAAGCCCCCAGGAGATGCGGTCTTTTTAGTCTCTGGGCTGGCAGGAGACGGTGAGCTGTCGAGGAGGAGGAGGAAGAGAGGAGGAGGCAGAGGAGGAGAAACGAATGGACTGGAGCAGGCTGCTGCAGCAGGAACACAGGATGGCCTTGCCTGCTCCTGTAGGAACGAAGGGGGTGTGGCAGGGCCTGACCTGAGTAACTCCCATTCCCCCCCACAGCTCCATTCAGCAAAGCCCTCCTGGGGAATCATCCCTTCCCCACATCTCAGGCCCTTTCCGTCACCTGCTCCCCACTTAGATGGTCCAGCTGCTCCCTCTCCCCCACCGGCACCTGCCAACTCACACCGCCCCCTCCCAAAGGTTCCTTGCAGGGGTGGGTGGGTTATTGGTGCTTTTGCTCCAAAGAACAAACTCCAGTGCTCAGTGCTCTTTTCCCTCAAAGGACACCTGACCACGTGCTTAACCCCATTTCCAGATGCCTGTCTGGTTTTAAGGGCACGGAGAGGCCAGGGAGGAGTTTTCATGGGCTGCTGGTATTCCTTGAACAAAGCAACTGCTTTATGGGGCAGGAAGCATCCTCAGGGGACTTGTTATCTGGAAAGGTCACCTGGCTTCACCTTTTAACCTTTTATGGTCCACAGGAGGGATCTGCCAAGGAGGTATGGAAGGATGGGGGCTCAGAGCTCCTGGGGTGCTGACTACATGTGAAAAGGACCAGGATGGCCAGGTGCAGAGAACCCAAGTGACCCAGCAATAATTGGGGTCTCCAGATAAGCACTCAAGACTCTGAACTTCTCTCTTGTGGGGCTGGCCTTCAAGGCCAGACAAGAGTGGTTGGGTTTTCTGTCAAGAAGGGGCTCAGGCAAGATGTGGAGAGAGCTGGTGCTCACGTTCTCGTGTCCACTGAAACTATCAGGCCGAGCCCTCAATGAGTTATTTCCTCCTGCCTTAAGCTGGGGAGTCAGGGCGCTAGAGGCTTGGTCCTTGTCTCAGACCTGTCCCTGAGTGATGATAAGAAAGTGGACAAGTCACTTCTCACTGAGCTTAGGGACTAAAGCTATGTCCACATGTATGAGTACCAGTACAGGAAGCTTCCGTGGAGCATTCCAAGCCTGTGACACATGTTCCTTCATAGAACCCAACCTCCTACACAGGCACTGAGTGTTAGTCTCCCTTACAGATTAGAAAACAGCTGTTCAGAGAAGGTGGTAACTTGCCCAAGCTCACTTGGCTGGCACATGGCGAAGCCAAGATGCAAACCCAGGACAGGAACGAGGGAAGCCTAAGGGTCCAGGTAGGACCCCCCAAATGAATTAATGAACAGGTTCTTTAGGGAACCAGCATGGAATATGAATACCCTAATTGACTCCCCTCCTCTTTTTTGTATTTTAAAAATTGCACTAAAATATGCACACCAAGAATTGGCCATTGTAACCATTTCTACGTGTGCTGTTCACTGGCATTAAGTACATCCACAGTGTTGTGCTGCTGTCACCAGAAAATTTCATCATCCCAAATGGAAACTCTGTTCTCACTAAATAATAACTCCCTGTTCCCTCCTCCCCCAGCCTCTGGCAACTGCTATTCTACTTTCTGTCTCCATGCATCTGACTGTTCTGGATGCTTCATGAGAGCGAAGTCATATAATATTTGATTTATTTGACTTAGGATGTGTTCAAGTTTCATCCACATTGTATCTCTATCAGAATGTCACTCCTTTTCAAAGCTGAATAATATCCCATTTGATGTGTCTACCACTATTTCATGTGTCGTTCACCTATTGATGGACAATTGGGTAGCTTCTCCCTTTTAGTTCTTATGAATACTGCTCCTATAAGCATTGGTGTACAGGTATCTATTCCAGTTCCTTCTTTCAACTATTTGGTGTGTATATCTGGAAGAGAAATTGCTGGATCATACAGGAAGTCCTGTTTTCAATGACCGTGTCTCTCTGCAAAATTCACATTCTAGGAAGAGGATCCGATTGGCCTCTCTGGAATCACCTGGGCACTCCTTAGACAGGAAAGGCTGGGACACTTAAGTGCACTTTCCCAGAAGACAAACCAAGGGCAGAAAGTTTCTTAAAGCAAAATCCGAGCGCCGTTACCAGTGGAAGTATCGGGGGAGAAAGACAGTCTGAAATCACAGGCTGTGAAGTTGGGAATCACAGGGAATCTCTCTGTGCCGTAGAGCTGACCAACTCCCACAAAATCATTTGTATGGCAGGACTTTGACAAATATAACAGGTGTCCAGGAGACCACAGAGTGTGAGGGGGAGAGGAGCTGGCCAGGGTGCCAAGGTTCCACTGTTTTTTTCTCTGAACGCTTTACCAACTGAGGTGCCCTGAGCAGCACCCAGGAAACAGTGCCCCCACCAGCAGCCCCCTCGCAGATGTCAGCACTACTGAGCCACAACCACATGACCAGCTTCGCGATCCACCACGGCTGATTATTCTATTCATTCCCTCTCTGGACACCAACTATAAAGCAGGTCTTACGGTCTCCAGAGTAAGCCTCCTTGCTTTCAAGAAGCAAGCAGCTAGGGGCAGAGATGATGAGCAACTACTGGGTTGTCGGAAAAGTCGTGATGCATTTTTGCTTGAAAAACATGGAAAAAAGATGTCATGACTTTTCTGACAACCCAATACTTCTGTAAAGTGAGATTGTTCCTAGGACACGGGCAAGCCAAGGCACGCTGGTCTGTGGATGGGGAGAAGGAATCTGATCATTTCCTTATCTAACAAGAATTCAATGAGGACCCATCAAGAGCTTGGCACTGCCTTAGGTGGAGGGAATTTGCAGCGAGTATCACAGACCCTGATCATGCCCAAGGCATCCATCCTGGGCCTCCCACTGCCCTGCTCAGGAATCTGCCCTTTCGACTGCCTGTGCCCTGCTAGGAAAGCCCCTGAAGTGCCCCATCCTCCACCAAACCTGCCCTGACTTTCCCAGCCCACAGGGGGCCTTTTAACAACTCTTAGTCCTGCTCCTCTGGGCAACAGATGCCAGGACAGGACTGAACATCAAGGATTTAACTCAGGGAAATACCTGTGTGAGAGAAGCAGGAGAAAGAGCCAGAAAGGCTGGGAGGGCCGCCCCGCCTCGACGCAAGCCTGTGACTGAGTGAGGGGCTGGTGAAGGCATCCGAGCCTGCCACTCAGGTGAAGGAGGTCGGGCGAGGCTGCGGGGAGTCCTCAGCCAGAGCCAGCAGTCAGGAGAGTCGCCGTCTCCCAGGAACAGACCTGGCACGGCATCCCTGCTGGCCCACGCCTGACTGGGCCATGTGAAGGGAATCGGTGGGTTCTGACCCAGCAGCTGGCACCCACCATTTCCTCCACTTCCCGTGGCTTATTCTCACTGGCCTCGCCAAAGCACTGGCCTCTCCAAATGTTGCCCCCGATTTGCCACTAAAGCAAAGATTGATTCTGTATCTGCCAAATGTTCAGGGGCGTCTCAGCCTCTCCACTGGACGGTGACCGCTCAGGGCTGCGGAGCTTCAGAATTCCATCCGTCTGTCCCTCTAGCGACCCATCCGTCCGCTTACTTTCCAGCGCGTGTTTACGGGCGCACCTGTTGCCCTGGCCACTGAGGGTACAGGGGTGAACAAGGTGACCCCTGTGGCACCGAACTGGGAGAGAGGCCCTAGAAAACTAATCAACAGTAAACTGGGAGTTTCCAGGTAAAAGTCAAGTGAGTTTCTATTTCTCCTTTCTCCTGGCCAGGAGGGGGTTTTCTCTGAAAGGGCGGCTGTCCTCAGGGCCAGTTCCTGCCCCGTGGACGTGAGTCAGCCCTGCAGGATCCACGATGACACAGCCCGGACTCTCCGGGGAGCAGCTTCCTGTCACCACCCGGGACCTGAGGGAGCCCCTGAAGAAGCCACAGAGGGCAGCCTTTCTTCAAAAGAGAAACACCCTCCCTGCCTCCTCCAGGTCAAACGTCATCTCTGAACTCCCCCGGGAGTTCAGCGCTGAGAGATCAAGTCTCTTCTCCACAGAGTTTTTCAGGTTCTTCAAGCCATTTGGCTGCCCGGCCAATGCATGTGACCTGGAGCCTCCATTGCCCTGGCCTCTTAGCAGCTCTGCAGTGTCCTTCTTTTGTCTCGTTTCAAAACTGTTCTCTGTGAAGAACAGGAAGTTCAGTAATGCTAACGTGTCAAGGGTGGTAACGACGATTACTACATGCTGCTCTGCTGTCAGCTACCAACCGCGGAGCGTGTCCTGGATGCCAGGCTATTTAAGGGGTTTACAGCATTGCTATGTGGGGTTCAATGTGCCCCAAGCCCGGGGCACTGGAGTGCTCCAGGGGAGCAATCTCAGGCATGAGGTGTGGCAGGTGCTTTTAAGCCACGGGTCCTCACCTTCTATAACTCTAGCCAGGTCTCCCCAGTCAGACTTCCCCAGATAGGCCCACAGGGGAAATGTGAGGGAGGATCCTATGACCAAATAGCCATTCTGAGCAGCCTCTATAAGCCAGCCTGGCTCCCTGCACCGCTCTGGCCAGGCCCTGTCCTGTGGTCTCTCCCGATGCCTGATCCTAGAGGGAACGACCCACCTCACAGAATCGCCTCCGAGGCCCCCCATCTTCAGAGCCCCACCTCCAGGTCTGGCTCTGGAGAAGCCAATGTGGGCACACAAGCTGCTGCTCTGGGCCCTGGCTCGTGGAGGCGCCAAGGGCGGGCAGGGCTAAGAGGAAAAGAAGGCTCCAGAGACGGGCCCTGGGCAGGGAGGCAAGGAGCAGCGGAGAGGTGGATGAGGAGGTGTGTGAGCCCAGCCAGTAAAGGGGAGCCGAGGCTCTGGGGCCAGGCTGTGCCTCATGGGTCCCTCTACCCAAGGGCCAGGATTCGGAGGATGAGCTGCCAACGGCCTTTGGGCACGAGCCCCGTCTTCCTCACAAGGTCCCAGCTTCAGCCCCTGCCCGTCCGCGCTGCTCCCTCGGGCTGTGCTAACCATTCACTGGCCGACTTCTGTTTTCCTTCCAAAGCCAAAGACATCAAGGGGTCAAGGGGACTTGCCCAACACTCCCTTTGACGGGTGGAGGGCGAGGCAGAGAGACCTTTATCCCTTTGCTCCATGGGGAATAACCTAACACAGGATTGTAATTCATTCTTGGGGTGGAAAAATGGGGCCCTCCCCCAGGAGCGCCGGAGGTGGAGCTCTCTGAACAGGAAGCAGATCCCTCGCAAAGCCCCTGCATCATTTCCCCTGAAGACTAGGCCAGCTTTGAGTCAGAGCCACAGGTGGTCATTGTCTATCTAGCACCTGGGGGAGGGGGAGGAGGCCAGGACACTGCCCAAGGCTGACCAGCTTCATGAGGTGCTCACCGCCTCCAGGCTGTCTGCTGTGCCTGCACCTCCAGCCTCTCCCTCTGCATAGCCTGAGCAGATGTGGTCAGCAGGCCCTTTCATGCACGCAGAGACCGAGGCGCAGAAGCCCCAGAGCAGCTGGGAAAAGAGAGCCCCTGCTTGGCATTTCCCAGGATGCTTGTCTCAAGGACAGTGTCCTGGGTCCTGCCTGGGTTTACTGAGTCAGGACCTCAGGGAATCGGACCCTGAAGCTCCACTTTGACTCTTTCCAGGGGGTTCTGATACTTGCACTGTGTTCTGCTGTCTGCTTAGTGGGGAGCAGGGTGAGTGCCAGGAGGGAGGAGCACCAGGTGAGGAGGCCCAAGTGGTAGGGGATTCTGCATGAGCACAAGGGGCTTGGAGTCACTTCAGCAACCAGGGCAGCCACTGGAGCCGCCCCCCATCCGGCAGGGCCCCCACTCTCCTACATTAGCTGCCGTCTACCCAGCTTTCTGCCCAGCCCCAGGGCTGACAAAAGCCTACCCAGGCCCACAGAAGCGTCCTTAGGAGACCGGGGGTGATGTTTCTATTATTTTAGCCCAAATTCTTGCCAGGACTGTGACCACCTCATCTGGAGAACAACTAACTTCTAAGTCTCCCAACCCCGCCATTGCTGAGAAGCAGCCCACAGAGGGCTCCTTTCTCACCCCTTGCTGCAAACCTCATCTCCACCGGCCCCCACCCTGTGCTGCTCCTCTGGCCAGGCCACTGGCTCCGATGACACTTCCCTAGCGTCAGTGCTGGTGATTTCCAGGGTGGGGATGTTGGGTGCTGCAGCCCCTGCTAAGGAAGGCGCTGTCAGAAACAAAGGGGTGGCGCAGGGCCTTTGCGAGCCACCCATGACAGCCGGGCAGCCCTCCTGACCCCCCAGGGGTGGCAGCAGGCCACCTGTGCCCTGCAGTGAAGCAGAAAATTCCCTCCTGGCCCGGAAATGCAGCAGGCAGGGGCTGGGAGAAGCTGCTGCTAAAACCCAGACTCCTGTGCCACTCCACAGACTCCAAAACGTGTTCCCACTCCCTTCAGCAGTCTGGGAAATGTGGGGGACCCACGTACCCTAAGCTTTGTGACTCAACTGGCCTTCACGTGTTACTTTTACTCCGACTTCACCTAGGTGGGCTTGGTCTCCAGTTTTCCTGGACCATCTCATTAATGGGCTTGTCCCCAGCAGGGGAGGAAGGTGCAAACTCCCCTTTCTAGCTCCTGGACCAGCCTTTCCCCTCATCAGCTTTCTTCATTGAGCGCCCAGGAGAAAGAAGCTGGGTCTGCCCAGGAACTGGGTCTGCCATGCAACCCATCTGCAAACCCACGTGCGGCTGCCCCCTCTTCTCCTGACTCACCTCCTGGCCCTGTTTTGTCTGGGGATGGCTCCTGGCACCCCATCTGGATGGCATCTCCAGGCCAGGAGGGAGGCCGGCCCCACAGGCTGGGAAGCTAGCAGAGATGGAAGCTTCCACACAGTGCGGAAGCAGCTGATCCACCTCTTTCCCACACGCCAGCCGAGTCTCTTCCTCCACCCTGCCACCTGCTCCACAGTCCTCCGGAGACAGCAGTGCCGACGGGCAAGCACACGTCTCTTTGGCGGTGGTCACTCCTGTTCCTTCTCCATTTGGCTTTCTCCGTGAACTTTCTGCTGAACTCCTTCCAGCCCTGCCGGCAGCTCTCCTGCCAGGAGGAGCCGGTGCCAGGGAGAACAGAGTAATTGCCTCTTGTGCTGTGCATGCAGAGCGCTCATTAACACATCCCCAGAGCGGCATTTGCAGCCCTCTGTCACAGCAACCCGCCATTGAATAGCACGCAATCCGTCACCCCAGATTCTCCACTGTCTTGAGAGAGCTAATTAGCCCGATCTTCCTGCATGCGACTTCGGCTGGTTCGGAAAGCCGCGCTGCTGGTGCTGTTGTTATTTACCGAGAGGTGGTTTGTCCATGGCCTCCCTCACTCCACGGCACGAGGAGGAGACCTGGCCCAGTCCACCCTCCATGTTCCATCTTATCTTGGGCACGAGGAAGCAAGGCTTTGAAGCCTGAAGATGTGGAAGGAAGAGCAGAAAATCAGGACAACCGAGTTTCTCTGATGGTTCTGCTGATGGTTAGGTGTGTGACCTTGAGAAATAAGACATTTCCAAAGGTCATTTGCTACGCTTGCAAGCTCAAGCGGGTTGACACAGGCGCACTGGCTCATGGAATCTTAGATCCCATCAGATCCCAAGGGGACAGAGGCCGCAGCCTACAAGCTCCATGAATGGCCTTGGGGAAAGCGATGCCTTGACGCCTTGGCTAACATTCTCTCTGCCAGCGGGCGGGCAACACCCTATGGATTTATCCTGACCACTGTGGGGGACACTGGCTCGCTTTCCCTTTGTAGCCATCACAAATCATGCTGCTCCGGGGGCTCCATCCCGTTGTTGTCCTTGGCTCCTAGGACAAGGCTTGTCCTGGGATGGCTGCTCCTGGGTTGGGCATTTTGGGTTCGGCTCTGGTGGATGGTGCCAAGGAGTATCCCAATGGCTTAGACAGATGTGCTCCATGCCAGCGTGCAGAAAGCTCCTGCCGCTCAGCATGTCACCAACACGAGGAGTGAGGAGACCTCTGACCTTCTGTTGCTCGGTGGGCCTGTGGCTTGCTCCTGGTTCTATGGTCTCCTCCCTGGTGCTCCTGGGCTTGAGCGCCCCTCATGTGTTCACCAGGTGTTAGGGCTTCTCATGGAAGTGTCTGTACAGATAAGTGATTCTACTTAGCCAAGGTCATGTAGCTTGGCAGTGTCAACTTGAGACCTCAGTTTGGGGTTCGGGGGGTGGAATTGGATGAAAGAAGGATGCATGTTGGTAGAGGCGACACAATGAAAGGATTCTGCTTTCTGTGCAGGTGGAGAACTGCAGAGGATGAATTTTCCTTCACATCAAAGATGCCAGGGCTTCAAGCAGTGCTTCCCCCCGGGGGCAATTTTGAGTTTTAGGGGACATTTTCAGTTGTTACAGCTGGGGTGGGGACATCAGTGGGTAGGAGGCAGGATGCTAGACCCCAACAGGACACTAGCGCCTTTCTCTACTGCCACCTCTCCCTGGAGTTTGAAAAATTCTTGCTTCTTTACCTTCACCCTCAAAGGTGCTGTCTTTTTGCTGATTTTGCTGTTATTGCTGATTTTTAAAATGATTTTTTTCTTGAATATAAAAAATCATCTCTGCTCATTTTAGAGAATTTAGAAAATTTAAAAGTGATAAAAAATCATTCTCAGCACAGAGCGGTAACTAGTAAGAATATTTGGAGTTTTGATATTTTCCTGATGCACTGAGCATACCTTCTTCGTCCCGTTTCGTGGCTTCTTTTGACAATGCTCTTTGCTCACCCAGCTCCCCGGCCGCCTGTGGAAATCCCATGCTGTCTTCAAAGCCCCCTCCACCAGCAGTTCCTCCAGGAAATAGTGCAGGTCATGCAGGATCCACCTGACCTGGAGGTGAACTTTCTAGACTCTGATTCAAATAACACTTTGCAACTTACACATGTCCATTTTGACATTTTTTAAATTCTAATTTTGCGCAAATGCTTTGAGGATGGGGATATTTTAGTGTCCTCTCCCCTTCTGAGTGTACACACCCACACACCCACACATATTCTCTCTCTCTCTCTCTCACACACACAGCATATGGTGCAAGCACAGCACCTAAGAAGGATCTGTCCTTTCCTCTCCTGACATCATCTTCTTCTTACTTCCAGACTAAATAATCACCCCTTAGTTCTTAGTCACAGAGAACATTTCAATCAGTGGCTTTTGTTACTTCATCCTTTGGGGACTATTCTGGAGTTCTTCTTTCTGACTGCATGACTCTTGGAGACACTTAGTATTATAATGGAAAAAATTAAAAGCTTTAACTTAAAAGAGTCCCTACTATGTGTCAGGCATTGGGGTGGATGCTTTTGTAAATTTTTGGATTCAACCAACAGTCCAGAAGAGGTATCATGGATGCCTTCTTACGAACCTGGACCGAGGCTTAGCAGTAGGCATTAGAGCTTGCCCAAGGTCACTGACTATTGAGAGGAAGAGCTGGGATTTAACCCAAAGCCACCTGGCTGCACAGCTCTGTGCATCTCCCTGACGTTTCTCAAGGCCTGTGAAATCGCTTGCCCCTACCCACCTCCGTTTCCACCGCGAGAGGCAGCAGGTGGACGCATCAGTTCCTGAGGGCTGGGCGACCCCAGCAAGGCCTCTCCCCGAAGGGAAGTCACAGAACCTGACCCAGTAACTTGGCCATGGGAACCTCAGCCCAGCAAGGTGAGCAGCTTGGGAGCCTGGTGGACAGCACGTATGCGGTGCAAGGACCAGGAGGGCCGAGCATTCCCAGGCTGCAAGGAAATGCTTATAGATGGCCAGCTCCAGGGGTCCAGCCTGTCGGTCTGGTGCTTCCAGATGCCCATGTTGAGTGTGCTGGGGTGGCTCACCCTGCAGACATCTGTCTCCTGGAGGACCGGTGTCCTCCTGCTCTTTGGCAGGACGCTGGTCCTCATCTGAACTCAGGACAGGCGGGCTGAGGCTGGGGGAGTTCAGGGAGGTTGAGTTCCACCAGAGGGGGGTCTGTCTCTCCTTCCCTGACTCCCCCCTCCTTGCAGTCAGTCTCAGCTTCTTCCACTGCTTCCGAGGGGTTCTCCCGCTTTGAGGGGCAGCAGGAGAGCACAGGCTCTCATTCGGTGACCCTTGTCTCCAACCCAGCTCTGCCAGCGGAGTGGGGGTGAGCAAGTCCCCTGCCTTCTCGGCCCCTCCACTTCTCCGCTCCAGACGGGCAGGATGACGCCCAGCCGGAGAACCGGCGCCAGGATTAAATGACTGAGAAGAGAAGCCGGCATGTTGGAGGGGTGAGAAAACATGCCCCTTTCTGGCAGACGTTGGAAGAGGGTGGGAGGGTGGTTGGGAAGCGCGTGGGAGAGGGAGGTGGGCTGGAACGGGGACCCCGGGAGCGGCCTGAGACCAGCGCCTTGGCCTTCCGTTCGCTCCTTCCAGCTGCAGCCCCGGTGGAGGGGAACCCCTCGGCTGCAGCTCACAGCCTTGCTCCGGCACACGCAGTCGTTGTGGCTGATGAACCTGCGGTTCTAGACTTCTGTGTGGGCTCAGCGTCCGTCTCCCTCCCTTTCTGAGAGGCAGCGGAGCACAGTGGTTAGCACAGGCTCCGCACACCGCTGGCGGCTTTCGGCAAGTGGGGCGATGTCAGTCTGTTTTCTAGTCTGCAGAGCAGGGTTATTCACATATGACTGGGTTGCCTGAGATGATTAAATTAGATCTGCGTGGGTTCTGCTCGGATCAGAGCCTGGCACCGAGGACGTGCTTTAAGAAGCTAGCTACTACGGGCTTGTCGTCATTCCCAGCCAGCCACGGTGTCCCTCGCCTGGGCTGCCTGTCTGGAGACGGGCCCATGGGGAGGGTGTGAGTCACCGGGCCCCTGACCCACACCTGCTAAGCTGCATCATCCACGGCTGAGCCAGTGGCAGCTCAGGTGTGAGAGGAGGCTGCATTCCAGCGGCATTCCTCCCTGGCGGAAACTGCAACCAGAGGGCGACATCCCTCAGGAGACTCGGAGACATTCCAGGCTGTCAGACCTGGAGGCTTATGATGCAAACTTGACCTGACAAAACTGCGACAAGAGGCTTAGGCCGTGCTGCCGGTTGTCTGAAGGTGGAAGGGGTGAGGTGAAGAGGCGGGCACAGATGGAGACTGGGAGCAACCCTACTCCACAACATTTTTGCACAAAGCCCCTAAGACAGAACTCCAGTTCCTTTCACCAGAACAACCTGGCAGGAGGCCCCACAAGCTGTGACTTCCTCTCTGGCTTCTCCTCCTGATGTGGGGGGAAGGGGGGAGCCTCAGCTAAGCTTGTCTTCTGGGACAATGGAGCCTCCTGCTGTGACAGACAGGTGGGCAGAGGCTGGACCCTTCAGTGGGGGACTGTCAGTGGACTTGACCCCACACAAGGCCTATTGTCCTGAGTGGGCAGGACCCTAGGGAAGCTCACCGTGTGAGGGGAGGGGGCGGGCACGTGCACAAAGCAGACATAGTGCACGAATTGGCAGAACAGTCCATGTCTAAGAGCTCAGAACCACCAGGAGTGAAACAAGTTCACAGCACTCTTAACCAAGAGCTGCGTGACTGTGGTCAAGTCGCTTAGCCGCTCTGTGCTTCAGTTTCCCCATCTGTAAAGATGCAGATACTTCTACTTGCCTCGTAGGGTGATTTTGTAAGGGTGAAATGAGTGAACAAGTGCCAGGTGCCATCGAGATGGAGTCAGGTGACCGGGAGAGGCTGGGGGGTTGGGAAGGGGCCAGCAAAAACTCCAAGAGAAAGCAATGCTTATGCCAGACCTTGAAATCTGAGTTTTTGGCAATGGCTGAAGGAATAAAGACAGGAGGTGGGACAGAGGTTGGCTTGGAGGCAACAGGGAGAGGTTTGGATTAGCCAGAGCCTAAGCATGAGATGGGAGGGAGGAAGGCCTGGGGCCTACCCTGGGAGGCTGAGGCCAGGAGCTTGGGGAGTCGGCGGGGACACGGGAAGGATGATGGGAGTAAGCAAGGGTGGGAGATGGATTTGGGCAGGAAGCGGTTGCCGGAGCCCAAACCGCAGACTACAGCCTGGCACTGTGGGACAGTGAGATGCAAAGGCTGGAGGGTCAACAGGTTTCTGTGTCTGTGAGCCTGGCAGTGAGGGAAAGCGAGACCTCGGATGCTGGCAGGACGCAGAGGGCAAGTGTCATCTTTGTGGAGACGGAGTGGCCATAGGAAGGGGAAGGGGCTCAGAGAGAAGGGAGCAGAGGAGGGCATGAATGCGTGCTGGGCACCTGCTCGGCGCCAGGCACTACACTAAGGAGTGTTTCTTTGAGCCCCTGACATCTCTGTGAGGTGGGTCTTAGGGTCCCCCAATCAGGAAAATGAGACCCAAAGAGCCTCAGCGGCTCACTGAGTCCAGCCGCCCTGAAGGGCAGCTTGGGGTCTCGGCTGCCGCCCAACCCTGCTCATCTCCCACTGACCCAGTGCGGGGGGACTGTGGCTCGGCAGGACTCTACTCTTGGGGCGAGTGATGCCGACCAATGCTGCCCCATGTGATTTGTAGATATTTTCATTTATTTGCTTATTTTAACAGCCAAGAACTTCAGAGGTGCATCATTCCTGAAGGATTTGTTCATCACCCCAGGTCATGCAGCCTCTGAGCAGGAAGCCAACGGCACGTTCAGAGACCCAAACATCTGTCTGATGTCAGCTGAGGGGCTGGGGTCCTGCACCGCCTGTGGAGACTGGGTGTCCCTCTGCACAGAGGGTCTGGCCAGCCCCAAATGGCCTGACACTCGGAACATGGGCCCAGGCCGTTGCTTGGTGTGGGAGAAGGGCCGGCAGGAGGTTGCTTTTGACCCTCAGCCCTATGGCAGGGAGGGCAGCATCTGACCCCAGCTCATCTTGCTGCCCAGGGGTGTGCCTAGCGGGTGCCAGCACTCACCTGTGGCTCTGGGGTCACACCTCACAAGACACACAAGGCGGGCCCCCATGAGGAGGAAGAACCAGGGCCTCAGAGGAGGTGGTGCCAGCTGAGAAGCTGAGGAGAGGAGAGTGTGATTTCAGCGGCTGATTGAGCGAGGCCATGGCCACGGCCCTCCTCTGAGCTCAGCCCTGGTCACCGGTGCGCTCACCAGCCAGCATCACCCGGACCCGAGGTGGCAGTTGGGTCCTCACAACAGTCTTGTTTGAAGCTCAGTTGCTTTCAGGTGTTACTTTTCCTCTTTCTTTCCTTTCTTAGGCCTTGGGGGCTGGGGGAAGGGATCGAAGGTGGAGATGTGCTGTTTTGCCTGCACGTCATCCAAACACCAAGTTCCTTTCACAGAGGAAGTGAGAGGTGTCCAATTCGGTCATGCAGAACGCGGCTGGGCGGCCTGAAACCCAGCACAGCGGCTATTCGGAAGGAGGCGTCGTTCTGGGCCGGTGCAGCTTTGAGTCACTGCAGACACCCCTCCCACCTCCAAGTACCCGGCATTGTCCCAAAGAGGGTAGGCCCTTTCTGGGGTCACTTCCCACCCTCTCCCCGGAACCCACATTTTAAAGGAAAGGACAAGAGAAGCCAGGATGGTCAGGCAGCTCAGGAAGAGGAGCTGGCCTGTCAAAGCAGCACCTGAGTGCCGGCCCCTCCCCAGGCATGTCCTGCGCCTGCCTGGCTGGTCACCACTGGGTCATCTTAGCCTTGGTTACTTCCGAGACGCGGGGTGGAATCTGGATTGTGTAATGTCTGCAGATTCACAGTTTGGAGACACTCTGTAATAAAAAGAACACAAAATAATGAAAACAAAGTTAAGTACAAAAGCGAATCTCTTTTAGATGCAGTGGGTGGTGGAGGTGGTGACGACAGATTGCAGAGGCCCCGCAGATTCAGAGCTCTTTCTTCCCAGCTCTCCTCAGGCGTTTATCAGAAATGCTTGCTAATGGTGACCCGGCTTCCCTTTCTTGCCCAGAACATTCCTGGCATCTCTCGGCTCTCACAGGACTGTGGATAATCATGTCTCATCAACTTAGCAGCAGGTGCGCCTCTGACAGAGCTGCAGAGTGGGGAACCTCGAACCGTGGGGCCCCAGACATCACCCTGAGCTGGTGGGTCTCATCTCTTTTGGGCCCTTGGTTCCCCTTTTGAATGTTGAAGGAGAGCTATGGGCCTTCCCAGAAAAGATGCCTAATGTCCATCCAGCACGTGTACACATAATTCCAGGGATTCCTGAACCACCCTCACCCCCCAACCCCACCCCCACCTAGGCCTCTCTGTGGATCCCAGGTAGGGGACCCCTTGACCGAGTGTGATCCATTCAAGTCACAGATGAGGCAATGAACACCAGAGTGAGGGTTCAAGGTCACAGCCGATGTCAACTGGGAGCAGAGGCTTGACTCATGGCAGTCCCTGGGCCTCCACCCCCAGCCCCCATTGCAACAGCCTTGCCTCCGGCACTGGACAAAGAGTGGGGTCTCCAGGGGAGCGGGCCTCAAGTTTGCGGTTCCTCAAAGCATCCTTCTCATGTCTGGTCTCTTTCCTGGACATACAGTTTTGCCTGATGTAGTCCAGAGGAGGCAGAAATGATGGTACCGAAACGCCGACAGGCGGGAATATAAGAGGCTACAGGTTCTGGGTTTAAATGCAACGACAAATATAAAGTGGAGTGAGAGAAACAGTAAGTAAACAACATGCAAATCTCCTGAGGAAGAACTTGGGGCTGCTCTGTTTGGTACTTGGAGACCTGAGCCCTGGGGGAACCCCAGCAAAAACCACATCTGAGTGGGCCCTGCCTGAGGCCCTGTCTTGTTCTCAGGCTGCACTGGTGTCCACTCTGGGAGGCGGATGTGTCATAAGCTGTGTGATTTCTTCTGCCTGCAGTTTCCCTCTCCCCTGGGCATGGGGCCCGCCCACCCCAAAACTGCACAGCTGCCTCCATACCGCCTCTGAACCCCAACATTTCTGTCTCCTGGTAACTCCTCTTTTGACACCTAATTCTTTTTCAGAGCCCCTGGCGTGGCTTATGGTTCTGTATTTACTTGTTTGAACCCTATGTCCCCCAAGTAGCCACTAAGCTCCATGTGAGTGAACTTGGCCCAGCGACCTCTGGGCCCCAGGCTGCTCGGGGAGGCCTTCTGAGACCACGAGTCACCTTCAGCAAATGGTGGCATCTGCTATTTGGAAAGGGGCACCTGGAACAAACGCTTGTTGGCCAGCTCCTTCCTAAAATCCTGACCAGGACTCCCTGCAGCGCTTATACCTCTAGCTTAAGGCTTCAGCTGTAGGCCCAGAGGGGATGCCAGCAGGTTGCTAGTGCCATGAGTGGTATCTAGCCCCTCTGGCTGAGGTGCCAGCCATGCAGGGAGGGAGAGGCTGAGGTACAAGCCAGGTGCTGTGGTGCCTTTAAAGTGGGTTTTGGGTGCTCTGTGCTCTTCTTAGGAGCCCAGCTCTTTGAGCTGTGAGGCTGCCCCAACTTCCTACCCTACCCCAGCTGGCCAGCTGAGCAACTACTGCGCTGTCATCTGGGGTCCAGGGCAGATGCTGAGGCGGACGTCCCAAGATCTGCAGCCCTCCAGGCATGATCAGGAAACGCAGAAACCACTCCTTCTGCCTTTGAGGCACACCTGGCCTCCAGGCAGTGGACCATCCTGAGTGGGCAGCCTGCTGTTTACACCCAGGTGTATTTTCTTTCATTGCATTTCATCTGGGAGGAGTGTATGCTTTTCAACTTGACAGCTGTGACCCTGAAACAGAAGCGTGTGTGCCATACCTCTCGAGGGCAGGGCGCCTTGATCAATTCTTCCTTTTGCTTCTCCGTGGTGGGCTGGTGGTTGGGGAAGGGGAAGATTTATGTGGCACAGAAACTCAGGAGGTACAACCAGTTTTTCTCCTCCTAGCTCAGTGCCTGAGAAGCAGGGGTGTGGGTGGAGAGGGCTGAGACAGACTGGAGAGAGACAGCTTCTCCCCGCCCTCCCCTCTCCCCAGCAGCTGTGATGAGTGGCAGGAGGCCAGGGACAGGTGAATTCATCTCTGCGGGTGGGTGCTGGCTCCAGCGCGCCCCTTGCTTCCTCTTAAGCATACCCCTTCCTTCCCCTGACCTGGGATGAAATCATCAGTGTGAAACCTGTGTCTCCTGACAAGAAGCCAGGTACTTAATTTTTCTTGCACCAGTCACCTTTGCTCGCAGGCAGGTGGGGAGGGCAATGAGAGATAAGGCACAATAGGATATTGAGGCAGCTGAGCAAAGCTGATTGGTGCTGATATGTGTGCGTGTGTGTTTGTGCACACACGCATTCGCGTGCCTGCAATAGTGGAGCTGGCTAACTTGCCCACCATCCTTACCCTCAGTTAACCATGGCGTGGCTCTCAGTGAGGCTTTGCAGCCTCCGTGGATGTATCAGGTCCTCAAGACCAGAGTGACTAGTCTCCGAGCGTCACAGAGGCCCCACAGCTTCCTCCCTTCCTTACTCAGCTGGTGACTCTGTCTTTGATCACCACAACGTGGCTTCAGCACTGTCTCTGTTCCGGAAAAGCCTTTGCTCAGTCATCACTGCACTGACCTCCCAAGGCCAGTGCATCAAAACAGTCACCTCCAGAGAACAGTGTTTCTGTTTCCAGGTGAGCAGCAGGGTGTGGGGAGCTGTCAGGAAAATGGTAGGAAATGCCTGAGCAGAAAAAAACAGTTGGCTCTTGTTACAGCATCTAGCATGGGGCCTGTATCACAGCAGGATCTGGAAGTTCCTGCCAAATGAAGGAATGAATGCCCAGGATCCCCAGGGGTGTGAGAAGCAATGCGGAGGTCATTCCTCACATGGCTTGTGGTGAGCATTGCCCAGCTTTGAACCCTTGGCTCTGCCACTCGTGAGCTGTGCTAGCTTGGGCATGTTACTTGACCTCTCTGTCTCTGTTTCCTCACCAACAAAACAGGGATGGCAACAATGATAGTAGTAGTAACAATAAATAATAAGGTTATAGTAATAGTAATAATAAATAATGGGGATATGTGCTGTCATTAAAATACAGCCTGGCACATAAGAAGGACTGGGTATTTGCTATTATTAAGACTAGAAAGATAGTTACTCCAAGGAATTGAATATTACTTTTAACCAGAAAATGTGGATTTCCTTACCTTGTCGGCCTTCACCCTCCGCCCCCACAAGGTCTCCCACACATGGAGTCATCTACTGCAGGGACCAGCAAGCTTCTTCTGTACAGGGTTCGAAAGTAAATATCTAGAGCTTTTACAGGTCACACAGGTTCTGTTGCAACTACTCAACACTGCTCTTGTCCAGGAAAACAGTCATAGATAAGGTGTAAGTAAATGAGCAAGGTTGTGTTCTAATAAAGCTTTATTTACAAAAGCAGAAGGGACAGATTTAGCCCATAAGCTATACCTCTCAACCCCCAACCTACTGGGAGTCTTTCATTTCATAAAACTCCACTCAAATTCTACGTCTTCTAAGATAACTGCCCAGATCCCTGCTTTGAGATTTCACTTTCCTTTCCCTGGGCTTTCAAAACATTGGTTTTGGAGGGAGCTTAGTATCACAGAAAGAACAGGCAAGAGGAAATCTGGATTTAAGCTCTTTCCTGCTATACAACTTTGAGCAAAGCACTTAACATCTCTGGAGTCACAATGTACGCAACTGCAAAACATGTATAAAATCATGTCCTTGCTTACCTTAAGGGTGGCGTGATGATCAGACAAACAAATGCATGTGCATGTGTGTTGCCCACTCAAAAACACAGCACAATGGAAGAGGGTCTTCATGGGGCCCCTGGGGCCCCACATAGAGCTAGGCTCTTGGCCTGTGTTGATTGCACTGAACCCCACTGTGGTATTGTGGATTTTAGACACATATGTGTCTGTGTGTTTATTGATCGCGTGGATGGACCAGATGGAGAACTTGCAGGACTCAGACCCAGGAGAGAAAGGACAGTGTCTCCTGGGGCAGAAACTTTTCGACTTGAGATTCTGTAGATTGGGGTCAGAATGCAGCAAGTCTGGGTTGCCAGGACAGGTAAGGCTTCTAAAGCTGTCTATGGCTAGAAATCTAGTTATTTCCTGGAACTGATGCAATAGGTCACCACAGTCTGGTGGCTTAAAGCAAGGCACTTACTCTCTCACAGTTCTTAAGGCCAGAAGTCTGAAGTGTGGGTATCAGCAGGGTTGCGCTCCCTACAAAGGTTACAGGGAAGAACCTGCTTCTTGCCTCTTCCAGTTTCTCGCGCTTGCTGGTACTCCTTGGCTCGATGACACGTTGTTCCAGCCCCTCTGTCTTCACGTTGCCTACTGTACTTGTGGTCTTCTCTTCTAAGGACACTTGTCATTTGATTTAGGACCTACCTGAATAATCCAGGACGATTTATCTCAAGATCCTTAACTTAATTACACATGCAAAGACACTATATCCAAATAAGGTCACAGTCACTGGCTCTAAAGAGTTAGACATGAGCGTTAGCTTTTAGGGGAACCCCCTTCAACTCACGATAGTATTTTATTATTTTGACTTAACTAAAATGTTTATCATTGAAGTTTACCAAAAAGCATTTGTTTGCTGTTGATCCACACTGTGGATATACTATAATTAACTCAATTCATTTCCTCTTAATATTTAGATCACTCATAATTTTCTCCCATTGTAATATGGATGCAACACACGGACTCTGAAGTCAGATATTTCCAGGCTGACTCTTCCACTTACCAGAGATGTGACCATAGTCAAGTTTCATAACCTTTTCTGAGCCTCAGTGTTCTCATGTGTAAAATGAGCATCATAATACTTATCTCACAGGATGACTCAGAGGATCAGATAAAAGAATAGTACCAGTGGCAGGGCATTTAGTGCGTGTAAGTGCTTAGCAATTTGTAGCCACTCTTGTTCTATTAATATTGATGACATCTCAATTAATTTCCTCAGGATAGATTCATACAAGTACTATTTTCAAGCCAAGGGATATAGTTTTTTTTTAAATTATCATTCTAAATTTTATTTATTTTTAATTGAGGTGATATTTGGATATCCCCACCAGGTATTGCGACCGCAGTGCAGCCACCACCAAATCATCCCCAGTCCCCCACCATCATCTCCTACCACAGTGCATTGTGCTTCCTTCCTACTTTATTCTTACCTCTCCTCTGATGTAGGCAGTTTTAAGGCTCTTGATTTGTATTGTTAAATTGTATTCCAGAAAATGTATCAGCAAAGACATTTAACCTCAACCAATTCTATAGAGTAACTGCTGCCTCAGACAATGAATGAGATTCTTACAACCACCTGTGTGGAACCAGGGTTAAGCTTTGAAGAGCCTGTGGTCTATTGGGGGCAACCAAGTAGCTTATTGGATATATGAAGTAAGACAAATGGTAGAAAATGGGATTCCTTAAATCAACAAATGTTTATTGAGCACCTACAGTGCTAGATGACAGGTATTATACATTGATAAACATTATAGGAACAGTTCTTACCTCATATAATTTACAATGCAGTGGATCAAAACTGGGCTGCATTACTTCATTCCTATGGAAGGATCTAGAGAGGGTAGAGACTCATGGGGGCCAGGTAACCAGGAGAAGTTTGAGGAAGGAAGAGGATCTGGAAACGGGACTTCAAAAAGGGGCAATGGCTAGAGGAAAGGAGTGGGTGGGCATGGGGACTTGTGCCTGACTGATCCCAGATGTTTTATGGGGGAAGAGGGAGTAGAAATGGGACAGGGCTGGGCAGGCTCCATCATGGAAGACAAAGATGGTTTTTGGACCACTGGCCTGGCAGGGGAAGTCATATTTGTTTTGATTTTGAAAACCAAAGGGCCAAAATTTTTTGAGCAGGTAGAGACCAGTGAAAGATCTAAAAAGAATGGAAGGGACTGATGAGTCCAGCCTGGAGCTTGAAGGCCGCCATGCTTGGAGCTATAAAGCAGCCACATGCAAGACACAGTAGCATGGTTTGGCAGCAGGCCTTACACTAGTTGGCACATGGAGCTGTGAGCCCTGTCCATGCCCTCCTCCACCCACCATCTCCTCTTGATGCCCAACACTGAACCCTCAGCAAGCTCCAACCTTCTTTGAGTGGTTGACATTTTTTCCTGGAGCCCTCGGGTGAACAGATCCGACTGCTCTGGTTCAAGATGCATTAACCTGATGTTTTATTATTATATATCGAGGCCATCAGTATCCCCAAGTTAGTGACTGTTTCAGGAATTTCTGTTTCACTGTGATGTGTTTCTCAGGGGAGGGTAAACACCCGATGATTGACCAGCTCTGAGTCCCCTTTGGTGACTAATGGGCCTCTCCAATCAGGGTAGAGGTGCGGAGGAGTAGGCCTCCTCCTCCTTTGCTGTCCGACCACATCAGCATATTCCAGCCAGTGGCAGCAAGAGCTGAAGGAGGGAAAAGAAAGTGAAGGACCCTGAAGGGACTAAGGGGAGACCCCATGAATGCAGACAGCCTCTCTTCCAACCCAACTATCTTTGCTCTTGTCTTATCACAACTCACCATAGCCCGAGATGCTGGAGAGACACCCCTATTTCTCACATTTCTGTAGGCTGGAAGTCAGAGATCAGGGCGCAGTGTGTGTGGGTTCTGGTGCAGTGTGTGTGGGTTCTGGTTCTGGTTCTGGTGGGAAGAGGGTTCTACCCTCTTCCTGGTACAAGTGGCCACCTTCTCCTTGATTCTACAGGGGTGGGAAGGGCAAGCTGGCTCTCTGAAGTGTCTTTTTAAGGGCATGAAGCCCATTCACGAGGGTGCCGCTCTCATGAGCTAATTATCTTACAAAAGCCCCTACCTCCTAAAACCATCACATCGGTGATTAGGATTTCAGTGTATGAATCTGGGGAGCGGGGTGGACACAAACATTCTATCCATTACACCAACTATGAGGCCCACCTCTGAGTCACAGGCCCAGTGGGTGGAGATGAGCGCTTGGCTTCTTTCGAGTTTTCACAACACAGAAAGAGCCATTTCTCTAATCTCCTTCCATTGCTGTGTTCACAATGCACCCCCGCTCAGGTGGGCACGAGGGGTGCCTCGGGACACAAGCCAGGCCACCAAGGCACATCAGGACCCACGTCCTGGGCTTCAGAGCAGGGGAGAGAGTGACATGCACTGACCCTGAGCTTGGAGACCCAGGTGTAAGGGACAGGCTCAGGAGCCCTAAACCACCCTGGAGCAGAGAGGCCAGAGATGTGCAGGGCCCCAGGTAAGGGAGTCAGCTCAGGCCTGATCCCAGATCTACGCCCAGCGGGGAGCCCCTCCACTGCTTCACAGGCCTCTGAAAGGTGGTCTGTCCTTGAAGATGGCTTTCACCATTGGAGGTGGCTTTGCTTGCTAATATTCGACACATCCCTCTTTTATTTAAAAATAGCAAGCTCCTGAATGGCTCAGAAAAATCAATGGATCCATTTAAACTGCAAGCAAAAACATATCAGGAGACCACAAATGGCTAAAAAATTCTGTCCTGAGAAGATGCTTTCTCCTCACAAGTGAATGCAACTACTGCCAAGGGCCAGAGTTGAGAAAGCAGGAAGATCTCTCAGCAAAGGGCCTTTATTTCAAATAAGGAGGTTACACTGAGTGGAGAAAGGGAGGAAAGCTTGCCAGAGGAGTGCAGTCGGGCACTTACTGGGGACTTAGAAAGGGGCCCATGGATTCTGGGAAGCCTTGGGCCTATGGGTGATGGGCCCTTGGGGACAGCAGTGAGGAAATGACGCCTCCTCGCCAAGTCCAGTTCATTCACAGAGGCTGGAATTTATGAATGAACCAGCCTCCACCTGGTACTTTCCTGTAATACCACCCTGCTGTACTACCTTTGTTCATGCTGCCTTTCTCCTGAAATGCTCTGTCCTCCTGCCTTCTCAGAATGATGACACACTACCAAGCTTTCACTCACTCACTCACTCACTCACTCACCACCAATATGTGATGAGCTTCGAATGATGCAGGAGCTGGAGAGACAACCATGAACAAAATAAAATAACTGCCCTCACTGAGCTCATTTATTTGGGAGACAGTGGTGGTGGGGGTGGGGAGGAAGCAGGCATCAGTGAACAGTTAATTGAAAGATAGCCAGGCAGGCAGGATCCAAAGGCACTTAGATTTAAAATATGTTAAAACCTGTAACTAGCCAAACAAAGCAAAACATGAGGGTCTATACAGTTTTAACTCTGGATCATAGGGGGAACCAGTTGCCTAGAAACAAAGAATGTGGAGGAGGGAGCTTGGAACTGCGTGGCCACAGACCCTGAAAAAGAGCCTGTTTCTTTCTTGTGAGGCAGTCTGATCTCCATCCAGATCCTGTGGCCCACTCCAGCTTGCTTCACCTGTCCCCAGAGTCACCCCTGCCCAAAAGCAGAGTTGAGGGCCGCATGGTAACTGCTGATGTGTGTGAAGGCGAGATGGGAAGCCACCTCGCTCAGGCTCCAAGGTGGGAGGCTTTTTTGGGAAGATCTCCCTCACTTTCCTTTTGTGATGATAAAAGCATGGCTGAGTTTATCTTAAAAGCATGAAGGAAAAAGAAAAATATCAGATGGTTTCACTTATAGGAGGAATATAGGGGAACCAAACAAGGGATCGGGGAAAAAAAACAATAACAATTAAAAACAAAAACAAAATTAACAGGTAACTATAAATCAGACCCATTCTGTGGGGTGGGGGGAGAGGGGGGAGAGGAGGGAGAGGGATCAAAAGGGGGGGGCTGGGAGGGAATAGCACAAGGGACTATGGTGATGGTGGGGAGTGGTGGTGGTGAATTGGTGGTGGGAATTCTATTGGGACTACACCTGAGAAAAGAAAGAAAACATTGCACGAAAATGAACAATGATATAAAATATATATGTGCAAATAAATGATAAAAAACGCAATCACATATTGGATCAAAAACCAATTCTTGCCTTTTTCCTCTTTCCTTTGATTTAAATCTGTGTTGTTTCCTGCAACCTGGTCTCTTCTGGGTAGCCACCCTGCAACTCAGATTAAGCACTAAATTCATTTTGCTAGTCCTTTGCAGGGCAAGCTTCTTGACAGGAGGGAGCATTTTCTTCTGTCTCATGTGGGAAGAAACATTTTAAAAAGTCATTTTAATACCTGAATGCGTCTTTTGCCGCATACATGCATCTCATTGCTCGTTTCTGCCACCCCTTAAAACAGAATGTGGAGTTATTCCTTGAAGGGAACTCAGTTGTCTGACTTAAAATTTTGAAAGGACTGGCTCATGAGCAGCGAGTCTGCAAATGCGGTGGGAATGCCTGGCGTCTTGACAGCCCAATGTCCATTTTACGTAACAGCAGAAGAGCCACAATGGCATGGGTGTGTGTTCAGGGTGCCACTCTCTTCTGGTTGCATGGATTCCAATGGAGTGAACTTGGCCTTGAGTCCCATGAGGGTGCTCCCTCTGGAGTAGGACAACTACAGAATCATTCTTGGACTGGCTCAGGGATAGCCACCTAACCAAGACCGGCCCATTGGAGAAAAAGAGACTCAACTGGGACGCTGGTTTCAGCTACCAGGGGAAAGGACTCTCTTTCCTGCAGTATGGAAGCCTGAGGAACAGGAGGCTTGGGCTGCTCTGGCCATCTTATCCCCAGAAAGGGGACCTATAAGAATGGAGACTTGTAGAGAAACTGAGTCTCACTGGCATCATTTGAACTTTTGAATCCAGAGGAGCCTCAAGTCAGCCCCGCCTGTCTCCGCAAGGCAGTAAGTTCTCCATTTCCCCAGGTCAATCTGAATGAGGTGTTCCCGAAGTCCTGGGTATCCTCTATTCAAACACAAAGAAAAGTGGCTGGTTTTGGGATATGATTCCAGTCGAATCTGTTCCAATTACCTTCCAGGCACACTTCATCGTGTCTGTATGACATTTTCAACTTCTTAAAGCATCTTGACCTTGCAGTGACAGGCAACCTCATGTCATCCAGACCACCCTTTGGCGGCTTTCCCACGAACTCCACCGATGAGCGCCTCTCCCACGTGACACCTACACAGAAGAGCACAATTTCCCAGCAGGCTGGTGAAAAACCGCTCCCTTCCCACATCCTCTTTTCTTAAAAGAAAAAGTTAAACATTTAAATGACTACTCAAGGAAACTCGGTCTGGAGAAGGGCAGTTGAAACTAAGAGATTCACCTTCACTGCAGCCGTGTTTGTAAGAGCCAAAAACTGGGGGGAATCCCATGCATCCAATCACTGGGGCCTCTATCCAGTAGAGTGGTATGAAGCCTTTAACAAGTAGAGCTAAATGTCCAGTTACCAAGAAAAGGTAAACACTGTGTGTCGTATGCTATTGTTTTGAGGTTTTTGTTTTTTGTTTTTTTTTTAAAGAGCAGAGCTTTATCTACACATAATCATGCAAGTGTGCAGACTGTCTCAGGCAAAAATGGTGACATATTTTTGGAAGCTGGAGACAGGGAAGGGGGTGAGAGTACCCCCCCCTTTTTGTTACCTTTTGTATTTTGTATAATGTTTTATCTATTTTATATTTTAATTAGGTTGACTAAGAGAAAATGAAATACAATGATGAACAACTACAAAAAAAAAAAAACCTATTGCAATGTGAAGCCACCCAGAAGACCTGAGGAGTCTCTGGGCTTTTAACCAGAGTTGATCTATGACTTGGCTCCTTCCAGAAGCTGGAACTTCTTCTACCTGGATGTTGACCTTGGGAGGTGAGGGATAGACTGGGAATCAATTGGGAGGACTGATAGAAGGAAAAAGCTAGAAGGGCTACTGGAGCAGTTAGGGCAAATTTAAATGAAATCTTTGTCAAGCCCTGAAAGCTAGGATTAAGGAGTGGGCCACAGGGGCTTACAGCTGGGTTAGGAAGAGAAGCTGCTGGTTATTTTCTGAAGGAAACGATAGATCTGGGTGCTCTGCGCAGTCACCCAATGTCGTAACATCCTCTTTGTGTCTCCTACTCAGTCATCTATGTGGGCTATGTCTGCAGAAACCAGGGCCAGGACTGCTTCACTCTCTAATACTTCCGGGGGACTTATTTTGGACAAAATAAGTGTGTGGAATTCAGGATCCACAGCAGTAGCCTGGGAAACATCTGAGGACAGGTTACAAGCCTGGCAGGAAATATAAGACCCAACCTGAACAAGTGTATGTGCTTCAGGAGCCAAGAGGCCAAATGTTCCTAACAGCAGCATCAGCAACAACCATGGCCATCACCTGGGAAGCTGGTGACTCCAGGGACTCTCCCTACACCAGAACCCATCAGGGAGCCTCTCTCATCCCTCCAGTGTCTTGGGCTGCTTCAAGCAGGTTCAGGCTCTGCAGACAGAAGTAACTCCATAGTACTATGGTGTTACTGAATTTCCAAGAGGGTCTGACTCCGAAATGCCCTGCAGCCTGCAAGCTCTGTGAATGGCCTTGGGGAAAGCTGTGCCTTGACGCCTTGGCTGACATTCTCTCTGCCAGTGGGTGGGCAAAACCCTATGGATTTATCCTGACCACTGTGGGGGACACTGGCTCGCTTTCCCTTTGCAGCCATCACAAATCATGCTGCTCTGAGGGCTCCATCCAGTCGTCGTCCTTGGCTCCTAGGACGAGGCTTGTCCTGGGATGGCTGTTCCTGGGTTGGGCATTTTGGGTTCGGCTCTGGTGGATGGTGCCAAAGAGCATCCCAGTGGCTTAGACAGATGTGCTCCCCACCAGTATGCAGAGAGTTCCTGCCACTCAGCATGTCACCAACACGAGGAATGAGGAGACCTCTGAGCTTCTGTTGCTTGGCAGGTCTGTGGCTTGCTTCTGGTTCTATGGTCTTTTCCCTGGTGCCCCCGGGCTTGGGCGCTCCTCGTGTGTTCATCAGGCATTAGGGCTTCTCATGTAAAGTGCCTGTTCATGTTTTTTGCCCATTTTTATTGGAATTGATCCATATAACTCCTTTAATAACTAATGTGCTACAAATATCTCCCCGCCCTCTCATTCTGTGGCTTTTTTTTTTTTTTAAATCCTTTGTGTGGAGAAACCCCACCAACTGGGAGAACATTTTTGCACCCAACACTAATGATAAAGGACTGATCACAAAAATCTGCAAAGAGCTGATGAGACTCAGCAACAACAAAGAAAATAATCCAGTCAAAAAATGGGCAGAAGAGCTAAAAAGAAACTTCTCTGAAGAGGAAATGCAAATGGCCAACAGACATATGAAAAAATGTTCAACATCACTTGTAATCAGGGAAATGCAAATCAAAACCACCATGAGATACCATCTCACACCAGTGAGAATGGCACATATTAATAAAACTAGCAACAACAAATGTTGGCGAGGTTGTGGAGAAAAAGGAACTCTCCTGCACTGTTGGTGGGAATGCAAACTGGTCCAACCACTATGGAGAGCTGTGTGGAGATTTCTGGACCTACTAAACATAGAGCTTCCATATGATCCAGCAATTCCACTCCTAGGTATTTACCCAAAGGACACAGAAACATCAATTCCAAAGAACACCTGCACCCCTATGTTTATAGCAGCACTATTTACAATAGCTAAGCTTTGGAAACAGCCCAAATGCCCAAAAATAGATGACTGGATCAAGAAGATGTGGTACATATACACCATGGAATATTACTCAGCATTCAAAAAAGATAAACACACGCAATTTGCAGCAACATGGATGGCGTTGGAAGGGATCATGCTCAGCGAAATAAGCCAAAAAGAAAAAGAAAAATACCGGATGGTCTCACTCATAGCAGGAATCTAGAAAACTTAAATAAGGGACCAGGAAAATGAATATAAGAAAGTGAAAATCAAAATCAACAAAAAACTATGAACCAGAGACACTTTTTGGGGGGTGGGGGGCGGGAGGGGAGGGATTGGGGTCAGAATGGGGCGTTTGCAATTGTATGGGGGAATATAAAAATAAAATTTATTATTTAAAAAATAAATAAATAAATCCTTTGTGTGTCTTTTCACAAATAGAATTTTAATGTCCACTTCATTGCTTCACAAACCATGTATGCGTAATGGGCCAGTCTTTGGTTGTTTTTGTCAAGGGAATCTTGCCGAGTCCTTCTCTGTGACTTTGACTTGCAAATCCTATTAAGTTTTCTTCAAGTGAAGTACCTGTATTGAGTCAGACACATTTAGATGCCCAATGCATGCTTTAGAATCCAAAATGAAGAAGATAAAGATATCAATGCTGAAAGTAGATCATGATGGAAAAGCAAATGAAGCTACCACACATGAAAAAGAAGACCACTAGAAAACGAGTATAATGACAAATTGTCCTCAGGCAGA
This sequence comes from Talpa europaea, assembly GCF_964194135.1. Classification (NCBI taxonomy): domain Eukaryota; kingdom Metazoa; phylum Chordata; class Mammalia; order Eulipotyphla; family Talpidae; genus Talpa; species Talpa europaea. The sequence goes on from NC_140077.1 coordinate 13,934,153, forward strand.
AAATATGAAAACAACTCAATTACGAATGGAATATATTCTTCTCTAGCATATTTCTTGCCATATGAATGGTCTACCAGAATCAAAAACAGGGAACACAGTGATCTTACTCATTTATATGCCACTACCCAGAAAGTTCTATGGGTTTGTCATTTTGAGGAAGAACTCTGTTAGCGTCAGAGTTTGGAAATGAAAGCAATTAATTTTAGATACGGCAAGATTAACGATTCCACCTGTTCTTGGTATTCCAGTTAACTTTTGGTTTCATATTAACCCATGTCAATGAATTTACCCAGATGGTATTTAGAATAGCCTCTAAATTTTAAGCTTTGTGGGAGTAAACTCAGGGTGGCCCATTTCAAACAGGCTTGTAAAAAGTGATGGTGCACAATCACTTTTTGTGGAGCTCATTTCTTCAAGTGTAACAATTACTTGTTTGTTTTTCTTGATCTCCTTCCACCAGACTGATCTGGGCTGGTAAGCTGCATGAAATTACAACTTAAAGTGGTGAATCTTTCCTGATTTCAATTTTCCACACCATTCAGCTTCCAGTAGAGGCAAAGGAAGGAGTGCTTGTGTGAGTGTTGAACATATTGGTGCTGGCTGAGTGTGTGTATGTGTGTTGAATGTGTATGTGTTGCCTATGTGTATCAGTTGAACAGGGTGTTGAGGGCATGTGCATACTGAGCATGTGTTACATGTGTTTATATGTTATATATGCTGAGAATGCGGGTACTGAGGATGTGTATTAAATATTTGGGTGTTGAGTGTGTATGTGCATTGAGTGTGTTAAGTATGTATATATGCTGAGGGTATGTATGCCTGCAGATGTGCCCATCAGAGGGATGTATGTGGCAAGGACACATAAAAACATGCCCACTTTAGGTCACACCTGTAGCACTAGGAATCCAAAAGGCTGCTTCTAGAGTCTGATTTCTTAGGAGAAGGTGCGCGCTGAAACCAGCCTTATTCAGGGTCAAGAATCACTGGGGAAAAAAAAAAAAAAGAATCACTGGGGCGCTAGAGATCACGTCCCTCCTTACTCTAACCTAGAAAGAACACAATCAAAACACAGCTCTGGTTGCCCTTCCCTATAAACAAAGAAGAAAGGGTCAGACTTGGGGACTTGCAGTTTGAATCTCAGGAATGCCTAAGAAGATGCAGAGGCTGCCTCCTGAGCAAAGACGCTACTGAAACTTGACTCATCCTTGGCGGTTTATTGTTTTCCCCTTCGCCTTCCTTGTGACACAGAGGAGTGAGGTGAGTAATGCTCTGTGTGGTGAGAGAAAAATAGATCCCCGAATGCCTTCCATTATGCTCAAGGCCTGTGTCACCAGCTGTGGCGGCAGGGGGCGTGGCCACCACCCCTGACAGGGAACAGTCACAATTTCTCACTCCCTCTCTCCCGGCTATTTGTGGTTCTGAAAGCACAACAAGCAGGGACTGAGAAGCACAGAGAAACATAAAAACTCTGCTTGGGGTCTTGGGAGAGTGACGGTGGTGAAGAGACCCTGGTCAGGAGTCCCCAAGGCCACACAAGAGGAAGACAGAGGGACCACTTACTGCTGCTGACGCTGCCCTACCCCTTTCCCACAGGCGTCAGAACCTCCTTTTCTTCCCCAGAGTAAAAATAGCTAAAATTTACTGAGTGCCTATTACACGCCAGACACTGAGCAAAGCATTTTCCTCAGCTTATGTAAACCAATTGTCATGTACACACACGCGCACACAAACACACACGTACACCCTGGGGGCAGAGAGGGGCTAGCAGTATCTCCTTTCACAGATAAGAAATCGAAGGCTCAGGAAATTTCCATAACTCCCAGAGCTCTTTCCCTGGCTCCAGCTGGACACAGACCCCAGCACTCTGCAGAGGACAGCTCAGAACAAGCTCAGAACGGCCCGAGTTATGTTCTATTACCTGCTCCATTACATGCAGTTGTTTAAACAACGAACAAGAGAAGTAGGGGAGTGGAGTTCAGTTGTTTCATTTATCTGTTTCATGGACTGAGGTCTTAGCCCAGAGATGTGAGTGCTGACCCATAGCACAGGCTTCCTAGAAGCTTTCTTTGTTGCCAGACTCCTCCTGAAGGATGAAACGGGGAAGCGGTTGTGGCCAGAGCTAGAGGCTTGTTAATAAGGCCACAGCAGGCACAGAGCACAGGTAATTATGTCAAGCTTCCTCTCTTATAGAAACCTAAAATAATTTTTTAAAAAACCTTCATCTTTCCCTGTGCAGTTTTAAAAATATATATTAAGTCCCAGGATATCCAAAACGTATTTTCTCCTTCTGGAATTGACCACATTTTCCTCCTACCCAGCTGGAACCATGCTAGGGAGAAAAATGAATGTTTGTCTCAATGACATTTTCTTATTCAGCTAATTGATTTTTTTAAATAACAATAATGCTTGAACATCCAGCCGCCTAATTACCAGCAGCTTTTTATTTGCACTATCATTAACTTCACAGCTGCCTTGCTGCTGACAAGTGGCACCATAGAGACATCAGCTGCAACTGTTCGTTTCTGAAAGGGAAGCATGAAAAAGGCCTGGCTCCAACTCGGCCAAGGTCAGTGAGGGCTTCAGCTGATTTCATCTGAGCAAGTACCTGACTTCAAATGGACAGAACTGCAAGTGCAACCACAGTGGGTGAAGGGCCTAGGAGGGAATCTGGCTCAATAGTCTCATTTCTAGATGAGGGAACTCAAGGTTCAGAGAGGTTAAGTGGTCCACCTAAGATCATACAGCTAGTCACCTCTAGAGCTAAAACTGAATTCCAGTTGTCCAGGCTCTTTAACTATTTAAATAAGTTTTTAAAAACAATTACAGCATACACACAGAAAAAAAGCAAGTGCACAGCTTGAATGATTATCTTTCAGTGGAAACATTCATGCAACCACCACCCAGCTCAAGAAATAGACTATCTCCAGCACCCCAGAAGCACCCCTGATGTAGCCCTTCCATGCACTGCAAACTATTTCAAAGGTAACCTGGACTCTGACTTCTGGCACCCTAGATTACTTCAGTTTGGCCCATAGTCTTTCAATAAAGGCCTGTTTTGTATGGAGTTTAGCTATTTGGACCTAAAGAATGCATCCTCTGTTTTTCTGAAATGCATAAAATAGTATATTAAGAAGGCATAGCCCCCAAAGGAACCCCACATTCAGTAAAGACTGTGGGGTCTCTATTGGGGAGTTTGGGAATATTTGGGAATTAGATAAGATGTGATGACTGCACACCATTGTGATATACTAGAAGCTACTAAATGTTTGCTTTTAAATGATTAATTTTGTTATGTGAATTTCATCTCAATTAAAAATGATTAATAGTTTTTACATTTCATTGTATGTAAGTTTAAACTAAAAATGTTTGACTCAAAAAAAATCAACCCAGTCTATCCCTAATAAGAGTCCAGGGTGTCTCTTCCAGCTCTCTTCTCATTGCATTGCCACGTGACTTGGCCCTTACCCCTCACGGACAGTCCCCTAGCAGGGTCATCTTGTCAAAGCCACGGTCAGTTTTCTGTGCTCATGTTACTCAACGCTGGGCAGTATTCAACCTATACAACAGCTCTCTATTCTTGAAACACTCGTCTGGGATTCTGTGACATCGTATTTGTCTGGCTTTCTTCTTACCTCACTGGTCATTCCTCATTCTCCTTTGCTGTTTTCCCCTTCTCTGAATGGTGCTCAGGACTGTTTTTGATTGTCCCCCTTCTTCTTTAACTGGATGACCTCATCCAGTCCATCCATCCATCTATGACTTGCAAATAAGTATCTCCAGCATGCACATCCCTGCTGAAACCCAGCCGAGTCTAACCAACTCCCCACTTGACATCTCCCAGAGCTGAGGCAGAAATATGGATTCTTTCCCTCCACTCTAAGTCTACTCCCTGACCTGTTTTCTCATTTCTGTAAATGGCACCATCATCCACCTAGCTGCGTAAGTGAAAACTTAGTCATCCTGCCCAAATCATCCATTTTCCTTATACCTCACTTCTAACCCATCTATATATTCTACTGCTTCTGCCTCCATAATGTGTCTACATCCAACCACCTTTCTCTACTTCCACCTCTGCTCCTCCAGTCCTGGCCCAGAGTCCCTTCATTATCTTGTGTCCAGACTGCCTCCTACTAGGTCTTTCTTCCTTTTTGTCTTCCTTTAGTTCAACTTTCACTCAACCAAAGGGAAAATGATTTTAAAAGGTGAGATGGGTCCTGTTAACATTCCAGTGAATGTCTACCAGATTCAGAATAAAACCCAGGCTCTTAAGGGTCTGTCCCAGTTCACCTGTTGAGTCTTCTCTGTCCACTTGAACAGCTGCCTCTTTTTCTTTTATTATGATCTTAACTTAAATACCACCTCCTTCAGGAGATCTTCCCTGGTTATCCTCACTGAAAATAGCCTCTCCTGCCCAGGATCCTTTATCTATACCCAAACTTTTCTTAAGTAACTTGTTTTATGACTCTCTCCTCCTGCTAGAACATAAGTTCCTTGAAGGCAAGGATTCTATTTTATTCATGACAATAGAAAGCACTGCATAAATATAAGTTGACTAGCCAGATCCCATCTATCCTGGGAAGATAGGAAAGCAAAATTATTATAATATAGTCTCAATTATTTAGCATTTCAGGATTCCAAGTTGCAAGTAACAGTAACAGGCTGCCTTAAGCAACAGTAAGAGAGAAGACCCTGAATAGGTCTGTTTACAGCTGGTACCAGAAAATCTGATTATATGATCAGAATTATTGTCTTTTGACCTACTTGCCCCCACCCCAACTCCCTCCTCCCTTACCTCTTCTTACCTCTGAATTGGCTCCATTTGTTGGTCAGCCCTCTCCACACAGCGGTTCTTGCCAACCTTGTGTTCACATTCTACAGGTACAGCTACAACTCAGCAGCCCCAGTAGAAAGAGAACCTCCCCTTCCCTGTAGTTAGAACTGTCAATCTTATAATTGACTTTCCCTTCATCAGCTTGGATTCTGTACCCATCTTTGAGCTATACTGTGTCTAGAGGAGTGAACTATGCTAACAAGACAATCTAAGTCTCTGGCCTACTCCTAGATGGGACAGTGTGGTAGGGAGCTGGCATCCCCTGAGCCACATGGTTTGGGGGAGAGGAGTAGTCTCCTATAGAAAACTCCAATGCAAGGAAAAAGATGCCCTTCACACCTGTCTTTTGTTTCAAGGAACTTAAATGTGAGCCAGTTTGAGAAGAGCCTATAATTTTAGAGTTTAAGGATGAAGAACTGTTTTCTGCCATCTCTCAGGGCAGCCTGATGAGCTCATTCACCCACTGAACATTACATAGTATGTACTAAACAGACTTTATCTCATAAGGCCTCTATGGCACCTGCTACCCTCAAAGAGGTCATCCTTCGGCATCTTCTATAAGCTGGTGCGGAGTTTTATCATGAAGGCCTGACTTCAGGAATTTAGGGTCAAAACTCTTGACTCTTGTTTCTCTGGTGTCCAGGCTTTACAGTTCCTGAGCCCTGCCCCAGGAAGCCCTCGTCTCCCCAGGTCTACAGTGTCTGCCTTGCCTTGCATCACCATTAATCTTCCTGGTTTTGTCCATCACCTCATTCTCTTACCCTACCCCTCTGTATTTGTTTTCTGATCAGCCCAACCTTCACTAGGCCTGTTACTACCCAAAACCTGCCTTATCCAGTCGTGTCTCTCACCAGAGGATTCCTTGATCTCCATGGAGGGGAGCACTCACCTTCACTGTGTTCACATCCCCAGAAAAGTAACCAGGTCATCCCATGAACCACAAAGAATACATCTAAATAGTCTTAGAAGGCTGCTTTGAAATAACTTGTATACTTAAATATCTCAGGAAGGCCATTCTCCAATTTAAACTGACCCCGGGCAGTCTTTGAGGGGAAGATACATCTCCCTTTGTCTGCTTTCATGCAGAAGGAAGACATGGAGATGAGCTGATTGCTACGTCCTGTGTTTTACCTGTCTCATACACACAACATGACATTCAATAAGTCTCTGGTATTCTCCAAGTTTTATCTATTTCTTAAAATCAGGTTTTTGTAATTCTTTCAGACTGTTCCTCCCCAGTCATTCCTCTGCAATTATGCCTTATGCTCTGTCTTATGCTCTGGGGCTGAGATCGAGTAATAAGAGCACTGTAATTTTCCCTCTGAGTTGTAAACTCAGGCACAAATACTCTTTCTGATCCTTCTGGGCATTTCCTCCTTTTTTTTTTTTTTTCCTTAAAAAATCCAGAAGATTACTTGGTGGTCAAGTGAGTTCCAAAGCACTGATCTTTTGGTATAAATGTTCTCATTCTAACCTCTCATATTGGTTGAACCCTACATGTACAGCAGAATATAAGGCTTATTTCTCTACAGAAGCTGCTAGCCTGGCCCACAAGTACAGTTTTATTCCAACCAGAATGAAAAATTCATGCTAACAGAGACTAGTTCATCTCCATAGGCAGGCATAGGTAGGCACTCAATGATTATGAATTCATTTCCATTCATTCAATTATGCATTCATTCTCATGCAATCATTCACTCATTCCCACTCATTCAATCATTCTCACTGATTCAATCATTCATTTATTCCTTCTCCAAATGTTTATTCAGTATTGTCTACAGAGGGCAAGTGATTCTTGGGGTTGAAGGAATAAAGCCAAGTGTGCCTGGGAAGATATTTCAGCTATAAGTAGCACAACTCTCTTCAACAATTAGGAATTGTTTCATCAGTGCACTTAGTGGAAATCTGCATTTAGATCAGCTCAGGTTTGCTTGGCCCACTAAAAAAGGATCCAGGTTTCTTGCAGTTTCATCTTAATCCTTATTCCTTCTGGGGAAGGGGGATAGGGGAGGAAGACATAAAGACCACAGGGTGGCTGCCAATAACAACCAGGGGAGCAGCAGGTGAAAGAAAAAAACTTCCTAAAGGAGGAAGACCTTCTAGCAATCCTCTTGCTTCTCAAAGACCAGAATTGGGTTATACACCCATTCCCAAATCATAATCTTCGCCTCAGACTCACACTGAGGATGGGATGGGCTTCCTCTGAAGCAAGGGGCCTGGGTTGGGGGTTGGCAGTCCTAGGAACAGAGGTTCTGTAAGAAAGAGAGTAGGAGCCAGGGGGTTGAAGGTAGTGTTGGGGGGAGCCATAGCATTCACTATCAGCCATAAAGAGCATTTACAATGAAAGCCTATAGTTTTGAAAAGTACCTGTCTACATATTTGCTCATGCAATCCTTACAATGAAAGCAAAGTGGTGGTTCTCAGCCCAGGGGCAAATCAGAGTCACCTGTGCAGTGATTCATATCCAGAATGTCTGTTCTGGGACCTGAGCATCTGTAGGTCTCAGAAGCTTCACAGGTGATTCTGATGTACAGCCTGCATTGCACACCGGTACGGTAAGCCAAGCACCGCCATCCCCATGGGGGTGCAAATAAGAATTTAGCACAGCCTCTGCCTTGGAAAACCTAGACTAAATGTCAATGAAGAGATTTTGACATGTGTGCCAGAGGAGTTCAGGGGAGGAAAAACTCCCCCTAAGTCAGCTTGGGGAAGGTTACTGAGGAGAGACGGGCCTTCAAAGATGAATAAGACTTGAATCAAGAGCCTGGGGAAGCGATGTAGCCAGAAGGGCGCAGCATGAGCTGGGGTGGAAAAGATGGAACACTTGTCAAATTCATGTGTCACAACTGTCAGGGGACAGGCTGATCTCTGGTTTGCTGCCATATTAGTATGCAAGAAAGGGAAGTTTTCTCATCTTCTGGAGTTTTCTCATCTTGAATCAATGATTGGAGAAACTGAGGTGTGTTTACAGAACTTGGTGAATCAGCGCTATCTGCTATTCCTGACACTTTGCTGAAACAATTCACCAAGCTTCCTCTTTAAGCACAAAGGGGATTTTAAAAGGCAATGATTGGGACTTTTACATATTTATGCTTATAAAATCAGAATCTTTGGGTGGAAAAACCCTATGAGATCACCTCTCTGTTCTACCCAACCTGTGTGGGGTCAGGGATCGGGGGTGGATACACAATGGTCTTCTCAAAGAAGGAGGCATTTCAACTCCTCCGCAAACCAAACAAAGATAAACCTGATCGAATTCCAGCCAGGCTGTAAAAGTGATCAGGGGCAGAGTTAACAGCAACCTTGAAGAATATGGAGGAAGTTTGTAAACTGACTGACAATTGGATTACATTTAAAGATTCAATTAGGGACAGATTGGGAATAGAGTTTCCTTTAGTGAGTCTGTTAACTACCAGGCAGAGGCTGATTGATACACAGAAGGTGACTCATGCATTGCTGGCTTGCTCAGTTGGGCTGGGACAAATGTCACCCACTCACTCAGATGGAAGCACCCCCATGCATAGAAATACATGGACACATATTGATTTTTTTAAATTCTACCATTACTCACTGTTCTTGACAATTTGTTTTCCTTCTTTAGTTTAGCTTTGTTGTTGCTACTTCTGCTGCATCTGAATTGCTTTTGAGAGAACTCTAAATGGGTCTCCCTCATGCTAGTGGAGTTTCTTAGCGGTAGGAAGAGAATTGGCAGCAGACTTGCCATGTGTGGCTTGGGCAGGACTCTCTGGAGGAATATTATTCTCTCAGTTTTCTCCCTAAGTTACCTATAATGTGGTTTCAGGACCAGAACTCTGACTAGGTCCAGAGATAAGAGGCAAAGAAAGCAAAACATGAAATACATGCATACCTTCACATATGGGTCATACTATAAAGGTTATAAGAGAACAGTCATCTCCTAGAAAGGTCAGCTCCCCACAGAGGAGGGGACTGGCTTAAGGCAGCAGGGGCAGAGGAAAGAGCTGGTTCACCTTGTTCCAAGTTCTGTACCCAACCACCTTTGGGAGATGGAGCAGAAGCAAGAGCAGAAATAGGCAAGAGGGCAGCTGATGTGGGGGTGTCGAGGTAGCAGAGGCCTCCCTACCAAATTAAAGATGACTCACGCGTGTTTTGATGGAAGAGCCAAACCTTTCTGCAGACTCCAACTCTCCATGGTTTGAGCTGGTCTCTAAGTTCAGAGAGTTTCATTTTCTTACTCTTTAGTCTTCTCCATGATGAGCCTTAAATCAATAATCATGAGCTGAAAATGATGGTAAACAAAAGGTCATCATTTGGAGAAATGCAGGCCTTGTTTTGGCAAACGAATTACTTACACCCATTCTGGACAGACTCATAAAGGGGCCTACTAAGTCAAGGTTAGACACAAGTACCCCAGGAATATGAATGACGGCCACAAGCACCTTTCGACAAAAAGTGGCATAAGAGCAAAATAAGGATAATCTATCACTTCTATCTGGGAGGAATACAAAAAAGTTTCGCTGAAAAAGATAGAGAGGGGGGCTTCCCTGGTGGTGCAAGGGGTTAAGTCATAGCACCATGAAGCTATCAACAGCCATTGCAGCGCCAGTTCGATGCCTGGCCAGGGAGGTGACCCACATGGTACAGCAGACCACTTGTGTCTCTCCCACTGCTCTCAGCAGTGTATTTCAGTCAGTCCATCTGTTCTGTTCCTCACTCTGTCTCTGGTGAATCCTTTCACCCTCCACACCTCTGGCCTCTACCCCAGTTCTTGTATGCATAAATAAATAAATCTTAAAAAAAAAAAAAAGAAAAAGATAGGGTTGCTTGTTTAAATCAGCTGCTCAGCCCATGTGCTACTGATCATACAAGATAAGAAGGTGAATCATTTAGCCCAAGTCATACTCTCAGTGGGAAAATAAGCATAGTATGCTTCACTATACTCAGGCCTTCTTGGGAAAGTTTATCAAGACAAAGATATAGTGGCTAAGCTTAAAATAATGATTCCAACAGCTGAAAAAAGAGAGAGCAGGATGACAGCGTAGGAAACTTCCAGGCTATAAATGATAAGAGACTGAACTAAGATAGCAGTTGTGAGGGACAAAATAGGTTATCAATTCAAACTCTCTTCCACTCAGGCATTCATTTGTTTTGTTTTTAAGATTTATTTATGCATACAAGAGCTGGGGTACAGGCCAGAGGTGTGGGGGTTAGAGGATTTACCAGAGACACTGTGGGGAGGAGAAGAGGCAGACTGACTGAAATACACTGCTGAGGGGAGCAGCAGGCCAAACAAGAGAGTCTGCTGCACCATGTGGGTTACTCCCTGGCTGGCCGGGGATCGAACTCATGCTGCAGAAGCTGCGGATTGCTTCATAGTGTGGTGCTTAACCCCTTGCGCTACCAGGGAGGCCCAGGCATTCATTTGTTTAACAAACACTGGGCATCTACATTGGACCACTTTTTGGAGATCTACAGATGATTAAGACCTGATCCGAAAGGAAAATTAATGATGAGAGTATAATGGAAAACCAGATATAACAGAGGTAAGTAAGCACAAATGCCATAACATCAAAAAAGGGGACATCTAACCTCATCTGTGATATTTTCCAAGAGGAGTTGATCCTTGAGTTGAAGATTGCAGGATGAGTACAGATGAGCCAACGAGAGGAAAGAACTTCCCACAAACAAAAAGATCAACATTGGCAAAGCCACAGAGCTGTGATACCAGGGCTCATTCAGAGGCCTGAAGTGATTTGGCATGACTAAGGTGGGAGATGTCAGTGAGACGCAGATCTTGAAGGAGCTTCTAGGCTATGCTAAGGTGCAGAAACTATTTCCAAAGGGATAGAAAACCACTAGAAGATTTCAAGTTGTCATGTTAAGAACTAAGGCTTAAAATAATGATTTGGACAACTGAAAAAAGAAAGAGCAGGATGACAGTGTAGGAAGCTTCCAGGCTATGAATAAGACAGCAGTTATGAGGGGCAAAATAGTTTGAGCTACATAATGGTATTCACTTCCCTCCAGGTTTCCCTCTTGCAGGAGAACATGGAAGGTGGCATCATTTGTTGGAAAAAATTCCATAAAATTGTATTATTTATTTTTTAAAATTGTATTATTTTTAATGAAGTAACAGATTTAAAACACTGTATATGATTTGGGGGTACAGGTTCACATCTCTTAGCTGCATGTTAAAACTCCACACCTACCACCAAAACACCTAAAATCCTTTCCCTTCTGTTTTCCCCTCCCTACCTCCCCCCACCCCAACTTCAACACTACAGTCAGACTTCTAGGGTTTGTTTTGGTTTTGATTTTCTGTTCCTTTGTTTACTTTCTCAATATCCCACATAAGTGAAATCATACAGTATTTGTCATTCTCCCTGACTTATTTCACTTAACATAACCCCCTCCAGTTCCATCTATACTGCCACAAAATGCAAGATTTCATTTTTCTGTGTAGCAAAGTAGTATTTTATGGTGTAAATATATGCCACATGTTTTTAAAATTATTTTTTATTGAGTTAAGACCGGTTAGAATACTGTGATTTGGAGGTACAGGATTACACCCTTCAGATGGATGTTACCACGCCTCACCCACTACCAAGGTACTCACAGTCCTCTCCCATAGTCCATTGGGTCCCCTCCCAACTATGTTCTTCTTCCTACTCTTACCCTCCTTTTTATATATTTTTAAAGATTTATTTATTTATGCATATAAGAACTGGGGTACAGGCTTGAGGTGTGGGGGTGAGAGGATTCACCAGAGACAGAGTGGGGAACAGAACAGGCAGATTGACTGAAATACACTGCTGAGGGGGGGCAGCAGGCGAGTCAGGAGAGGTCTGCTGCACCATGTGGGTAGCTCCCTGGCCGGGAATCAAACTGGTGCTGCAGTGGCTGTTGATAGCTTCATACTGCTGTGTCGTAACCCCTTACACCACCAGGGAGGCCTCCGCTTCCCCCTTTGGTAACCTCCATCTACAGTCAGATATCTAGGGTTTATTGTTGGTTTGTTTTGTCTGACTCTTTGTTTCTCTGTATTTCACATGTAAACAAAACCATCAGGTATTTGTCTTTCTCCTTCTGGCTTATTCTGCTCAGCATATAAGCTCCATCCATGGAGGCACAAATGGCATCTTCTTAATTCACTCATCTGTTGTTGGGCACTTAGGTTGTTTCCACAACTTGGCTATTATAGTGCTGCAAAGAAACAGGCTCTTATAGCACTGTCAACACTTTAGTGTTTTTGCTTCATTAGTGTAGACACTTAAAGTGGGATTCTTGGGTCATAAGGTAGATCTATTTTCAATATTTTGAGAAACCTCCAAATTGTTTTCCATAATATCTGGTCCAGTCTACATTTCCACGAACAGTATACAAGGTTCCCTTTCTCATACCTCCAATACTTGTTGTCACTGGTCTTTTTGACAAGGGTCAGTCTCATAGGAATGAGATTTGCGGTTTTTATTTGCCTTCTCCTGATGACAGGTGATAATGAACATTTTTTCATGTGCTCGCTGGCCATCGGTATGTCTTCTTTAATTCACCCATTGAATAAATGCACCATGCACTTTTCTCCACTTTCTTGTTGATGGGCAGTCAGGATGTTGTCTGCAAGGTTTTGTTTTTATAAACAAATCTACAATAAATTTTATGCCTCAATACATATACAAGAGCATCTCTTAGAATGGAAATGCTGGTTTGCAAGGGGTATCCTTTCATTTACTAGCTAATGCCAACTTGTAAATAATGATGTGTGCTCACATTAGTCAAGTATGAAATATTTTCTTGGTTTTTTTAGACTTTTACATTTTCTCCTATTTGATATAATAGTTTTTGTTGGCATGTCCCTAATTATTCATTATCGTTAAGTATTTTTCAGTGTTCATTAGCCACTTGGAGTTCTTTCTTTTGTAAATTGTTGATTCATATTGCCTCCTCCTCCTTTTCACTTTTCCATGGGGTTACTTGTTTTGTTAATGATATGTCAGATTATAAAATATAGTTCTGGTTACTAGTGCTTTATGGCAAATACCTTCTCACGGCCTGTGGCTTATCTTTAACTTTTTAATGTTGATTTTGGTTGTACACATGATTTAAATGTGAATATAGTCATATTTTTTCATCTTTTCAAGGATGAATCAACACAAAAACATTTTAGGTGCATGTGCTAGAGGGGGAAGTTATCAAAGGAAATTCTTGTCAAGTGACCTTTCTTTTCTCTGTAAAGTAAAAATAGAAGTTTGATAGCTGTAGAGTTTCCAAGCATCCTCTTTTAGCCAGCATGTACTCACTGAGTCTACAGAAAATGCCTCGGTCTCAGAGTGTGGCTGGGGTAGGAGGGGGTGAGATGGGGTTTCATACAAGGAACCCCCTTAATAGCACTTATTGTCAGAGGCTAATCTGTGCAGGCTTGATATACTTCAACGCAAACTCAGGAGAGATGGGGGCAGGAACAAGTAATTATGTATGGACTGAATTAATCAGAGAAAACTATATGCCAACTTTCTTGATGGCCTATAAATTCAAGAATTGCAAGGTCTCAGGGTTCAAAGGAAACACAGGTAAGGAAATGGAGACCCACTGGGGTTGTAGTCTCTCTGCTGAAGGCCTCATAGCTGGTGAAAGGCAGAATCCACATTAGAACCACAAATCCCCTGGCTAGTGTGCCAGCCAAGAATGGTGCCATGTCTTCTTTTGACCATAAAATAAAGATTTGGGAGAAATGCAAAAGAAAAAAGAACCCAAATAACAAAGAAGAACAGCAATCACAACCAAAAAAAAGAAAGTCCATGACCATTTAATCTGGGCTCACAAATGATTGGCAACAATTTACTTGCCTTATGAGGATACAGAGAAATCTATTATCCTCCTCTGTGTGTGTGTGTGTGTGTTTTCTTTTTGAGATAGGAGGCAGAAAATAAAGTGATTTAACTCAGGGCACTTTACAAGTCACTGCAAAAGAGAGTCAGCTCCAGGTTCACCACTTCTCTCTCATAAACCACACAGCAAATGACCATGTATCTATAAATTGTACTCACTTTCTTGTCTCAGTTATGTGAGTTTTGTTCTTCCATTGACTGTCAGGTTAATTGGTTCTACTTTACTCTGCCTGTGAAGAAAGCACCCAATTAGGCAGCTAACAGTAACACTGAATAAATAAACCAGTTACATTGATTAAGTTGCTTATAATCAAGTTGCTGCTACAGTCCTATACCTATATCCTTAGCAGCACACACCAGGGTAAGACCCATTTTCAACTGCCTACAAAAAGACTATTAATTAGGAGCAATCAAAATTCTTTCCAGGAAAATGCTTCAAAACATGAACTCCTTATGTCTTACTATGGCAATAACCTCATGAAGAAACTGGCACCATGTGCCCAAGTTTTAGAGAAATACCATAAGGCTAATTACAAGATATCTTTAGAATATTCCCCAAGGTCAAATATAATGCTCACTGGTATTGGAAGTTAGCTTCCTCCACGTTCCCAAGGAGACAGAATTCTACTAGCGCTAGTGACACCTTGCCAAGAGTTGAAGATTCAGAGAAGAACAAGATGTAATCACTGCCCCTTGAATATGGTGCCTAGAGGTGTTTAGAACAATATTCTAAACCAATAGTCCAGGGTGGTCTTACTAGATGTGAAAATACTAAGCAGAAATGGGAAGCAAGGAGCTCTGCCCATGAAAGCTGGTGAAATCACCCATGTCCCATCAGAACTGGGTCTTTAAAGATAGGCCTCCAGGCAGAGAAGCAGGGAAAGGCATGTGGCATGGAGCACACAGTAGGCAAAGCAGTAAGGCGTGAGCCAGCAGGGCAGGGCACATGGTCCATGTGTAAGGGTGAGTGGTCAGTGCTCTGGGCAAGAAGCAGGTTGTGGTCACAGCATCAATATTATATGGTGGATTACTAGTTGGAGTTTTAACAGGTAGGAGTGGCCATGCTTAGGTTGATGTTTCCAGATGATCAATCTGGCAGCCAAGTGTGGAAGACACATCTCATTCTTTGGTTATTTCATCACATTAGGGGAGAAGTGATGACAACTTGGTCTATAGCACTGGGATGGAGAACAACATTTAAGGGGTAGAATTAGTTAAATGACTATAAGGAAGAAAAGTGACTCCTTTAGCTAAAACTGGGGGAGAAATTAGGATGAGCATCAGTGTCACAGAATACAAAAGAAGTCAAAGTAAGGTGAAAACATAAATTTAAAGCTTCTATATAGTCAATCATGCATTGTTTCATTTTCAGAAAATATCATTGATTCCTCACTGTTAAAAAATAAATAAAATTCAACCTAATGGCTTGTCTTCTTATAAAATTCACTCTAATAGCTTTTGATGTGCTGGAGTAAATAATCACTGGTTTTGCCAAAATCTTCTGGAGCATTCTTCAGCAGAGGAAGTGCTTAATCTCTGTACCTGAGATGCTGCTGCATAAGCAAACAAGTTTTCCTACAGCATTTTATATATACATTAGAAAAATCAATTGAAAATAAATATGATATCATCTGCAGGAAGTGTGATGGCAACTATCCATTAGCTTTTAAGGCAAGGAAAACAAGCTGAGGTGATGTTTCACGTTTCTAATAGAGGTAGCCTCCGCAAATCAGGCAGCATTAGGGGTGCCAAAAATAGGGGTGATGTAGGGAAAGTATGCCTTCTTCCCTGCCATGGATGCTGTGGTGCGCTGCCCAGATTCCCCCTTCAGGACTGAGTGCCCATTCTCCTAGAGGTAGAGAGCACTGGTGGCTGCTGACAATTCTCAGAGGAACTGCTTTTAGCCCCCTTGACAGGGGCAGCCGCATCTATTGTTTGTTTGTTTGGCACTGGTTGGACATAAATTCCTGCTGCTGTTGACTTATGTGGGAGCATCTCTGAAGGGGTTTCCCAAGCTGCAGAACTCCTGTAGGATTAGCTGAGGTCTGTGTTGCAACTGCATGGCAGCTTCCTCTTTCTCTGTCTAGTCCTGCTCCTGTCACCTCTCCAGGGTGACATTCCCAAGGGCACACCCCAACAACCCTCAGTCATTTTCCCAAGAAACCCAACTACGAAACCTACCAGGACCCCAAAGACCTTTCATGAACACTAATTACAGAGAATGAGGATGTCACCATAAAAGTACATATTAAATGTACTGGATCTTGGAACAAGATGAATCACACTATCTCAAGTTCTAAAACTGGGAACACAGGGATGTTATAGACAGCACCCATGTTATCTAAAGGATTGTGGACTTATTAAAAGAGGCACAGCAAGAACACAGAGAAATGTGTATATTAAAGTCAAGAACAAGAGTCGAGTGCCGATAACTTCCAGTTCTGCATAATTCAGATACAACAAGCCATAGTTATTTCGGCTGGTTGTTTTTGTCCCTACCTCCTCTGCTGCAAGGCTGCTTGGCAATGTTCCTTCATGAAGACTCTCCTCACTGAGTGGGCGGGAGGGAGAGGGGACACAGCGGAATGGGGGTGGGGGGCGGGGAGGAAAAAAAGGGAACACCAAAAGATGCCTGTGTCCTCACTGCCACCTTAAGGGTTCTTTGAGCATTAAGACCTCTGTTTTGTGTGCATTTTTTTTTAAACTGCTGACACTATATCAATAAAACGGCTAAATGTGACCATTTCAAATTACAGGCCACCGGTACTAGTTTTAATTGGGCAAAACTCTGGGGCTCATTTTGACTTCTGAAAGAAGTGAAATTACCCGTCTCCTTTTTCTTCTTCAGATGTAGGGATGTACACCCTCTATCACCTGTGGTTCTTTGGTATATATAATATATCCTTTTTTAAAAAAATTGTTCTATTGTCCACTATGTAATAAAAGTGATGCAGAATATTCCTGGTCTTTTCTGCTTTTTTTTTTTTTTTTGTGTGTGTGTGTGTGATAAATACGCTTTTACTAAGATAAACAGGCAACTTGAACATAGGAATAGGAAATATTCAAATAAGGAAAGTACTTGCAGGGACTGTGCTGCAGATGAATCCAATTAGCTCCAGGCTTAAAAGTCCACCTTAAAACTACTGCTAGATGTTGTTATATGAGAAAAACAAAACAGGGCTGAAAAATGAAAAAAGTTCCTGTTGCCACATCAGAGAGCAAGGCCCATTAGATTCTATCCTGCATGTGGAGACGTCAAAGGAATTCTTTCTCATGCTTTCCTTCCTGGCCTTCAAAGAGCTCCTGTGACTGCTTTGGTTTCCAGTGCCCACATCTTTCCTGCTAAAGCCTTGACCCATCCATCCGGCTTTCTCTGGCCCTTTGTTTCTGACAACCACACGGGCCTGTGTAATTTCCCATGTTGCTTCTGACCTGGCGTGGCTATTGCAAGTTCCCAGAGTTCCCCTCCACTATCTGTTCCTTTTCTTTTTTATTTTTAAGATTTATTTATTTATGATTACAAGAACTGGGGTACAGGCCAGAGGTGTGGGAGATGGGAGGATTCACCACAGACAGAACAGGGAACAGAACAGCCAGATAGAGTGAAGTACACTGCTGAGGGGAGCAGCAGGCGAGACAGGAGAGGTCTGTAGTGTAATGTGGGCAGCTCCCTGGCTGGGGATCTAACTCGGGCTGCAGAGGCTGCGGACAGCCTCTCAGCACTGCACTCAACCCCCTGCGCCACCAGGGAGGCCCTATCTGTTCCTTTTCCCCACCAATCCTCAATCACATCTATAACAAGCCCTGTCAACCCTCTCCCTGGAAAAAAAAAAATCTGTTTTAAAAGGTGTTCCAGTCACCTATGAACACTTTCCCCCTTCTTTTTATTTTGAAACAGAGAACAGTTGAAAAGAATAACAAAGAACATATATATCCTCCACCACCATGACTGTTAACATTGTCACATTTTAATACTTTCATATATATAATCTCTCTATAAATCTATTTCTCCATTGTGTGTGTGTGTGTGTGTGTGTGTGTGTGTATACATACATACATATAGTCAACACACACGAGTTTTGTAAAATTTTATACAATGTTTTGGTTGAGCCACTTGAAGGTAAATAACAGGTGTTATGGCACTTCATTCCCTAACTACCAGAATAGGATATTTTCCTAAGTAACCTGAGTAGTTTCACACCTAATAAACCAAACAATAGTTCAATATCAGTCAATATCCAGTCCATATGCATATTTCCCAAAGTGGCCTCAATATTTCTTTCATACTTTCATTTTTTCAAGCCAAGTACCAATCAAGATTTGCCCATTCCACTTGTTATGCCCTTTGTCGCTTAATCTAGACCAGTCCCCTAACCTTTTTATTAACATTGACCTTTTGAAGGACTCAAGCAGGATTTTTATAGCATGTCCCACATTCTGGATCTTCCCTCAGTTTCTTTTTATTTGTTCCCCTAGCCCCATATTTACTATAAACTGGAAGTTGAATAAAAGGCTTGATTACATTTAGGTTAGGCATTTTGGGCAAAGTTTAATAGATGATGCTGTTACTTCATGCTGTATCAAACCAAGAAGATTATAAGTCAAGTTGTTTATCACCATTAGTGGTGTTAAATATGGTAACTAGCTTAAGTTGATGACTGCTGAATTTCTTCATTATAACATATATTTTCATCTTTGTAATAAGTAATCTGTGGGTGATACTCTGACATTGGGAACATCTTTTTCTGTTATCTCCTTTTACAAAATGGGTTTTAGCTTCTGTTGATGACTGCATATAGTGATTTTTTCCAGTTCTAGCATTCCATCTATTGATACATTAATTGGCTGTCATTCTTCTAAAAAGAAAAAAAAATCCTATCTCCCACCTTTGATTGTGTCACTCTGGATTTATGAATTTAAAAAAAAAGTATTAAATTCTTTTATAATCCAACCCAGTCACAATTCTTAGTGCCCAAATTGTCTCACAGATTGTCAACAGGTTTTTATGAGCTTTTGATTGATACCTTTAGTGTGGGAGCATGCTCTTGATTTCTGGCAAAATGTTGCAGGCACATCTTTATATTTTTGTACTTTCTGGGCCTGAGACCCCAAATCAAACACTTCTTTAAGAAATGCTGTTGCCTTTTATTGGGTAATGGTATTTAGATATCAAAATATGGGTATCTTTCACAGGGGGTAACATTACTTCTAAGAAATATACATATAAACAATTCTAATTCTAATTCAAATTTCACAGCAAAGGCCCCATAGCTTATTTCATACTTTTATTTCTTTCTCCTTGACTTTTAACTAACATAAATATATTATTCACTTTACAGTAGACATAGATGTTTCAAAATTATATTACCAATAGTACCACTGCAATCAATCTGTGATATTTGACATTTGGTGTTTTTACCTTTTGCTCTTGAAACATATTCCATTAAGAATGCATACAAGAGGGCCTCCCTGGTGGCACAGCAGTTGAGCGCTGGGTTGCAAAGCTGCCCGCAGCCTCCACAGCACCGGTTCGATTCCCAGCTGCTCCCCGGCCACCGGAGGAGGGTCCCACATGGCGCTCAGACCTCTCCTGCCGCCCGCTGCTCCCCTTCTGCCTGTTCTGCTCCCCGCTCTGGCTCTGGTGAATTCTCTCACCCAGCACTTCTGATTGTACCCAGTGCTTATATAAATAAATAAATAAATCTTTAAAAAAAAAAAAAAGAATGCATACAAGAGTACTATTACATCCACTTTTGAATAGTTCTAAGTAACCTTGACTCTGCTATTTCTGGTCCCTATACAGTTTTAGGTTACAATCTTTGTCAAACTGAAGGAATCCTTACTTTCTGTTTTTGTAGTGTATTTTCAATTCTTCAGTGGTACAGTGGCACATTTCTGTTATTTAGTAATACACCTGAAAAACAGAATAGCTGAAAATGTACATCCTAAGACTAGTAAGACAATACAAATTTAAGTGGACAAACCAAGATTGCTGTAACTGATGACCTCCTACATTGACCAGCTTCCATTGAAAGTTGTTTTTCCATCAACCTTAAATAGACAATGCCACCTAAGAGTCATCCTGAGATATGTTTTCTAAAACTATATCCAAAACTAATCCAAAAACACTCAATAAGAGCAAAAAGTCCATAGATGGCCCTGCAAAACTACATGCAAACATTCAGAACACCTTTTATGCCTAAAGTGGGCA
This sequence comes from Talpa europaea, assembly GCF_964194135.1. Taxonomy (NCBI): domain Eukaryota; kingdom Metazoa; phylum Chordata; class Mammalia; order Eulipotyphla; family Talpidae; genus Talpa; species Talpa europaea. Next base: position 13,954,059 of record NC_140077.1, read on the forward strand.
AAGGGCATAAGCAGTTACTATGACTATGTTCACATCTCTAATTCATCACTTAAAGCATCTGTCAAGAGAGCACAAAAAGTGAGCAGATCTGGGGTTACTATTAGCAAGGAAAGGATACAATAAAAGCTAAGCCAAAGAATGCAATCTCTCATTTAACTCAACACATTAGTTAATTACATATTCATGTGGAGCTACCGTTGGCAATGCATTTACTTTTTGAGTTAAAGGAATAGCTGTATATTCTGATAAGGTGAAATCTTTATGTTCTATTTTCTTACAGGTTTCAACAAAATAAATTCCCAGTTAAAAGAACTAAGGGTTTTAGATACTGCTTTTTGAAGAATAAACACAATTAAATGTGAATGTTTTAAGAAAAATTGCAGTGAAAGTAGATTTTGACACATCATTGGAGGTGGTATTTCAGAATTCCTACTTGAAATACCACTTAATCAAATCTTATATTTGGCTCTAATTTTGTCTTTAATACCACATAAAATCATCGCGGAAATTAAATGATTATATAAGTAAAGTGGTACAATTGTTCTCTTTTAATTCAACAGTTTTTCTTTCTAAAAAGTAATCTATTTTGCATAGGAGAGATTCAAAACAATCCTGAAAACAAGCTATCACAATGATATACAACGGGACATACAATAATAAATATTTGCCTATTTTTTGATCTGGGGGCTCATGAAGAGTTCCCATTTGAGAGATTTTTACACAAGTGCAAAGTTTATACTTAAGGAAGATGCTCTGAGCATTAGTTCTTAAAATACACAATTAGAATAAGAGCAGTTATAAACTACACTATATTTTAAACAAATTTCTACCCCCAGTAAAGTATCCGCAGTTCCATTCAGATTTGCCTTCCCTCTTATCTCTAGCTATACACTGCTGCCCCCTACAGCATTTTCAATTCTCGCAGGTTGATTGCTATCCCAGCCGCACTCACCGGGCTCTAGTTTAGCTCTATAGATTATATGACTCGATATGAGGGATAAGTTAGTGTATGTAGAGAAAAGGGAAAGCCCCAAACACAAAAATAAAAAAGAAAGGCTCGAAGGCGTTAAAGCATGATGTTGTTACTGTCCAAGAGTTAGTCCAACTGAGAATAGGGCCTTCTTAAGGGTCAATAAGTGTACCTCAATCCTTCAGGGAAGGTTCTTTCCCAGCATGCATTATATATAGAGTCTTTGTGTGTCAGGCCTTTACCTTTTTTTTTTTTTTTTTTGAGATTAGTGTACATGTATGAAAAAGAGTAAACTGAAAAAGAATCATCATTGGAAACTGATTCCACTGGCTTCCACTCCACATCTCTATGTTTGTGTACCCATTCACAAATAGGATATGATTACAAACATACACGCTTAATGCACATTTCTTCTTAAAGAAAGTGTAAGTATTCATCCTGCTCTGCTTATCATTCAAAACTGTAATTTGGAGATAGTCTCCTATCAGGGGAGATTAACCTATGTAATTAAAACTAAATACGTTCTAATAATGAGTTATAAATAAATCTCCTTTCCAACAGCTTTGCCACAGTTTAGTTTCTGTTGCTACCACTTTTCTACTTCTTTTTTAAAATATTTTTAAAATTTTTTAACATCATTGTTCATTTTTAAACAATATTTGCTTCCCCCCATCCCCTCAGGTGTAGTCCCCAGAGTTTCCTTCACCAATGCACCCGGGCCCCATCACGTCAGTCCCCCGTGCTCCTCCCTGCCTCCCTCTGATCCCTCTCCCTCCTCCTCCTCCCCTGCAGGATGTCTCTGATTTCTAATTGTGCGTTTTTGCTTTGTTGTGTTTTGTACTGTTATTTTTTTACACTGATGTCTTATTGGGTTCCCCTATATTCCTGCTGTAAGTGAAACCATCCGATATTTTTCTTTTTCCTTCTGGCTTATTCACTGAGCATAATGCCCTCTAGCTCCATCCATGTTGTTGTGAATGGCGTAAGTTTTTGATTGCTCTTTTTTGATTGCTGAGTAATAGTCCATTGTGTGTCTATGTTTATTGCAGCACTATTTACAATAGGGAAAACCTGGAAAGAACCCAAATGACCAATAATAGATGACTGGCTCAAGAAAATGTGGCACATATACACTTTTCTATTTCTATGAAGCAGCGGTTCTCACACTTGGGCGGACGTCGGCATCTGCGCAGGGCATGTTAAAACAGGATGCTGAGCCACGTCTAGAGTATCTGATTCAGGAGGTCTGGGTGGGTGTCAAGAATGCGTAATAGATTACCAGGCGATGAGGACACGTGGGGACCGCACTTCCGAGAAGCCCCCGGAGAAGGCTGCGTTTAATGCCGTCCCTCCCGCCTCCCGACACATGAGGCCCGAAAAGGAACAAGAGGTTACCCCCCACTCCGGAGGAAGCTCCCACACCCCAAACAACCCCACACCTCACGACTACGAACCGGAACTGAGACGAGACTGACCTACATCCGGCGCCTCGCGCAGCCCAAACACGCCACTTCCTCGTTGCTAAGCCCCGCCCACTC